>NC_140583.1:666840598-667440598 GCF_964204655.1 Triturus cristatus
CCTCCCTCTGTCTCCCTCTCCCCCTCCCTCTGTCTCCCTCTCCCCCTCCCTCTGTCTCCCTCTCCTCCTCTGTCTCCCTCTCCTCCTCTGTCTCCCTCTCTTCCTCTGTCTCCCTCTCTTCCCTGTCCCCTCTCCCCTCTCTTCCCTCTGTCTCCCTCTCTTCCTCTGTCTCCCTCTCTTCCTCTGTCTCCCTCTCTTCCTCTGTCTCCCTCTCCCCCCCTCTGTCTCCCTCTCCCCCTCTGTCTCCCTCTCCCCCTCTGTCTCCCTCTCCCCCTCCCCCTCTCCCCCTCCCCCTCTGTCTCCCTCTCCCCCTCCCCCTCCCCCTCTGTCTCCCTCTCCCCCTCTGTCTCCCTCTCCCTCTCCCCCTCTGTCTCCCTCTCCGTCTCCCTCTCCCCCTCTGTCTCTGTCTCCCTCTCCCCTCTGTCTCCCTCTCCCCCTCTCCCCCTCTGTCTCCCTCTCCCCCTCTGTCTCCCTCTCCCCCTCTGTCTCCCTCTCCCCCTCTGTCTCCCTCTCCCCCTCTGTCTCCCTCTCCTCCCTTTGTCTCCCTCCCCCCTCCCTCTCCCCCTCCGTCTCCCTCCCCCCCTCCCTCTCCCCCTCTCCCCCTCCCCCCCTCCCTCCCCCCCTCCCTCTCCCCCTCCCTCTCCCCCTCCCTCCCCCCTCCCTCTCCCCCTCCGTCTCCCTCCCCCCCTCCCTCTCCCCCCCTCCCTCTCCCTCTCCCCCTCCCCCTCCCCCTCCCCCCCTCCGTCCCCCTCTCCCCCTCTGTCTCTGTCTCCCTCTCCCCCTCTGTCTCCCTCTCCCCCTCTGTCTCCCTCTCCCCCTCTGTCTCCCTCTCCCCCTCTGTCTCCCTCTCCCCCTCTGTCTCCCTCTCCCCCTCTGTCTCCCTCTCCCCCTCTGTCTCCCTCTCCCCCTCTGTCTCCCTCTCCTCCCTTTGTCTCCCTCCCCCCCTCCCTCTCCCCCTCCGTCTCCCCCCTCCCTCTCCCCCTCCCCCCCCTCCGTCTCCCTCTCCCCCTCTCCGTCTCCCTCTCCCCCCCTCCACCTCCCTCTCCGCCTCCCCTCCGTCTCCCTCTCCCCCTCCGTCTCCCCTTCTTCCCCCCCTTCTCCCCCTCCCCCTCCCCTTCTCCCCCTCCGTCTCCCTCCCCCCCTCCCTCTCCCCCTCCCTCTCCCCCTCCCCCCCCTCCGTCTCCCTCTCCCCCTCTCCCTCTCCCCCCTCCACCTCCCTCTCCGTCTCCCCCTCCGTCTCCCTCTCCCCCTCCGTCTCCCCTTCTCCCCCCCCTTCTCCCCCTCCCCTTCTCCCCCTCCGTCTCCCTCTCCCCTTCTCCCCCTCCGTCTCCCTCTCCGTCTCCCTCTCCCCCTCCTTCTCCCCCTCCCCTCCGTCTCCCTCTCCCCCTCCCCTTCCGTCTCCCTCTCCCCTTCCGTCTCCCTCTCCCCTTCCGTCTCCCTCCCCTTCCGTCTCCCTCTCCCTCTCCCCCTCCTTCTCCCTCTCCCCGTCTCCCTCTCCCCGTCTCCCTCTCCCCCTCCGTCTCCCCCTCCCCTCCGTCTCCCCCTCCGTCTCCGTCTCCCCCTCCGTCTCCCTCTCCGTCGCCCTCTCCCCCTCCGTCGCCCTCTCCCCCTCTGTCGCCCTCTCCCCCTCCCCCTCCGTCGCCCTCTCCCCCTCCCCCTCCGTCTCCCTCTCCCCCTCCCTCTCCCTCTCCCTCTCCCCCTCCCCCCTGTCTCCCTCTCCCCCTCCCCCCTCCGTCTCCCCCTCCGTCTCCCCCTCCCCTTCCGTCTCCCCCTCCGTCTCCCTCTCCGTCTCCCTCTCCGTCTCCCCCTCCGTCTCCCTCTCCGTCTCCCCCTCCGTCTCCCTCTCCGTCTCCCCCTCCGTCTCCCCCTCCGTCTCCCTCTCCGTCTCCCTCTCCGTCTCCCTCTCTCCCCCTCCCCCGTCTCCGTCTCCCCCTCCGTCTCCCTCCCCCCCTCCCTCTCCCCCTCCCCCTCAGTCTCCGTCTCCCCCTCCGTCTCCCCCTAACCCTCTGTCTCCCTCTCTCCTTCCCTCTCCGTCTCCCTCTCCCCCTCCGTCTGCCTCTCTCCCTCTCCCCTTCCCTCTCCGTCTCCCTCTCCCCTTCCCTCTCCGTCTCCCCCTCTCTCCCTCTCCCCCTCCCTCTCCCTCTCCCTCCGTCTCCCACTCCCTCTCCCCCTCTCCCCGTCTCCCCCTCCCGTCTCCCTCTCCGTCTCCCTCACCCCCTCCCTCTCTCCCTCCGTCTCCCTCTCTCCCTCTCTCCCTCTCCCTCCGTCTCCCTCTCTCCCTCTCTCCCTCTCCCTCCGTCTCCCTCTCTCCCTCCGTCTCCCTCTCTCCCTCCGTCTCCCCGTCTCCCTCTCCCCTCCCTCTGTCTCCCTCTCCCCCTCCCTCTGTCTCCCTCTCCCCCTCCCTCTGTCTCCCTCTCCCCCTCCCTCTCCCCCGGTCTCCCCCTTCCCCCTCTCTCCCCGTCTCCCTCTCCCCCCGTCTCCCTCTCCCCCCGTCTCCCTCTCCCCCGTCTCCCTCTCCCCCCGTCTCCCTCTCCCCCCGTCTCCCTCTCCCCCCGTCTCCCTCTCCCCCCGTCTCCCTCTCCCCCCGTCTCCCTCTCCCCCCGTCTCCCTCTCTCCCCGTCTCCCTCTCTCCCCGTCTCCCTCTCTCCCCGTCTCCCTCTCTCCCCGTCTCCCTCTCCCCCCGTCTCCCTCTCCCCCCGTCTCCCCTCTCCCCCCGTCTCCCTCTCCCCCCGTCTCCCTCTCCCCCCGTCTCCCTCTCCCCCCCGTCTCCCTCTCCCCCCGTCTCCCTCTCCCCCCGTCTCCCTCTCCCCGTCTCCCTCTCCCCCTGTCTCCCTCTCCCCCCGTCTCCCTCTCCCCCTGTCTCCCTCTCCCCCTGTCTCCCTCTCCCCCTGTCTCCCTCTCCCCCTGTCTCCCTCTCCCCTGTCTCCCTCTCCCCCTGTCTCCCTCTCCCCCTGTCTCCCTCTCCCCCTGTCTCCCTCTCCCCCTGTCTCCCTCTCCCCTCTCCCTCTCCCCCTCCCTCTGTCTCCCTCTCCCCTTCCCTCTGTCTCCCTCTCCCTTCCCTCTGTCTCCCTCTCCCCTTCCTCTGTCCTCCCCCTTCCCTCTTCTCCCTCTCCCCTTCCCTCTGTCTCCCTCTCCCCTTCCCTCTGTCTCCCTCTCCCCTTCCCTCTGTCTCCCTCTCCCCCTCCCTCGGTCTCCCCCTCCCCCCCTCCCTCGGTCTCCCTCTCCCCCTCCCCCCCTCCCTCTGTCTCCCTCTCTCTCCCTCTCCCCCTGTCTCCCTCTCCCCCTCTGTCTCCCTCTCCCCCTGTCTCCCTCTCCCCCTGTCTCCCTCTCCCCCTCTGTCTCCCTCTCCCCCTCTGTCTCCCTCTCCCCCTCTGTCTCCCTCTCCTCCCTTTGTCTCCCTCGCCCCCTCGGTCTCCCTCTCCCCCTCTGTCTCCCTCTCCTCCCTCTGTCTCCCTCTCCCCCCGTCCCCGTGTTTGTTTTGCAAGAGTGCCGCTTTCACTGTTTTCTCACTCTATTCCACAACTGGCATCTGAGATCGTCCCTGCAGAGCTCAGGTAATGTTTGTCCTGAAGTGTGTGAGTGAGTGCTCTGGATGTATATATCGGTGGAACGTCTGTAATTTTGGAATGTTGACGTCTTGCAGATATGGGGGGGCTCTTACCCTGGAATCACACAATCCTGATGCAGTTTAAGGGTGAGGTGTGCTTGTTTGGCTGGTCGGTTTTGGGCGCTTCACCTGAAATAACTGGGGGTGCTGCAGCACAGGTTTGAGGTGTAATGGTGGAACAACTTGCTGGATCCTCAAACTAGAAATTAATGATTGTTGAATGTCAGCACTGTGTTTCATTACAGAAGCAGGTCAGTGTAGCACTCTTGTTCGAGCTTGATGTAGGTCAGGCTATCTCCAAGTGATAGTGTTCTGATCAGCCTGCTTCCCTGATTGCCTCCTCCTGTTCTTCACGGTCACTCGTGTGCTACCCCCAGTGCAGGCCCGTGGTCTGCCATGCACTAATGTGCTGCCCCAGTGCAGGCCCAGGGTCTGCCATGCACTAATGTACTGTCCCAGTGCAGGTGTGAGGTCGCCTGGGAACATCGCGTTCACTGCGTCTGGTGTACCCAGTTAAAGCTGCACTGCTGGGCAGACAGAGGCTGTGTACCTCAAATATAATATGGTCCCTGACTTCACGAAATACTGTGACAAGAGTTTCTTGCTCTAAAGCTGCCATAGTGGATTCGCATAGCCATCCTGTAATCCGGTTTGCTGCAGCAGTGCCCTGTATCTGCTGAAAGGAAACCATGCTATTTAAACCTTCCTCTATTCATTAAAGGAGCCACCCTCCCTCCCACCCTACGGTTTCCTACTGAGGCAGCCTTTGTAAATGTGACGAAGGTCAGTCCCCCTGCCTCGATACATCGTTTTAAAGAGGGCTCATTTAGGTGCAATGGGTGCTGGAGACACCGATAGCAAGACCCCTAAAGTTGATAGTGTTGCACGCTGGGCCAGAAACACCTTAGGGGAAGGAATTACTGAAACCCTGATATACCAAATTCTCAGAGTGACTAGACCGGACTTCTCCAATGAGTAGCTCGTGAGGTCTCCTATGTGCAGCCCGCTATACTAAATTAGCTTTTGCTTGGATAAATTAAAATATGTATACCAAAATTTTAAATGCAATAGGTCTCCCATTTGCGAGAGTTTGAGCTATTTTTATTGTAAATGACATTGCCTTTTATTTATGTTTTGGTTTTTGAAACATAAATAAAAGCCATTGTCATTTACGATGCCAATAGGTCAAACTCGCGTAAATGCGAGACCTATTGCATTGCAAATGCTTGTTCCAAATCTTGTCTCCATCTATGGAGGCTTGGGCTATGCGGTGCTTTCCATTTACTGGTTATCTCGCTCTTTGCCAGTATGAATGCAAGATCTAGAAATGTATCCGTAACTTTAGTCTTAGTTGTATGAGGGAACATGTTTAAATAACACATGAGCCTGGAATATCCTGCTGAAGGCCAGGAGGTCACAGTGCGTACCAGGGGCACTATTACGTATAGGGCTCACCTTCCCTGTTTGCACCAGGGAGCACCTTCAAACAGGTGCGTCATGCGCAAACAGGGAAAGTGAACCCTACTAGGTTGGAATCACCACCCACAGGCAGCCACAAACTTGCGCTGCCACAAGTGAAATACAGAGGGGCTTCTTCCAAGCTGCTCCACCAGCACTTTAAAAACAGGGAGAGAGATACCATTGCAGACAGGTGCAGTGAGCGATTGCACCCGCCTGCATGGGGATGGGACCATAGGACCTCCTTTACCCTCTCCAGAGGGCTGCCATCAGGAAGAGCACTGACAGTGCACCATCTTTTTGTAGCACACGGTCAGTGCGCCTCCTTATAGTGTCTTAACCTCTGTGCCTGCATCCCTAATTTGGAATGGGCACAGAGTTAAAGGGATTCCCTCATTTGCATGAGGTTGGGCCCCACGCAAACAATAGAAGGAACATCCTATTGAGATAGTACTGGTGCAAACATGTGTGCCAGTGCTATCTGTATTACTGAACGGACAGCACAAGCATCTGTAATACCAAAGTGCCCGGGTGGCGCACAAAGCGAGTGCAAAATCTTGTTGTGCTCCAGGGCACTTCTGTAATATGATAAGGGTCAAATTACAAACACCCTTTTAACTCAATCTATTTATTCATTAAATTAATTGTGTTTGCTCAAAAAAAAAATGAAGGGTGCTTTTTATAATAGCTCTTCCTAAATAAAGGGAATAAAGATTCTCTCAGAAAATAAAATACACCCACGAATATGTCAGTAAAGAAAATACAGCTACGAATATGTCTACAGGATCATTGTTACCCAGGATCATTGTAATGAGCCCAACCACTCAGTACAGCTAGCAGATGGTGTAACTGATTGAATCTAAACCTAGCCGGTAAAAACCTGCCTTGCAGATTGCATACCAAACTCTGGTAGGGCTCCATGCCCTGTACAGTCTTCAGAAGCAAGTGTCCCCATCTCTGAAGGTTGCTGTGACTCAAGCTGCTCCCTTGAACTCAAGCCTGGTTCAAGAAACAAGCTCTCGGTATTTTTTCAGTTCTCTGGGGGACAAGGAATACGAGTTGTTAAAAAAGATGTCCACTTTCCCCATGGTGGCGAAAGCGGTTTTTCATATGCTAGCCAGGGGATTCTATGCAGGAAGTTAAGGGACAAACAGTCTGAAAGGATCAGACTATTAAGTTTTAAAGCCTCACCAGTCCAAATCTAAATACAGCACAACATGGGGCTGAGGGCAACTTAATCAGATAAATGTGAGATTCTAAGCATCTCCGCCACTGAAAAGGCCGGAGTGAATTGCAGAGCTTGCACTAACTGACAAAGAAATTGGTTTTCAACTACTTTGATTTTTCATTATTCATGAACCCCCAAACCTTACTTCCATAGCGCATCTGAGAAACACACATGGCCTGATATACCATAAATAACACTTTTGGGGACCAAGAACCCAATCTAAGTGCAAATCTATTTACTGCTCCAATGGTTTTGATAAGTTACGATTACTTACCTTCAATTGGGGATTTCTAGTTGTTTTTCGCATCAATAAAACACCTAAGAAGGGAAAGGCAGACAGTTTTCCTAGTAAGCATCTGGACAAATAACTTGCCAAATCTAACTGCCCCACAGAAATCCTCTAAAGAAATTCGAAATGTGGCACAAACCTATGACAATTAGCAGCAATCACCCTCGTAAAAGGCTCCACCCACACACCAGTCTTGCTCACATAATTGCCACACAGACCTTTATTCACAACAAAGTCCAAAATGACACTATCCCAAATCAAGACACGCTATAACAAAAAACACAAATACCCCATTCACCACAAAGTCTCACACCTAGTCATACCACATAGCAGCTCTAGGGCAGCAAGTCCTAGACCTAGCAACCCCAGAACTTTTTCACTGTTAAAAACAGCAGTTCAGCACCGGATTACAGTCATCATTAACATCACAAGCTACGAATCATCTGCAAACTACTGTAATTCGGTTTGCCCTCCTAGCCATCTTCAACAAGATTAGCTATGGCGACTCAAAAGTCATCCAGTCAGGTCTTAAAAGAATGCCTTGGGTTCCACACTTTTCTACTGATCAAAAATAGCTAAACAAAAAGCACAATTTCATTACTACAAGTTTCCGAACCATCGCTTTACTATTAAAGAGTAACCCTAAGGCGTCCTGCAGAGGTCCTCAAATCCTTAAATACCAAAACATGTAATGAGGACCCCCAACTGCCTGCCCATCTCGCTCTACCTTTACACCATGCACATTTTGCTATGGAGCAAAGTCTTCTCAATAGCTGAAAGACCAGCTGAAAGACCAAAGTCCTGCCCCTTGTCAAATCAACCACACTAGCAACTTCAAAGAGTAGATAAAGCATAAAGTTCATGCTGAGGTTGGTTAATCACCTAGCCTGGACATGTATAATATGCCCAAGCAATATAGTGATCTAGAATGTAAGTTTTTTAATCTAAGAACTTGCAATGGTAGAACGTCCGCTACCCTTCATCCCCTCAACAGTACAAGCATGGTAATTTGGGAGGAGGATGGGAACACGTAGAACAAATTTACCTTTTGGGGGCACTCACCAAAAATGTCCGACAGCCATCACACAAAAAGCACCTTGACCGCCAACTGCCATGTATGTGGCAACTATGCATCAGCTGAAAGCCCAGGTTCGAGCATGTATGGTTTTGCATACCAAGCATGCGATATTGCTTGGACCCAAACTCAAATGAAAATACCTTGGAAGGCAGAACCTGACCAAGGTCCAATTAGCAAGCAGAACTTAGCTGCCTGGTTTCTGGCTTCCTCAGAAACCAGATATGCCGTGCCACACATAGTGGGGGACTTAAGTAGGTGGTTAAATTGCCTGCCAAGGCCTGCAATCTGCACTGTCTCGCGCACAAGGGCCAGATTAGTGCGGTGACTATTAAACTGAAACAAGTACATCGATGCACCCTGTATGGGCCACCTATCACAATTTGAGCAGGAAACACAAGTGGAAAGGTAGGTTAACTTGATGGGCTCAACAGACTGTCACTTCTGCTGTCTGGAAGAGAGAAGTTTTGTGTGGGACTAATTTAACCGGTTTTATGGGGGATACAATGACCTTTCTAAGTGGTACTCTGCGCGTTCTGGCGCAGACAGGTAACGGTAATATTCATTTGTTTTACACAGTGGTGTGATGGGCTTCATAGCAGTGATCTGTGCTGTTCAGCACATGCAGATCTGGTCGGTGCCAGAACTTAAAAAAGAAAGGGGAAAGGTTATCACCAATTCCATTCGTTGGTGAAATAGGTGGCCCAGATTCATGACAGACTTGAAGGGTGATCATACGCCGCAGTGAACATCAAAAGTACCCCAGAAAAAGAAATTGAGCGTGGTACGTTTCTTCGTCAGGTCACTGGACAGCAGGGCCTTTAACTTAATGAAACAGCAACCTTTAATCTTTAGGGGCACAGTTGGAATCCTAAGAAGCTGTGGCGTGGATTGGTGTTGCGCAATCTTGAAGAAGAGTAAAATGAATTTAAATAATTTTAAGTACTGGGCTGCAGTAACTACCCAGATGCTTTACCCTCACAAACATAGGGTTTGGGTGCCAGTTGATTAATGGCACTGATCTCCTGGATCGACTGCAAGTTTCCTCAAACTTAGTTTATACTGAATTTGTGATAATTTAACTTGGACTCCAAATTTGGTGGACTCTTATTCTTTCATTAAAACTGAATTTCTTCGTTTGCCATAAAATGTTAATTAAGAGTGTAAGCAATTTTAAGCAACATCTTTAGAGAAGTGAGCTTACATAGCATAAACCATGCGGACAGAAAAAGACACACAGGTCTCATTTCCACATGACATCTTGGCTTAAATGAAGTAGCCCGTTCAGCATGATTCAGTTGAAATTAGAGTTGAAAAGAAATGTTCCAATTAGAAAAGCTGCAAACTTGAAGGGGTAACACATCCAGTTATTTTGCCCTCCTGCGTACTAATGAGGATTTGTGAGGCCACTTGTCTTTAGTAATGGGAAACCCCTTCCTTAACAAGTAAAAATATTCACATGCCAACTGATCGAGATTGCCTGTTCCCAGATATAAGAACCTCCATTAGATTTAGGAAAAGGATGGACCTACATGGTCCGATTGGATTTCAACCGTACCTAGAAAAATTATAGCCTTTAATTAAAATACGCTACGACGCCCTGAGGAAGCCCCAGGCTTATGGGCCGATATGGGGCGAGACACGTGTTGGATGCATTTTAAAAAAATCCTTGTTTTTCTTGAATGGCTCTGAAAAGTTAAAGAGGTATATCTCACATCGTGCGCAAAAAAAGACTGGATTTATCATCAGGATTTTTCCTAATTATTATTCATATTTTTGCTTGTCCTAGTACATCTCTCTGCAATTAGAATGCTGTAAACAGGTACAGATGTAAATACAACCCATGTGGCCTACTTTGGTAAGTGCTATTCAGCGGCACACATTGCTTACATGTTCAAAGACGCTGAAGTACTGGTAGCAATAGCCTCCTGCTTTGAGGAAAAAATGCAAGGAACTAGTACGGATCAAAACTGCTGCTTCCCCCGACAGTAACATAGAAAAACAATCCTCATCTAGGTCTGTAAATAGTACATCCAACTCTGCGATGCTGTAAGCTACTTGTGGTGGTTTTCAGAAGTAGTTACACCTCAGCATCCACATTGGGATTGGTTGGGGAAAAACATGATTGAAGCGACAAAGCAAATAGTGAAGCGGTCAACCTACCTTTGGATATCATAGTTGGCATTGAAGAGGCTGCCTTGCCAGAGGCTCGTAATCTCTTCAGTCTCCTTTTCTGTCGGATTGCCAGAAACTGTGGCGAAAACCATCAATGTCTTTCCTTTTTTTGTAAGTTTGAGGACACTTTCTGGATTTTTGGGGTCTATTTTCGAAAAGTCTACAGGTGCTGAGGGGCGTTTGTGCTCAGGCAGGTCCCCTTCTTCAATGTCATCGTCCTTCTGTAATGACAAAAGTAAAGACATTACCTATCACCACTGAGCTTCAAAGACAACTCAAACGTCTGCTATATCCACCGGGGATCTGATCATTTGACTGTGTTGTAGCTTCTGATTGGCAAATGAAATTGGCACCACAGCCTCCTACCCTGCCATCTTAATGTCGAGCAACGTGCGCCTCCAACACTAGCCTCTTTCCTTGATTCTCCTGCGTTTAATTATGCCCCAGGATCAAATGGAAGAAGTCTGTAAACGTTAATTTTGGCATACTCGCCTTGTAGTCAACTGAGGCACAAAGGCCAAACATTTACAACCGATCACTGAGCGCTTTACGAGGGCCCACCTCTGCAAACTATTGTACACTTCAAATGGGAATGAAAGAAACAATAACGCATTCTGAAAGAACTGAGAGGAAAACACATCCTTCAAAAACCATGAATCTTGAAAACAAGAGCATCTTATTTTGAAAAGAGAGCAGAGTGTGAGGTAAAAAAACCAGATTTAAAAAAAAAAAAATGCTAAATGAGGCTGGATCTGCTAATCATGAACGCCAATTCAGGCGTGTTCTCTCATTCAGTGTTAAGCTCTCCAACACTTCCACACCTTGTTCAGGGAGAATTTATTTCAAGACAAATATGAAGTTTTATCATTCATTTATTGATGCCAATGCAACATCCACATTGTCAGCAGAGATCACAAAATTGAGACCAAGGCATGCTGGATAGATCTCCTCTTCAGATTGGGGCCCCTAAAAGAGCATCTCAGGATAAATATAAACACTTATGTGCACTTCCGCAATCCACAAACGACCTCTAGGAACAAGCATACTTAGCCATCCATGATGGGGGCTAACACTCCCAGCCAGACCTGGCCCTAGCACTTGTCGCACACAGCGCTACATTTTTGGGGGCGCCCCTCCCCATATCCTCCTTTTCCATGAATTCCCTCAGCAACAATGCACCTCATCTCTCTATAGCACCTTTCTGAAAAACATTTTATTATTTTATAGCGCGACTCATTGTACACTCACATTTCTGTGATCTGCATGGTACACATGCTTTGTAAAAGGCACATTAATCCTCTGCACTGTGTAGGTGGCAGGAGTGCAAGTGCACGGTGAGTGATGCGACAGTGTGAGAGTAGGGTAAGAGGAGTGACTGCAGGGTGAGTGAGGTGACCATATGGCGCGGATGTAAGTGCAGAGTGGGATGAATAAATGCATGGTTAGTGATGGGCTTGTTTGAGTGACATTGTAGATTAAGCAGTGAGGGGGACAGGTGGGTGAAGTGTCACATGAGTGCGGGTGAGTTGTGTGTGTGAGACTACAGGGTGAAGTACAGAGTGAACAGCGCAAGTGCACTGCGAGTACAGAGTGATCGCTGTGAGTGCAGGGTGAGTGGGTGAATGGTGTGAGTGCATGGTGATCAGTGCAAGTGCATTGTGATCGGTTTGATTGTGTTCCATGCTTGCAACCCCCTGCCTATGGTACAGGTAAGACACCCCCCTCTAGCTTGGTGCACAATACCATTTGTGAGGACATTATAAGTGCAGTAAAGCCATAAAGAATGTATGGTCTTGGAATTTGTCATTAGGAACTCCACAGCACCATAATGGCATTACTGAATTCTGGGAAGTTTGATAGAAAACGTCTCAGCATAATAAACCCACACTGATGCCAGTGTGGGATTTATTATACAACGCACTCAGATGGCATCTTAGAGATGCCCCCTGAAAAGCAAACTGCCTCTGGTGGGTTCCCTGGCTGGTACACACCAGCCTACCACCACAAGACATGTTTCTTGACCCCTGGGGTGGGAGCCTTGGCTCCCCGAACCCAGAAACAAAGCCTTTCCTGGGTGCAGGTGGTCACACCTCCCCCAGGACAGGAAGAGCCATCTGTGGCAGGGGAGCTTCAAAGGCCTTGCTGCTTTTGCAAAGCGACCCCCAGCCTCTCCTGCTATCAGGAGCGGGCCCCCTTCCTGTCTCTGCTCCTTTTTGGCAGGAAGACAAGCTGGAAAAATTAACACAGGCCAGAAGGTGTCCCCACCTCTGCCAATCCCACCCCTCAGGTGGGGGAGGCGAGGTGAAGCCCACCCTTCAGTGCCTGCCATCGTGCAGAAGGCAGGCACTCTCTAATCAGGATTAGGGATTGGGCCCACTCCCCACGTGGGGTGAACACACCAAGGGTCTAGTCACCCTAAGCTCAGTAGCCCATTGGCTACTGACCTTGAGACCCCTAAAACATCCCCTAAATTCAGTATTTATAGAGCAGCCCTGACCAAGAAGACAGATTTCTGCAACCTAAGAAGAAGGAAGAAAGAAGACGCCCAGCAGAGGAGACTGCAGAGAAGAACTGACTTGGCCCCAGCCCTACCGGTCCGTCTGCAGTTTCCATAGATCCTGCGCCAAAAGTCACCTTGTCCTGCAGCCAGTGACCTCCAGAAGCCGTGAGACGACTGACTGCCTTCAACAAAGACCAGATCTCCTGTGAACAGCAGCTCTGTTCAAAAGAAACTCCTGTGACAGATTCTGAGGCTGCTGAGGTCAAAGAAACCCGATGCCTGGAACCTCCACTGCACCAGACACCTATGGCCGTAATCTGGGTGGCACGCTGGTCCCAGCGAGGTCCCCCAGTGCTCCGGAGTCAGTTCTCTGTGGGTTGACCCCTCCAGGACTCCCCGACATCGCCTGCAGCCTCTGCAAGGAGACCTCCCCAACCGCGAGTGGTAAGGTGAAATCCGACCTCAGAAGCCACCCCTGCGCCCTGGAGAAGAGAACCCGAGGTGCACCTACGTCCCCGAGCACTTTAACTTACATGCCCAGCTGTTGGTTTCTCCCAGAAGTCTTCCTGGACCGAGCCTGCAGCCAAAAACTGCAATCTCCATTGGAAACAGGGCACCCAAAACAGCACCCTGCACACGGCCTCCACTGTGGGTGCACCTTGCGTGCTAAGTCGGACCCCCCTCTGCACTGAGCCCAACACCAGGAGCTTTGCTCCCACAACCTTGTGGTTTGCTTTTGAGCAGCCACCAACCGGAGGCCCCTTATCCCCTATTGGATAACACTGGGCCTCAGCACTCGGCACCCAGCCGCCCTAGTGCCGCTGAGTGTGTGTTCTGAGAGTGCATCCTCGACCCTCGGGGAACCCTGGTTCTAACCCCAGAACAACAACTACCACAAACCAGTACTTACCTGCAAACTGATAACTTCATCTTCTCCTATAGGATTGCACTGACTGCTTTTCCTTGAAAATTCTTCTGTGTGGAGTTGGTTTGTATGAAACATTGAAAAACTGCATATGTGTAAAAACTGAATTACTTACCTTTTGTCTAGGAAATGTCTCGGTGTGATATCTGGGCATATCACACTGATTAGCAAAAGTTACTTAATACATTACGTAATCTAAAACCTAACGTGCACAGTAATCTGTACAGTAACTGAAAAGTAATTTCGAACTGTTGACTTACCTGTGAATCAACTGCATTTGAACTTGCTTTTAAGTGTAAATCACTGCATAAGCTTTTGCAAAGTATTTTTTCCACTTACCTGTACCAGGTCTGGCATGGTTTTAGAAATAAAATAACTAAATAATATTTTCAATCAAACCAACTGCTGCAGAGTTGAGATTTTTTTTCCCAGTGTGAGGGTGAAAATGGAGAGCCCGATGGGGACCAGTCTCGGCACCTGCTTTTACGAATTGATGGTGCTGAGCACCAGTAGGACCCGGCCAAATTAAATCACTCCTGTTATGGCATTAATCAGGGATCGAGGGTGAGGAAATAAATATGTACTGATCATGCAACAAACTTCCAGTTTTATGATTAGGGTTGCCAGCTTATTAATTTGATGTCCCAGATGGTACAAAAATATGCAGTCACCTAAAGCCGTTTTGTCAGCAATTATCTGTGCATACTTCGAACAGCAAATATAAATAGAAAGCACTTTTAATTGTGTTCTAGGGCAGCCTGAATGATCCATGACTAATAATTAAAGGGAACAAAGACAGAGAAGTCACATTACAAATGAATACATACATTTTTATTTATATCCCTATTTAGTGTCAAAACAATGCTTTTGCAGGCTCTTTAAACAACACATGGCAAGCCTTCTGTATATTCCTTTTCATGAAATGCATTCTCACACTACGGCAGTAAATGTAAAATATAATGTAAGGAATAGGCAGAAAAAAAAACTAAGCCTTGGTAACCAGTTTATAAAAGGTATGTAAATATGCAAATGGTCTGTAAAAACCTGTGAAAAACTCAGGCGTGCTGGAGAGAAGACTCTAGACATGACAGGGGTTTGGGGGGGGGAGGGGGGGGCATGAAGCCCATTCAGCCCAAAGGGCATTGCGCGCCTTCATACCACATGCATTCAATTGAAAGTGTGCAACACACCTTACACAAAAAAAGAACCAAAGTTACAACCACATTCTATTTTTAAGGCTTTATATTGATTTTCATACTCCGACATTCTGTAGATTTTAAATGCAGTTAATTGTACCAATCTGGGAAATTATCACTCCACTAGCTGCATATGAGAGAATCTGTGCCTCTCTGCCCCCAGAGAACGCCAGACAGGGCGAAAAAATGTTGCAGGGCCCTGCCCTAGGAGAGTTTTGAGTGGCTCCCTCCATATTCATATAAAAATTCAATATTTATTTGTTCGGTCCAGGGCACTTCCTGCCCTTTGAGTTTCTCCTAGAGATTTTCACATCCATTTTCCAGGACTACTCTCCCCCAGGAACCTGGCGACTAAACGGAGACTCCAGCCAACAAGAATCTACTCTTCGATCCCCGAGATATAGATCATCTCCGTTCTACCGAACGGGTGCCCTGCATGAAGGTGGCACATTATATCCAAGACTTAACCGGTCGATTATTTAAAATGATTACAGTAAAAAAAAAAAAAAACACTAAAATTGAAACCCGACCCCCCTTGCCCGCCCATCCGTTCCACCCCCCTCCCCAGACCACCTATGAGCATTAAAAACCCCGTTTCCAACAGTCAATCTTGTATTGCAGGGACCCTTTTGCCTTCAATCCGGGAGCTTAATTATGTTGTGGCAATATTCCAGTCAAAGCACATGGAGTGGGGGGCAAGCTCATCTTTGCCCACGGATATTATGGAAACACCTTGTTAGCGCATTAATCGGTCTCTGAATTTCAAGAGCTTGTGGCAAATCATTGATGCACTTGCGTTTAGAGCCTGTCCGAACTGGTAAATGAATTTTGCCGCTCTTGCGGGGTGGTGGGTTTTTATTTCCGAGAAGCACCAGTCTGATGCCTCCTTGCATGTTTTGATGCCAAGGTCTCTTAGAATGGGACAAAGCAGCCTTTGTCGTTCGTTGATCAATTTGGGGCAGCAACATAATAAATGGAGCAAAGATTCCCGTTGGTAGTTGCATGGGCGGCATGAGACGCTCCGTCTGCTCGTGCCCATGCTGGGTTGAGGTCTGCAGTTCTAGGGGCCGTTAGCCTCATGAAAAGGATTTTCCTGTGGGCCTGGGCCCCTAGTACTTCCCTAAGGTATGGTTGGGCTTTTCCCATGGTGTAAGATTCGTCCAATGCCTTCGTAAAGGTGTTATGTCGGAGTGCGATTAAATCCTTTTCATGCGAAATGGAACGGACCTTCCGTCTCATGATATTCAACCATGCCTTATGTGGGATGTCTGTTAAGGACAGACTATTGGGTTCGATGTTTAGGGTCTGTGTTGCTTTGCCCAGCTTGGTGTGCCAGGGAGAGTCCTCTTCTCTGAAGATTGTTAAAAGGTGATGTTTGAGAGAGTTATGCGGTGCTTTAAGGACTCTAATATAATACTTTATTAGATCCCCCTGGATGGCCAGTTCAGGTCTGACGAGCCCTAATTCCAGCCGTAACCCGGTGTTCCTTGCATACCTGGGTGCTTGCAGCACGATCTTGTGGGCTTTGACCTGCGCTGATGCTATAAGTTTGTCTAAAGCTCCTGGAAATGCCAAGTGACCGTAGTTAATGGCCGGAATTAGTTTTGCCCTAAGGTCCTTCAGTATGGGGTCTGCTGTGGGGCTGGTCAAGCGTTGACTTGGGCATCTCATTGATAGAATTACACCGTTGATTTTAGCAGATAGATGTTTTATATGAGCTGACGAGGTTGCCCTCTCGTGTAGCCAAACCCCAAGATAATTATAGGCTGTGGTGATTCCAATTTGGTGCTCTCCCAAATTCCAGACTGCTTGTTTTTTGTTGGGGTATCTGCCAAATACCATTATTTTTGGGTTACCTTGGTTTTTATTTTTACAGTTTTATATAGCGCGAACCAGACCCGTGAGGGTATCAGAGCGCTTTACAGGATTGAGGGGGGAGTAAGACGTAGGGACGGGAGGGATCACACTGGGAGAGAAAGGGATACAGGGGGAGATTCAATTTCAAGTTCAAGCTACCTATGGGAGAAAAATTAAAGTATGCAGAGTAACAATACAAAACAAAGTTTCCAATCCACGAGGTGCATCCTAGCTGCAGTTGACGCTACAAATGGGATAAAAAGTTTGAGCGGGCAGTTATAGGGCACACGCGGCAAGTCTGAAAGTAAGGGGTTCACTAGATGAGGTATTTTCCCATTAAGAAAGTTTTGGTCTCCCTCTTAAAGTGTGCCAAGGACGGGAGTCTAACGGCGGGTGGGATAGAGTTCCAGATTCTTGGAGCGGCTCCAGAGAAGGCTCGGTTGTAGGTTTTTTTCTTCCGGAATTTTGCTGGCTGCAACAGCAGGTTTTTGGCAGATCGGGAATTTCTGGCTTGTCCGGATATCACGAGTTTATGTGCAAGAAATGTCGGCGAGTTCGCGTATAGAGCTTTGTGAGTTATGCAGGCCAGTTTAAATTGTATTCTGGCCTCCAGGGGCAGCCAGTTCAGAGCCTTGAGGTGGGGAGAGATGTGGTCAAATTTTTTTGAGCCCGTTATGAGTCTGGCAGCGGAGTTGAGGCAGGCTTTCAGTGGGGCCAGAGAGTTCTTGGGTAGCCCTGCGAGAGTGGAGCATCCATATTCAAGCCTGGAGATGACAAGGGCCTGGGTAGCCATGTTAACGGTCAGGTGATTTTCCTTGTTGTATTTCCCCAGCTTTTTTAGTGCTCTTTGGAGGCACACCCTTGTGTGATCCATCACTACGGTGTCATCTGCGTACTGAAGAATTGCCAGTCTCGCCGTACCCAGTCTCGGTGGAACTAGACTTGCCTCGTTCGGGGGGGGGGGGGGGGGGGGGGGAAGAGGAGACAGCCCTGCTTCAGTCCGTTGTTGGTTTCGACTTTTGCTGATAGAGCTGTGGGGCTCATCTTGACTTGTATCCAGGTCCCCTCATGAAGAGATATGATGGCTTACAATAGCTTGGATGGAACCCCCCAGGCTGACCGTTTTCTCCAAAGTTTGCCCCTATCGACTTTATCAAAAGCTGTGATGTAATCAATAAAACAACAAAGCAATGGCAGGTCCCTGTTTTTCACAGCACATTTTGAAAGGTAGGCCAGGGCCATGATGTTGTCCGTTGTTGCGCTGTTTGTCCTGAAGTCTGTCTGCTAGAATTTCGTTATTAGCCCAGTCCTCTAGATCTCTCAAGAGTAGTTTGGCAAAAGCTTTGGCTTCTAAATCCAGCAGGGACACTAGCCTACAATTGGTGGGGTTGGAGTAATCGCCTTTCTTGTGAATAGGAAAGAGGATTGATCCTTTCCATGATTGCGGAATGATTGCTGTGGAATAAGAAAATCATAGGGGTTAAGGACTGTGGCAAAGGATGTTTGGACTGATTTAAAAGCCAGCGCTGGAATACCATTAGGGCCTGGCGCCCCATCGTTCCTCATTTTCCTGATTTCCCTTGGTATTTCAGCTTCTGTGAAGCCATCGCCCTCAAGCATCGTTTGTCCTGCTTCATCTGTGTGCTTGGGGAGAGTGTGTGTGAGTGCCTATTTCCCAGCTGTTCTTAGGAGGGGCTTGCTCAACAGCGGATGTACATCTAGTGTATAACTCCCTTACATACACTTACCACTCGTTGCTTGCAATGTTGTTCTCCCTGATGAGGCGGTTGATGTACCTCCATAATTTGGCGTTTTTCTTTTCCTTTAACAGGGCAAATACTGTGAGCCATTTTTGTTCCATCTCTTTCCTCTTCTGCTCGCCTGCTTTCCTCCTGAAGGCGGCTCTCAATGCAACTATGGAGGCCCCCTCTGCCGATGTTCCCCTTTCCTTTCTTCTTCCGAGTGCCTTCATTAGCGCACCTTTACATTGTCTCAAGCTCTTCGGTATCTGTGGGTTCTTTGAGGGAGGGGCCTCATGGCAAAGAGTTTTTTATACAGTGTTTTTTACCCAGCTTCCGTCACAGGTCTTCTGTCAGTGCTTCCCAGAGACCAATCACCTCTGAATGGGTCTCCCGCAGTCCACAAGCCAGTCATGTTAGTGCCCACTCCTGCATTTTCCCTTCGAGATTGGTTGTCCATTTTATTCTTTTAATGGCTCTGTAACGTTCATCCCTATGGTTTCTCCCATCATTTTCTGGAGGTCTGCTGATTCCATTCCTAAGTAGAATGTTGCGCATAGAGGCCTATGGTCACTTTCCCCTCAATCATCGACCTGAAATTCTTTCAGCATATCTGCAGTTTTCTTGTTGATTAAAATATAGTCAATAGTGGATATGTTCCGAAAAGACGGTTTGGGGTACTACAAGGGAGATTGTAGTTTCATCAGCAAGTGAATTGAGTAGAGTTTAAAATTTTTGAGAAAACACAGCAATGGGCCTGCCTTGTGCCCTTTGTTTTGTTTGTCCAGGGCACTTTCCAAACCTCTCAAATTAAAATCTCCTGCGATGATTACATTGAAGTGCTCATATTTTAGTAGTAGGTCTTCCAGCGTCTTGGTAAAAGATTCCATGCTGGCAGCAGTCAGTTGATATAGCAGTTTATGAGCAACAGATTAAACGGCAGGTGGCCCTCCCTTAACCCAAAGGTTGTCATTGCTTGCAGGTCTGGGGAATTTACTCTTATTTCAGTAGATTTGAGTTTTCGCGCATGGCTTATGAAGATAGAGAGACCCCCAGATGGACGTCCGAAGAGTTTTATTTTGTTGCATTTATCCGATGTTCATGGAAGTCCACTATAGGTGATGATGTCATTGACCAAGTTTCTTGATAGCAAATGATGTCCCCTTTTGCAAGATAGTGCTGTACATCCTTTGTCCCTGCTTTTTTGTTTAGCCCT
Organism: Triturus cristatus; assembly: GCF_964204655.1. NCBI lineage: Eukaryota > Metazoa > Chordata > Amphibia > Caudata > Salamandridae > Triturus > Triturus cristatus. The sequence continues at coordinate 666,859,864 of NC_140583.1, forward strand.
GCGATTTTCCATGATATGAGGGTTTGTTCTTGGGGAAGTTCAGAGTTTTGGTCTTGGTGTTTATCTTCCCGCACCGACGTTACCCTTCTTTCTCTGTCGAGGACTTGATTTTGGCTAGGGGTGCTGCTGTCAGTTCGTTTCTTGTAGCCTGTTTAGTTTGACCCATTAGCTCTCTTTGCAGGTGGTCTCTTTGAAAAATAGAAACATTTATTGGTGTTTTGGGGCGTTTGTTGATATGTTTCCCTCGTTTACTGTTGTAGGTGGGATCTTTCAGGATTTATGTGGCCCCCGGCCCCTCTTTTTGAGGTATGAGGACTAAGGGATAATTAAGTCGAATGGGTTCTGTTGCTTCTATACCCCAACTTGCAAATTGTTGAGCTTCACCAAGAACTGCCCGTTAGAAAGAATGTTCGCTAAAGCCCAGGAGGGTTGAATCGCCATGGCTGTCTCCTTGAAACCTTTTGAACTTTACCCACTCTATGTTTTCCAAAGTGTTCGGAGACAGGGATTTGACATGGCCAAAAAGTCGGAAGATATTAGATCTGTTTAAGATGTCGTGAGGGCCTTTTATGTGGTACCTGGGGGTGAGCGCCACCTCGTATAATGTGGGTGTTTCCGCACAATGTTTTGTTTGCGTGCCCCGCCCCCCACTTGCACTTGCTGCTTGATTTCAAACTATGGGGAGGGGGTAGGGGGCGTGATCAAGGTTCGCCAGTGTTGTTCATCTTCCACCCGGTTGTTGTTTCCCAGCGGGCTGGCTTTTTGCTTTTGCTCCATCGGTGGAGATGTGGTGTGTTCTATAGGGCCATTATGACCCTCCAGTTCCAGTAGGTCATAGAGCCTCATTTGTGTGGCGGTGTCCTCCTTACCCATGCTGACCCGGTTTGTTGTCACCTGGGCGGCCGTTGATGTTAACCCTACTGGGTGTAGTAGGTCAACCTAGTCCTCTTGAACCCTGCCTTTTTGTGTCCCACCATCTCTTTCTTCTGCCTTTTCTTTATCTGCTGGTAAGTGCTGGCTCTTAATCTTCTGTTGGGATTAAAAATCGGATAGAGTGGCAGTGAGTTTCTTTTCTCCTCGGGTCTATGGCTGTTCAGCACAGTCGGCAAGATAGATCTTCTTTTGATCTCTTCAGCTGTTTCTTCAGCTTTTTCTTCGCCCTCTTGGTAAGGGGTGCTTCTCATCTGGCTCCAGTTTCCCCCCTCCAAGGTCACTTTCTGCTCTTCTGCTTCCTTTGTGACAGATCTGGTCAGGGTTTCCTCGGTATCACTCTTTGTCAGGGTGCCAGAGTCTCTTGGCTGTTGTGCTCATTTTCTCTGGCTTTTATTTCCATATCCTTCGCTTGACTGTGTTCGCCCTTGGTGGCCACTTTGGGATTACCCTTTGCCAGCGATTAAATTGTTCCTGGTATCTTTGATGATTCGCCTCTGCTCTTGGTTAGTGCCACTATATCCCCCAGTATTTCTGGCAATTCAGCCCATTTTTCTATTATATGGGCACATGAGCTTGTCCGAGCTATCATTGCCTGATTAGAATTGATTATTGCCTCCAATTCATCCAATTTGCGGCCCTGGTTCGCTAGGCATTGGGCTATTGATTGAAGAAGGTCAACTTGGACCTCCATTTTAGTTGCTTGCCATATCAGGGCCTTGGCTATTGACTTCTGTGCTTCTCTGATGGTTATCAAAGGGGTGGTGTCTTCTTGCTCACCTCGATCCTTCTGGCCTGTCGATGGGGACATCCCTGCTCGCTCTTTGACCAGATTTTCTGCCACATCCCCTCTCCCGATAAGGTGGGGGGTAAGGTCCAAAGTCCTTTCAATTGTTTGCTCTAATTTTTGTAAAAAGGAATTGGTAAGATCTCCAATCTCTGGCGAATCAAGACGTCGGCGTCCAGTAGATAAGGCCATTGTGCTTGATCGTGAGGTGTCTCGCGGACTAGTGCGCGTTGGGTCTTTGCCCTCGATGACTTCCGGCATGTCCTCCTCCTAAGGCCAATGGATCAAGGCTTTCATTGGTAAAAGACTATCGCATCAATGGGCTTCCTTCCGATCCCTTCGACTGTTGTGAGCCACCCGGGATCAGAATCGCCGATCCTTTCTTTGTATATTATACAGTTTTCCTCTGCATCTCGCACTTTGCGCCCGCTAGAAGGGGGCGAGTTTGGGCCTCCCTGCACCCATATTTCCTACGCCCGGTCCTGGTCCCCTTCATCGGGCACCAGGTGGCCTCTTCCTCCAGATGGGTTTTTTTTTTTTGCTATCAAGCTGCTTGATAAGTGCCTGGCCGGGTCGCAATGCTTGGGGGTTACTCGCAGTGACCTCTTCCGGCTCTTCAGCACCCCCCGGGCAGGCATACCCGGGGGTGGCGAGCTGCCCGGCGTCTGAAAGTAATGGGTGATGAGCCCTTGTTGAGGGGGCTGTATTAAGGGGCTCACTGTGTGCGACTCTTGTCTAGAGTTCTGAGTCGTACCCCTTGTGACCTAAGTTGTTTGACACTTGTGGGCATCTTTGTCAGAGTCCATCGTCTTTGATTTGATCTGGTTTCCCTTAAGCATCTCCCCCCCCCGTACCAAGAGAGGGCATTTAGGGAATTGACGAAATAACTCCCGTAGCTTTTTAGACTGTTTCCTGTGCGCACTATGTGCGCTGATTAGGCTGTGCTCCTCATCACGCGGTTTATCAAAGCCAAAAAGCGGAGTGCCTTAACTCCTGCAGCCTTCTCCGTTGGCACACTCCTTATACGCTTTGGTCCTTTGCGTACACTCCCGCTTGTCACGCTGCACACTCCAGAGCACTCCACCGGTAGCCACAAACCAGATGTCCTGTGCACCTCCTGGTGATAGCCTCTCCCCTTTCCTCAGCAGTATTTTGGAGGAGCTGGGCAGAGCAGAGCAGGGTCTGGGCTACCTTTATCAATAAATTTGTGAAGGACCCCATTAAAGGGCTGGAGATGGAATAGCGCGGATGCCAAGACAAGCTCTTAGACATTTTTAGTCACCTCACCAAAATGTTGGATTTGGCCGTCCAGGCTAAAGCTGCTAATTCCCAACTTGAACCAGGTGAAATTCTGGAACAGGCGCAAAGGGCACTATTTTTTACTTGGCAACGCTAACTGCGCTTGGTCTACCAAACGTCGCAAATCCTTCCTCATGAGGACTGATTCTCAGTTAGCAGAATTGGCCTCTACGGACATGAAAACCACGGCTAACAGTTTGCTTTTTGGAAAAAATATGTCAAGGATCTGGGAAAATACGTGTCCACCTATCTGGCTTTGGATAAAGCCCAGTCATCCTTGAAGAAGGTTTTTAACATTGGCTTTTTTGTCAGGCACGGACGCTTCCGAAGTCGAGCTCTAGGCTGTGGTTTCTACAATACTTCACGTGGATATGCACACAGGGGGAAGAGGTGGCGCCTAACCCTCCTCTAACTTCTATCCCACCCGCAATAGAGGCGGTCGTGGACATTCCAAACGAGTGGATACAGACGAGTTAATAACGCTGCTGATGCCCATTACTCAGGCAAATGTTTTTTCCTTCCTCCGAGATTATGGTGGGGGAGTGGGTGATGATACACTTATTTCTGCACAATCGGAGTGTTATTACTCAAGATCAGTGGGTGTTGCAGACTGTTCAGGGTTTCCAGCTGGAATTTTACTCCTCCCCACATCAGGAAAAGCAACCCTACCCTCTTTTTTTCCAAACAGAGCAATTTCATAGACGAGGTTAGTTCTCTGCTGAGAAAAGTGGCGATAACAGAATCGTCTCCCCATCCAGCACAATATGTTTGGTCCCAAACAAAGATCAGGGTTTTCAGCTGGTTCTAAACCTCAGGGAATTCAACTCACGAATAGTGTATCGCTACTTTAAAATGGAGGGCATACATCTGTTGCAAGATCTCTTGCAAGAGGGATACTGGATGGTTCGTCTCGACCTCCAGGACGCTTATTTAGCGGTTCCCGTTTTTGCCCCCATCGAAGCTTTCTTCAATTTCAATGATGCCACAAGTAAAACGAGTTAACTGCCATGCCTTTCAATCTTTCTTCGGGTTCTTGGTGTTTCACCAAGCTTCTTGGTCCAGTGGTCAAGTATCTCAAGAAACGAGGAGTATGGCTGATAATATATTTATTTAAACAACATCCTCATCATGGCACAAAGCAGAGACTTGGCTCTTTATCTATTGTGGACGACACCGCTCCTTCAGGATCTAGGGTTTCTTCATTAAATCCGAAAAATCAATAATGATTCCATCTCAGACAATAGAGTTCCAGTGTTTTCAGGTGGATTCCATCAAGGCCGTTCTGTTACCATTGAAGAAATAGGTGTCCATCAAGAAAGAGTTGAGGAGAGCACTTGATTCTCCGACTAGTTCATTGAGAATTTAAGCTGGCCTGGTAGGTCTTTTGATTTCCTCCATTCAGGCGATTTTTCCAGGGGGCCTTCACTATCGGGCCTTCAACATTTGAAGATCTTACATCTTCATGCAGGACTGGCATACCACAGAACAGATCGTGCTGTCAGAGGAAGCCAGGACAGAGATGTCCTGGTGGTTGGAACATATGGATGCCAGGAATGGCAAAGCACTTTTTGCCTTCGTTCCGGGAGACAGTAATAGAATCAGAAGCCAGTCGGTGGGGCTGGGGTGCCCGTTGCGTCTCTCTGGAGACTGAGGCAGATGGTCCACAGAAGAACTTCATCTCCATATCAACTGTCTGGAGCTGCTGGAGGGTTACTTTGCAGTTTGTACTTTGTCCACACGCAAGACGATTTGCTGCTTTCTTGTGGTAATGGACAAAATATCAGCTGTCAGGTTCGTCAATCGACTAGGCGCTACAAGATCCTGTTTCACTGTCGAGATTGCCAATGACTTTTGCCATTATTGTCTCCAACATCACATATCAGGGATGGCGGAATACATTCCGGGCCGGTCTAGTGTGATTGATTGGAACTCTCTGGTCCTCTGCGCCTCCAGCGATTGGAGGCTTCATCCCCAGATTTTTTATCTTTTGAACCTGCATTAGGGCTCTTGCACGATCGATCTGTTTACCTCACGCCTGAATATGCAACTCCCACTCTAACACTTGGAGACTAGATCAGTTCAGATGCCTTTCTCCAGTCCTCATCGACAGGTCCGCTATATCCATTTCCCAATGACCCACAGGGTACTTTCACAGGTGAGTCAACAAGCAGCAGAGTTGGTTCTGGTAACCCCTTATTGGAAAGCCCAGTCATGGTTTCCGATAGGGATGTGGCTGTCATGTGCTCCTCCGGCGCGATTTCTCTCATTTCCAGATCTGGTCTCAGATCCGGCATGCCTTCAACATCCGTTGTTGACTAAGGAGCTCTTGTCCCTCATGGCTCAGACTAGCCAGGAGTGTTGAAGGATGCAATGTTCTTCCTGTCACAATTTAGGGCTCCCTCTACACACAAATGCTGAGAAACTGCCGGTGTGGTGAGCGGAATGAGGACCCCGTGGGATGTGGAATCCATTTGATTGTGAATTTCCTGTTGGATATTGCTAGTCAAGGTCTGGCTAATAGGACAGTAAACAAATTCCGTTTGGCTATTTCATCTGGCCGTCCTAGATGGGAAACAGATAGGTGAGCATCCTCTGGTCCTCAAGTTATTAAGAGTTATTAGGATGGTTCATCCTCCTCAATCAAAATATTCCATGGTGTAGGATGTTGACGTAGTTTTACGTTTTGTCAGCGGTTGGGCAATGAAGGACTTTCTCGCAAACAACTGCCGGCAAATCTCACTCTCCTTCTAGGTCTCATTTTCTGTAGCCAGGTCTCAGACGTACGGGGCTTTAATTTGGCAGGTTGAGTTTTTACTCCTTCGGGGTGTCTTACTATTTCTAGATGTAGTAAAACTGCTTCAAGGTGTATTAGATATCTGGCCTTTGACACATCATCAAACGTTATGTGTGGTTAAATGTGTAAAGTGTGATGAAGACTGTACACCTTTACTTGTCTGCTTCTCTGTACAGTGCCATTATACCCTGACTGGTCATGTTCGCGCTATATAAAACTTTTCAAACAAATAAGGAATTATTTCACAGGTCAATTGCTTATTTCCTTGCAGAAACCTTTACGCCCAGTCTCTTCAGCTACCCTGGCTCACTGCGTTAAATGGCTGTTGACCGAGGTTGGGGTTTCCCTTTTTGAGGCACATTCAGTGCGAGGCAACGGCCACTTAAGCTTTACTACTGGCTCCCGTTTGGAGGACATTATGGCTGTGGTGGATTGGTCTTATGATTCCACTGTCGAAGTATTTTATCATAAGCCAATTATGGATGTTGCATCAAATATAGTGATTACAATTTAAACTTGCATAATATGAAGCCTACGGTCCGCCTATAGAATACATTATTTTTCTAGCTATTGTTTCAATAATTTTCAAATCCACTAAGGACACTTAGGCAAGGATAATCCCACCCTAGGATATACATATTGATTAACTATTGTTGTCTTCTGTATTCTGATGATATGACTTTAGTTTATAGGTTGTCAATTTATTTATGACCGTACATTTTACTGTTAGTATTCTGCCATTCCCCACCTGTATTTTGTGATGGGATACTTGAAGGTTGGTTATTATCTCTATTGTTTGTCGTCAGGAACAGATGCCAAGTCGACTTGAGGTGGCCCGATTTGTTGTTGTTGGTGCCTCTGGTTCCTTGTGAAGGATGTTCAACTTTGCCTTTTAGTGTTAGTCCCCATGGAGAGGTCCTGTTGGTGTTCGGCTGATGTTCTTGTTGGATTCAGGTTTTGAGGACTTATGTTGTTATTTGCAAAGGAAGAGGAAGGACCAAGGTTCTATGGACTAATGTAGACATACATGACCCTTGTGATTAGTGAGACATGGAGTTTAAAGTTTTCTGTTTACTGATTCGCTGCTGTATTTCTGAAGGAAAGAATGAGGCATAATCATTGCCTCCATGTTCTTAATAGAATTGAAAATTCTTGATGCGATAGCTAGAAAAAAAAATAACTTTTACATTGCATTGAGTATAGCGATCAGTGATTACATTTGTCAACTAGTTCTTTCCAATATCTGGTGATGTCTAGACACTCGTACACCATATGAATGGAAGTTCCTTATTGCTCAGTCTCTTAAGCAGAGGTCCAGCTTTAAAAAGCCCATATCTTTAAGTTGTACCATCATATATAGACACGATGAAGTAGTTTACGTTGGATTAACCTGAGCCAAGCCTTAATTGCTACCTTGCAATGTGTTTTTCCCCATTCCAAGTCCTCCAACCTGACAACATCTTTTCCCCACTCTTGTTAATACATCTGGGGTCTTACATATAAAGCTCTTTTGCAGTCACAAAGGCTTCAATTTACAAAGTCGGAGCCTTTACAACCGCAAAATAGCTTTTGGTCATGTACAAAACCCAAATTGCAATTCTGTAACGTGTTACTGAATTGCAAAATAGGTTTCAAGGTACACACCCAGATTGGCTTGGTCGTGTTTACGGAATCCATTCCAAACTGTAATCTGTTAAGGTATGTATCAATGGCTTACAACCACAATTACAGTCTCAAACCATTGCTAGGTTGCCAAGCCCTCAAAGGAGGTTATAACCCATTTGCAAACAGGAAGGGATCCTCAAGGGACAAAACTTTTCTTTTCTTAATAGCAAGCGGGTCTCTTTTTAGGGACAAAGGGCTGCATAAAAAAAAACAAAAAAAACATCGCTTTATTTGAAAGCAATCGCACAGACATGGCGTTCGGCTGACCCTAGCATTGCCACCATTGCTTTGATAATAGTGAATTGGATAGCAATTTGTGACCCTCTTCATTAACCCCTTCTGTGCCCATGACGAGACTATCTCGTCATGGACCCCGCCCGCTAATACAATGCCCGGCACAGGAGGGGGAAAGGGCGGGGCACTCAAGGGGTTAATATTCACGAGGTAGGTTGATGTGTGACCCACAGGGCGATATTTTGGGAACAGACCTATTAATACAGAGGTTGGTTCACAAACTACCAATGCTTTTGATAAAAATTGATCCACAATTTGCAATTGGGAGCGCCATTACCAAATGCTTTTTTGGGAGGTAAGCTGCCGGTAAATAAAACGTTGGTGTTTTGTAGACTTTGGATATTGCTTTTTTCCATTGGTATACTTTTGGGGCTATTTTCTAACTGAGATATTTCTTGTAAGTGAGTCAATTGTGCCTTGTATTTTCCCAGTGCATGTAGGGTATACTGTTTTAATTACTTCATTCCATCCCCCTCCCAGACGTGACCGATTTACAAATGCATTCTAACCGAATATGGAAACGAATAAACTGTCAAATGAAACAGAAATAAAGTTGAAAGACAGTCTTAAAAACTTCAAATCTAAATGGTAACCACTAATAAAGATACTTGCACTGATTTGTCATATTCACCACTGTGTTTCTGTATTTGGTTGAGCATGGATTTGTGAACCATTAAGGAAGAGCAGAGAATAATGTATTGCTACCCAACCCGATTCCTAATGTATTCACTTTTGCTCGCACCTTGTAAATTGCTTTCAAATTACAAACCCTGCCATCCATCCATTCCACAGCAGATTTCTTAATACGTATCAGTCATGACACACACCAAAGTCGATTGGCCTAGACCTCTTCCATCCATGTACCTTTTCAATTTGTACTTACACTAAACTCTCAAAGTCTTCCTCTATACAGCATTGGGAGTACTCTTTACACCAACAGAGTGGCTAGCAATGATTGCTTCCAACAGAAGCCTAATTTGATAGCCAATTTAACAGATTATATAAGAATCCTCATCATTTTTTCTACTTGCCCGTACGCCTTGATATGGTGTTATGCTGAGCACTTTTACTTTAGCCACTTAAAACATGTACTGGCAAAGTCAATAGGTCTTGCCTTAGGGACATACTGGCTTTGCTAAAAAAAAATATGTAATAACTAATGTGACGTACAATTCATGGGTGCCATTTCTCTTACTATTTTTTTTATTTATTTGGCGATTCAAGTTTACATAGGCCACTTGATCAGTTAATTAATATAAAATCATTTTTACTTGGGCTCAAGTGCTTTTTTAAAAGAGATGCGGCCTGGCAGCATGAAGGACAGGGAAGCAAAGGAGAGGGTCGGAGAGAAGCACCGGAAAAGGGTCTAGGGTGAGGCAGGTGCAATAGGCAAAGACAGAAACAGACAGGCGGTAAAGAAAGAGGAAGAAATGGATAGGGTGTAGGGAGGAGAAAGCATCACTGTGCACGAGTGGAATAAAAAGCAGATCACAAGAAGAAAGCAAGTGGGGGAGGCAGGAGCAACATGGAAGATAGATAGAATAAAGAGTAGCTCACGGGGCAGAGAGCAAGTTGGGGGGGCAACACGGAGCGCTTGAGAAGGTGCTGGCAATTTAGTGAGGAGGAAATGGCATATGGAGAGATGCTGAAAACACAGCATCTTGTGGAGTGCTTAGAGAAAAAAAGCAGTTCCCTTTACGTGAGAAGGAAGGATACAAGACAGCCAATCAAAAGGATGGTAGACAAGTTATACAGGGGAGATACAAACACAAGAGAAAGATAAGCCATTGAATAAGAAGCATGCAAATTAAAATTACAATAAAATCTACCAATGGTAAGCAGCTGGTGGGCTTCAAGCCAACTGTAAGTTTTGGGTATGGTCTACAAGAGGCTTTCGCCTACCGGGGTGGAGGGGAGGAGACCTAAAAAGAGCTCTTGCATGTTCACTTTTTGTCTTGGCCACAATGTTTACTTAGATTTGGCTCACGCCATGCAGTGATGTCAAATGAAAAAAACTGAACAAGGGGGTATGAAAACACCCCCTTGTTCAGTTTTTCATTGCACTCTGAAAATTATAAAGAAGCTTCTTGTTTAAGGAAACAAAATAAAATTATGAGTACCAGAGATTTAAAAAAAAAAAAAAAAAAGAAAACCTTTATATGCCGCAACTTCGGAGCTTGGTGTGACATCATTTCTTGAAATTTCATCATTTGGTCAAAGACATTTTTTTCCCAGAGAGGTAATAATTATGCTAACAGTTTTAAATCTTGAGAAAACTGCACCTCACTCGAGTAGTCACATAATTCTGACATGTACTCAGGTGGCTTAGGTGATCAGCTTGCAATGTACAGCAGTTATACATTCACTGGACAGAAGGGAAGGCCCTTGGTAAATAATTTGTTACAGGGTGAATCAGCAGAGCACTGACTCAGCAGAATCGCTTCTGGGGCTCATGGATTGTAGGGTCTGCCTTGTGCGAACCTACTGACAAGCAGAGGAGCGCATGGAGAACACTCCATGAAGCATTCTCCATCCACCCTTGCTACAACTAATAGTGTTTAAATACTGTTCTGGAGTACCAGAACGTGTTAATTTCCCAACTCGGGCAGTAAATAATTTGGTATAACAGGATCACCCTCAAAACAAAAACATGCAGAGGGTGCGAGTGATGAAATATTTTTAAATTGTAAGGTGGTGAAGGAGAGGAGGCGACAAGCTGGGGTTCGCCCTGGATTCTAGCTGAGCAAAGGCCAGTGACTCCGAATACATGTGACTCCGTAGGTGGTTTGCGGTTCACAGGACCGAGAGTGCAGGGCTCAAATACTTATGCGGAAGTTCCTGACGTTGTGGCAATCCGCAAAAAGCTACATTAACTTCTATTTAAAAGCGTAGCCTACTCGTCCGTTGATTGTGGAGCCAATTGCCATTACTATACAATCTGTGACTGTGATCCAATAATTAAAGCTCTCCGAAAACTTCTAGTCTGGGGCGCTGTGCATCCTCGGGATCCCTAGATCCACGTGTTCTCATCTACCCCTGAGCCCCTTTAATTTATTCTTCTCCCCGCTCACCTCCCACTCCTCAAGCAACCGCGCCATGTCTGCATCATTGTAGTCTCGGATGTCCTTCTTTTTGCGGCGCTGAGTCTCGGAGACAACGGCAAGCAATAGAACGGCGGACACACAGAGCAGCAAAGGAAACGCAAGACGAGCAGACATCTTCCAGAGTGGAATAACGGGAACTACAGACAGGAGAGCCTCGATAGGCTAGGAAGACCTCACGACAACGGAAGTAAGTATTGATAGGCTGCAAGAAAAGGCGGGCTCTCATAGGCTGTACTAGGAGCCCTAAGCCCTCATCAAAGAGAGGAGTTTGGTAATAGGCTGGAGAAGAAGGCGGCATTTGTAGTCCATTCTAAAATAAACGGTGTGAGGCCACGTCATATTTAATGATGATCTCTTTGGTGCCCCCGGGGGATATATGCCCACGTCTTCGCTTCCTGACAAGTTTTGGTGTCGAGACTGCTACAAGGCTGTCAGTGTGTCTTTATTCTATGATAGATAGGAGATTGTGAAAGCTTGGGTCTCCTTAAGCGCTGAACACCGAACGAAAAACATGGGAATTTAGGTAGATTTTCAGTGAAACGAGGTTTAATATAAGGGCACGAGTCTCTTGAAACCTCTCTGGATTCTGAAGTGTCAACACTTCAGCGTGTGACTTTGCCCTTTTCCACAACCTTCCCGACCGATGCCGCTATGAAAGGCTGGGGCCAGCATAAAGGCAGAGAGCACTGAATGACATGTCAGGAATGGCAGAAACAGCTCCAGGCTGTTTGAAGTAAAATGTTTTCTTGCATTTGAGTTGTGAACTTAGCAGAAGTTGCAATATCATGTGTCTCTGTTTACTGCCAACATTACACTGGTGACTAGTAGGTTATGTTATGCAGATTTGTAGAGCACACTATCACCCAGGAGGGTATCCTGGCGCCAGTGGCGGATGGTGACATTTGAAAGTGGTGAGGCGTAAAACAATTGTACTGTACTGCGGGGAGCGAGCGTTCCTGAACCACCTACGGGGGTTTCGGGAGAAAGGGGTCTCCCTCCGAGAACATTTTGAAAAAAGAGTGGGCAAATGGTTCATTTTCAAGCAAATTTGAGAAAGCAGGAAGGTGTCAACCACTCTGAGGTCTGATGACCCAGACAATGGGTATTGGGGAGAACCGTGGAGCAAAGCACAGGTGTCTACACTGCACAGAGCCACACCCTGCCTGTTAGGCACAAAACACAGCTCTGCAGAAACTGAGTGAACCGGCCCCTCGTAGTTGCAGACCTTAGCAGTTTGGCACGAAATGCCTAGCTTTTGTTTTAAAATGACACCCAGAGACCAATATAACAAAATATTTTAATTGTTCCACAATATGGTGCTTTATGTGAAAAAAGCGCTTCTATCAGTGTTTCCATATGTAGTTGTAAATGTATCTGTAGCTTTGGATACAGCATTTTGGACTGGGGTGTATTAAAGGAAACATCCCCACTCACCCCAGACACCACAAGGTGTGTGATGAGGATATTAAAGACCTGCCCGACCTTAAAGGTAGCGCCTATGTATCGCATGATGAGCACAAGTGGTTCTGGCTTGGTTCAACGTAGACACCCTCGGGTAAACGCGCGCTTAAGAAATAAATGTAACATAGGATAACACTGCATCTTTTTAGGACACATCACTGCTTGAAATGGAAAAATAGAAGTGCAGGTACTCTGTACCAGAGACCTGCTTGTTTCTGAGAAGTGTCGATACTCTCCATTTTAAAGTATTACGTCTCTCTTGAGAAGTGCCGGTACCCTCCCTCTCAAAATAAAAAAAGTGCTGGCACTCCGTACCGGGCAGTACCGGCCCATTTAAAGCACTGGCCGGCACATTACCTCAAGCCTACATGGTCCATCCAGGCTGCGCTGGCTCGGTGCTTGCTGGTGAGCTTCTCAGCGCAAACTGTCTGCTCTTAGCACAGGCTTTCTCTCCTTCCGCTTCTCAAAGACCAGGGAACGAGCAGCATCCACGGTGCTGGCCCTGTGGGCGGGATGCACAACTGCTGGGTCCTGAACTCAGGAGGAGGCCTCTGTCGTGAGAGGGGCTGTGAGTGTGTGGGAAGCAAAGGAACACCACTGGTGCCTGGAGCACACACAGCACTTTACAAATGGCATGGGAGAATTATCCACACACCTCTCTCTCAGTACTTAATTTGAGCCGGGGCTTTCCGGTACTAAGCACCGGCACTTAATTGGTTTCCGGTGCTCGGCACCGGCACCAAATTGTCAACACCATATTTAGAACAGTCCACCACATGGTGGCGCTGCTCATGTAATTTAGAGAGGTGCAGAACAATGGTAGTTAAAGCATACAATATACATTAAAATTGTGAATACCTGCCTCCCCAGGCATTGCTTTAGCTTTGGGGACCTGGAATAATCTGAACTGACACATTTACATGCGAGAGAGATGGATAGTAGTTGTTTTGGCAGCGATGACAAGGGAGATGGGTGGTACAAGCAGCAGTGGCCTCCTGGTCAGAGCCCTGGCACTTAATATTTTACAAATTAAGCACTGCTCTCTCTAAACATGTAAACTCAATATTCACGGAAAAAATGTGTAAACGCGGTTACAGCACAACAGAGAGCATTTAAAAAACGTTTATTTTAAAATAATGTGTTTTCCAACCTTACGGTAAATTACTTGTCTGCCTCTAAACCAGACCTTCTTTTCCTGTGTGGAGCGTGGCCAACGGCACAACAAAACGAGTCAACGAGCTGTTTTCATATGCAGCTCGGGGACCACGGATGACTAACAACAAAAACACAGAGCACAATCATATAATAATTTACATTAGAGTACCTCTGCGTCCTTCTAGTGTCATGTAAACACCACACCAAAGGATAACGAGGCGGAAGTCAAACACTTGTCGTGCTATTTACTTATGAATGAGCAGGTATGCCAGTTGCGGCCGGCAAAACGGGCAGGTGGGTTCGCGGGGGGGGGGGGGGGGGGGGGAGGAGGAAGTGGGATGGTCACGTTATATGTAAAATGAAAACCTTACCTTCCTCCGTGACTGTATCACGCGCAGCCGGCTCAGCTCCTGCTGCTCGAGTCCTGGCACATTTTAGGCAGCCTCCCTCCTCCTGCTACCCTAAGCCAATCACAACGCTGCAATGGCAGTGTTGTGATTGGTGTGGCGCAGCGGAGAGCTCCCCAGCCGGGCGCCAGTAGGGAGGCCATTTTCTCTATGTAGGCTGCATGCCGCCTATGCAGCCTACATAGAGAAAATGGAGAGTGCGCATGACTGCTTTGGTCGGCCCTGGGGCTGACCAAACAGTCAGGGCCCATACCATTGGGCATGCCACTCCCCCTTGCCCTCGAGCAGGACCGCCCGCCCACAACCAGCCACTTCTGCTTTCTCGCAGTGCGAGAAGCAGAAACATAAAATGGTAGTTTTACCATTTTATGTTTCTGCCTTCTCGCACTGCGAGAAAGCAGTGAGGCGACGCCCCCACGCCCCAATAGAGGAGCTGCCACTGCCTGGCGCTGAGTGTCCAGGCAAACTTGGGGCCTAGTGAGATTACTTGAAGAGCCAGGGCTTCAGCTTCTTGCGGAATTCAAGAAGTGAGGAGAAGGTTTTTATGTGTAGCAGCAGTTCGTTTAGCAGTGATGTAGGAGAAGGGTCGACCGCCGGAGCCGACTTCCCATATGCAGCTCTGCCAAGTACCACGCATCAGGAGTTAGTTTCATTTTAATGCCGGTGTCTGCATCATCGCATTAGAGTGCATTGGTCATGCATATGTAGCTCCCTGACACCATTTGGGGATCATGAGGCACTCCAAAAATAGCCTTGTGTGCAGCACTGCTGCTCTGCCTGCAAAGGAATTTAGGTTTTCCGGCACTGGGCCTGGAGAGCTCGTTGTCATGGTAACATGGCACACAGGGATGCATTGTTTCTTTGCTGTGCGCAAAAACAGATTGTGCTCCCTGTGATAGCCCCGCACCTCCAGCCTCTCTGAGACCTATGTGTGGCTGTTGTTTCTTGCAGCGTGGGCAGGGCTGCTAATTGTGTGTGTTGGGGTAAGACCCGCTGCCCTCCTGCCAGCAGGCACTCCGAGAACAGTTGGGAGGGACAGTTTACTTCCAGCTTGCCCTGTACGTCTAGTCCTTGGCAGCCGCTGAATAACTCAGCCAGGAGCAGCCCAAGCTGAGAGCCGCGTGAGCCCAGTGCATCTGCGAGGATGATGTTTCATGTTGGAAATCTGGTTCTATTTGCATGATAGACTGCAATCGTTCTGCTTTTACTGGCTACCAATTTCACTACAAGCTGCACACTTTCAACCTTTATGGCTGGTTAGTGCTATATTAATACATTTGCTGTGTTCAGCGCAGTTCTGTAAATTGACTTTCTGTTTTTGTTAAGCAGCCCTTTTGTATAATAAGGTCATAATTGCCCTAACGCACTTGCTATGACTTGTAAGAACATTGGCAAATACAGAAAACTAAAAATACAGCATTACTTTTAAAATAGAAAAAGTATGATTCTTTTCAGAAACAGCTTTCGGTAAGTGTTATTGAAAGTCTAACTGCAGCTAGTTACCTTTATTGGACGGAGAGTAGTTCAAACTACAGAGCGCTGGCCACGGGGCAAGGTGGCATTATTAATGCATGCAGGGGTCGAATTTTATGGAAGATCAAACATGACTGGCAGTATGCAGCTGCACCTGGCGCTGAGGTGGTGGTGCTGCTGTGAAAAGCACTCTCTGCTGAGTTCTGTTGTGTGCTCAGCAGTTTTCAGGCAACAAAAATGATCAGGGAAGAAAAAGGTAACTGGCGTGATTAATGTTCCTACTGGAGTGAGATACGAGTTTTAGTGGCAATTTTGACTAACAAAAAAGTAGCACAGTGAGGTTCATTAAATACCTCCTGCAGAATCTGTATCATATAGATGGAACTGCCTTCTATGTGGCTAGTGTAGTGGGTTATTGCTTTTGTCACAGAGATCCTTTTGATACTTCCAGTTCATTAGTTGCAATCACCTAATAAAACAGTAACCTATAAACTGTCATCAAAAAGCTCAGCTGCATGAAAACTGCATGGTATGGATTAGAATATTATGTTTTTCTCCAGTCTTTCATTATCTTAATGTTGCTAAAAGGGGTTAGTTTGGGTAGAAATGCATTCCTATTAGGAAAGCCAACCCCAACCACTGTGGTTGGTATTCAATCCTGCGTTTGTGCTTCTCCAGTAAAACAGTCTTAATATATGTCCTACTAGTATGGATGATATGATTCCTACACCTTATAATCCTCTTTGTGTTATGTAACATTACCTAGACTTATTTACACATGTATGATTTAGTGTCTCTGCATAATGTGTATGTGTGGAGTAAAGTGCTCTGACATCCTACACTGGTATGAGTAGCGCTATCAAACAAATGAAATGGATGTGAAAGAGGGGCTGTGGAGAGAAGGTAGTCACTGTAGCACCGGGCACCACCATTAATAATGCTGGCCATGAGAGAGTGAGTCAGTAATGTCTGTCATTGTGCTTTTTGAGGTTGATAGCATACTAATGTAGTAGTATTGTATAGATCAGTGATATTCAATATGCCGCCCTCTTAACCTTTACATGCAGCCCCACTAGTGAACAGCAGCAAGGGCTGCTGTTTACTTACTAAGCACACACATTCTGAAAAAAATATTAAATAAACGGACAAGCATTTATTTGCAAGTTAACTGAAGTTATGAAGTAACTAAGGTGGTGTCCTGCACCACTTAACTTGAGGAACATCTTTATTTTTAAAGACATCTTGAAACAAATGTGTAAAAATAGGATTAAGTTTCTTCAAAATGCAAAAAAGTGTATTTCATTAACACGCAGAGGTGCTGTACCATACCACTGCATTGAGAGGTATTTTTTTAAATGAGAGTTTTCAAACCTGAATTTAGAAACATTCATGCTTCCCCACTCCTCCCTGACAACAATGCCAATAGTGTACTAAGAGGCAAGTCAGTTGTCATGTATGCCCTCTGGGTGTCCTACACAGGAGAAAGTTTTGTACAGTGCTCATTTTCTGAACTCATGTATTTCAAGGTCCTCTTATATTCCATATTGAAGCAAAAAGAGGCAAAGTGAAACTACAATTGCCTAGGATCACAGTTTGGTCAAGGAAAAAGTTGGGATTGGTTGGTTTCATGTGTAATTCAGCCACTAGATGTGCATGCTTTGCTTCCTCTACGATCACCTTACACAAACCCTGACCAACCCGGAACCCCTACCGCCACCCTGCTGGCATCAGTGCGGCCCTCGGTCACACCACAGACCATACTTTGTGGCCCCTAGGCAAATGTTTGCAAGTACCCATTGTATAGCTCGAGAACAGGATTTGGATTTCTAACTTCTAAGTTGTGATAAAAGGTGTTTATGTAGCCAAGTTGCAATGGCCTGGCAATTTTGCACTATTTGGAGAAACCAATGAATGTTTTAAATTGTCGAGGACACTACTAGCAGCTCAGCTGTAATGGTCAAAGGAGATGTTAAATCATGTGCAATGATGTGGGAAGGATGTGCAGTGGACTTCACTGCTTGGTTTTGCTCACTAGAAAGTGTAATTGTAGTGTCACACATTTGGGGTCATATTTACAAGAACTGACGCATCAGCAGTGATGCGTCAGATTTCTTGCGCCTGCCGCAAATGCCCCAACGACGCCATGGATGCCCTGTATTTACAATACAGTGCTCCATGGCGCAAGGATTCATGGATGCGTCAGAAATTCTGATGCCTCTTTTGGTGCTAAAGTGATGCATTGCTGGAGTTGGTCGTAAGACTGATGCAACTTCCGCAATGCGTCAGAACACAGAGGCGAATCCCAGGTTAAAAGCCCTGCATCAATTCTTATGCCTTGTTTGGGAAGGTGTAGGGATTTTGACACAATCAACTCGAGGAGTGACGCAGTCAAAAGATGTAAATTTCACTGTGTCAGGTCTACGTGGCTTTTAATGTGGGAACGCCTACCCTGTTGCAGGTATAATGTGACACAGGCCTGTCCAAACTGACCCATTGGGCCCAATGTCTTAGTTTGTAAATATGGAGCCGTGTGGAGCACTGCTTGCGCCGCCGATTCATCAAAACAAATGATGCTGCTGTGGCAAGAGCTCCTTTTAAATATGCCCCTTGGTCTTTGAACGTCACTCATAAGTATACTGAAATCATGAAAATGTCATACACATGCAATCTCATACCTTGAAATCTATGCATGCATGGGATGTGTTCAAGTAGGAGCCCGGATGAGCTGAGGTGTCGTGTAGTTCCTATAGTACCCATGCGGGACCTGCGCGTTTGGATAACATAAACTGTGGGATTGGTGGCAGACTGGTTCCGTGCACCCCCACCGAGAAATGTTAACATATTGGCATTTAGCTAGCTCACAGTGCCACTAGTGTCTCCTCTTATCTGGGAGAGAATAGTTTCTGGCAACCTCAGAACATGACAACCCTGATCCCTCAAGATCGTGGAAACAATGTACTACTTTTTGCTCAGTCACTCGTGCTCATTTAGTGTATCTCAGAGATACACAGAATAAATAGTCTGGGCGTTTCAATAAGGATTTATTGAACAGTTGTTATTCTCGTGTAAAATATATGGGCTGCAACAACCATTAGACAGTAGCAGAGATATATGATTAACTTTACAGTGAATATAAAAGGATAGTACAGTTCTACCATCTTGCAATAAGCATGAATAAATACATGAACATAAGATGCAGGATAAAAGTGCGCGTACTCCTACGATGCCTATCTAGATGTACCTAAGTGTACCTAGCATGTGTAGCCAAGAATCCCTCAAGGATTTAGTCGAACCCCATTATCGGATGTATGAGAATATAGGAGCCGTTCTTGGTCTCGAGTTGGACACCCCGCGAGGGATGTTGTTATGTTATGTTCTGTTAGGTGCACTTCTAGAGCACGCGACTCACCCGGGGGCATCTCGGCGCTATACTTAGTAATTCGCTGAAAGGGAAGTAAGAAAGAAGAAAAAAACACAGCCTCTAGCACTGAGAAGTCAGAAACAGAAAGGTTTTCAATTTTTTCCTAGAAATTGTAAGGGAGGGACAATTACGTATGGAAATGGGAAGCGAGTTCCAATAACAGGGCGCAAGATATGAGAAAGCCCTCGCCCCGGAACGGGTAAGGCGGATTCTGGGGGTCTTCAGGAGTTCCATAGCATTAGACCTTAAGTTGAGGGTGGAGGTCCTTTTAGTTAATTTGTTTGCCAGATATTTGGGGCCTTTACCGTTCAAGGCCTTGTACGTAAGGCAGCAGGTCTTAAAGTGAGATCGTTTCGAGATCAGGAGCCAGTGGAGGTCTAAAAGCAGAGTCGCTGAAGGCAAGCCTGCCGGGCGATTTAGGATCATTCGGGCAGAGGTATTCTGAATGACCTGTAGCTTCTTTAACAGTGACGTGCCAAGTTCGGCCAACATAGCGTTGCCGTAATCGAGGCGACAGATCACCATTGCCTGGACTAGTGTTCTACGGTGCTTAATGGGGAGGTAAGGAAGAATCTTCCTAAAAGCCGCAGGCTAAAATAACAGGAGCTGGCGATTGCAGCTACATGTTCTTTCATAGAGAGTGCCTGGTCAAGTGTAAACCCCAAATTTTTCACTACTTGTTTGGGAGCTGGTGCAATACCCAGCTCTCGTGGCCACCAGTCCTTGGACCAAGAAAGAGAAGCTTTCCCCACTAACAAGATCTCTGTTTTACTCGGGTTCAACTGGAGAAAATTCTCGGTCATCCAATTTGAGATGGTGATCATTCCCACTGCAAAACGTAGGTGTTCTGACGTTGCTTTAGGGTTGATTTTAAAGATAAGCTGGGTGTCGTCCACGTATGAGATAATCTCAAACCTGCATGATTCAGCTATTTTAGCTAAAGGGGACATGTACAGATTAAATAAGGTGGGGCTGAGACATGAACCCTGGGGGACACCTTTGTCCAGACAACGTTTGTCTGACCGAAAGGGTCCTAGCATGATTGTTTGGTTTCTATCCGCAAGGAAGTTTTCTAGCCATTACAGAGCTTGATCTTGTATGCCACAGGAGCGCAATCTCTCCGACAGCTTAGAATGGGCGATAGTGTCGAATGCTGCGGAGAGATCCAGGAGAACCATGATAGCTGATCCTCCAGCGTCCATTTCTAGCCTCAGTGAGTCGGTAACTGCCAGGATTGCAGTTTCTGTACTGAAGCCTGGACGAAAACCTGATTGCGACGGGTCTAGAAAATCGTTTAATTCGAGGTAGTGACTCAGCTGTTTATTTATGGCTGATTCAAGTGATTTGCCCAACAAGGGTAATAGTGATATGGGCCGGTAGTTACCGAGCACAAGGGGGTCTGCCGTCGGTTTTTTCAGAATGGGGCGAACAAACGCTTCCTTCCAGATGGAGGGGATAACACCCGACCTAATGGAGCTGTTGAAGATTCCTTGGACTTCCGGGGCACAGCATGAGGCTATGAGGGCCATAGTTCTCGGGGGGCACGTGTCACTAGGGGAACCAGATTTTGCCGATGAGAGCAAAATGTTGACTTCCGTTATGGAGAGGGGTTCAAATTGTTTGAGCTTGCCAAGGGTCTTCTGGTTAATTTCAGCGGAGCTTGTGAGAGGAGTTGTGGTCTGTGCTAATGGAGATGGAAAATTAGCGTAAATCAAATTAATTTTTTCCTCAAAGTGGTTTGCAAGGGAGTTGCAGAGGTCCTGTTACTCCATTTGAGGCAATCTACAGGCTTGGGGAGAGACAAAGTCTTTAACTATGTTGAATAAGGTTTTTGAAGAGTTGGTAGCTTGATCAATTTGTTTTAATATGAAAGATTTCCTTGCTATTTTTATGTTCCGATGGTATTTAGATAAGGAATGTTTATAGGTGAGTCGGTCCATAGGGGTTTGACTGGTTCTCCAGCATCTCTCCAGGGCTTTGCACCTGGATTTTTCCGCGCTAAGCTCTCCATGTTCAGACCACTGTCAGCTGGAGCATCTGCATGCAGGAGCCTCAGCGTCTCTGCTCAGTGTGTCGGCTTGGAAGTCTTGGTTCCCTCTGTCTAACACTAGGAATAGGTGCTATATTTATACCGTAAGTATCTAGGGCTCCTTTGTCCCTTGTTGCTTGTATTTTCCAATGTTGGATTTGAGGATGACGTATGGGATTAACTGTGTACATAGATATGGAGAGGAAGGGGGTGTAGCCCCAGCCTGGTTTCCAAGAACCCTTATGAATATTCATTCATATTGCGTCAGTCTAAAGATGAAGTCATAGAATGCCATTGTTCATGGAAACCCTCCTTCTGCGCCCAGGACTAGAACTAGGTAAAGGTTCAATCCTAAAGGGCTCGTTACTGTGTAATGTAGGGGAGGTGATGTAGGTGAAAGGGTATGATGTTACCCGGGCCTATATTAGGGTACCTAAATGAAACATAACCCCCACTCCTCTTACGAACAGTCAACAATGATAAAAATGCTAGTGAACTATTCTCTTTATTAGATAGTAGTGCATGAAACATTTATCACTGACCTCTGTAAAAACCTTGTTTTAAAATCATTTAAAAAACCGTTTTAAAAAGGGAGGATAAAAAAAATGTACTACGAAAATCAGTTGTTTGGAATTGTCACTTAAGTCACAGTCCTAATTGAGTTTGTTTATCTAAGTTGAATTTCTACAAGCGTCAAAAGGTCATGCTTTTCAGCAAGAAAGTGTCAATGTTTAGGAAATGTTCCAAATTTAGTTACGTTTAGAAGAAAGGAAAATCCAAATTCTTTCCCAGCACACGATGAGCCAATTATAGATTAAAGGTCCTGGCTGGGAGACACAACATCATCGCTGCTTGCTGCTGCAGGGGATGGTCCTTGTAACACCTTGCAGAGTACGTCAATGGAGCATAGATGATATTCAATACTGCCAATAGCTGGTGTAGAGGCAGCCGGTGCTGTGGTCGATACCTGGGTGGTAGTGGTGCAGCTGAAGCTCACCCCAGTTGTAAAAGGCACCTGCGGATTTTCAAGGATTGCGGTCATTAGTATAGGAGTACGCTGGGGACATTGCTGAACATGAGACCTCAAGGGTTTCAGCCTGGTATTCAAGTCCGCAGGCGTGTCCTTTGCGAGTGTCAGACAGAGGTCCAACATGCATTTGTCACCGCAAAACAGGCATCGAAGAACAGGTAAGGTGATTCTGCCCCAAGTTCTGAATGGTCTGCAGCCTTCATGTGAGATTTTTGTTGATCCCAGCATAGAGGGTATTACCGTAGTCCAGCTTGGTTGTGACAAGGGCATGCATGATCATTTTCTGGGTGCTGATGGGGAATCATTTAAATCTCTTCCTCAGCATCTCCAGGGTATAGAAGTATGAGGCATTGACTTGGGCAGTCATATGCTGTTGATGATGTGAGAGTTGTTTTCTTTGTTTGCTTAAATACATTAGAAACTGGGCTTACACTAACATATACTGTGTTTACGTTGTCCTCCATCTTGAATTATTGTTGTAATATACCATGTGATGACTAGCACTGTTGTTCCTTATTCTAAATAAAGAGTTGCAAGCTTTACACAAATAAATATAGAGAATTCCCAGAGACTTCTCCCTGCGCTCTACCTAACCAAGGACGTTCCAACTGTACCAGGCTATCGTTGTACAATATATCGACTATCATGCTTGAATAAACTGTGAGAGCAACTAAATCCAATGAAATTCTACCATGAGAGAATTTTCAAATAATTTCTGTAGTGAAATGTTTCTTCTTGCTTGTTCCTCATTGGTGCATATCTTGAGAAACCTGTACAAGCCTAAAGA
Source organism: Triturus cristatus (assembly GCF_964204655.1). Taxonomy (NCBI): domain Eukaryota; kingdom Metazoa; phylum Chordata; class Amphibia; order Caudata; family Salamandridae; genus Triturus; species Triturus cristatus. Next base: position 666,882,500 of record NC_140583.1, read on the forward strand.
AATCCTAAAAATGTTACTAGACCTGCAGGTCTAGTGACTTAAATAATCTACTTGACCTAATTAAAATGATCTTGACCCATTAACTGGTTTCCAATTATGTGATCCTGGGCAAGTATTTTAATTCACTGAGAGGTTATTTTCATCTTTGTTTCACATATGAGAGCACCTTCAAATACACCCATTCAGCATGTCTACTGTACCGAAAATTCTTTTGCTTGATTTAATAGACTAAACATTAGCTCCATATATAATTAAAATCTAGCCACATATAGGATACACATGACCCCTGACTTGCCCCGTAGTTCATTAACCCCATTGTCATCAGGGCGGGGGCAGGAAAGTTTCTCAAATAATGTTAAAAAACCATCACTGTTAAAAAAAAACATAACTAAAGCATAAAGTAGCAGCACACTGTCATTTGCAAGCAGCAGATTTTACATTGAAATGGCCACAGAATTTGTCACTGACCTGTTCTCAAAACTATATGTTGTACAATGTTTAGAAAGGGTGTGAGCATGGCGCTGATGGGTTGCGAAATGTTATTTTGACCTTTTAGCAGAAAGAAAATGCCAAAAGGACATTACCTTCATCAGCTCTATTCATTTTCCTAGACCTCACAGTATGAGCTCTATCTCTTCAGATCCAGAATTCTTCTATACTAATAGAGTTTAATTACCTCTATGTCCCTTGTACTCGAACAAATCATTAAACAATGAGAACAGGAAACAAAACAGGAATGCTTTCACTAACCGCAACCACCCATAACTGGGTGGTATAATAGAATTGTATTCCCTCAGTGCTTCCTGTTTTGTTTCCTGTGTCGTGGGATGAGGTCCAGGAGTGCTGATGTTGTTGTCGGGCTCTGACCTCAAACATGTGTCAGAGCATCTGTTCCTGCCAGGCTTGGGGAGAACTCTATTAACACAGGAGCTTGAGGGAATGTTAAACAGTGTCCCTAAGCGCTGCATAAGTTACTTAGGGGAGATTTATATGTTGGCGGAAAGGTTACTCCATCTCAACGGGGACGGAGTACCCTTTCCACCCACATAATGGTCTGCCCGTCTGCTTTGAATGTGGACGGACCTCCAGTTTAACAATGGTGGAGACTACTACGTCTCTGTCGTGATTACACTTCGGCGATGCCCTGACAGAAGTTGACCTGTATGTCTGCCTCCTAATTTAGATGTGCGGAGATACAGGTCAGTTTTCACTGTCTGTAACCACAAGGAGAACCGTGGTGGTATAGGCAGTGAAACTGCAAAATGTCTCCATCACCATGAGAGATAACCCCCATGGCAAAGGGGGCATTGTTTTCTTTTTAAAACCAAAATCCAGCTTTAGGGATTTGTTTTTTAAAGTAAATAAAAAATTGTACAGTTGCTGTATGGCTCCCTCATTTTTGATGGAGCCGTACGTCAAAGTTACAATATATTGGCATGATCCGCCTTGACGGCGGGTTGTGTCAATACTTCAAATGTCCGCCAGTCCAATGGTCATCGAGACCTATGCTATGGTGAGTTTAATCTATTGCCCTGCCGGAGGACAACCCGATTGGCTAATTCTAAATCAGGCCCTAACTTCCTTAAGATGCATCCAGCATGGTGAAAGATGCTCTCGATAGCTGCTGCAAAATTATATTTATGTCTCACTGATAGACATTATTCTGCACCACAAAGGCTTATTGGTTATCTGCATTATATCACCTCTTTTATATTGTTTGAAGATGCAGCTGCTGATTTTGGATTTCTTTTTCTGCATGCAGGCAGAAATCAGCTGTGCGCATATGTAAGGGCTTGGATGCTAGTGTCCCTGGTTTACGCATGTCTAATGGGCCCTTTTGATTGTGCTTCCAGGTCTCTGTCTTCTGTGGGGGAGCAAGTTAATAATGGGCAGTATTTCTGGAGTTAGATTGTTGTTTAATATTGGTTACGTACGGTTTGGTAATATAACTTGTTGACTTTGGTATTTTAATGATGTTTTGGGATATCTTGCAGCCAATCTCCATCACCACTACTTCCTCTAAGAACAGTAGAAGCGATTCAGAGAAAGACAGAATTAGGAAACTCATTTTGGAATCATTGGTCTCTCTAGTGAAAAAGAAAGTAGATGCCTATGAAGGAGTCAGGTAGGAGATCATCTATTCGGACCTTTCAGTGTCAAAGTTTTCAGATGATTCCTCCTCCCCTCACCAGAACATACATGGAAGTACATTGCAAAGGTTATGTTGTCAGAATTATTGAACCATATTAGAGACAATATGGGTTTTCCAGCTCATGAGATGGCTGATTCATTCAAAGACACCATTCGAAAACAGTTTAAGAATCTGGCAGTGTTTGGGTACTTTCTCATCAAATTCATTATGGATGTTATCCTCCATGACTGGAGAGATCGGACAAGATAAATTTGCCTAGATTTATGACAAAGCTATATCCTCTAGAGGAAATGGAAGAAAAACTGCCCAACACTTTTTATGTTGATTCTGCCATTGCTAGTAGAAGTTTGATGGAGGAAGAAAACATACTGAAGCGGCTTACGGAGGAGAAAGTGGATTCCACTCTGGATCTCACTTTGGTCTGGAATTTATGCAACTTACACTGCCGAGTGACTCCTAACTGAGGTTAAAGAACTGTTTAAGGCTATGCAGTATTCTGATCTCTTAGGGAATATGGAGGATCAGGTAGAGGATAGTGTTTTGAAAGATCTGCAGGAGTTTTGGGAACTTTTACATGGATATTTTTGCATCCAGAGTGAATGTTCTTCTCCTGGGTTTTTGTTTCAGGTTTCCAGAACAGGGAGCCTGGAGAGTGGATGCTCTATCTCTAAAATGGCTGACGAAACATATCTTTGCTTTTACTTCATTTCCTTTAACTGAGAGGTGGTTGTGGAGAATTCAGAAAGAAAGGGTTTACACAGTGGTAGTTCTTCTCTTTTGGCCCAGGAGAACCTCGTCTTCACGTCTCAAGGAGAAGGCTCTTCAGCCTCCTTGGATTATACCCCACTTTCTTTCTCCTTTATGGGCACAGAGCCTTCTACTGTCTTTCCACCCCACTCTATCCTTTTAGTGCCAGGATGAATCTTGAGAAGCAGGGTTTGCCTCCACATTTAAATGATGTGATATAAGGATCTAGAAGGTCTTCTACTCTCACAGACTACTATAAATATTAGAGCACTTTTGATTGATGGTGCTCTTCTCACAACAGTACTTTAGTGTCCTTTTCTGTTTTCCCTGCCAGGAGGAGTTTTTCCTCCACCAGCCTTTTCCATAGGAGCTGTAGGACAGGAGAGGTGAGAGGGAGTTTCAGCTTCGGCTAGCCAAGTTGGATTACTTTTGTAAGGCACTGGATGGTCGGGTGAAGGGGCAGTAATGTGAGTAATTACAGTGAGCTGTACAATCTGATTGCAAGAAAGCACATGTTCAGTAATTGTTTTCAGGGGCTGCACCAACATCTGATAGATTCCCAGCTTACAGTATCCCAGAAGCTGGCTAAGGAAGTGGACCGCCGGCTCAGCAACATTGTCCAATGTATCTGGGGGTGTAACAAAAAAGGTGAACAGAGTCCCCACCAAAAGAAAGGGGAGGACAAGGATAAAAAGAAACATTTCTCTAAAGCCCCCAAAAAGGTTCTATGAGGAAGGATTCCTAATTTGAACAGAAGAAAGGAGGTTTCCATGGGAAGAAGCTCTCCGGTCCCTTTCCCCCCCAAGTGCTACGAGTGCTACAGGTACTGGCACTCTAAGGGGAATCTTAACTGCCCGAAAATGCAGCAGAAACCCCCCACTTGTGGGCTAACCCTGGGGAATGCCAGTGTAGTGCTCAGGCAAGAGGTTGCTCCAGTTAGTGGGGAATGGAGTGTAGAGGTCACCCTAGTGTTCCTGGGTGACATAGAGATGGTACCTGTAGGAAGCAGGCTCTCTATTTAGTGTACTAAAATGAAGTACACTGTGCAGAGTCCAGTGGGTCCCCAATTGGTTTACAGAGGCTAAACTAGATAATACTAATGCTCCTGTTGTGGTAGTGTGGGCGAGCCGTTAGGCTTATCAGAGGGTAGTGCTAGACATTTGTTGTATTCACATAGGCAATAAATGAGACACACAATCAAAGAATAAATCCGAGACCAATTTAGAAAAAATAACACTTCCTTTTTATACATATTTCAAACTCAAGAACTTCGTTTCAAGGTAAGTACAGTTTTCAATAGAAAATATTCACAGGTATGCTAATGTTTCAAACCTGTGCGCTATTATGCAGAATTATTCCTATGAAAGGAAAAGTCAAGGTGCAAAAAGATAGGTACAGTCGGTGTCAGTTTTTTTTTCTGGAATCGTGATAGTAGTGGGCTAATGTTCAAAGGACTACAAGCAGTTCTTCGGGAAGCGCCCGGGTTCTACCATCAGCAGGGTGCTGGTGAGGCTGGTAGCAGGCGTGATACAGAGAAGAGTGGGCCACCTGACAAGAGGCTGCACAGGGGGACTTGTGGGCAAGTCCAAGTGCTCCCAAAGGGGGCTCAGCTCATAAGGAGTCTTGGAACATGGATGCACAGTCAGTTCCCCGGGACCAAGGCCGGAGGTCTCGGGAGCAGTGGGGATTAGTTGGCTGAGCTGGCTGTGCAAAGACATAGCTCACGGTCAGGGACAAACGGCTGGAAGAGGAGAAATCAAGGCAGCTGGGCCACGCTTGAAGTGGGTCTCAGTGATGCTGACGTCCCTCGACGGCTGCCTGATCTTGGTGCTGTCAGAGCCCGGACTAGACACTCACGATCCTTGTTTGGCACAGGGCATCCGGTACCCAAGGGGTTGTTGCTGCATGGCTCTGGTTGGTCCTGGTGTCATCTCACACAGTGGGGAGACAGATCTGACCTTCCAGAGCACCTTCTCCTGGTTGTCTGGTGCGGTGTCAGTCGGGCTGGGGAGCTGCAAGGCGGTGGACCGGACTCAGCTTGTTGGCACCTGCAGCTGCAGGGGAGTAACTCCTCTTCTCCAAGGGAGTTTCTTTAGGCAATTGGTAGAGCACTGGCAGCCATTTGAATATAGTTGAGATTGCACAGCAGGAGGACGAGTCTGCTTCTTCCATGATTGCTGGGGGCAGCAGTCAGGCTGGCAGGGATGGCGCCAAGTCATTAGTTTCTCTTCGGTTCTCATGACAGGGCCCTTCTTTGTCCACTATTTCTCTTGATCCATCATAATCTGAGTTCTTGGGTTCAGAGGTGCAGCCTTATTACGCAATTTAGGGCCGTTAAGGGGAATACCAGGTAGAAGCCAATGGGCTGCCTACCTGTAGGGTGACTACACCCAATATATGACCACTTCCTGTGGGAAATGGGCATAACCCTGACCCTAATAGGCTAATTCTCTTCAACACAAGATGGAGGATTTTGAAGAGTGGGGTCCACATCAGCTGGCCCACCCTAGGGGTGGTGCTGGCTGAATGTGGGTACACATCCTAATTAACCTAATTTTCCTGCCTGTAAAAAGTAGGGTCAGGACAGGCACCTCCACTATCTGGTGAGGCCCAGGTCACATAAAAAAGGTGGCAGGGCCTTTGAAGCTTCCCGCCCTGGAATGCCCATCCTGCTTGGACGAGGTGTGAACCCCTCGGCCCAGAGAAGGCTTAGTTCCTGGCCTCCGAGAAAGTGGGCTCTCACCTCAGGAGGTCAGAAACCTGTCTACGGTGGCTGACTGGTGGAGACCAGCTAGTCAACACACTAGTAGTCAGTAGGTTTTCACAATTCTGAAAAGTACAGGCATTGGGTCACCATCAATCTGCACCGGGTGGAGGCTCTGACAAATACAGGAGCCAGTATGACTACTGTTAGGTGTCATCTGGTGTCGTCAGAGCCGCTAGTCCCTAATGTTGTCCACCAGGTTGTAACAGCTGACAACCGTGAGTCACATTCTAGTGACTCTGGTTGCCTTTGAATGGTGGGGAGGGTCTCAGGGTCCTTAAAGGTAGCTCTAACCTAGCCATGTCTGCGGACTGCCTGCTTGGTAATGACATGAAGTACATCATCTGGAAAGAGGTGGAGCTTCAGTCCCACCTGGAGATGTTGGGGTTGCCTGAGTGGGTGTGTCTGACCATGAGGGAAGTCAAAAGGACCAGGATATTAGAAAACAGCCCAGGTACCTGACAAAAAGAGAAAGGGCAGGGGGCGTGGGAAGCCCACTCCTGAGATTACTACAGTGCAGGTGGAGTATGCGTCTGAAGCTAACACACTGGAACCTACAGGGAAATAAATTACTGCCCTGGGAGACCTACCCAAGTTGGCTGGTTGGTTGGGGCCATTCCAGGCAGAGTTCTACAAAGCACAGAAAGGGTGCCCTACTCTTGAGGGCCTATGGCAATAGGCCACAGCCTCGGGAGCTGGAAATAAGTCTGGTGATCACCTTATCTATTGGGAGAATGATCTCCTGTACAGTGAACCGTAAGTTCCTGAGCCTGGTGAAACCCATGTGTTGATAGCCCATCAGTGCTACAGGGCCTTCCTACTAGGTTTGGCTCATAATGTACCCCTGGCAGGACATCTGGGCAGGCCAAAACCTTTGTATGGCTGGTCATCCATTTCTATTAGTGTCGGATGAAAACAACCTCAGATGCACACTGTAGGTTTTGTCTCACCTGCCAGGCCAGAAGCTGTGTCCCCAACCCCCCCCCCCCCCCCCAGGTTCCTCTTGCTGTCATTGGTACCCCCTTTGAGAGGGTGGGAATCAAAATCCTTGGGTCCTTGACTCCAAGACTGCCCTAGGCAACAGGTTCATTTTGGTCTTGGTCGATCATGCCACTCGGTACCCAGAGGCCATAACTCTGAGGAAGGACAGTGACTGCGCCTGCAGTGGCCAAGGCACTAATGGGGATCTTTACCTGGGTGGGTTTCCCCAAAGAGGTGGTTTCTGACCAGGGATCCAACTTCATTTCAGCCAACATGAAGTCAATGTGGGATGAGTGTAAAGTTAGCCACACCTTACCATCCCCAGACCAATGGGCTTGTTGTGAGGATCAACAAGAACCTCAAAGACATGATCATGGGCCTATGTGAGCCCTTTAGGCGTAAGTGGGAAGTCCTCTTACTGTGCTTCTTTTTTGCATACCGGGAGGTACAACAGAAGGGAGTAGGGCTCAGCCCCTTTTAACTACTGTATGGCCACCCGGTTCAAGGGCCTTTGAGCCTTGTAAAGGATGGGTGGGAGCAAGCTTCCAAGAAACCCTCCCATGTTGGCTTTCCACACAGATTTTGGAAGAAAGCCACTTAGAACCTAGAAGCCAGGCAGGAATCTACCTACACCCCTACATCCTACAAACCTGAGGAACCCAGGACAAGTACGAGCACACAGGTTGCAACTCCAAAGTGCCCATCTTCTCCTAATGAAGAGACGGTTTATAAGTCGCAAATGACCCATGTCTTGTCTCCAGTTGTTGCACACACTTGCAGTTGTGTGACACAAGAGGGGTATATTCTCCATGCTCCACTAAGGCAAATACCTGGTGCCAATGGTGTCTTAGAGACAGTCCATGCCCCTTGGATCCCAGGTGATCTCAGGAATTTAGTTTAGGAGTTTCCCATTATTATGGAGGTGTTTGAGTGACACTCTGGAATAGCAGACCCCTCTAAGAATACCAAGCAAGTAGGGATGGGCAGAATTTTTAATTCAACCAGCGGAATTGGAGAAATGTAGTAATTTCGCATTACTCATGTAACGCAGAATTACTAATAAATTCAGCCGCTCCATAGGCGGAATTATCAACTGGGGGAGAGCAGAGCTGTGTAAAATCTGCGGTGCGTGCAAGAGATTAGAAAACAGACACATGGAAGCAGCCCCCTCATAAAATACCCAGGGCTGTTTGTCTCGAGGTGGCCTAGCACGCCTGCCATCGCATGTGCACTGGTATGCTTCTGACTTCCCCATTTCTCCCTTATTGTAAACACATTCCTGCTGTCTGGCACTTTCCTCTCCTTGCCCCTTGATGAGTTCATGCCTGAACTTGAGCTGCAGTTCTTCCTACCTATGGTAACTCATGGGGCTGGGACAACTCTTCTGAACTCAGCACTGAGGGGAAACCAATTGCACACTTTGATCATTATTTACCATGTGCCAAACGTGAGAATATTCATACAAGGAAGTCATAATAACGCTGTTGCGAACTTTGACCGTGTTTGTTAAAGGCACTGTGGAGAAAGGAGCTGCTGCCACTCTTCTACATAGAAACCCCCTTTTAGAGATCATTGGGCAGCAGAAGAATTCATGTTCACTTTCGGTAACAGTAACACAAATACTGCTAAAAGAATTTAGTCCTTGATTTGGCATTTTACTGTCCATAAACAGTGATAATGGAATACGCTTCACTGCCCAAATAATGCATGACATTTTCAAGGCTAATTTGCAACAACTGGTATTTTAATAATTAAAGATGGTGAAATCTATTGTGAAAGGGAACTAATTCACTTTGTTCTTTGGGGAATTCTTGATTTGAACTCGAACTCGAGATAGGAGCCCTATTTTTACCCCTACTTCCTATGCCTTCGCAGAGAATCCATCTTGGAAGTTAGAGCTCTAGCGGTTAGGCTGATCAGCCCCATACACCTCTATTTAAGATAGCCCATGCCGCGGACATGCCCAGCGGTTGTGCTGTTGGAGTGCCGAAGGCGCGCTAAAGGCAAGTCTGTCCAGACAGTGTCCAGTGCCAGTCATGCTGCCCGATTACCATCGCATCTGGTCAGTTTTTGCTCCAGGGAGACATTGTTGTCTTGTAACAATGATACTTTCCACCCTTTGAAGTCTTACCGCCTCACTTGTGATGTTTCGAATGGCTATTCCTGTGAGGTCTGCGGCCTAACGATAAACATCACATGGGTACAGCGGCTAGCCAAATCTGTCTCCTGGAATACATATCGGATCCCAATAGTCCACATCTCCAGTCGGCTATAAGGCATGCCTTATCAACTGTAGGTTGCTTCCTAAACATTCTTCAGCTGTCTTTCTTCTACTATCATATAACACCTGGGAGTTTTTATTTCTAACAGAAACGTGATTGAAAGAAACTTCCAACCCTGATTTAGAATTGGCTATCCCTCCAAGCTATCGCATTATGTTTGCCAACCAGGGAGGGGACAAAATGGGAGGCAGTATCGCTGTTATATTTAGAAAAGCTTTGAGGCCTCCTCTAAACTTTTGAGACAATTTGGGAATCTAGATGAACTCATTTTTAGATTCAACTTAGCTCCCTCCTTTACTTTCTTGCGTTTCTTGGTATATAAGCCTCCTGATTGTCACAACAGCTATAACTCTCAATTGTTCAATATTATTGCTCAACTTTCTCTGCAATATGCTAACTTCACCATTCTGGGTGTGCCCAGGCTGCCAAACCTATCCAGACTCTGGCTGGTTTGAACCTTGTACAATTCATCCAGCCACCCACACATAAGGCAGGACATACGCTGGATTTGATTTTTTCAAATATCCCTAATCTGAGGTTGCCTCCTATGAGCGTCTTGTTTGGTTGGACCATTTTCTTATTTGTTTAGTTTTTTGGGAGGCATATTACCAGAAGACGTTTGCTGCCCCCCACTGAGTTGAAAAGAAGATGGCAGAACATCTTGGGGATTTTGTATTAAGTACCTTACACCCCGTCCAGAGTCCAAATTCGCCTGTAGCATGGAATGCTTCTGAGTGGTGGAGAACAGAAGGTTTGCTAGCCACTAGATATCTGATCACTAACTTTCCCAATCTGAATCAGCAAGGAAAAAACATATCTGTCCTGCCACCAGGGAGCCACCCTCTTTTGACATCCTACCCATCATCAATCCCGGCACAATGTTTTTCTCTGCAACAAAAACATCCATGCAACTGGTGGTTTACATTGATATGCAAAGATATATTTGTTAGAGAAAATCAACATCTCAACCCGATTAGAAGTTCTGTCAGTGCCATTATCCTGAAAACCCCCCTCTACACTAAGAAAAGGGTGTTATTCAATTAGGGAGGTACAAGATGGATGCCGGAAAACAATCCTCAGTGCAGCAGCCTAGTGTTTTGCCAGAGGAAGCACAATTAGATGTCCAGGAGCGTCTCCTCTGGAATCTCGCACTTCACCTGAGATTCCAGAGGAGTAGGATCCTTTTATTGTTTCGGCACGAAATTTAGTCAGGGTAGAGTGTCGCGTTGTTCATTGGACGTTTAGCTTTGCCGCGCCATCGAAATAGCTCACCTGAAGTGTTGGAGCCGTCAGAAGTTTCCCAAGTAAGGTTGTTAATATTAGACTCTAGCGAGTCTGCCCATGAATTCCTGTTCCTAGTTTAGCGGCTGCGCAGTGATTGGAATTCCTTGTAGTGTTCCAGGAAGATGCCGTTGGGTAACATGTGTCTTGGCATGCGCGTAGAGAGAAAGCATCTTGCCATTTGCATGCGCGCATTTATAATCAGGTACTTGTCTAAAATGAATTGACAGTGCCTAAGAGGCTTACGCTATTGTTATTTTAATTTATATAGAGCTTCGGTAATAGGTTAAGAGAAAGACTGTTAGCGCATTTATCCTAGTATTTAAGTTTCCCTTGGAAGTCTTCCTGTACATTTCCTGGGTTTTTTGGAGTTCAGGAGAGGAAAACATTTATAATAAAAACAGCTAGAGTAATTGCACTTGCCTGAGTTCAGAGAGTAGTCATCCTTCTTAGTTTTCTCTTGGAATCTTAATTCTGAAAATGAAGCAACAAAGATACATTAATTAGGAATAATTCCTGACTAGAACATTCTAAGTATCTACAAGGTTTACCAGAGCCAAGAGATAAGAAGGTGCAAAGTATGTATAAAAATGAATATAAAATACTAAATAATATTGTAACAGAAATGAGAAAGTAAGTGTCACATATTTATTGCAGAACCTCACTAAAATACTGCGCTCAGAAGTTAAGAGAAAAAGAGCGTGGAATAGTCTAGTTTAGAGGAAGTAAAAACACTAATTAAAACAAAACAATAGAACAGAAGAGAGGCAAGAGCCAAGAAAATGATAAGTATGTAATTAAATAAATGTAAATACTGAAGGAGATGTAGTAGAAGAGTGAAAGTTACATGTGTGTTGCAGTATCTCACCAAGTTCAGTGCTAAGAAGATAAAGAAAATAGGAGCGAGTACGAAGACTGAAGAAGATCTGGTGAAAGCTTGGCAGTCTCTTCTCTGTCCCAATCCCCTTTCCCCCCTTTGAGTTTTCTAGCCATGCAAGTAAATTATTGACGACGAGGAAGTCAGAGTGGGGCATTGGGTTCTGGCATCGTTCTGCTCCCATGCACGTTGCTCGAGAAGCATTCCTGACAATATTTCACATTGTGCCTATCATGCTGATTTAATAGCCTGGGTACAAAATAAAGTGGAGGGGGCTCTAGAGCAGATAAATACTACTAGCCACCATTGAGTGTGAAGAAGTATATTGGGAGAAGTGTCAGGAGATTTGGCAGTACAAATTCACTTGTTAACACCATTCCGGTGAATGAAGAAGTTAATAAGCACCAAGGGAATTAGGATAGACTGGCTGAGGGAGTGATTCAGAAAGAGAAGGGAGTTAGGAAGGTATAGCAAGCTGAATCTTAGGTTGCCACATTTGTTCGAAGGGACTGTTCAACTGCACTTACAATTTACCTCATAAATAGCAGACACCAGGGAACATTAGAAGAACATCGAACACAACTACACACCTACTTAGCTGTACTTTGGCCTTTAATGCATCCATCACACTTTTGCAAAGAACACTCTGAATTTGCCAGCAGCCATGTGTCTTATGACCTGATCAAAAGTGCACATTCTGCTGTAATAAAAAGGGTACCTAGGCTCCAGGTAGGCACATGGCTTGATTCAGTCCTCTCACACTCCGTCACCATCAAAGACCAACGGCCTTCCTGGAAACAGACATTAAAGCAACGAAGGGCATCACAAGTGGTCAATGGAGTTTGCTGACCACAATGCCTGTAAAGCAGCTTCGGCTGGTGTCCCCAATGTGCTTTGGAAATGGAACAACCTTCCTGGATCCTTGGTTGTGGCTGTACTTGCTTCTTCCCTTTTTGTTGTGACTATACTTTTATCTTTTTTCTGTTAATTCTATTTTTGTACCCGTTCTGTTGTGCCCTGCTCTGTCATGCTGTTTGGCGTTCCCGCTCCCGCCACACCTGCCCCCGTGGCCCATCGCCCCTGACGGTCCCCGCTCCCGCCTCCCAGCTGCACGTCCCTCCCCTCTTCCCTATTTAATGGTGGACGCTGTTAGGGGGCGCATACAAGACCTCTGGTCTAAGCTGGTCTCTCTCCCAGCAGCTCTGCTGTGTTGTGCCCCGCCGCTGACACACTGACCTCCACCTGGTAGGTGTTCGAGGCCGCTGCCTGTCTGCTCTGTGCCCGGTCATCGCCCATATCCTTGGTTGTGGCTGTACTTGCTTCTTCCTTTTGTTGTGACTGTTCTTTTGCCTTTTTTTCAGTTAATTCTATTTTTGTGCCCGTTCTGTTGTGCTCTGCTCTGTTGTGCTTTTTTGCATTCCTGCTCCCGCTGCTGCTGCCCCTGCGGCCCCTCCCCCCTGACGGTCCCCGCTCCCTCCTCCCAGCTGAACGTCCCTCCCCCTTTCTCTATTTAATGGCACCCATCCGCGACCTGACCGTGACCAGCCCTAGGGACCCTGGATCTCGAACCATCCACCGCTACAACACAGCCGCCATCCTCGCACTCAACCCCGGAAGAAACAACAACTGCCAGCAGGCCACGCCAAACATGACCCACGGCCAGTTCTCCTGCCACCACTGCTGCCAGACCTTCACCACCGATCCCGCCGCCAACACCACAGACGCCCTAAAAACCATCCTCCTCAACGTGCGCTCCGTGCACAGACACGCCATGGAGATCGGGAACCTACTAGACTCACTCTCGCTTGATGTTGCCTTTTTCACGGAAACCTGGACCAACGACTCCACCCCTGACATCGCCTTCGCCATCCTGGACGGATCCAAGATCCAGAGGAAGGACCGCCCCAACCACCCAGAAGGGGGTCTCGCCATCATTCACAAGAACTCACTCTGCCTCACCACCTCCAGCAAAACCTTCCCTGCTGCCGAACACTGCATTCCAGATCCAGGCCAGCCCCAACTCCACACTCCACAGCACCCTCGCCTACAGACCCCTCGGCCCCCTTCGCCGACACCATCACCGACCTCATCGCACCCCATGCTATCGTCATGATGGACTACATACTAATCGGAGACCAGAACTTCCACCTCGACAGCCCCAGCGACTGCCACCCTCCATGACAACCTCGCCGACATCGTACTAAAACAACTTGTCACCACACCGACCCACAAGGCAGGACACACCCTAGATCCCATCTTCGCAGGAGGAAATAGCATCCACACCACGCAACCCCCATGGACCGACCACTACTGCGTATACTTCCTCGTTGACAGACCCAAGGCACCCAAACCAGCCCCACGCCCCGCGAAGGAACTGGAGTAAAGTTACCGATAAGCAACTCAACTCCACCCTCATCTGCGACAACCCCACCTCTGCAACCAATGCCAACCTAGCAGCCAGCGAATTCTACACATGGATCTCCAACTGTGCAGACAAGCTCGCCCCGCTATGCTACCCCGACAAACAGCACCCCAGGAAAGCTGCCTGGTTCACCACTGACCTCCGAGAAGCCAGACACACCTCCAGGCACCTGGAGAAGAATTCGAGAAAGAGCAAGACACCTGGAAACTACACCACCTACAAGGACACCATGACGAACTATCACCAACAAATCAGAACCATCAAAAAGACCTAAATCCACAACAAAATCCTCGCCAACTCCAGCGATTCCAAGGAACTCATCAGCGTCATCCAGGAATTCACCAATCCCCACAGCGAAGCCACAGACATCACCCCCTCCCAGGACCTCTGCGACAAACTCGGATCCTAATTCCACCTGAAGATCAAAAACCTCTACGACAACTTTATCGACCATACGCCCGACTCTGCAGCCAGCCTGCCCTCCGGCTACACCAGCCAGCCCACCATCTCCGTATGGACACAGATCACAGCCGAAGAGACCGCCTCGACCATGAAAGGCATCCACTCAGGGGCCCCCAACGACCCCTGCTCACCACACATCTACCACAGAGCCGCCACCACCATCGCACCCGAACTACAACGCACCATCAACGCCACCTTCGAGACCGGCACCTTCACCGACGTCTGGAAACGGGCAGAAGTCTGGCTCCTGCTCAAGAAGCCCTTACCGGATCCCATAGACCTGAAGAACTACCGACCCATCTCGCTCCTCCCCTTTGCTGCCAAAGTCTCTGAGAAAACAGTCAGCTCAGAACTGACAAGGTTCATCGAATACAATGCCATCCTGGACCCGTCTCAATCCGGATTCCGAAGCAATAACAGCACCGAGACCGCCCTACTCGCCGCCACAGACGACATTTGCACCCTCCAAGACCAAGGCCACACCACAGCCCTGATCCTGCTTGACCTGCCAGCAGCGTTCGACACCATCTCCCACCGCACACTCGCCTCCAGACTACAAGACGCCGACATACAAGGAACCGCCTTCAATTGGATCCGATCATTCCTCACCGGCAGAAGCCAAAGGATCAGACTGCCACCCTTTCTCTCCGAACCTACGGAAATCAACTGCGGAGTCCCACAGGGGTCATCGCTCAGCCCAACCCTCTTCAACATCTACAAGGCCCCCCTCGCCACCATCGTCCGACAACACGGCCTCAGCATTGTTTCCTACGCCGACGACACCCAGCTCATCCTCTCCCTCACCAAAGACCCTGCCACCACCAGACTCAACTTCCAGAAAGGAATGCAGGACGTCGCCGCCTGGATGACCAACAGCTGCCTAAAGCTCAACACTGAGAAGACAGTCCTTGGAACCACCCCATCAGCATGGGACAACACCTGGTGACCCAGTCCTTGGAACCACCCCATCAGCATGGGACAACACCTGGTGACCCACCGCCCTCGGCGGCCCACCGACCCCCACAGACCATGCCAGGAGCCTCGGCATCGTACTCGACTCATCCCTTTCCATGAACCGACAGGTCAACGTCGTCACCTCCTGCTGCTTCAACACCCTCCACATCCTCCGTAAGACTTTCAAATGGATTCCCCCTGAGTCAAGGAAGACAGTCACACACGCACTCATCACCAGCAGGCTGAACTATGGAAACGCCTTCTACGCCGGCATAAACAAGTCTCTACTCCGCAAACTACAGATGATACAGAACACCACTGCCAGACTCGTCCTCGGCATCCCCCAACACGAGCACATCAGCCAACACCTACGGAAGCTCCACTGACTCCCTGTTGAGAAGAGGGTCACTTTCAAGATTCTCACCCACGCCTACAAATGCCTACACAACACCGGATGCCAATACCTCAACGACAGAGCCACCCTCCACGTACCCAAAAGAAACCTCCGATCAGCCACACTCATCCTCACCGAAACCTCACGCATCAACAGAGCCAAAGCAGGAGGAAGATCCTCCTCTTACTTTGCGGCCAAGACCTGGAACGAGCTCCTATGACGCACCCCCTCCCTGAGCACCTTCAGGAAGACTCTCAAGACCTGGCTCTTTGGCTGAACAGCACTGCTGACACCCTCCCCCCCCAGCGCCTTGAGACCCTCACGGGTGAGTAGCACGCTTACAATTCCCTGATTGATTGATTGACAATTCCCTATGGGCATAGGGAAATTATTCATTTTGTGGGAATGCACCTGGCACTTTTTCGTCCTTAGTCTCCAGGTAAAGGCCATGACCTCCTGGCAAATTCCTATTGACCCCATCCTGTACAATGATAGTGAAATAATGAACACAGAGAACGAAGTTAGGAAAGATATAAAAAGGATGAGGACTAAACTAGGTGCTAATATGTAAGCCAGGGCCTTTATCTACCAGCCCATGAATCACTCATTAAAGATAGCTGAGGGACACTTTTCAGAGCAGTGTACAGCAGGACAGATGGCCATTAACACAATTCAGAAGGAAAGGTGGTGGGATTCTTTCTTCTCTTGGGGAGTGGGAGGTTTGTGCTTGCATTAAAATTATTTTTCTTCATAATGTCTGCACTGCCTATGCTTTGGGTAGTAACAGAACAAATGTGTTGTTTGACAAAAATGGTATTCAAGGCGAGACGTCAGGGGCTTGTAGAGGAAATAGCAGACAGGAAGTGGAGGGAAAAAAGGGGGATACTTAAGATGTAGAGAGACTAATGGTCATTCAAGATGTCTTTAATTGTGCTTGAGGAAGCACAAAAGAGGAGAATTGTGGAAGATAAATGAAAAACACGATAGTACTCATGATGTGCAAACTAAAATAAAGTGTGTGTGTGCATGCGCATATGACCCCCTGACCAGTTTCCTTTCTTCAACACCAAAAATATCTGTGCAGGCCACCTTTCCTCTGTGTCAACCCTGGAAGAATGCAAAATAACCGTTTCTGCTTTCAGACATTTGATGTCTCTGCATATTGCTTACCATATATCATTGTACAAGTCTAAACTGTTAAGCATTTTACCTACTATTCTGTTTTAGGAAGCTGGAACAGTTTTTAATTGCAGAAAGCGTTGCTTAGGTTCTGTTGCACACCTGTTTTTCTGTAAAATATTTTGTTTAAAACAGGCCTCCTCTTATGGGGAACTAGAGGAGCTCTGACTGTGGAGATTTGTAGATATACTGCCTGTGTTTTCAGTCTCGAGTGGAGTCTGGTGGCTGATGTTCTCCATCGGTCAACACTCTTCCTCTACGCATCTAAATAAATGTGTATTCTGGTTTTACCTGAGTAAAGTGTTGTTGTAGTGTTTCTTCTACATGACTCATCACAAACTACTATATGAAAACACCACAAAATCTGTATCTTGTCAGCTGACTTGTTTGCACACAGTCTAGGCTGTGGACAGTTGACTCTTTTCAATTGCTTATAAATAAAGGTGTCTCCTGGCATATCTCTTGTTTACTGAGTTTCTTCAACAAACTTGATGATATAGTGGTAGTCAACAGTCTGCACTCGATATTGTTGCAGCATTGGCTTAGCCCAAAGTTTGTGACAAAGGGTCTGACGTAACTGTGAAGTTAAATGTGTTCCTCATATAGTTCTGGGCTTCAATGTTACAAGGAGATTACAACACATCCCTGTAGGTTCCTACAGAATGGGACATACCATGCTGAAATTGGTGCTGCTGCTCCGATTTCAACATGTTATTCTGCCATTCAGGGCCTTTTTCTAGACACAAGTTCCTCAATGTCTAACCACAAGGCTTTGTCACTGAAAACCAATGCAGTATTAGCACAAGGTATTTAGAGACCACTCACAATGAGACCCTAATTATTTTGACTTGTGGTTAACGTGTAGTGGCATGAGATGTGCTAACTGTAGTGATGGCCTTGGGTTATGTCTTGAAGCAATACAAATCTGTGACAGTTTTTGGAGCGTAAAATGCAGATTTCTTAGTTCCTTTTAGATTTTGGACATTTTGTAAATCTTGCGGGTGATTTCTATCTCTGCCTGAATTTCCATGCATAAAAAATATGCAAAAGTGTCAAGAAGTTATACGGATGGAGGGCCCAGCAGCTGCTATCAACATAGGATTTGAGGCACTGCGGGAACTAACTCAGGTGCAGATTAATGCAGTGGAAGCTCAACTGGGTTGATGGATTTACTGAGTAGAATGCATCTCCATAGAGGCTTTGCAAGGAGGTTTCTAGCCCAAATCAGTCAGGCATCCAATAGAGGCTTTCATCTTCTCACTATGCAGATAGCAAGCACTTGTGTGCACACAGCGCATTCATCAACAAAACACACAAAGGGTGGTTGAGATGAGGAGCGCAAACCTGACATGACACAGGAAAGAACGAGAGATGTGTATAAGGGGACATATATCTTGATATCAGGGTCCACAAAGGTAATCTGAAGTGAGATGTGCATGACAAATACCAAGGCACTAGTTATTTAATTGACTTCACACAAAATAAATGCGGAGTGCTGTTTAATATACTTTATTTCATTATGCATTAAATTAAGAAGCATTAATATACATTTTCACCATTATGTACACAGATTTCTTTTATATATTTAGCAGTCCCAGTTATATTTTGTTTTCTTTTTACCATAGAAGAAACCTGAAAATATATCTGAAGATGTTCACATATTTTTTGAATATTTGGACTGCCTTTAGCAATAACGACAAAGCCTGCAAAAATTAGGCAGATATACATTAGAAATTCATTGCATTCTATTTTGACCCTAGAACGAAACGCTTTGTATTACTTAAACTTCAAAACGATGGTGACGCCATTACATTTTAAGGTGTCCTACATTCCTCTATTCTTGAGCTGGAACCAGGATACTGGCCAGCCTCTCCAAATCCACTGTACTCTGGTGCAGTGTGCAGACACCAGAACCCATGTAGTGGCGCCGCCTGTTGCCCACATCCCCAATGTGCACATTGGAGCAGCAGTATCTAGGGTGGAGGGGGGTGAGGAAGGAGTTTATTCCAGCGCCACCAGGTAGCAAATGATTCACTTCACCCTTCATGGTCAATCACTAAGTCCTTTTTGTCAAAGGTGTTTTGGATGCTGAGCAGTTACGGGTTAAACAACACCGCTAGCTTGTTATTGTGTTTATTTATTAACCACTTCACCATCAAAAGATTTGTTTAACGTAAGTTAGGTGTATTTATAAAATACATAGGCCTACAAGTTATGTTGCAATGCCAGGTGTTTGTAATTACAATACACTTTTTTATAAGCAGCCACGTATTAAAAATTTTAATTAAAAAAATTGTCTCAAGCTCAGAACATCAAATCATTACTTTCATCCCTATAAGGAGTCAAATGTATGACTCGCAGGTTAGATTCAACTGTTTACAAATGGTGCATAGCGGTGGAACAAAGACGATGCAATTAGGTTAAGTTTTCAACAGTTTATCCCATGAAGGAGGGAACCACATCGCCCATTTACTGCCTGCGTCACCCCTAACTCATGCATTCCTTACTAACACAGGAGGATGCCATCACGTTACAGGCTTTACATTCCATATCAGTCACCACACTAAGCTTCTTTACCACTCACCACTCCTTCCCTTCTTAGCTAGATTTCTAATATAGCTTGTTATCTATTGTGTGCTAGTCTCTGTGCAAAAAGCGCATGCGTGCAATACGCTTTCTGATGTAGAATACAAAGCTGTGACCCAAATGGTAAACATTATGATGTGCAGTACAAACATGAAGACTCTTCGTTCTGTTATGAGGATTCAAGCCTATGTCAAGGGATTATACATAGATCTGTTCTATAGCAAGCACCGGTATTGTACCCTGAGACTAGTGGGGTTAACAAAGATATCTGAAGCATTCATTTTAGCTTCTCAACTATCTTAAGAAGTATTCTTTTTATGACCAATAAATAGAAGAGCGCATTAACGACTTTTGTGTCAGCTATTTAAGGACAGTTTGTAAAAAACAATGCATAGTGTGCGGCAGGCTATAGGCTGAGTCCACAGACTCTGTTCCTTTTCATGATGACGCCCTTCATCATGACTCTAGTTCTCTTTGACTCCACTCTAGTAAATCCACCCCTTCTTTTCCTCCTCTGACTCCCCCAGTCCCAAGTTGTGGGTTTCCACTGTGAATTATATCCTTTTCCAACACTCCATACGTCAGAAATAGGTGCACCTGGGGACTCAACTTAAGTGTGTACCTACAGCTAAGAAATGCGGTTGGTCCGGTTTTGCCATATCCCCTATAAAGGAATTTCAAGGTGGCCGGCCATTAAGTGGTCTGAATGGACAGTACTTAATATGTATACAGTCTGTCCATTGTTCAACAACCACCAGACCACCACTTCAGCAAGGAGAGCTGATCAGCTCAGGGGTTTGAGGTGTAAAGTAATGGATGAATAAATACATTTGAAAATATCAAGAGATGTACCCAGCGCTGGAAGAAGCAGTGGCCTCACGATCATAGCAATGTGAGAGAATATAAGGGCTAAATAATGCAGAAATCGAAAAAGAGATTGCGCAAATGCTGCAACAAATTCATCCAGTTGTTCACCTATAAAGTTTTCTCATCTTGTTAATTACAAAAGCAATGTGGGTCCCTTTGGGTGCCCCTGTTTATCATGCCACAAGATGGGGCAGAGGAGAGCCTTTTCCAGCCAATGGAAGTGTATTTTCTTCCTTCCTTGGGTGAAAAGTGGAGATTCAGACACTGAAGTGAGAGAGGTTGAGACAGGACTACTTTTAGAAATTCCATGAAGACTTTTCTAGCAATGAGGTGCAGATTAGTTTCTCCTGCCATTTGGTGGATGGTTGATATAAGGGTGGGGCTGTAGTTTTTGTTGTTAAAGGTGGGGACATTTCTTGGCTGCATTCCTTCTTTTGTCTATCCCTAACTGCTGTGTCAGGAAGGTTGAGGTACTAAGATTCCACACTTTTTGTGCCCATGTTGAAGGTGTGTCCACTTGGGGCCAGACTGGCTCCCTTCTGTGAAAAGCATTGCGTTACAAAAAAGCTGTGCCAGAGGGCATCTTAAGCGGAGCACTTGAAAAATGAGAACAACCCTAAATCTGGTTCGGCAGTAGGAAATAGTAGATGCACTATCTATGGTGCAGTTTGCATCACTAAAATAACCCTCAAAATGGTTACATAAAATTAAATTCAGAGAATTTTAAACTCCTCACAGGCCATCTATAACTTTCATATAGCCTCCCTAGTGTTGCATGTAAAATGTGCTGATGCCTTCAAGGTGCAGCAGCGCGTTTGGCAAATATGAACAGAATAAAATAAAAAAGTTGCATGGCAGGTTGAATAGATATTTGCAGTAAGTGCATTAACCCATTGATATTATATTTTATTTTTCGAAAATTGCTCATTAACAGATTTTACATCTCATCAGATAGGCGATAAATTCTAAGTTAATAGTAAGACTGAAACAATAATGATTATTGGGAAGAATGTTGAGAACTAGTCTTTCATTGACAAGTTCTCAAAATATTGTTGGAGGAAGCAAAGGTTGAAGAATAATATCACTGATAAAGAAAATCATTGGTAAATGCATTACGTTTTGCCTATGTGAGTAATAATAGAATTAATTGATGAAATGGCAATATTATGTGTTGAGAGGACTTCTCACAACTTTTAGGCTCATGCCACTGCACCTGCTGCACCATTAGGCCAATATGCCCACCTAATAACCTGCACGGCTGGTTTGACCATGACTGCTCAGCAGCCAACCAAGAACTAAAGTTGGAATAAGGAAAAAAGCCCATAAATTGCTGCCCTGAGGAAACATTATAAGGCTGGCAGCAAGTTTTAACAGACCAATGGGAGACACTTGCACAAGCAGCTAATATGAAAGATGGTAAGCACTTTTGAGTCACAGTCTCTTATATGCGACACAAAAATTTGACAGTTTCCCCGATCTCCTGTGATATCAGAAGTGAATCCTGGGAAGACCATTTTAGTAAAGTTTAAGTTTCCTGGTATCTGCATTCATTTATTTTATGTACAATTTAGATCTTCAAACTAATTTTACAAAATCGCATATTATGGCATGCAGCCCACACTGCAATCAACTGTCTAGTATGAAAGTAGGCAATAACTCCCTACCCAGTGTTAAGACTTTTCCATATCTAGGACTTATGTACTCTACCTATGGAGCCTAGTCAGCTAGTATTGCACACCGTAGAATTCTATTCCCAAAGGCAATTGGTTCAATGTTCTCCCTTCCTCAACCCCCTGGGAGGGGGCAACTGAAAGCCATGTTGCAAATTTATAAATCCCAATGTGTCCGAATTGCCACTTATGGCTCTGCAACCCAGAGTACCAATTTCACCCATATTATCTGTCATAAAAAGCTAAACCTGTTGTATATAGTTGACTTTATTAGAGTGAGGCCTCTATTATTCTGGTTATCTATTTGGAGTAATGAGAAGGCAGTACTTACAAGCGATATAATAAATGACTGCCTCTCCTGCGATACCGACATCTGAATTTCGTGGTTGGCATACATTAAATCAGAATTTGGAAAAATTGGTATGCAGAGGGCCTTTATGGAGAAAGGTTTCTGCCCTACTTTTAATAAAAAAGGAAGTAGCCTTAGCTTTTAATGAACTAGTACAGAAAAGCTGCCTTAAAAGTGCAGCAGGGAAACTGATGATAACTGCTTATTTGTCTTTGAGTATCTCGCCATCACTACGTGTCTATTTAGAGCAGCCTTGTGGGTGATGGGAGTGCTCATTGCTATTTAGGTTTCAAGCTGATACTATCAAATACTTACTGTGCTTTTCCCTTGGGTACCAATCAAACCTTGCTGCTACTCTCTGCCCATGTGCTAACAAGTCAGGTCAAACCATGTTACACTTTTTATTGTTTTGTAAATGTTATGAATTGTATACAAGGCTATTCTTGATTCCACTTTTCAAAAGGAAATACCGTGATATTAGGCAGTGTAGAGCCATGTTTTTATCTAACTGTCTGACAGTGAAACATGTTTACACAGAGGCTCGTTCTTGAGACTCGCTGTGAGGGCACAGGGCACTTTATTATTCTAACATTTACTGCTGTTTTGTAATTTTATTCATTGATCTTTTTAAAATACAGTGTTGTACACAGCTATGTTTTTATCCGAAACACAATTGTCTGACAACAAAATATGCTTCTAAGTCGGTTAATTTTAAGACTTCGTGAAGTCACATGGCACTTATTTCGAACAATTTTGCTGTGATTTATAATTCCTTCTGATAATATTGGTTTATGATCGTATCTGAATAAAGTCTCAAACCTGAACCTACTGCACCAATCAAATCATGGCCCTAATGCCTGCAAGATAATTGCATTTGTGACTGTGTGTTTAGTAGTAAAATATTGCAGTATTTTGTGTATGGAGGGGTTCCTAGAGCTTTGGGCCCCAGTGTCACTGCACCTGCTGCACCAATGAAAACATGACCCTAATGCGTGCAAGGTAACTGCACTTGTGACTGCCAGTTTAATAGTTAAATACTGCAATATTTGTTGGTTACAGGACTACTGACAATGTTTTGCCTAAGTGCCATTGCACCTGCAGCACCATTGAAATCATGACCCTAGTGCCTGCTAGATAACTGCATTTGTGACTGTCTGTTTAGTAGTAAAATATAGCAATAATCGGTGTTTAGTGGAGTGCCTTTAGCTTTTGGTCCCAGTGTCACTGGACTTGCTGAATAATTGACATCATGGCCCTAGTGAAGGAACAGTCTGCAATTATAAAACTCAAGGAATACTTTTAAAACAGGCACATGACTATGTTTAAAATACAAGACTCAGCGGCAGTTGTGAGGTGCTGTAATGTTTTACAGAAACTGTCCCAACAGATAAAGAAGGTTAAACATCCCTTCAGAGCACCACGGAGAGTGCTCATGTAAAGCACTAAAATCACTTTGTCCAGGCTTATGTATATTAACTTTATTTTTAACGTGCAATGTTTATTACAACATTAAGCATTTGATTACGATGACCAAATAGATTAAGTGGTGCTGAGGCATGAATAGGATATGCCACAAACGTCCGAAGGATAAAGCATCTGCTTTACACAACAAAGTAATAAAAAGCAAGCATTCCTGTATACTGTTAGAAGCCGTCTACCTTTTCCGTGGGAGAAATTCTCATCTTCTAATTTAACAGTCCCTGAAGTCTGGACAGTGAATGGGGCGAAAACAGTATGAACAACTTTAGTAGAAGATATGTACTGTAAATGTGTGCAGCCAGGGGCAGATAAGTCTCGGTAAATAGTAAATGCTGTGCAGCCTTAACGTAAGAAATAAATCTCACCCACTAAAACTGATTGGTAGGAATACTTGGGCCTCGGGATACTGATAAGTGAAGCTCCTTGTAAGATATATTAAAAACAATAGATTTCACAAGCAAAGCACAAGTGCTGTGCTGGGGAAACCTAACAAACCCAAACCTATTGGGTTTGCTGAAACTAGTTTTAGGCAGGGAACTGTGTGTTGTTTTTGTATGACCAATAAACCCTGAATTGGATATAGTATTTGAGATGAATGGTCGGGAATTGGCAGACTGTTGTTTTACTTAACCCCAGCTTTATTTTTCTTCTGTTATATTGTAGCTGATATGTTTAAAGGTCCCAAAGGCCTACTGGTTGTTGGCTCAGAGGACGAAGACTCATCTCTTTATGTGAGGGCAACACACAACAGGCAAAGACTTTACAAACCAGGTGCCAAGCCAGCAGAACAACTGATCTACTCTACATCTCTGAACCAAGCAAACTCCTTCGGATTTCGTTAAGCCACTTTAGTGCTTTGTGTCAGATGGTTAAGTCTAATTGATTTTGCCTTTTACTACAGAGGTTTCTCTTCTGTCTCTGTTTTTCAAACGTGTGAGGGAGAGGGGGTAAGAGCAAGCACTTGACTCAGTAGCAGAGTTGGCTGACAAGAGCATTGCCCGGTCTCGTCCACAGTTGCTAGCAAGTAAGCAAAATGTCTCTTGTGTGCTTGCTCTCTGTGACCTCTCTGAATCGGCTTTACAATGGGAAGAAGATGACCTCCTCGTGGAAGAGCTGCTGCTCTTTGAAATTGCATGGGAAGTTACTAATAAAGGTATGTGAAGCAGTTTTACTATATGTGATATGGTTTAAAGGTAACAATACAGAGGTCTCCTAGTCCCCAAGTCCATGGGTAAGTAACTCGCTCAGCCCAGGTTTTTCCTCTGCATTGTAGGGCTAGTAGTTCTGATTTTATAATGCTAGCAACATAACTACAATACCCAGAATAATAAGGGAAAAACACTGGACTAGATCAGGTACTCATGTTCTCAACTTGGAACGTGAGAGCTACATTTAGAGGTGCAAATGCAGGATGGCTCTTGAAGCGCGGGACGCCCCTATCAACACAGCTGCTTTGCCGCCTGATGCTGGGGACCACAAGTCCCAGCTAGCTTGTGGCTTCCGCTGCTTGACGCTGCCAGTCCTGCATGCCTGTAGGCGCTTTAAAATCCGAGCAGGGCTCCCGCAGTGCGGGACGCCCATATCGCCACAGAAACTTTGCCTCCTGTTGCTGGGGACCACAAGTCCTGGGTTGCTTTGTGGGTTCTGCCGCCGCCAGACCTGCGTGGCTGGAAGCGCTTTAAAATACGAGGAGGGCTCCCGCAGCGCGGGATGAACATATCACCACAGCCGCTTTGCCTCCTGTTGCCGAGGACCACAAGTCCCGGGTTGCTTTGCGGCTTCCGCCACCACCGACACCACCAGTCCAGCACGCCTGAAGGTGCTTTAAAATCCAAGGAGGGCTCCTGCAGCGCAGGACGCACGAGGGCATGCCCGGGTCGCGCCCAGGCAAAGCCCAGGCCGTGGGCGGGCCCATCTGCGCCCATCAGTGACAGGAAGAGGAAGGGCAGGGCCACCCCCGTGGCTTCATCTCTCTGCATTGGGTAAGACTCCTTGACCTAAAACATCTTCTAACGACATTCATCTCTTTCATTTCCATGGAAGTGGCATGTACTTAAGTACTCTGATGAATTCAATCTAGTTACCTGACAATAACTGCTCCTGATTGCACCGGGTCAAAAAGGGAACACTCCTTCTGGGATCAATAGTCTTTTTCTGATCATCAGAACACTTGTGACCTTTATTTTATTCTAAAGGGGTTCATGGTTTACTTGTGAAATTTATTCTTCACATGATCATTGAAGTCCTAATTATTAAACTACCTGCCTACAATTGGACTATTTCGTAAGCCATAGCAGGGTGGCGAGTGTAGCATACCCACGTGTTTGTTGACTATTAAAATCCCCCTTCTTACCCCCTCTTGTTCTACTTACCTTCTGGGCCATTCTAAACTATTTTTATATCTGATTGTACAGATTACATTTCAATTTGGGACAGCTCTAGGTTGATTCCATTGGGGTGGATGTGGCATAGGCTGAATAATGGGGAAGCGTACCTGTCCTCCGAAGCCCAAAGCTACCCCTTTATCCCCATTGCCACCAACTTCAATTGACAGGATGTTACAGAGGGCTATAGGGGTGGTTAATACAGAAATAGAGCTCACTAAGAGGTGTTTGTCACTTACTCCCGATTTATGTATTCTAGTGTCTGACTTATGTACCTCGCAAACTGCCACCCCAGCCCCCTTAGCTGAACCACCCTCACTCC
Source organism: Triturus cristatus (assembly GCF_964204655.1). Classification (NCBI taxonomy): domain Eukaryota; kingdom Metazoa; phylum Chordata; class Amphibia; order Caudata; family Salamandridae; genus Triturus; species Triturus cristatus. The sequence goes on from NC_140583.1 coordinate 666,908,652, forward strand.
CACTCCAAGAAGCTGCCCCAAAAAAAGTAGCACATAAGGGGAGAAATACTACCAGTATTCCAAAGAACGGGAAGCGTAAACAGGTACTTGGGGTGGGAGCTAAAAGAAATAAAACAAGTGAGGAACCATCATTCAGTGCAGATGATTCTGAGACGCCTGACTCAAATACAAGTTGTCCCCCGCTTATTAGGTTAGACACTGATTATCCTACTTGGGCATTGAATCTGTTGACTGACCTACAGAACCAACTCAGAGCCATTGTAAGGGAAGAACTCGCCCCCCTACTTAATCATAGAGATAAAGTGGTAACAATGGGGGAAAGTTGGCAAGTAAATTCCAATATAAGTACTACCCATGAAACAGTAAGAGGGATTGATTTTGGCTGCCAGGTTGACACTCCAAACCTGATATCTCCACACGGGATGGGTGCGCAGAGCCACTTAGACCCCACCAAAACCCAAGAGATAAGGTACCCAAATGCTAACAACCACCAGGCAGCCACGAGTTCCAATTATGAGGCCGGGAGCAAAATTGTAGTAACCCCAAAGAAGGGCATAGGTAAAAACAGCCCCCCTCTACGTGGACCCATGGAGATTGTGAGTGGGTTGGTGAGGGACGAACGTATTGCTGGTAGGCCTGAAGTAGTAAACTTACTGACCATAAATCTACCCCCTGCCTGTTCCCCGTACGCAGTTATATTGGCAGGAGTTCCCGAAATTAAAAATGACCAGAGGGAAACAGAACTGGACCTTAGGAACAAATGCCTGTTCTGGCTAGCGAGGCACAGGCAGTTTGACAACGATAGGGCAGGGGAAATTCTAATGGTCCGTAGAGTTGGCTGGGTAGGAAACCGATGAAAAACAATGCAAGGGGACTGTGTAGTCATAAAGTTTAAAAATCTCCAAATCGGGGGTAGCCTACTCAACCAGAAAACATGCCACCAGGAGCCATTCACAGGCATTAGGCCTTTTCCACTGGATTTTTTTTACACTCACTACCAAACGCCATCTAAGGCCCATCTTACCCCAGAAGCATGCAGATAGTCACTAAGCATTCCAACTGTGGACAGTTTGGAGCCGCCCCCAGACCCTTATTATTCAAGATACCAGTAAACAATAGATTTGGGGTTCTGGAGGAGGTAGATTGACAAGTAGTGACTCTGACTCCAGACCGGGGATCTGTAACGCAGTGGTCGGAAATAGAATTGGAAGATCATAGCGGGGATTATCTCAACCAGATAACATGCCCTGGGCTAGGGGCAACAGGCAAGGACCACCGATCAGAAACACCTCAGACTGTTGGCCCAGAAGGAGCAGCGGTACATTTGCCAGGAGCACTCTTTGTCCTATTACCTGCTCCCTTGAGTGAAACACTGAGAGAAGGCTTGTCTACGAGATCACCAGATAACCAGCTCACTACCCAAATGAGGGACACTCAAACCTCTAATATCAATACCCTTGAATGTATCCCTAGAAAGAGCACGCAAGGCAACACAATGAGGGTCTTGTCCTGGAATGTTGCTAGACTCAAAAGCAAACTGTCCTGCCCAGACTGGGGGCTTTTTGTGGACAAATACGATGTATGCTGTTCCTGGAAACCTGTGCTCGGGAAGACCCCCTGAGGGTGGGCTTTGCTTCATTTAATGTCCCTGCTACTTCGGGGAGAGGGGTAGGCCATCAGGGGGTTTAACCATTTTGGTAGGCTCGCATCTGGGCTGCAGAGCAGAACAGTTGACTACCCCGTCAAATGACATCCAGTGTGTAGTACTCACCTTTTCTTCAAAGATAAAAATTGCTTCTATCAGTGTTTACTATTGACCTGTTAGCCTTAGCCAGGTATCTGTGACATTACACCAACTGATCCTCTTTATTCCCACTGTTGATCCAAGCATATGGTTGATCGTAGGGGGTGATTTCAACTGCCAATTTGAGCCCCTCGCTGATCTAAGTAATACCACCCCCAGCGAGGAGGACCTCCAATGGCTAATCCCAGATCCCCAAATTCAACCTATTAAAGCCTGGTCCCTGTTGGCTCTCCAGATTAATTTAATTACATTACCTCACTCCCAAAGAGCGTGCAATGGCCACACAAAATCGGACACCCCGGGGCAGCTAATGTTCAACAGATTAGGTCAATCTTCCCTGTTGGACTACATTTTAGTGGAGACTAGGTTAAGGCAAAAGGTTTGTGATTTTGCTGTCGTAATGCAGCTGGACAGTAATCACAACGCTTTGACCATGGACTTGGAGATGCTCAATCTGGGTCATATCAATTCTAAGACCACCCGTACATCTCAGGACAGTGGATTAATAATATCAAATAATAGAAGGAAAATAAGGTGGGGTCTAATTCAACAATCACCTGACAAGATGGCCTTGATATATCAATCAGTAATCCCGATTTTAATAAAAATGTGGGAGGCCACAATTACAGGGGTACTCCAACTATTGAGGGGGTTGCAAAACTGCATGCAGAATTAACATCTTATACAGTGGTACCTCATAGGGCGAAAGGACGGCCTAAACGATCTTGGTTAAATGCTAAATACCGAACAGCCAAACGGACACGCCTGGAAGCAAAGGACAAGCATCGAACTAAACTGAATCGAGTGCTGTATAAAGACAGCATCCAGCAAGCAAAAAAGAGCGGAGAACTGGACAGATTGGAGGCCCTTAAATCTGCCTTATCCAACAAAGACATGAAGGCATTCTGGGCTATAGTTAGCTTAGGTGATACCGAAGGGAAGTCAGCCATTGAGCCGAACATAGCATATGAAGCATGGGAGACTCACTTTCAGGCTTTATACAAAACCAAGGAAACTGTGGCCCAAATTGATGAACCCTCCATAATTATCACTGGGTTTGCCCAGGAGGTGGCCCCAGGGATTACTATGTCCGAAGTGCTAAATGCAATTAGCAAGCTTCCCTTCGACAAAGCGCTGGGTCTGGACCAACTACCGGGGGACCTCTTTTGGGGGGGAACCAAAAATATGGAGACCTTACCTATGGGTCTCATTTAATGCTATTATGAATGGCATGAAGCTCCCTAATACCTGGCTTGGGCAGAAATTGTCCTAGTTCTTAAAAAGGGCTCACCTCTTCTATTGACTAATTACAGGCTAATCAGTTTGATCGACGTTACCCAGAAACAGTTTGCATGGGTACTTCTTGAACGCCTACAGGTGTGGATGGCAGAACAAGATATCTTGAGCCCCTACCAAGCCGGATTCAGAAAAAACACCTCTACCGTCGACCAGATATTTAGACTCGAACTTCTCTTCTGGAAAATGTTGACAATAGAGGGTGGCAGCCTCTATCTAATATTTGTGGATCTGAAGTCGGCTTTTGATCTCGTGCCCAGGGCCAAACTATACGGTGTACTTAGAGATCTAGGGATCCCCACCTACATCCTCAGCATTTTGAAGAGACTGAATGCAGGTAATTTTGCCCAAGTGAGGTATGGTAAATGAATGTGATGTTACATCACGGTCTTTACACCGCAATACCTTTACAACGCAGGCCTTACAACGCAAGTCGTTACAACGACTTGCGCTGGAGGGCGCTGGACTTAGGAATAGTATGATTTACTATTCCAACTCAAGCCTACCTAACAGTAGGGAAGGTGTTGGAATAGTAAATCATACTATTCCTTAGTGAATAGCGCCATCCAACGCAAGTCGTAGTAACGACTTGCGCTGTAATGCCTGCATTGTAAAGGTATTGCGGTGTGAAGACCGCGATGTAATGGATGTCTCCCATGGGAAATGTGGTGAATTCACGCCACGCATTCCGGTCAACAAAGGGGTACGGCAGGGGTGCGGGCTCGAACCTACTTTATTTTTTTTATTCATTAACGCACTGGTTGACCAATTCAGGAAGGTCAAGGATAATGATGCCCCTAAGATAGCATCTGGTAAGGTTCCAGCAATAATGTTGAATGATGACACTCTTTTACTTTCAGAGTCGCCTATGGGAATCCAGTGGATTCTCGATAGCTTTGTTGCCTTCTGTAAAACTAGGGGGTTGGAGATTAATACACAGAAGACCAAATTTATGGTCTTCAATCCTGCCAACAAGTCTGGCACTAACCCCTGTTTGAATAGCACTATGCTTGAAAGAGTGTTGGTTTTTGACTACTTAGGTGTCACCTTGACAGAAAACCTGGAGTCGGGCTGCAAATGGCTAAACGCAAGCCTTAAGCTTGCTTAGACTGTAGGAGGAGTTGCAAAAATGTACAGAACTTTCATCCACAACCCAGCCGGGCCAATAGCTGAGATTTACAAAGTTCAAGCAAGGGGTGCTGCATTATTTGGGGCAGAACTATGGGGGCATTGTACTGCTGGTAGCCTGAACAAGGTAGAGAATAATGTTATGAGGCAGTTGTTAGGTCTCCCCCCTTGCACCACTCCCCTCACCCCTCTATGCCTGGATCTGGGCATTAGGCCCATTGGGGAAGAGATTGGCCTTAGACCCGTAACTTTCTGGCGTAGATTGTGGGTGACCCCGGAACTGGCCACCTATCTGTCAGAGCTCAAAGAGCTATTGAGTTTCCCGGGTATAAGCAAAATACCTTGGTATGTATACATAAAGGATGTTTGTAACAGGTTGGGCAAAGCAGGCTTATGGAGTAATCCTGAAGAATAGTGCTTTTTAATCTCACGGTCAGAATTGGTTAAATCTTTCAGGAGGCATAAATTTGCCGACATCCAGGAAGGATCGTCCTCCGGCCGTTTGACAGCCAAATTCCTAAAAATCAAGGACGAGTAAATTATGGAATTTTTCCTGGATGATATCCAACCAATTCTGGCAAGGAAATTATATGTACATTTCAGATTTGGGACTCTACCGCTCCGTGCCTTTTCGAATAAATGGTCCAAAACTCTATCTGGAGGGTGTCCTGCCTGTAATTATAAGGAAGAGAAAGAGTTACATGTCTTTTTTTTCTTCCCTGGGTACAAATTACCCAGACAGCACTGGCTTATTTAACTCTGTAGGAACCTAGGCTTCGTACATTGTGGTGAGGCATTTAGAGTCCTAAAGTACGACACCCATGCCTCCATTGTCTTTGCCGTATCCCGTTTCTTAATTTCAATGTAGCGTGTACGTTGGATTTTTTTTAAACCAGCCTTTACAGCCCTAGAAATTTGCATTGTTTGTACTCTTTTTTTACCCTTGTATCTATTCCTTCCTTTTTATCAGTTTTAATGATAATATCTTTCAATGAAACAAGCTTTTAAACATCGGATTGCACTGTACTATACATGTTCCTGTCCCAGTGACTTCCCAGGCAGCTTGATTTGGGATGATTGAGATATGCTTTGCCTAGGCTAATTTCTTGGAAGATTCTAAAATGCACTTTATTATCGCCAAATGTGTCAAACTGTATACTTTCTTCTCTATGAATTAATTGTATGGTTATGTACTATTTATGGTTCGTTTGTGTATACTCCCTCTGGAGAAATTTTATGAATATGTACGTTTATGGTCCATGAGACCGAAATAAAGTCATGGAATTGAATGGCAAATGGAATGCCTTGAAACACCCTTAGACCAAGAGTGTCCAGTGCGTGTCCTGATCCATCCCAGATTGTCCATATATGACACTTTTAAATAGAACGAGTCGTATTTAGTCTCTTTTTTTAAGATACTGTGTGATTTATTCAGATAATTTTATTAGAAGGTCACGAGTATTTAGTCACACCAACTCAGAAAACTTTCTTTGTAAATCAGGAATAAAAATTAAATGCATTTAAGCAAATTAGTGTGATCCTGAGTATTTGTCAAATGTCTTATCCGCCTTTCCCTATATTATTATGTTATACACCCCGGGTTTATAATCATACCTCAGCATTTTAAATGGCAAGTCATTAATAAATGTATCTCATTTTACTTACTTCGTTTTCAACATGTGTTAAATGTAAACCGGAACTCAATGAAAGTTTTAATTGGAACAAGGGCAAAAAGAATGACGGAATAACACAAGACGTTATTAATCCAGCTGTGAATCATCATAGGATCAGCTGACATCGTTAACTATGTTTTTTTCTCAGAGCAGTACACGAGTAAATAAGTGTTGTGGCAAATGTACACGTACCACCAAACTTGAGAACTGAAAAAACATGTTTGCTGCATCGAGAGTTAAAAAACAGGATCAAAGTAAATGGTTGATAAGGATCACGCACGTAACCCCTGGAAGTCTGTAAATGATGACAAGCTGGAAAATGACTTTTTTTGCACTCACTGACGTTCCATCGTTATACAAACAAGAGAGTGGGTCTGAAAAGTTAACAGCAGGTCAAGGTCAAACAGATGGCAGGCGAATGCACATATTTATAAAATACGATCTTGACTCGTTACAATCATAGTCACGCAAAGCATGAATTGCTGATCTTGCCCATCGTTTACATTTATTCAGCTGGCGTATAAATAACAAACAAGAGGATGGGGGGTGTGAGGGAGAGGGGAAAATATGCAGCTGACAAACAGGCGCATATAAAAGGAGTTCGTCCACCCAAGAGCGCATGAAGACAGTAATTCGACCGGGAACTGATAAGCGCCCCTTTTAAGATATTTTATATACAATAAATAGATTTAGCGCTGTGCAGGGAAAACCTAAACAGCAGTGAGATGTTCGAGTCAAAAACAATCAAGTCTATCTACCAGTGTCCGTTAGATGGCGCGCGCTATCTACAATGCGGCGGGGGGGGGGGGGGGGGGGGGAGTGAAGGTCGCAGACCAGTCTTCCCCCGGGGTATTCGCGCAACGACCGGAAGGACATGGTGGGGGTGGGATCACAGGAAGGAAGGAGGGGGGCGGGAGTTGGGAGGGTATATAGGTGTCAGGAGAGGAGTAGCCGGCCTCTTCCTGACACCTGAGCACCAGGGGGGGGGGGGGGGGTGAAGATAAAAGTTTGTTGTGAGGAAGTTTGTAGCGGAGGCCGATTGGTCGATCGGCTGGTGGTCGGGGATTAGCGATATGTCCTGGCTGGGCTAGGGAGAGCGTCTCGGTTTGCGATGCCCCCAGGAGAAAATACGGCGCGGCGGCTGGCTTGGCCGTAAGGTGAGTGCGAGTCCGATCGGCCGGGCGCAGCGTTTGCGGCCGGGCGTGTCCAGCAGGCGCAGGCCTGGAGTATCGCGCTGATGGTGGTGTGCACGTGCGAGGAACAGATCTGCTGCGGCCAGCACCGGAACGTGGAATGTGGCAGGTAGGGGGGGCATCCTGAGCGGGGGAGAGGGAGCGGGAGTCCTGCCGCGTGCCGCCGGCTGGTGTTGTGTAATGCTGCCTTCGCCCGCAGGATGTGGCGGGGGACTGGAGCCAGTGCGCGCGTCTGCTGTGGGCCCCGTAGTGGCGGCGGGCGGGTTTGAGGCGGGGACGGCGAGATCGGCTGCGATGCCGCGTCTGTTGCAGGGAACCAGGGTTCGAGCCTCGAGGTCGCGTTCCCATCTTGCGATTCTGGGCTAATCACTTAACCCCCCATGCTGGAATGTGTAACGTACATACGGAGCTCTGTGAAGCGCTCCAATACCTTCGGGTCGAGTTCGCGCTCACATCCACATCCGGATTCTGGGCAAATCGCTTAACCCCCCATGCATGAATGTGTGATGTAAACACGGAGCTATGTACAGCGCTCCAATACCTTCGTGTCGAGTTCACGCTATGTAATTATGCACTTATCTTCTATTGGCGGTGTGCGGAGCCGGCAGGAGAGCACACATGCGTTTATCCATTGCGAGGTGGAGGTATGGGCCCATCAATTCTTGGACCTGCACCATTTATTTGGTTCATGGTGCACTGGGGCCACCCGGAGGTTTCGGCATATGAGGGAGGTGGGGGGGGGGGCAGGTGACGGGTTGCCGTCTGTGTCGGTCGTGCTGCGAGGGGTATCTAGGACAGGGGTGAGGGACTGCCAGCACGGCATGAGGCCCGGTGGTGCTTGGGCCCACCTGGTTGTGGCGACCCGGTTTGTGGGGGGGGATCCATGACCAGCGCATAAGGCCGGCAGATAGGGGGTGATGCCAGCGGGGTGCACAACGGCTCCGAGACGCTGGCCAGAAGCAGTAGGGGGGTCTGCGGCGGCCTGCCCTCCTTCGAGGGATTCGCGCATTGAGGACTACAACCTTGTGAATATTACCAAGTTTTAAGTATGTGCTGTGTGAAGGGTGGCATGGATGGTGTTGGGGTGAGGATGGAGGAATGTGACGGTGTGCAACGGAGTGGGAGTTGGCGGGCTGGATGCAGTGCGATGGAAGGAGGATGTCCGATGGGGCCTTGGAGTGCGGGGGGGGGGGGTGTTCAGGTAACCAGTCCATTTTGTTATTTGTTTCAGGCGAGTGCGCTTAAGACGGAGCTCCAAGGGGGATGGCAGCTTCGCTCCGGAAGAGGAGGTCCCGGACGGACACTCAGGCGAGTGCGGCCTACGACGGAGCGGGGCAAGGAGCTCCAAGGGGGATGGCAGCTTCGGTCTGGAAGAGGAGGTCCCGGACGGACGCTCAGGTAAATGAATGGGGGGGGGTTTAAAGTCTGGGAGTCGTACTTTGAAGATTAGGTGTTCACGCCCTGGTTGTCACCGGGTGCTCATTTATAAGTGTATGCAATGGCCTTTCCTTCAGTAAGGTTGGGACAATGCTGGGGGCCTGGGGAACCCAGGGCCCCAATGACGCACAGCTGGTCAGCTGGGGAGTTCGGGGTGATACAAGCAAGGAGGCGGCGTACGTCAGACGATGGAAACCTTGGGGCCACGCGAGGAGTGGGTTTTGGGTTTCGAACGGCCGATAGTGATATCAGGCGAACGGAAGGCTGGTAAACAAGGGGTAGCTTGTCCCTATTTGCTGTGTTTAGCGGCTATCTGCCATGCTTTGAGGGTGACTTTTGAGCTGGGGGTGCCAATTGACGCAAGTTGTGGATATAGGTCTCGAACACATGGGGCAGCATGTTGAGGTGTGAGGCCCGGGGACAGATGGGGGTATTATAAGATGGAGGGGGTGTGTGCTGGGCTGGAACGGTGGGAGAAGGGTTAAGGTCAGCCCGAACGTAGCTCAACTTGGGGTGGTCTTTCTTCGACGCAATATTCAGCCGCTACCCACAGCTGGGACGGCAGGCAGGAGAATTTTCTCGGCACTTACGTTGAGCGACTGGTGAGGGCTGCCGTGTCGGTTGGATGACGATGTGGGAGGGACGGAGTCATTCCCGGGGGCGAGCTGGGCCACACCAGTGGATGGGGGGAGAAGCCCTTGGGGGTAGGCAGGGGCCTGGAGGTCCTTCTCGATCAATTGGTGGCCATGGGTCCATGGCACTCGTTGACTCACAAGAGGAAGTAGTGGCTGCGGCGAGCAGGAGCACTGGGAGTCGTGGCTGGCCGTCACGGAGGCTCCCCCCCTCCCCCCCCCCTCTTTGTTGTACAGGAGACCTGGGTGCAGAGTCTGTATGCACAGGGAGCATTTGAGGACTGGGAGTAGGTGAGGTCTCCGGGTGGGGGGGGGGGGGCTGTCGCTGGGTGCGAGGGCAGCTGTTAGACAGGGCAAATATACAGAGGGAGCGGGATTGCCTGACTGACGGTGCACACGGGGTGGGGGCTGCGGTCTTGAAAAAAGGCGGGGCTCTGGGGCCTCAGTATCTGGAGCGCGAGCGCCGCGTGGCGTGACGGGGCAGTGTTATACAGGTAGGGACTTGCCTGGGGAGTGGGATTGGTAGAGGTAGTTTGTCGGCCACTTGATAAGATAATCACCTTGTGGTAGGCATCGCAGTTACAGAGGCTGAGGGGGTGCGCCGGAGGGGGAGCTGACGAGACGGAGAAGGCTTGGGCCGCTGCTTGGGGGAACCAGACAGGGTTAGGGGCTTTCGGGCACTGCAAGATGCGTTTGGGGTTGAGATGGTCACGGGGGTTGTAGCAGGCAGGAATTTGGAAACAGGGAGTCTGGCTCACAGGACGCAGTTTTAGTTATAGGGGCGGGGGATGTGTTCTGTGTCGGGAGCTAGTAGCCAGCACACGGTGGTCGTGTCGTAACACCACTGACAATATGGTAATTTCGTAGGGGACATCTGGGAGTATGGTAGTGCAGGACTCAGGAGACGCAATGATAAGGTACCGGTGGGGCAGCAGACACGGGTGCAGTGGCTGTGGTGACGGGCGGTTGGTGCCTGGCTTGTCTGGGTGAAACAGGGGCACGACGTTTTCGGAATAGGGCAGCGTTGGCCCTTGAGGCGTAGTGGAGGGGGAATGAGGTACCAGTGATTGTTGGTAAGAGAAGGGAGGCCTATGGCTGGAGATTTGGGGTTGCCACATGCGAAAGGTAGTTTAGCGGTGCTACAGGCGATTTAGGTTTCGTTCGGGGGCTGGGCCGATGGGAAGTGGCTCCCTTAAGGAGGTGCACATTTTTTTTACGCCTGAGGGCTGGCACAGAGGTGACATCATGAGGGCTGTTCGGGGCGGGTGGAAGTCGGAGATGGGGGAGATGGCAGTATAGTAGGGTGTGTTGTGCCGTTGTAGGTAAAAGAAGGGGTTTGGGCGGGGGTTGTGGAGAGACTGGGGATGGAAGGGAAAGAGACATAATCCTTACGGGACTAATCATTCTTTTTCTACTGCAGGTAGGGGGAGTGGCCTGGGATCCAGTGTGGTCACCTGGACAGGCGGACATTCTCCCGAACGTTGGGCAGCAACAGAGGCGACAAAGCGGGTGTACGGATGTCATCAGGCGGGGAACGCAGTCATTTGGGATGTTTGATGATTGAAGGGGGAACAGTAGAATTGACTGAGGGTGAGCGTTGCGGCCAATGAGAGTGACTGTGTCATACGATATGGGACCTGGCTCTAATACAAGCAAAGCTGTGGGAGAGAAGGTATTCAGGAAAATGGCAGGTCTGGTTTTAATCCAAGAGGCATGGCAAGGGATATGGTTCAATGACAAGGAACTTAGGAAGTGGGTTACGGGGAAACACTGCGCCTTGCAATGAATGGTCTCAGGGGACGGCTAGCATGCTTACAAGGAACTGGTCTGCAGTGAATGAGACGGTTTGAGGGGAAACTGGTGGCCTGGTTGGGGATGGGGCACTTTCATGGATGGGGATGGTCCTGGACATGTTTCTTGTTTACAAGGGACACTGGAGTAAGGGTGGATGGTCATCCACCGATGGTGCCTGGCAGAGGAGGAAATCTTTGGGGGTTGTTGAGCATGCTTATCAGCTAATAGCCCACAGGTAATGGGGACTGTTTGAGGGGACACAGGCGGTTTTTGGTTTTGGTTTGGGGACAGAACACTTTTCATGGATGGGGATTGCCCTGGAAATGTAACTTGTTTGAAAGGGACACTGGCTTTATGGGTGGATGGTCGTCCACCGATGGTGCCTTGCAGAGGATGGACTTTGAGGGCTGTCGAACATGCTTACAGGGGAATGGCCGCAGGTAATGGGGACTATTGGAGGAGCCACAGGTGGTCTTGTTTGGGGCGGGGGACGCTCTTCAGGGATTGGGGATTGGCCTGGAAGATTACTGGATTACAACGGATACTTGCTGCACGGGTGGATGGTCATCCACCGATGGTGCCTTGCAGGGGATGGACTTTGAGGGCTGTCGAACATGCTTACGGGGGAATGGCCGCAGGTAATGGGACTATTGGAAGAGACACAGGTGGTCTTGTTTGGGGCTGGGACGCTCTTCAGGGATGGGGGATTGGCCTGGAAGGTTACTGGATTACATACGGATACTGGCTGTACGGGTGGATGGTCATCCACCGATGGGGCCTTGCCAAGAAGGGAGTTTGGGGGCAATGGATCAGGATTACAGGGGGACGGTCCACGGTTACGGAGACGGAGGGAAGCAAGACAGGTGGTTGTTTGCGCTGGTACAATTTTTCACGGACGTGGTTTGTCCGGTTCATGCTGCTTATTGACACAGGACACAGTTTTGCAAGGGTGGATGGTCATCCACCTGGTGCCTTGAGGGGTGGGGGAGGCGTTAGGTGCCCGCAACCTGGAGGGCCAGGTACTCCTACTTAGAGTATGTGCACCTTTCGCAGTCTGGGGTGTCCCGGCAATAGCGACCTTTATACAGGACGCAGGTTTAGGGGACGGAGGGTCGTCCACAGGGGCCGCGAGGTAGACTGGATGGAGGCGAAAGGTGCACCAGCACTTGGGGTGGGGCAGGGAACCGCGCTCCGGGGGTTTCCCTGGTTGGCGGTACTTTGGAGGGGTGGGTAGTCACATACGGGCGGATCCACCCCTCGGGGGGGGGGGAGAACGGTACACAGGTGACTGATAGCGGGCGCGGGAAGCAATGACCAATGAAGGAAATTACACAGAGGATGCTTGGAGGGCAAGTGAAGGTGAGAATGGGGAGAGGAAAGAGTGAATGGGGGAAGAGTCTAACAGGTGAGATGGTTTTGAGAATGGATGAAAGGAGAATGAGTCGGTATGGGATGGGGAAAGTATATTTACTGCATTTATGTACTGTCGAATAAAGTCTAAATGATTGCAACCATGTCCTAATAAAATGGCCTTTTACGCTTCAAGTAACAGCGTGGAGTGTGGTTCTTGCGCGATGCGGCCCCCGGGGGAAGTGAAGGTCGCAGACCAGTCTTCCCCCGGGGTATTCGCGCAACGACCGGAAGGACATGGTGGGGGCGGGATCACAGGAAGGAAGGAGGGGGGCGGGAGTTGGGAGGGTATATAGGTGTCAGGAGAGGAGTAGCCGGCCTCTTCCTGACACCTGAGCACCACCGGGGGGGAAGATAAAAGTTTGTCCGCCCACTTACCCTACAGACGTTAAGCGAAGGGTTGGGATAGATTTTGGGCTGAGCGTGCCAGTTTAGGGCTGGTTGCAGAGTAGAGGCGTCACAGTACTTTGGAGGGGTGGGTAGTCACATATGGGCGGATCCACCCCTCGGGGGGGGGGGGGAGAACGGTACACAGGTGACTGATAGCGGGCGCGGGAAGCAGTGACCAATGAAGGAAATCACACAGAGGATGCTTGGTGGGCAAGTGAAGGTGAGAATGGGGAGAGGAAAGAGGTCACCGAGTGAATGGGGGAAGAGTCTAACAGGTGAGATGGTTTTGAGAATGGATGAAAGGAGAATGAGTCGGTATGGGATGGGGAAAGTATATTTACTGCATTTATGTACTGTCGAATAAAGTCTAAATGATTGCAACCATGTCCTAATAAAATGGTCTTTTACGCTTCAAGTAACAGCGTGGAGTGTGCTTCTTGCGCGACAGACAAATAGCGCTCCACTGAGAATTTGAAAAGGTAACCGAGACTTAGGGGCGGTGCAGTATATTTGTTAACATTTGGAGTCGCCCTCATTTTCGATAATTATGGGTACATTTCAAAGGCTTGTTAAAATATTTTTTTAAGATATTATTGTAGGTCCGGTTTGTGTGATGCATCACATGATCCGTTAGAGGGCGCGCACAGGCGATATTGCTCAGTAGAAAAGGTAAAAAGAGACAGGTTGTGGAGTCCGACAGCTGCAAGAATTGTCAGTCAGAAGTAGCTCAACTCAGTCTGACTCGTCTGGTTAACACTTGTTCTGAAACCGAAGTGAAACTACTCATCAATATGTAGAAAATCTTAGCCACTAAGGGGGAACGAGGCCGATATAGCATTCTCACTTCGTTCTCTTATCCCATCTCTTACCGGAGATACTGACTCCCTCTCCTGCGCTACAGGAGCCCCGCCTCCACCTCTAAGATGTTATTCAGTTCTCCGTGGAAATCAAAGCCCCGCCCACAGAAGTGACGCAAGCGTTTCCGTGGAAACATATCAACAAAAGATTGCGAGCACGCTCAACCACTGAATCCAAGACTGGACGAAAGGTAAGAAGAAAGGGTGTTGTGTTTACTTCTATCTGTCCTCGCGACTCGCGCTACCTTCTGCCGCGAGCCCTCGCCCAGGGTTCCATGACGTTTCCCCGTTCTATTCTGGAACCTTGGGCGAGGGTGACGGTTGGTGGGACAGTTGAGGACTTCACTGTAGACTGTCAGACGCCTCTTGGTGTCAGGGCTTATTTGGATTAAGCTTCATTCATTCAACTCTTACCTGCTTCCGGAAATCCATCATTACAAATTGGCGACGAGCGCCCTGACACCACTGCGGACCTGCGTGTGAGTGTGTGTCTCGTACGCTCTTGGTTCTGTCACGATCCTCGTGGACCTTCAAGACGGCGTCGTATTCTGCCACATTGGTGCTGTTCAAGTCTCTGATTCACGGTGAGATCCATGCCGGCTTGTGTTTTGGCGCTCTCCCGCTTGAGCTTTAACTTTATGGCCATTTGCTGTATTTGCGCTTAATTTCCCTTGCGCTCTGTTTCCTATGGGACGTTGCCTTCACTCTTCCTGGCGCTCTCCTGGCGACAACAGCGCTTCACCTCAGGGATCAGCATTTGCGCACTCACGGCGTCACTGGAACGCATTAGCGGCTATTCTGAGTTGGGCTCGCATTTGGAATCTCAGCAGCCATTTTGAAAGCGTTCTGCACGCGTTTTCACGCTTCAACTGCTCGTTTCTTCACAGTGATGCGCACACTTGAATTCAATTGAAGTGAATTGACGCGCACACTACCTTCTGCCATTCTACTGCTATTGGATGGTTTCTTTATCATTGAGAGTATTTTAAAATACTTACTAACCACTGGGAAGTTGAAGTTTTCGTATTACTTCATCATAATTACCACAGTTTATTCGTCAGTGATGCACACACTGCTTTGTGCGTCTTCATAATAATTCAACAGTTTCCTTGCGCTTGTGCATTGTTTTGCCTTACTTCTTATTTTCCTCTCTATTTTCCTGGCTCCTTCTTGTTCTACTCATACATTCTTTATATCTTCTTATTTATTTATTTCCGTCTCTTCTTTCTTTCTTCTCTTTTCCTCTTCTTTTTGTCCATTCCATTTTTGTCATGGCTTCAGGCAACATTTGGAACCTTTCTCCACCTCAACCCTTCATTCCTGCGCCAGGTGATTCGTCTCTTAAATGGGAAGATTGGCTGGAATATTTCGAAAATTACATCTCTACTTTTGTAGAGGAGGGTGAGGAACTTACTCCAGAAAGGAAGAAGAAAATTTTGCTGCACTGCGTAGGAGCAAAGACTATGAAAATTTATAAACGCATTAATAAGAAAGTAAGAGCTGTAGGAGATGACGACGTTTATGCTTATGCCTTAGAGGATCTTACAAATTACTTCAAACCTACGGTTTGCGTGTCAGTCCACAGATACAAGTACTTCCATCGCAAACAAAATTCAGAAAAATCCATTGAAGATTTTGTCTCTGCACTTAAAGACTTGGCTCTGACCTGCAGATTTGGTGAGCTTCATGATGAATTAATTCGCGACCAGATAATAATGCGTTCTGCAAATCACGAGATTCAAGAGAAACTGTGGGCTAAAGGTGAAGCTCCTCTCCAAGAAATCGTTGACATGGTCAAGAGAACGGAATTAACAGGTAGATGCGCCAAAGTCGTCCTTTCTGAAAACAAGCTTCAACATTCTGAGGAAGATCAAACGGTTGTAGCTAAAGTGAAACACTTTAGAAACACTGCTAAGACAGCTTCTCATGAGCTAAAAACAAGGAATGAATCTTCGTCTAAAGTCATGTTGACGGGGAACAAGAGATGTTTTAGATGTGGTAGCAGATTCCATCTGGCAAACGACAAAAATTGCTCTGCTCTTAAACAGAAATGTACTAAGTGTGGTATTATTGGTCACTTTAGCAAAATGTGTCATTGCAAGCAAAGGAAGAACTCTAACGCAACAGTAGTTGTACCTGATGGATATGATGTATCGGATTCCTCTGATGACGAAGACATGAATCTTTTTGTGCTCCTTGTTGATGATGACGTTCTTAATGTGAAAGGCAAAAGCAAGAAACCAATCTGCCATATGAATATTGGTGGGGTGGACATTGCAATTGTAGCCGATTCGGGATCACCCTATACAATTGTTAACAGAAGTATCTGGGAAGAAAAATTCATTCCGGTGTTAGGCCGCAAGCTTGCCAGTCCTGACATTTCTCCCAAGACTTTCACAGGAGAACCAATTGATATTTTGGGTTATAGAGAACTAACTTTCCTGTTCAAAGACAGACAAACAGTAAGCAAATTGTACGTTTCTGCCGTTGGTCCTTCTGTACTTGGGTGGATGGACCAAGGTAAGCTGGGTATTCTCCTAGATCCCAATAGCCCTGATCCTGTTTTGTCTTTGCAATTGGAGGATGCATATACAAAAAATATCAAAAATAAATTTCAAGCTGTATTTTCTGGGAAAATAGGGAAGCTTAAAGGATTTCATCATAAAATTGAACTAAAAAAAGATGCTGTTCCTTGTATCCATAAATGCAGAAACATCCCTTTCTCTATCAGAGATGAAGTAAAGTCTGAACTCATTAAACTACAAAAGGGTGGTATTATTGAACCTGTGGAATCTGCAGAATGGGTCGCACCTTTGGTTTGCGCTAAAAGATCCAACGGCAAACTCCGTTTATTTGTAGACCTCAGGGACCTTAACAAGAATATCCTTATTGATCAATACCCCTTGCCTAGAATCAGCGAGATGTTTTCTCGCACTAATGGAATAAAGTGGTTATCGACTGTCGACCTTACTGCAGCGTACCACCAAGTTGCATTACATCCTGACAGCAGAAGCTTCACTACATTTGTGACTCCTTTTGGATGTTTTAGGTTTAAGAGAGTCCCTTTTGGACTAGCCTCTGCTGCAGCTATGTTTCAGAGACTCATGCATATGCTATTTGAAGATGACCTATTGATTTTTCAGGATGACATTATGATCATGGGAACCACCAGGGAGGAGCATGATGAGAATTTATTTAGGGTTCTTAAGACTTTGGAAAAGTATGGTCTTACCGCGGACATTCTGAAGTGTAAATTTGCTGAGACCAGTGTTACCTATTTAGGTCATGAAATTTGTGGTGAATGCATCAAACCTAAAAGGGAGTTGTTATCAACTATCAGAGATGCTCCTTCCCCAAAAAACAAAGACGAAGTGAAGGCTTTTTTGGGGTTGTCTGAATTTTATGCAAATTTGTTCAAGACTTTTCTTCTAAAACCTTTCCTCCCAGACAGCTTGTTAAACAAGGATGCAAATTCGTGTGGTCTGATGAATGTGAGAAAGCTTTTGGGAATATAGAAGATGACATTTGCAGAGCCCCACCCTTGCAAGATTTTAATCCCTCCCTACACTCCATCATTACCACTGATGCCAGCGGGAAGGGTTTAGGGGCGGTTTTGAGTCAAATTGACAGTTTGGGTATTGAAAGGACTGTTGCCTTTGCCTCGCGTTCCATTACACCCACAGAGGAGAGATACTCCGTTATAGAGCGTGAGGCTTTGGCATGTGCATGGGGTTTGGGGCACTTTAGGCAGTACATCTGGGGATTTCACATTACCCTGAGAAGTGACCACAAACCCCTGGTCAAAGTCCTTACCACTAAAGGTTTACAGACTGCCTCTCCCCATCTTGCACGAATTTCTGTGAGAATGTTGGATTATAATTACAATGTACAATACGTTCCTGGGTCCAAAAATGTTGTTGCTGACTGCTTAAGTCGTTTACCCTTGCCTGTCACTGATGATTCCATGGGAGAAATCGAGTCCTTTTGTGTTGCTAAGATTCTGGATGAAATTTCGTGTATTTCGCAACATGATTGGTTGTCAGCACAAGATGGAGACACTACCTTGTGCCAGGTTGGGAAGTATATTGTTGAGGGCTGGCCCATCAAAAGAGACTTACCCCACAGTTTGCGTACGTTCTGGGAATTGAGACACGAGTTGTCATTAGAGGGTGGCCTTATCCTCAGAAATGGTAAAGTCATACCCCCTACTTCCCTTCGATCCAAATTGCTTGATATCTGCCACGAGGGGCATCTTGGTATATGGAAAACTAAGAGTAGGGTTAAAAACTCTTACTGGTGGCCGGGGTTGGACCTAGAAATAGAGAGGAGGGTGAGGAACTGTCTGGCTTGTGAAAATTCCGATAAGTCACAGCACACCTTGACACCACCTCTTCAACCACTATCTAATCCTTGCATGCCGTAGACGAGATTGGGAATTGACATTTTTGGTCCCATTTGGGAAAATGGAGAGCAAGTTTATCTCATCGTCTTGGTGGATCATTTTTCTAAATGGCCAGAAGTGGAAATTGTGCAATCTGCTGATGCCAAAGCCATCATCAAATTCTTAAAAAGTGTATTCATGAGGGAAGGGTTACCCAAATGTATTGTAACCGACAATGGTCCACAGTTCGTTTCTGACAACTTTAAGCGGTTTGTCAATGACAATGGCATTTCTCACAAGACTACCTCCCTGTACCACCCTGCTGGTAATGGTGCAGTAGAGAGGTTTAACCGTGTTGTGAAAGGGATTGTACAATTGGCCAACCATAACGATCTCTCGTGGAGGAAGGAATTGACTCACAACTTGTGGGCTTTCCGTGTGACACCCTGAGAGTCTACTGGCTCTAGTCCCTTCGTGTTATTAAGGGGCAGAACACCTATCACCAAAGACTGTATTGGGTGGTCGTTCCCAAAGAAGGTTGATTGGTCTATGGAATTGGTTAACAACAAGATTGCACAAACTCAGCAAAGGAGTAAAGAACATTATAACTCCAAACATGCATGCAAACATGTCAACATTCATGTAGGACAGTGGGTTAGAGTCAAGAGAAGTGGTTTTGTCAAAAAAGGATTGAGCCGCTATTCGCAACCCCTTGTGGTCAAGGAAATCTTTTGTAATTCTGTACTCTTGAGTGATGGAAAGGTGTGGCATTTGTCATCTCTGTCATTGTGCCGGGGAGATGGTACCTTGCCCCCACAGTACTCTGATCCAGGGAGGAGGAGTGTCGGCACCTCTTCTAGATATGATTGGATCCTTGACGATGACATCGACCAGGGATATTCCCATGTAGGTAGTGAGGTTCCTCCCTTAAACGATCCTGAGGAGGGCACCAGTGGTGGTCCGGTCTTGAAGGAGAATTCCACCAGTCTCAGTGACTCTAGTACCATTTCCAAAGATCACCCAACTTCTGAGAGTTCCGCTGGGGAGACCATTGTTCGCACGTCATTTGACTCCACTACTTGTAGTGCTGACGATACTCCCCAAGTTGGAATTTCAGACATGTCTCACGATGATCCCCCCCCCTCATGAGCTCGACGTTGGTGCTTCCAATGTCAAAGAGTCCACCATTAATAGACATGGGAGAGAAATAACTCCTCCAAAAAAGTTACAAGATTTTGTATGTGATTAATTATATTTTGCTTTCTTTTGTCCCTTGCACTTATGGCATTTCTGTAATTATATTGTCCTTACAGTTGCTCACTTAACCTTGTGTTTCCACTCCTCTTGTTTTTATTTTCTGTAGATGAGGAGATGTGTTGTGTTTACTTCTATCTGTCCTCGCGACTCGCCTCGCGCTATCTTCCGCCGCGAGCCCTCACCCAGGGTTCCATGACGTTTCCCCGTTCTATTCTGGAACCTTGGGCGAGGGTGACGGTTGGTGGGACAGTTGTGAACTTCACTGTAGACTGTCAGACGCCTCTTGGTGTCAGGGCTTATTTGGATTAAAATTCATTCTTTCAAATCTTACCTGCTTCCGGAAATCCATCATTACAAAGGGGCATAAAAGAGGAGTGCGGGGAAAATGTACAGAGAATGGGGGCAAATATATGGAGAATGGAAAGAAGGCAAGAGTAATGGAGGTTAGTACCAACACCAGGAGAGGGACATTTGTAGACAGAGCGAGGCCTTGTCCGTGAAAAGTATGTACGCAGAATTTACCGAGACTGAAGAGAAAGCCGTATATATACCACGAAGTCTAGGTTTGATTTATGCATTGTCCCACCAACCACTTCCTATTTCTTTATCTCACTTGAGACGTTTACTTTTCATCCCCCTTTCTCCATTTGTCACTGTTTTCCTGTTTTTCTTTCTTTCTTTATTCATTGCTCTTTTTAAAATACAGTGTTGTACAGTGTTGTACACAGCTATGTTTTTATCCGAAACACAATTGTCTGACAACAAAATATGCTTCTAAGTCGGTTAATTTTAAGACTTCGTGAAGTCACATGGCACTTATTTCGAACAATTTTGCTGTTCTTTATAATTCCTTCTGATAATATTGGTTTATGATCGTATCTGAATAAAGTCTCAAACCTGAACCTACTGCACCAATCAAATCATGACCCTAATGCCTGCAAGATAATTGCATTTGTGACTGTGTGTTTAGTAGTAAAATATTGCATTATTTTGTTTATGGAGGGGTACCTAGAGCTTTGGGCCCCAGTGTCACTGCACCTGCTGCACCAATGAAAACATGACCCTAATGCGTGCAAGGTAACTGCACTTGTGACTGCCAGTTTAATAGTTAAATACAGCAATATTTGTTGGTTACAGGACTACTGACAATGTTTTGCCTAAGTGCCACTGCACCTGCAGCACCATTGAAATCATGACCCTAGTGCCTGCTAGATAACTGCATTTGTGACTGTCTGTTTAGTAGTAAAATATAGCAATAATCGGTGTTTAGTGGAGTGCCTTTAGCTTTTGGTCTTAGTGTCACTGGATTTGCTGAATAATTGAAATCATGGCCCTAGTGAAGGAACAGTCTGCAATTATAAAACTCAAGGAATACTTTTAAAACAGGCACATGACTATGTTTAAAATCCAAGACTCAGCGGCAGTTGTGAGGTGCTGTAATGTTTTACAGAAACTGTCCCAACAGATAAAGAAGGTTAAAACATCCCTTAAGAGCACCACGGAGAGGGATGTATGTCGTTACAACGCACACTTTTACAACGCATGCACTTACAACACATTTTTTACAACGCATAATCCATTACAACGCACTACACTTACAACGCATGACACTTCAACGCATTTTTAAAAACTACCTTTACAACGCATACCATTACAACGCATAATATTAAATTGCATTTAAGGTAAGTATTAGATAGTATAGGGGTAAAAATTACTTTTCTAACTCCAGGGGGTGCAACAGTAGGGTAAATGTTGGATAGTATAGGGGTAAAAATTACTATTCTAACTCCAGGGGGTGGAACAGTAGGGTAAGTGTTGGATAGTATAGGGGTAAAAATTACTATTCTAACTCCAGGGGGTGCAACAGTAGGGTAAGTGTTGGATAGTATAGGGGTAAAAATTACTATTCTAACTCCAGGGGGTGCAACAGTAGGGTAAGTGTTGGATAGTATAGGGGTAAAAATTACTATTCTAACTCCAGGGGGTGCAACAGTAGGGTAAGTGTTGGATAGTATAGGGGTAAAAATTGCTATTCTAACTCCAGGGGGTGCAACAGTAGGGTAAGTGTTGGATAGTATAGGGGTAAAAATTGCTATTCTAACTCCAGGGGGTGCAACAGTAGGGTAAGTGTTGGATAGTATAGGGGTAAAAATTACTATTCTAACTCCAGGGGTTGCAACAGTAGGGTAAGTGTTGGATAGTATGGTGTAATATTATGCGTTGTACTGGTAGGCGTTGTAATGGAATGCGTTGTAAAGGTAGTTTTTAAAAATGCGTTGTAGTGTCATGCGTTGTAAGTGTAGTGCGTTGTAATGGATTTTGCGTTGTAAAAAATGCGTTGTAAGTGTAGTGCGTTGTAACAGTTGCGTTGTAAAGGTTGTTCCCCCACGGAGAGTGCTCATGTAAAGCACTAAAATCACTTTGTCCAGGCTTATGTATATTAACATTATTTTTAACGTGCAATGTTTATTACAACATTAAGAATTTGATTACGATGACCAAATAGATTAAGTGGGCAAAATCGATCCGATAATGCCTACAAAGTGTAAAAAAAGGTGCTGAGGCATGAATAGGAAATGCCACAAACGTCCGAAGGCTAAAGCATCTGCTTTACACAACAAAGTAATACAAAGCAAGCATTCCTGTATACTGTTAGAAGCCGTCTACCTTTTCCGTGGGAGAAATTCTCATCTTCTAGTTTAACAGTCCCTGAAGTGTGGACAGTGAATGGGGCGAAAACAGTGTGAACAACTTTAGTAGAAGATATGTACTGTAAATGTGTGCAGCCAGGGGCAGATAAGTCTCGGTAAATAGTAAATGCTGTGCAGCCTTAACCTAAGAAAAAAGCTCACCCACTAAAGCGGATTGGTAGGAATACTTGGGCCTCGGGATACTGATAAGAGAAGCTCCTTGTAAGATATATTAAAAACAATAGATTTCACAAGCAAAGCACAAGTGCTGTGCTGGCGAAACCTAACAAACCCAAACCTATTGGGTTTGCTGAAACTAGTTTTAGGCAGGGAACTGTGTGTTGTTTTTGTATGACCAATAAACCCTGAATTGGATATAGTATTTGAGATGAATGGTCGGGAATTGGCATACTGTTGTTTTACTTAACTCCAGCCTTATTTTTCTTCTGTTATATGGTAGCTGATATGTTTAAAGGTCCCAAAGGCCTGCTGGTTGTTGGCTCAGAGGACGAAGACTCATCTCTTTATGTGAGGGCAACACACAACAGGCAAAGACTTTACAAACCAGGTGCCAAGCCAGCAGAACAACTGATCTACTCTACATCTCTGAACCAAGCAAACTCCTTCGGATTTCGTTAAGCCACTTTAGTGCTTTGTGTCAGATGGTTAAGTCTAATTGATTTTGCCTTTTACTACAGAGGTTTCTCTTCTTTCTCTGTTTTTCAAACGTGTGAGGGAGAGGGGGTAAGAGCAAGCACTTGACTCAGTAGCAGAGTTGGCTGACAAGAGCATTGCCCGGTCTCGTCCACAGTTGCTAGCAAGTAAGCAAAATGTCTCTTGTGTGCTTGCTCTCTGTGACCTCTCTGAATCGGCTTTACAATGGGAAGAAGATGACCTCCTCGTGGAAGAGCTGCTGCTCTTTGAAATTGCATGGGAAGTTACTAATAAAGGTATGTGAAGCAGTTTTACTATATGTGATATGGTTTAAAGGTAACAATACAGAGGTCTCCTAGTCCCCAAGTCCATGGGTAAGTAACTCGCTCAGCCCAGGTTTTTCCTCTGCATTGTAGGGCTAGTAGTTCTGATTTTATAATGCTAGCAACATAACTACAATACCCAGAATAATAAGGGAAAAACACTGGACTAGATCAGGTACTCATGTTCTCAACTTGGAACGTGAGAGCTACATTTAGAGGTGCAAATGCAGGATGGCTCTTGAAGCGCGGGACGCCCCTATCGCCACAGCTGCTTTGCCGCCTGATGCTGGGGACCACAAGTCCCGGCTAGCTTGCGGCTTCCGCTGCTTGACGCTGCCAGTCCTGCATGCCTGTAGGCGCTTTAAAATCCGAGCGGGACGCCCATATCACCACAGAAACTGTGCCTCCTGTTGCTGGGGACCACAAGTCCTGGGTTGCTTTGTGGGTTCTGCCGCCGCCAGACCTGCGTGCCTGGAAGCGCTTTAAAATACGAGGAGGGCCCCCGCAGCGCGGGACGAACATATCACCACAGCCGCTTTGCCTCCTGTTGCCGAGGACCACAAGTCCCGGGTTGCTTTGTGGCTTCCGCCACCACCGACACCACCAGTCCAGCACGCCTGAAGGTGCTTTAAAATCCGAGGAGGGCTCCTGCAGCGCAGGACACACGCGGGCATGCCCGGGTCGCGCCCAGGCAAAGCCCAGGCCATGGGCGTGCCCATCTGCGCCCATCAGTGACAGAAAGAGGAAGGGCAGAGCCACCCCCGTGGCTTCATCTCTCTGCATTGGGTAAGACTCCTTGACCTAAAACATCTTCTAACGACATTCATCTCTTTCATTTCCATGGAAGTGGCATGTACTTAAGTACTCTGATGAATTCAATCTAGTTACCTGACAATAACTGCTCCTGATTGCACCGGGTCAAAAAGGGAACACTCCTTGTGGGATCAATAGTCTTCTTTTGATCATCAGAACACTTGTGACCTTTATTTTATTCTAAAGGGGTTCATGGTTTACTTGTGAAATGTATTCTTCACATGATCATTGAAGTCCTAATTATTAAACTACCTGCCTACAATTGGACTATTACGTAAGCCATAGTAGGGTGGCGAGTGTAGCATACCCACGTGTTTGTTGACTATTACAATCCCCCTTCTTACCCCCCCCCCCCTTGTTCTACTTACCAACTGGGCCATTCTAAACTATTTTTATATCTGATTGTGCAGATTACATTTCAATTTGGGACAGCTCTAGGTTGATTCCATTGGGGTGGATGTGGCATAGGCTGAATAATGGGGAAGCGTACCTGTCCTCCGAAGCCCCAAGCTACACCTTTATCCCCATTGCCACCAACGTCAATTGACAGGATGTTACAGAGGGCTATAGGGGTGGTTAATACAGAAATAGAGCTCACTAAGAGGTGTTTGTCACTTACTCCCGATTTATGTATTCCAGTGTCTGACTTATGTACCTCGCAAACTGCCACCCCAGCCCCCTTAGCTGAACCACCCTCACTCCCACTCCAAGAAGCTGCCCCAAAAAAAGTAGCACATAAGGGGAGAAATACTACCAGTATTCCAAAGAACGGGAAGCGTAAACAGGTACTTGGGGTGGGAGCTAAAAGAAATAAAACAAGTGAGGAACCATCATTCAGTGCAGATGATTCTGAGACGCCTGACTCAAATACAAGTTGTCCCCCGCTTATTAGGTTAGACACTGATTATCCTACTTGGGCATTGAATCTGTTGACTGACCTACAGAACCAACTCAGAGCCATTGTAAGGGAAGAACTCGCCCCCCTACTTAATCGTAGAGATAATGTGGTAACAATGGGGGAAAGTTGGCAAGTAAATTCCAATATAAGTACTACCCATGAAACAGTAAGAGGGATTGATTTTGGCTGCCAGGTTGACACTCCAAACCTGATATCTCCACACGGGATGGGTGCGCAGAGCCACTTAGACCCCACCACAACCCAAGAGATAAGGTACCCAAATGCTAACAACCACCAGGCAGCCACGAGTTCCAATTATGAGGCCGGGAGCAAAATTGTAGTAACCCCAAAGAAGGGCATAGGTAAAAACAGCCCCCCTCTACGTGGACCCATGGAGATTGTGAGTGGGTTGGTGAGGGACGAACGTATTGCTGGTAGGCCTGAAGTAGTAAACTTACTGACCATAAAAATACCCCCTGCCTGTTCCCCATACGCAGTTATATTGGCAGGAGTTCCCGAAATTAAAAAGGACCAGAGGGAAACACTGGACCTTAGGAACAAATGCCTGTTCTGGCTAGCGAGGCACAGGCAGTTTGACTACGATAGGGCAGGGGAAATTCTAATGGTCCATAGAGTTGGCTGGGTAGGAAACCGATGAAAAACAATGCAAGGGGACTGTGTAGTCATAAACTTTAAAAATCTCCAAATCGGGGGTAGCCTACTCAACCAGAAAACATGCCACCAGGAGCCATTCACAGGCATTAGGCCTTTTCCACTGGATTTTTTTTACACTCACTACCAAACGCCATCTAAGGCCCACATTACCCCAGAAGCATGCAGATGGTCACTAAGCATTCCAACTGTGGACAGTTTGGAGCCGCCCCCAGACCCTTATTATTCAAGATACCAGTAAACAATAGATTTGGGGTTCTGGAGGAGGTAGATTGACAAGTAGTGACTCTGACTCCAGACCGGGGATCTGTAACGCAGTGGTCGGAAATAGAATTGGAAGATCATAGCGGGGATTATCTCAACCAGATAACATGCCCTGGGCTAGGGGCAACAGGCAAGGACCACCGATCAGAAACACCTCAGACTGTTGGCCCAGAAGGAGCAGCGGTACATTTGCCAGGAGCACTCTTTGTCCTATTACCTGCTCCCTTGAGTGAAACACTGAGAGAAGGCTTGTCTACGAGGTCACCAGATAACCAGCTCACTACCCAAATGAGGGACACTCAAACCTCTAATATCAATACCCTTGAATGTATCCCTAGAAAAAGCATGCAAGGCAACACAATGAGGGTCTTATCCTGGAATGTTGCTAGACTCAAAAGCAAACTGTCCTGCCCAGACTGGGGGCTTTTTGTGGACAAATACGATGTATGCTGTTCCTGGAAACCTGGGCTCGGGAAGACCCCCTGAGGGTGGGCTTTGCTTCATTTAATGTCCCTGCTACTTCGGGGAGAGGGGTAGGCCATCAGGGGGTTTAACCATTTTGGTAGGCTCACATCTGGGCTGCAGAGCAGAACAGTTGACTACCCCGTCAAATGACATCCAGTGTGTAGTACTCACCTTTTCTTCAAAGATAAAAATTGCTTCTATCAATGTTTACTATTGACCTGTTAGCCTTAGCCAGGAATCTGTGAAATTACACCAACTGAGCCTCTTTATTCCCACTGTTGATCCAAGCATATGGTTGATCGTAGGGGGTGATTTCAACTGCCAATTTGAGCTCCTCGCTGATCTAAGTAATACCACCCCCAGCGAGGAGGACCTCCAATGGCTAATCCCAGATCCCCAAATTCAACCTATTAAAGCCTGGTCCCTGTTGGCTCTCCAGATTAATTTAATTACATTACCTCACTCCCAAAGAGCGTGCAATGGCCACACAAAATCGGACACCCCGGGGCAGCTAATGTTCAACAGATTAGGTCAATCTTCCCTGTTGGACTACATTTTAGTGGAGACTAGGCTAAGGCAAAGGGTTTGTGATTTTGCTGTCGTAATGCAGCTGGACAGTAATCACAACGCTTTGACCATGGACTTGGAGATGCTGAATCTGGGTCATATCAATTCTAAGACCACCCATACATCTCAGGACAGTGGATTAATACTATCAAATAATAGAAGGAAAATAAGGTGGGGTCTAATTCAACAATCACCTGACAAGATGGCCTTGATATATCAATTAGTAATCCCGATTTTAATAAAAATGTGGGAGGCCACAATTACAGGGGTACTCCAACTATTGAGGGGGTTGCAAAACTGCATGCAGAATTAACATCTTATACCGTGGTACCTCATAGGGCGAAAGGACGGCCTAAACGATCTTGGTTAAATGCTAAATACCGAACAGCCAAACGGACACGCCTGGAAGCAAAGGACAAGCATCGAACTAAACTAAATTGAGTGCTGTATAAAGACAGCATCCAGCAAGCAAAAAAGAGCGGAGAACTGGACAGATTGGAGGCCCTTAAATCTGCCTTATCCAACAAAGACATGAAGGCATTCTGGGCTATAGTTAGCTTAGGTGATACCGAAGGGAAGTCAGCCATTGAGCCGAACATAGCATATGAAGCATGGGAGACTCACTTTCAGGCTTTATACAAAACCAAGGAAACTGTGGCCCAAATTGATGAACCCTCCATAATTATCACTGGGTTGCCCAGGAGGTGGCCCCAGGGATTTCTATGTCCGAAGTGCTAAATGCAATTAGCAAGCTTCCCTTCGACAAAGCGCTGGGTCTGGACAAACTACCGGGGGACCTCTTTCGGGGGGGAACCAAAAATATGGAGACCTTACCTATGGGTCTCATTTAATGCTATTATGAATGGCATGAAGCTCCCTAATACCTGGCTTGGGCAGAAATTGTCCCAGTTCTTAAAAAGGGCTCACCTCTTCTACTGACTAATTACAGGCTAATCAGTTTGATCGACGTTACCCAGAAACAGTTTGCACGGGTACTTCTTGAACGCCTTCAGGTGTGGATGGCAGAACAAGATATCTTGAGCCCCTACCAAGCCGGATTCAGAAAAAACACCTCTACCGTCGACCAGATATTTAGACTCGAACTTCTCTTCTGGAAAATGTTGACAATAGAGGGTGGCAGCCTCTATCTAATATTTGTGGATCTGAAGTCGGCTTTTGATCTCGTGCCCAGGGCAAAACTATACGGTGTACTTAGAGATCTAGGGATCCCCACCTACCTCCTCAGCATTTTGAAGAGACTGAATGCAAGTAATTTTGCCCAAGTGAGGTATGGTAAATGAATGTGATGTTACATCACGGTCTTTACACCGCAATACCTTTACAACGCAGGCCTTACAACGCAAGTCGTTACAACGACTTGCGCTGGAGGGCGCTGGACTTAGGAATAGTATGATTTACTATTCCAACTCAAGCCTACGTAACAGTAGGGAAGGTGTTGGAATAGTAAATCATACTATTCCTTAGTGTATAGCGCCATCCAACGCAAGTCGTAGTAACGACTTGCGCTGTAATGCCTGCATTGTAAAGGTATTGCGGTGTGAAGACCGTGATGTAATGGATGTCTCCCAAGGGAAATGTGGTGAATTCACGCCATGCATTCCGGTCAACAAAGGGGTACGGCAGGGGTGCGGGCTCGCACCTACTTTATTTTTTTTATTCATTAACGCACTGGTTGACCAATTCAGGAAGGTCAAGGATAATGATGCCCCTAAGATAGCGTCTGGTAAGGTTCCAGCAATGATGTTGAATGACGACACTCTTTTACTTTCAGAGGCGCCTGTGGGAATCCAGCGGATTCTCGATAGCTTTGTTGCCTTCTGTAAAACTAGGGGGTTGGAGATTAATACACAGAAGACCAAATTTATGGTCTTCAATCCTGCCAACAAGTCTGGCACTAACCCCTGTTTGAATAGCACTATGCTTGAAAGAGTGTCCGTTTTTGACTACTTAGGTGTCACCTTGACAGAAAACCTGGAGTCGGGCTGCAAAAGGCTAAACGCAAGCCTTAAGCTTGCTTAGACTATAGGAGGAGTTGCAAAAATGTACAGAACTTTCATCCACAAACCAGCCGGGCCAATAGCTGAGATTTACAAAGTTCAAGCAAGGGGTGCTGCATTATTTGGGGCAGAACTATGGGGGCATTGTACCGCTAGTAGCCTGAACAAGGTAGAGAATAATGTTATGAGGCAGTTGTTAGGTCTCCCCCCTTGCACCACTCCCCTCACCCCTCTATGCCTGGATCTGGGCATTAGGCTCATTGGGGAAGAGATTGGCCTTAGACCCGTAACTTTCTGGCGTAGATTGTGGGTGACCCCGGAACTGGCCACCTATCTGTCAGAGCTCAAAGAGCTATTGAGTTTCCTGGGTATAAGCAAAATACCTTGGTATGTATACATAAAGGATGTTTGTAACAGGTTGGGCAAAGCAGTCTTATGGAGTAATCCTGAAGAATCGTGCTTTTTAATCTCACGGTCAGAATTGGTTAAATCTTTCAGGAGGCATAAATTTGTCGACATCCAGGAAAGATCGTCCTCCGGCCGTTTGACAGCCAAATTCCTAAAAATCAAGGACGAGTAAATTATGGAATTTTTCCTGGATGATATCCAACCAATTCTGGCAAGGAAATTATATGTACATTTCAGATTTGGGACTCTACCGCTCCATGCCTTTTCGAATAAATGGTCCAAAACTCTATCTGGAGGGTGTCCTGCCTGTAATTATAAGGAAGAGATAGAGTTACATGTCTTTTTTTTCTGCCCTGGGTACAAATTACCCAGACAGCACTGGCTTATTCAACTCTGCAGGAACCTAGGCTTCGTACAATGTGGCGAGGCATTTAGAGTCCTAAAGTACGACACCCATGCCTCCATTGTCTTTGCCGTATCCCGTTTCTTAATTTCAATGTAGCGTGTACGTTGGATTTTTTTTAAACCAGCCATTACAGCCTTAGAAATTTGCATTGTTTGTACTCTTTTTTACCCTTGTATCTATTCCTTCCTTTTTATCAGTTTTAATGATAATATCTTTCAATGAAACAAGCTTTTAAACATCGGATTGCACTGTACTATAAATGTTCCTGTCCCAGTGACTTCCCAGGCAGCTTGATTTGGGATGATTGAGATATGCTTTGCCTAGGCTAATTTCTTGGAAGATTCTAAAATGCACTTTATTATTGCCAAATGTGTCAAACTGTATACTTTCTTCTATATGAATTAATTGTATGGTTATGTACTATTTATGGTTCGTTTGTGTATACTCCCTCTGGAGAAATTTTATGAATATGTACTTTTATGGTCCATGAGACCGAAATAAAGTCATGGAATTGAATGGCAAATGGAATGCCTTCAAACACCCTTAGACCAAGAGTGTCCAGTGCGTGTCCTGATCCATCCCAGATTGTCCATATATGACACTTTTAAATAGAACAAGTCGTATTTAGTCTCTTTTTTTAAGATACTGTGTGATTTATTCAGATAATTTTATTAGAAAGTCACGAGTATTTAGTCACACCAACTCACAAAACTATCTTTGTAAATCAGGAATAAAAATTAAATGCATTTAAGCAAATTAGTGTGATCCTGAGTATGTGTCAAATGACTTATCCGCCTTTCCCTATATTATTATGTTATACACCCCGGGTTTATAATCATACCGCAGCATTTTAAATGGCAAGTCATTAATAAATGTATCTCATTTTACTTACTTCATTTTCAACATGTGTTAAATGTAAACCGGAACTCAATGAAAGTTTTAATTGGAACAAGGGCAAAAAGAATGACGGAATAATACAAGACGTTATTAATCCAGCTGTGAATCATCATAGGATCAGCTGACATTGTTAACTATGTTTTTTTCTCAGAGCAGTACACGAGTAAATAAGTGTTGTGCCGCTTCCCGCTTCCCGCGTCCCACGCAGGGGGACATCAGCAGGGCAGCTCTCTAGTGGCCACCCGTCGGAGCCTCCCCCCCCCCCTGTTCCATTTTGAGAGAGAGGCCGCGCCTTGGGGAGGGGAGGCCCCAATGGGCATTGCTGGGGGAGGCGGGCCATTGGTGCTGGGCGGGGCGGGGCTAGGCCCTACTTAAGCCCGCCGCCCCGCAGATCGCCCTCTGCTTCCTGGGGTACACTCCTGTGCCGCGCGAGTTTGCGCCGGACACGCCGTCTGTCAAGTCGTGGTCTCTCCTTGCTACCTTCCCGCCGTTCGCCACGTCGGGTGTCGCCCCAGCGCTGGGTCCTCCTCGCTGCCCTGCACACCGGT
This sequence comes from Triturus cristatus, assembly GCF_964204655.1. Taxonomy (NCBI): domain Eukaryota; kingdom Metazoa; phylum Chordata; class Amphibia; order Caudata; family Salamandridae; genus Triturus; species Triturus cristatus. The sequence continues at coordinate 666,939,527 of NC_140583.1, forward strand.
TTTTCACGCCGTGCCTTTTGTTTTCGGTGAGTGTAGTTTCTTTGGGCAGCAGAGTTTATTGAGTTGGTCAGTTTTGTAGATAGCGGCGAGAGCCGTTTTCGCGGGCTGGGCAGGGCGGAGGGCGAGGAAGGCGGACCGTGTAGCAGGAGAGCCTGGTTCGAGTCCAGTCGCTAGGAGTGGCGGCTCGGTGTCCGATCGTGGCTAATTGTAAGGACGCGCTAAGAGTGGAGGCACTGGCATTATTGTTAAGGTCTGATCACTGTGAATAACTGTTTATTAGCAGAGCGCGTTAACGTATTATGCCGTAGCCACTGTAAATACGGAGCGAAGTAAGGTGCCCCATTATCGTCGGGCCGAGTTCGCGCTATATAAATATATAAAGGTTAACTACTGTAACTGTTAAGCCAATGTCTCCGGTCTCATATACGTAGCCCTCCGATTTCTTTGGCGATACCCACGCAGCGATGGGTGTCTGTGGGGAGGTTGGATGAAGAGGGGTGCGAGCGGCGGGAAACCTCGGCATCGGGCGCTGTGTAATGGGGTTGCTGGCTGGTCATAGCGGTCGACGTTTTCTGGGGGACCGGTATTCGAGGCTTGGCAACGAGCACGGGTCTCGGCGACGGCGCAACACTGATAATTGCAATAAGGGTATTTTACAATAGCTCGTTGTTACAGGAATGAGCCTTCAGCTACATCTGTATTTGCTTCTGCCGTGCTTGGCGGGGTCAGGGGGGCTGTTGACCGCGAGTCGGGCCTCGACAGCACTCCTACCACCTCTCCGGGGGAATGGGCGCGGGGCTCAGCATATACCCCCATCGACGGCTCAGCCGCCTTTGGGGCAACAGATCAGGGTTACTAACGTTTAGGCTTTTAATACGCGCCAAGGCGGTTCGGCAGAGTCGCGCTTTATATATATCGATCAGACCCGTGGATAAATCGGGGAGGGGATCTGGCGCCTCGGCTAGCCTGCCGACTTTGGGGCTGAGTGCCAGGGTTCGAGCCTCGGGGTCGCTTCCACTACCTGTGATTCTGGGGCGGGTCGCTTGGTCTCTCCGTGCCTGATGGTGTAGTGTAAATACGGTGCTCGTGTGAAGCGCTCCGCTGCCTTCGGGTCGAGTTTGCGCTATATAAATATGCAACAATTTTCAGCCGTTAAGCGCCTATAATACCTGCTTTCGCCATGTGTCGCTGTTGGAGTTTTTGACTTCGTTGAAGTTCGTGCAGAGGGTTAATGTGCCTGCTGCAAGGAACGTGTGCCAAGTAGATTGCAGAGTGCGTGTGGTGTAGATAGGTCGGCTGGTGCTGTTTTAGGGGGAGGCATCCTTTGTTGCTTGAATTTGTATCTTGGGGTCCTAGTGTTCAACGGCGAGCTACAAGCGTTCATCTGGAGCTGCTTACACACCGCAATCCATACATTGGTGAGCATAGATTAATGTTGCAAATGGGTGCGCTCATTTTACCAAGGTGACCCTACCCCCCACGCCAAGAGGCGGCGCTGCCGCAAGATTGTCAAGGGCTCAGAGCGCTGGGGGGGAAGTGTGAGTGCAGGCGCATTGAGTGCGGGTGCTGCATCGGTGCAGTGTTCGAGTGGGTTTGTTGTAGGCCCCTTGCGTAGGTAGCAGTGGCACCATTGGGAATAGGGGAGAATGCATACCTTTGTCAGCGCCGCGCTCGGAGGCTGTGTGGCTAGCACAGAGCTCTCCGGATGCGGCATTGTTGAAAACCGGGGCGAGTGCGCGTGAGCGGTGGTATGTTTTCGTGCATCTGCCGGGTCATCCGTCCGCACCACAAGGCCCCACCGTGCGGACACGAGGGGGTCAGAGAGTGCTTGGGCTGGTGTCCGTTGTGCGCAGTGCTCCGTCCGCATTCTTGTTTATCCTACATGCCTAGCTATGGATTGGCAAGGAGTTTAGTGCCCGTGCTTCACCGTGCTGCATGTTGCCATGAGGCCTTCATAGTTGGGTTGATTGCAGGGAGTGAGCTGCCGCCTTAGATCGGAGAGTCCAGGTTCGAGCTCAGAGCCGTTCGACATCCGGGAGCTTGGACCTATTCATCATCCCCCCGCGCTTAACTAAGGGATTTGTGTTGGTAGCTGGCCCCTTGCAGAGCCAAGTTTTAACTGTCCGAGTCTCGCTCGCACCACAAGTCACGGAGAGTAGGGACAACTGAGAAGAGCGTTGTGAGTTCAGCAAGGAATGTTTGGCCACTCCGATTTTGGGAACCTGGTACTCTATTGTCTACTGTAAAAGCACTTCATGCCCATTGTTTCGTGGTGAATTCTCCCCAGTTCGTCCAAACAATGTAGTGGGCCTTGGTTTGTGTCGGTCGGCAGTGGTCTGGGGAGGAAGCGGCGTCCGACACTGTAGGCCGGAGTGAGTGCCGTTATGGAGTTGGTGGTGCAGGGTCGCACCGGTCCGTGCAGGGCATTGTTTGCGGGTCCTTTCGCCTAGCGGGGTAAGCATGGCCCGTTCGCAAAGGTGGCATCTCGGATCCTGGTTATCCCGGTGAGTGTTGGTGGTGACGAGAGCAAGAGTCGGTGGGGATGTAGCTCAGTGGTAGAGCTCATGCTTGGCAGGTATGAGGCACCGGGATCAATCCCCGGCATCTCCAGTCTTTTGCCATGCTTACCTTGGGACTTTGTGCAGAGAGCTAGGCTGGCATCACGACGAAGGAAGAGACTTTCCTCCAACTGGGTTGAGGACCCCGCTTAATCTGTCAGACGTTTGCCTTGAAAAATTCCATTAAATGGGTCTATCTCTTGTCAGTTAACTGCTCGCTCGCGCAGCCAGCAGTATATAACTAGGCGCACTTCTGACCTACTTCCCCCCCTCCCCCCCCCAACCGGAACGCGCCTCACCTGCCCCCCCTAGAGCAACAGCACAAAAGGTTAAATGGGGGCTCACACAGGAACTAGGCCGGAGTCTGTGGATTTGACCATAGCTCCGGTTTACAAACCAGGAAAAACCCATCTGTGCTGTACGCCTGTTATTCCTTTGGTCTCTCGGTGACCTCTTCACTCACGCAATGCCAGGGGCAGGCTGGGGGCGGGAGATTGCTTAGCGCGCGCTTGACCCGTATTGGGCATCTTAGCGCTTTCCATAGCAACAGTTGCCTCACATGCTGGGACGTACGCATAGTGATATGCCCAGGATCGCAGTATGGCGTCGTCGTTGAACGCTGCGTCTTTTCAGCTCATATAAGTGCGGGCGGGGTTCGCACGGCACGCCTGTCTTTTTCCCAAACTGCAATGGTGCAATCTCTGACATGTATGTCTCATTGGCTTTATTATGCGGGCGATAAGTGTCAATCACACTTGGGTAACTGTCACTCTTTACACGGTTGGCAAAAACGTCACACATAGCAATATTAATCTCTGGCAGTATTGTTCAATGTGTTTGACCCCACTCTGGTGCCATCCATATCCGAACCAGATCATCCATGGGTATGTTAAAAAAAAAAAAAAAATTTAAAAAAGGATATCATGCAGCGAGTCTGGTGATTTGGGGCTCGGCCACGTGCGTGCGGTCAGCCCATAGGGCCTAATTTTTGCTGGTCAGACAGCGTGGATTTGTCCTCTGAGCAGCGGTCTGTTGGGAATGTATGCGAATGTGTTAGACAGGGTGAGGGAGGCCAGGTTCGGGAACTGAACCCGGGATATGGTTTTGAGCCTTATTGTGTCAACGTAAGAGCTTGGCAGTGTGTGTGACATATTGTCCAATTTCCGTGACGGTATAAGTAAATTAAATGAAGAGTAGAATTATAGTGCAGGGATGAGCGTGCGGATGGAATTTTGGGTTACCTGCATGCTAGCGTCACTCAAATTACAGCCGTGGATCGGGAGGTGTTGCTAGTTTAGATTACATCAGTAGGACTGATGAAAGGGAAGCCTGGCAAGTAATTAAAATGTTAGAAGTGGGTACGTCAGCACTGGAATGTAAATGTTTTTAATGGACCTGGGGTAGCTATGATCTGCCTGACTTTGCCTGGGCCCACCAGTAATGACTACGGCTCTCACTGTTGGTAATGCACATCCTTCATCGGGATGGGCACGGGGCCCGTAGGTACTGACTTTCGAGATTTTTCACCATAACCACTTGATGTGCCATTGGCTTGGCTATTTGGCAATGTCCTTCTCGACGGAGTACAGCTCTCAGATATCACTCACCCAACACAGGGCATCTATGGGCAACACCAAATATTTACAGCTCCTTGTGCTTCCTAAAATGGACCCGATCCTTAGTTTCCAGAACACACTGCACTTTAATGTCATCTGGCCCTGGTGCCTATCAAACAACTGTGATAGCATCTGTCACCGTCATAAAATACATAAACGAACTTCAAAAGGTCGCAGGAGAGGGAAGCAAGGCTAGGTCTCGGCAGACCATGTTACTCTGGGCTTTACCTTGCCTCCCTGTGGAACAAGGGGAATAACCTTAAAGATGTCATGTTTGACACACAAACCCAGGCCTTCCGCTTGTCTCAAAACAGCTCAGGCTGCTGACTTTTCTGTATAAACTAAGCTGCCACTATGACTGCGAGTTGAAGAAAACATTACCCCAGCTGTTTCCGAATAGCAAGGCTAAAGATGAAGGCAGCAGCATCTCTTGACTTAAGCGTGGAACTCACAATAATAAATCAGTATTCCGAATCCAAACATTTAACCAATATTTGATCTCATGTGACTATCTTAATCCCCATCAGCCTAGGCCTGCTTCCTTATTAAACCCGCGAGTGGCTCGCAAAGAGTACGTTTGACATATCAAAGTCATGCGGCAGTGAAAATATTTACCGTTTGTTTAATGTTTGTTCTATAATGTTGTTAGTTAATGTTATTAACTGATACAAATTGATCTACAATTTCTTAGAATTGGTTTTGTAAAACGAGGTAACCTTATCTCACCTTTCACCATAACTATTAGTCCAAAATATCGTTACATTTGTTGACTTCTATTTAATTAATTTCAAAATAGTGTAATTTCATTTTTATTAATTGTTTATGCCAACAGTATGGCTTGCTGTCACCTTGTGAAACATCCTGTGTGGTTCCACCAGCCCTGTTTTCGAATCTCTCAGTTTGTGCATAAACACATTATGTTCTGCTCCTAAAAGATTATGAAATCCAATCCAACATTTGTTATGTTGTGTTATACTAAATTTGTAGGGCACACGTACCATGTTGGTTTCCTGGCGCTACTCTGAAACCTGTTCGAGTGGTACGATACCCATATACCTGTCTAACTAACCATGTTTTAGGAGTTTGCGGGAAGTATCTTAGTTTGAGTTTATATGAACTATTGAACAACAAGGCTAGAATAAGACTCCATCATCTAATTTACTGTAACTTAATTTGCAAAAATATTCATTAAGCCTGTATTATCTGGTTAGTTAAGATAGATCCCCAGAATGCTAGGTCATTATTGGCAGTAGAAAGGCTAAAACAAGGAGATGTTGATGAGATATTGGTCAATTTGAAGTAAACAATAGGATAATAATACAATGTGAAAGGAAGCAAAAGTAGGGAGTTCATGGCCGAAAAGATAAATACGGCAGAGTTAGCAGTTTTTATCGATTTTTTTCATTTATTTGTATTGGCATGCTGTAGGAAGGTGAGATTGTCTCAACGAATCATTTGCCAATAATGCTGTCACCAGCTAAGGTTTGTGGCATTAACCATTCAGAGACAGTGACATGAAGCAGCCAGGGACAGTGAGCATATGTTTTCCGTGTGCTGGGTGAGAGTACAAAGACAGAGGCTGTTGCCCCCTTACTGTCTGTTGTTCACAGCTTTTAAGTGCCCATCCCCGCATTAGATACCCGTGATGTCAGCTTGTGTTTATACACGTAAGGAAGGTAGTTAACTCACACGTTACCTTCATCTTGCTTTATTGTGCTGTAGCTGTTGGAAACACACTTCTAAGCCAAAAAGGACCCTAATTTGGCCAATTGAAAAATCATAATAGGATTTCATGTCCATAAACGCCAATTTCACCAATGCCTTGTTACCCATGCCATATTTTCCAGCCTGAGAAACAGATTTAGGTGTTGCTCTCCTTCGCTCAGTCTTTCCTTGGAGCCTAGGGAGTTTGAAACGTTCACAAATTTTGGTCCTCGAGCTGAAAGATATGTATCCTTCAGAAGCATATTCTCATCTTTTAGTCAGTCAGCCATTTTGGCTTTATCCGGAGTCATGATAAAAGGCGTCCATATAGCAGTCAGCGTTAAATATTTTGCCCTGCCAGAAATCATGCAAACCCGAAGCAGCAGCAATTCGGGAACCATAACACTATCAATACATCACCTTTGTAGACAAAGTGGAAATTAAAACCATCTTCGTGCTGGGATAGAAACTCTCTGGGATAGAAACTCTGTTTTCCGAAAATACACCCACCTTTACCTGCAGAGAACATATCTTCCATTGTTTATAAAATTATGTTCAAGGAATGAAGGGTAGAGATGGATTGAAGATTTAAAAAAAAAAAAAAAAAAAAAAATGCTATGGTTCAGTTCTCGCTCCATATGTAGGTTTTAGATCTTCACACAATTACGTTAGGAAGATCTGCAGTCGCATCGCAAAGAAAGTTAAGAACACCATTCATGTATAAGCTGAACAGCAGTGGGGCCAAAAGACATCCTTGCGTCAATTCGCTTCTTGTAGAAATCTCTTTTGTTAGTCTGCTCTGGGCTTCTGAGTAAAGTTGCAAATTATTGCTGTTATTTACGGGTTACAGAACAGGACCCATAATTTAGCCCACTAAAGCTAGCTCGCAGGGGCAGGGCACCTATAACAGCGAAGGGAGGAAGGGGGGGCTCTGGCAGTGACGGGGGCCTCCCCAGAGCTGTGGCGGAGTTACAGGGCGATCTGGAGGCAGAAGGGTACAGTAAGGGTACCTCTGCGACAGTCGGTACAGTAAGGGTACCCCTGTCCGGCACAGTAAGGGTGCCCGAGCCAAGGTCCGGGAGCCGAAGGAGATTCTGGGAAGACCGCGACGGCGCCCCGTTAGTCCTTCGGGCGGTTGGGGGGCCTGACCAACCGGGGGTGTGCCATAACACGCTCCGCCCCCGTTAAAGGGGGCGGGAGTATTAGACAGATCACGTGATCCAAAGGAGGATCTGAAAAATGTGCCGCACTGCCGGGCATCGACCCACCGTGCGTGCTGGCTCGCAAGGCGGGCGGAGCAGCGAGGGGCTCCTTGCCCTGGATCGCCCGTAAGATAACCCACTCTATCGTCATACTTATGTTGTATGAAATAAACCTGCAGCAGTTCTTCACCCATAACTAATGTGTCAGTGTAATCATTGGGTGTTGTCTGTGCATACGTGTTGAGTGGAGCGGATGACGGTGTGGTCACTATGGCAAATGTACACGTACCACCAAACTTGAGAACTGAAAAAACATGTTTGCTGCATCGAGAGTTAAAAAAAACAGGATCAAAGTAAATGGTTGATAAGGATCACGCACGTAACCCCTGGAAGTCTGTAAATGATGACAAGCTGGAAAATGCCTTTTTTTGCACTCACTGACGTTCCATCGTTATACAAACAAGAGAGTGGGTCTGAAAAGTTAACAGCAGGTCAAGGTCAAGCAGATGGCAGGCGAATGCACATATTTATAAAATACGATCTGGACTCGTTACAATCATAGTCACGCAAAGCATGAATTGCTGATCTTGCCTATCGTTTACATTTATTCAGCTGGCGTATAAATAACAAACAAGAGGATGGGGGGTGTGAGGGAGAGGGGAAAATATGCAGCTGACAAACAGGCGCATATAAAAGGAGTTCGTCCACCCAAGAGCGCATGAAGACAGTAATTCGACCGGGAACTGATAAGCGCCCCTTTTAAGATATTTTATATACAATAAATAGATTTAGCGCTGTGCAGGGAAAACCTAAACAGCAGTGAGATGTTCAAGTCAAAAACAATCAAGTCTATCTACCAGTGTCCGTTAGATGGCGCGCGCTATCTACAACAGACAAATCGCGCTCCACTGAGAATTTGAAAAGGTAACCGAGACTTATGGGCGGTGCAGTATATTTGTTAACATTTGGAGTCGCCCTCATTTTCGATAATTATGGGTAGATTTCAAAGGGTTGTTAAAATATTTTTTTAAGATGTTATTGTAGGTCCGGTTTGTGTGATGCATCACATGATCCGTTAGAGGGCGCGCACAGGCGATATTGCTCGGTAGAAAAGGTAAAAAGAGACAGGTTGTGGAGTCCGACAGCTGCAAGAATTGTCAGTCAGAAGTAGCTCAACTCAGTCTGACTCGTCTGGTTAACACTTGTTCTGAAACCGAAGTGAAACTACTCATCAATATGTAGAAAATCTTAGCCACTAAGGGGGAACGAGGCCGATATAGCATTCTCACTTCGTTCTCTTATCCCATCTCTTACCGGAGATACTGACTCCCTCTCCTGCGCTACAGAAGCCCCGCCTCCACCTCTAAGATGTTATTCAATTCTCCGTGGAAATCAAAGCCCCGCCCACAGAAGTGACGCAAGCGTTTCCGTGGAAACTTATCAACAAAAGATTGCGAGCACGCTCAAACACTGAATCCAAGACTGGACGAAAGGTAAGAAGATAGGGGCATAAAAGAGGAGTGCGGGGAAAATGTACAGGGAATGGGGGCAAATATATGGAGTTTGGAAAGAAGGCAAGAGTAATGGAGGTTAGTACCAACACCAGGAGAGGGACATTTGTAGACAGAGCGAGACCTTGTCCGTGAAGAGTATGTACGCAGAATTTACCGAGAGTGAAGAGAAAGCCGTATATATACCACACAGTCTAGGTTTGATTTATGCATTGTCCCACCAACCACTTCCTATTTCTTTATCTCACTCGAGACGTTTCCTTTTCATCCCCCTTTCTCCATTTGTCACTGTTTTCCTATTTTTTTTTCTCCCCGTTGTTCCTTTCTTTCTGTAGGGAAACATCTGATTAAGACAAATACGTTCTGGTTACCAAAGTGAGTACCAGTCCGGTTCCCAGCGCCTAAAACCACCTGCACAAGATTAGGTGTATACAGGGAAGTTGGCATCAAATACAGAATTCGGAGGCATACATATATATTGATAGGCGACATCAATGTAATAGGAGTAAAGAACACACGGATATGACTTTGTGGCAGATATCAAGGGGACCAGGAAACAAGCTCTATTTTTATTTCCGTAACTTTCCACTCTCAAAATAACAAGCTTCCACACTCCAAACTTCCAACAGAAACCCTTTCTCATCCTCAGTCCACCCTCGCTACTTCTCGTACCTCTCCCTCCCTAAGAAAACGACCCCTTCACATACTCCCATGTTCTTGTGTTTGAAGCTAAATTTTGTGAACCTTGTTTTACACATGATAATCCATGTTCGACCATATTTTAGCCACGTTTTTGACCACACATTTGACAGGCGTTTCTGTCCTGGGGCGATTCTTTCTAATGTTATATGCTCTTCTCAACCCAGTAACATATGCTGTAGTTATTAATTACTGTTTCAAAAAAGGGAGGGCGAGGAGGATAGGTAGAGGAACACTTAGAAACACAAGGGCTTGTCCTCCAAGTCAAACGCTAATTAATCACAGAGAGTTTCTGTTATAAGAAGGTTTTTTTTTCTTTCCACTTAGATTTTTTTTAGGAAAACAATGTGTTTTTCTTAAATAACCCTACTAACCAGGGTTACCACTTGGTGGCATGCTTTATCATCAGGTTCTTCCCGTCCCACTGCGGAACGGGGTGTGCTATGACCTGTGGGGACGTGGGAGCACTTATGGTTGTTACTATGTCTAGATAAAGTGTTGAGGTATGAGTGGGGGGAAAAAGAAGTTGAAAATACCTGGCTAGTAGGAAAAGATTCTTTACGATTACCTCTATCTGGTATGGTTCAAATATGGGGGAAAATGTAAACTTTTAGGGATATAATGTTCCTTAGTTCCACTGGTTGACATATTTCCAGTCCTACTCCAAGGCTATTCTTCAAGACCAAAGATTAGTGAGTTCCCCGGTACCACTCTTGCAACTCCCAATAGTTAGGAGGAAAATTATCAAATGTAATAAAAGTATACAGCACCCATTGGTATCAATCTCTCAAAAGATAAGTATCAAATATTAGTTGCCTCTTAATTGGAACATGAGACCATACGGGGGGAAGAGATGCAGTAGTCACACTTGCCTCAAGGCTACTCTCTTGCATAAAGGAGAGCGCCCACCTGTGCGGACAGAGACATGGGCGGGTGCTCTCCTTTAAGGAAGGGAGTAGCCTTATCTTTCAAGATATTGACACAGTTCTGTAGCGGGACGGGAAGAACCCGATGATGAAGCATGCCACCAAGAGGTAACCCTGGTGGATGAGGATTATTTAAGGAAAACTCATTGTTTACCTAAAAAACATCTAAATGGAAAGAAAAAACCCTTCTTGTAACAGAGGGGTTCGCTGTGATTAATAAGAGTTATTAATTACTGGACATCGAATTGGAATATAGCATACATTTTATAAAACCCTGCAACCTTTTCTAGACGACTGGAGAGATAAACTCCACTTCCTCAACCCGTTAAATCGAAGGAGCTTCTATTTACAGCTCAAGGGATGCCACACAGCATTTTAGGATTCCTCTTACCTGTATTAGTTATTGTGGCATCAAGCACGTGATGCAGTACGTTGCCCAGAGACTCCCCTTGTTTCTGACACCGGAAGTAAAACTTACATCTCTTTAATGCCACATCTGTCGTTTTACCATATCTTGCCTCAGACTGATAGCATTTAGGCAAGCAGACATGTCAGGTAACCCAGTAGATGCTGCAATTCTTTTAACCCTTGCACACCCAAATTAAGTTTTAATAAGAACAATTTCCATTGCAGACGGCAGCCGTCTGTCTACAGCAGAGTAGAAGGAATCCTGAGGGCAGTATCATAACACCAAGAAGATAAAGACCAAGCAGCTTTGGGCTGAAGGAGTGGATCCTGCACTGAGTCATTGCCACTGTTGATCTGTGTGTCAATAACGTGAACCTACAGTGGTAAGTGTCTCATCCTTATCCCCCACAGTGGAGAAAGCATGCTGAGACAGTCAGGTAGGGAAAATAGAACTCTTTATTCTTGCGGTGGACACAGTTGGTACATGTCTTGCAGACCCATGCTCAGGCGTCCTGCCCTTCCACCTCCCTTCTGTGTAATATATTGTTCCCTCTCTGTGGCCCCTCTATATACTGCCTTACTTCCAATGACCAAAATCAGTGTCCAGTGTCCACTACAGTGACTAGGGTGTGCAGGATCCTAGTGACCTGCCTCATGCCGGAATTATGACCTCTCCCCCTTTGTCAAGTTAGAAGAAGAAGAGGGAAAGTGGACAAAAGAGAGAGAGAAAAAAACGACCAAGAACAGTAGCCACTTTTAGTGCACATCACATTTCTTCAATTACTCTTTTGGGCCTCTGAATCACCCGCGAGGGGCTTGAGGTTTCTCGGGCATGATGTTGCCAGCTGCCTGGCTCATCTTCCGCTTCCTCATCATAACGTGGTCCATCATCGGAGACCGAGCCGCTTCCTCTCATTCCTCATCTTCCACTATCAGAAATTCTTTCAAAAGTGAGCTATTCTTGGTGATGGAATAGGGTCCTGCTTCTGCTCTGATCATTGTTCGTTTAACACTCGTAATTGCTTGTGGCTGGCTTGAGAATGGACTATCTGATTTCCGTGTCTGATGCTAGCACACAAGGACTAAGTCTCCGGCCTTCAGTCTGGAAGTGGTCGCATGACATTGGGTGTCTGCCTGCTTTTTCATCTTCTCCTTGACTTCCTGGTTACATGTGACTATGACGCTATGTTCTGGTGGTGCCTTGTTCTCAAGCTGAGGCAGATGAGTTCTGCTTTTCCTTCTTGGCATTAGTTCAGACAGACACCGCCCTGTGGAACTGTGTGGGGTGTTGTGGTAGTCCCGCAGTGCTTGACACAGAGCTTGGCCACCTGAAATTTGCATCAGTTTGGCTCTTTGGACTTATTATTTTATGTTGCCCATAAAACGCTCTACCATGCCATTGGCTTGGGGCCATAGTGGCATTATTTTCCAATGATGTGTCCCTTGGTAGGTCATGAATCTGCAAAATTCTTCTCCTGAGAATAAAGGTCATTTGTCTGTTTTGAGCGTCCAGGTTGCAAATATTTCATCCATGATGGGCAGTGTGGCTGCTGCTGAGGTGGACAACACATAGTGCACCAGTGGTAAATGAGACTACTCATCAATGTTGACCAGTAGGTACCTACCAGTGACTAATGAGCCATAGAAGTCCACAGCTAGTGTCAACCATATGGCATCGGGGAGGTCCAACATGCGTAGTTGCTCTGGCTTAGATAGCCGCCCCGTGTTCTGACAAAGATGACAGGAAGTAATCATCTCCTCTACCAGACGGTCAAGGCCTGGGAACCATACTTTTTCCTTCAACAATTGTTTTTTACCCACCACTCCTCTGTGGCATTCATGGGCTAGGTGGCGAAGAGTGTGGTATGACTATTCTAGTGCCTCGAAGTAGTATCCCTCTCTCTGTTTCAGGTAGTTCTTCTTGTACATGTTTAAATGTGAGCACTTCTTCTCTATTGCCCCCTTCTCTGACTTTGCTGTTACTGGTCACGTGTCTCCATCTCTGTTGCTTCGTAATCTGTTTCACTGCTTCCAATGTGGCGTCTTTCATTGTTTTATTTATCAGGTCTTCCATTGTAATCTGCCTTGGAGTATTGTGTCACAACACAAAATTGATGTATTTCTCCGCTCTGGACTGTGTCTGTTTTATGCTAGGCAAACGGATTCTCGACGTGTAATTTGCAGGGTTGTGGTCTTTTACAGGTCTCTGAACAATTTTGAAGTCATAGTCCATCAAACGTATCCCCCACCTCTCGATATGTGGCAGTATTTTTGCATTTGGGTTGCCGTATATCGTAATTAGTGCTTGGTGATCTGTCACAATTGTGAATGGCTCCCCATATATGAACATGTGATAATGCTCACATGCCTATACTACGGCTAGGCTCTCTTTCTCTTCCTGAGAGTACACCCCTTCTACGTCTGTGAGACTTCTGCCTGCATATGCAACAATGCCTCTCAGTGAATTGCGACCAGAACTGTGTTGAGCTAGAATGGCACCTAAACCCACCAGGCTAGCATCTAACATGCGTTCCGTGCAGAGGGAGGTGTTGAAGAATGCAAGGTGATCCACTGCTGCGACAGCATGTTTGATGGCCGCAAATTATTTTTCACACTCTGGGGTTCAGATGAACTGTTGCCCTTGTTTGGTGAGTTCACTAAGTGGGGTACTCACTGTTGCAAAATCTTTTATGTAATAAGTGCAGTAGCTTGCAAACTCTAAGAATGACTGCACTTCTGCAACGTCCACGGGCTCCTGTGTCTTGTGCAGTATTTTGACTTTGCTCGGAACTGGCTATATTCCTTTCCAGGAAAAATGTGCACAAAAAGATTAGTCCCTCCTTCTCCAGCTCAAATTTGCCTTCATTTAGTGTCAGTCCAGTTTTTTCCGGGTGACTGCACACTTCTCTTAGCTCTGTGTTGTGCTCTTCTTTTGTGCGGCAGAATACCAGAATGTCATCACTGTAGTTCAGACAGTTCTTTATGGGTCATATTACTCTTCTCACCATTTTCTGAAAGATTTCAGCTGCAGATGACACACCAAAGTTTAAGAGTTTGTAACAAAACAATCCCAGGTGTGTAGAGAATGTGGCAATGCAGTGTGACTGAGGGTCAAGTTCCAACTGGTGATATCCTTTGAAAAGGTCTAATTTGGAGAACATGCAAGCTCCATTTAGGCACCTGATCATGTCTTTCAAGTGGGGACCTGGGTGTCTTTCCCTTTCTATGGCAGTATTTGGTAAATGCACGTTTACACATGCATATTTTTTGTGTGTTTTTGTTCAGCACGGCGACAACGGGGGAAACCCACGGAGTTGGCTCTTCAGCCAGTTCAATAATGTCCTGGGCTAGGAGGCTCTTGAGTTCTTTCTCCACTGCTAGGAGGCTCTTTAGTTCTTCCTCCACCTGTATTTGAAGCTGCACTGGGACTTGGCGGTGATGCTGAACTATGGGTTTTATTGCTTCGTTGATGTGAAGAGTGACCTGTGTGTCTTTCAGCTTTACATGCCCTCTGAAAAGCACTGGGTAGTCTCTCAAGATGCCGTAATGCTCTGACACATGTTATGTCATGGCCAGAAATACCATTAGTTGTGCCGTGATATTGCTTAGCAAACATGGTGCTGGGATATCTCCTCATAAGACATGCATCTCTGTTTGAAATAACGTCACATTATATGTGAGCTTCTTTTCGAACTTGTCTGAGTTCATTACTGGGTGTTTTGCATCCACATGAGTCAAACTTGAATGGAGATAGTTATGGCTTGATGCCAATTTTATCATACTCCGTTGAACAAATGATGTTGCAAGTGGCTCCACAGTTGAGTACAAACTGTGCTGCATGACCTCGTACTCTGAGATAATAAGTGATTGATAACGCACCGGTTTCCACCGAAACAATGTGTCCCCGCCCTAAGACCAAGGACATACGAAGGCAAGAACGCTAATGAGTAAGTGATGGGGGATGGAGGCATAAAGGAAAACAGGATTAGAGGGAGCAGAATAGCCAGGTTTTCATTGTGCTCCTCAAAAGTTTCTCAGATGGTTCTGCTCTCAGATAGGGTGGTAGAGAGTTTCAGGTTTTCGAAGCTAGAAAGGAAAAATAGCATGCCCCCAGTCTGGCTATTCACCCGGGTAACCAGGCTAGCTAAGCTATGGAAGATTCCAGAACATGAGAAGGAGCATACGGTTGGGTCAAGGAATGGAGATATTTGGGACCTTGCTGGGAGAGAATTCTGCAGCAGAAGCCAATGGCTTTGAGGTTGATTCTTTTTACTACTGGAAGCCAATAAAGTTGGTTCAAAGCCGCAGAAGCAGTGGATCTTCTAGGAAGATTGAGCACCAGGCCAGCCGCCGCATTTTTTACTCTTTGAAGCTTATTCAGGTTGCCCTTGATGGCACCCAAATATAGGACGTTGCAATAATCAAGCTGTGAAGTTATCAGGGCCAGAACAATGGTTTTCCATGACTCCAGCGGAAGTAGATCCAGGAATTTCCGTAGGGTCTTGAGGATGCCAAAACATTTCCCAGTGACACTGCTGATCTGATTTTCAAAGGTGAGTTTGGAACCACACCACATCCCTAGGTTTTTCACTTTGAGTTTACATTCCGGTAGCTGGCCAAGGGTGTTCAGCCACCAGGCCGAAGTCCAGATCGAGGGGGCTCTACCCACTATCAAGATTTTGATCTTGTTTTATTGTTTTAATTAGTTTCAGACAGCTATAGGCCATCCAGGTGGCAACCTTTGACAGGCAGGATTTAAGTTGATTCGCTGAAGCACCTTCGGACTGCGAGAGCATGACAATTAGTTGAGTGTCGTCAGCATACGACACTAATTGCACCTTCTGTCTGTCAATAATCTCTGCTAAGGGGCGGATGTATAAAGCAAACAGGGTGCGGCTAAGAATAGAGCCCTGCGATACACAAGGCTTTTGGGTAACCTGGAAGGTTTGATGCTGAAGAAAGGAAGTTTACCATTTGAGCGCCATGACACCTACTCTGTACTCCCCTAGCCTGTACTAAGAAGCCATGGGAGACAGTGTCGAAAGCCGCTGTCAGGTCTAGCAGTATCAGGGCGGAGGTCAGACCTTTGTCAGCGCTCTGTCTCATAGTTTACCCTGCAAGGAATTGAACGGACACAGTAAGGTGATTAGCCCTGAAAGCCGATTGGGATGAATGGAGCAGGTCATTGGATTCAATGAAGCAAGTTGGCAGATTATTCACGTGTTTTTCGTGGATTTTTGCACAGAATGTCAGAAGAGATATGGGTCTGAGGTTTTCCAGGATAGACTGATCTAGAGCGAGTTTTTAGGTCTCGCCCGAGCCAGCTCATGCGCTGGTCTGGCGAGACATTTAGTAAGTGGGCTTTAGAAATCCGACCACACGCTTTTGCTTGTGGCCTAAAGCTTGCGGTTACGCGCACGGTGACGCGCACAGGCGCCATCTGGCTTTCCATCATGCCTCATTAAGCGCTCGCAGCACCCTTACAGTGTGCGATCCCTTTCACGCGCACCACTCGCATGCTTTTTTTTTATTTCCTTTTTGCGCGCGTCTGGCTTTCCTCTTGGCCTTTAGCCATCGCTCTCCCTCAGAGCCTCCTCTCCACCCCCTCCCCTGCTGCTCTTTCACACCAGCCACCTCACGTGCTCTCCTCTCTGCCCTCCGTCGCAAGCTCACTCCTGTACCTTAATCTTCTTGCTGTGCCTCAGTGCCACCTCGTTTGCACCCTCCCACGTTGCTCTTCCACACCACCCACTCACATGTCCTACCTTGCCGGCCCCCTCTTGTGCGTTGATCTCCATTTAGCCGTTGCTCTCCCTCAGAGCCTCCTCTCTGCCCCTCCTCTGCTGCTCTTTCCCACCAGCCACCTCACGTGCTCTCCTCTCTGCCCTCCGTCGCAAGCTCACTCCTGTACCTTAATCTTCTTGCTGTCCCTCAGTGCCACCTCGTTTTCACCCTCCCACATTGCTCTTCCACACCACCCACTCACCTCGCCAGCCCCCTCTTGTGCGTTGATCTCCGCTCTCTCTCCAAAGCCTCCTTGTTTGCCCCTTTCTTCTCTCGCCAGCCTCCGCGTGCGTCTTCCTCTGCCCTCATGAGCTCTCCCTCACCTGCCTCCTCCCATGCCCTTCTACCCCCGTCCTCTTGCTCAAGCTGCGTGAAAGGCCTCCTCTCCTTCCCCGTGCTCTATCACAAGCCTTTGCCCCCCCCTGCAGTGTCCTCTCTACCAGCCTCCTCCTTTCCCCAGCGCTCACTCCCCCCTGCGCTTCGCTAGCCTCCTCCTATGCAACCCCCCGCTCTCACCATCCTCTCCCATGTCGTACTCTTTCCTCCCACTGCTCGCCCTCACTAGCCGCTCCTTTTCCATTTACCTCGTCCACTGGTTTTCTTCAGGAGCCTTTTCCTGGATCCCTCCTTTTGCACCAACCCAGACCTCCCCGTATCTCCCCCTCCTAAGCCGTCTACTTTAACCTCCATCCCGCCTCTTGTGTACTCTCCCCTTTGTGGCTCCCCCTAGCAACCCTCCTGACCAGATCGTGTCAGTACCCAACTTTATCTCTTGCCTCAAACCGCTCTCCCTCACAAACGTCTTTAGGACCTCCTGCCCTCCATCTGCTCTCTCATGTGCCCGCCCCCCTTGCCTCCATCACATTCCCTGTGGTAGAACCATCTATTCGCTAACTCTGCCCACCTCAACACACCCTCACCTTCACGCCCCTTCACGCTATAACCAGGTGTTCATTTTCATAGTTTTACCCGTAGTCTCTCCCCTGGTCTCCTCCACCAGACCCTTGTGGCCCTCTTTACCCCTAGCCTCTTTGACACCTGTTGTGCCCTCTTCCACTCCATTTCTTCAGCCCCCTCCTCTTTTGGACACTCGCATTCAGGGGTGGATTCCGCCGAATAATTTCTGTCCCATTTTATTTTCATTCTTCCCCTTTTCTCTCCCTCCCATCTGTCCCCTTCACCAATTTAGCTCCCTCCTGATTTCTTTACATGCACCTGTCTTTTGTTATCTCTGTCTCTTGTTATCTCTGTCTCTTTGCTCCTCTCACTAGTCTTCTCTCCTCGATTTTTACCATTCCTCCCCTCTTTCAATAATGTCTCCATTGTCTCTTAACTCACTCCTCCCGACCCCTTACCGTCCCCACTTCCTTCATCTCCCGTTGTACCTTCCCCTCTCACTCCTCCTTATTTTGTACCATTCCCTCCTCAATCTTTGCCTTTATTTGCGTCTATCCTTGAGTCTCCCCACCCGCACTCTTTTGCCTCCTCACTCAGCTTCTCAGCTTTTTTCTATATCTCTGTACCCTCCTCTATACCCCCTCTCTTCTTTAGCTCTCTGTGGCTCTCCCTCCACCACCCATTCTGTTACCACCTCCTCTGTGTTTATCCCACTTTATTTCTTTCTCGATCACTCGAACCTCCTGAGGCGGAAGCCGGGAGTGTGTCTTGCACTTTTTAAAAATTGTTTATTTTACTTGTGTCCTGCATTCTTTTAATCATTCACTATTTGATTTGTGTTCCCGCGCAGCCGACCTAACACTGTTGCGGCTGAAACCGATCAAATCCACCTCTGGACGCCATTCCAGCGAGCGCCGAGGCCACGCCCCTTGACAGAGGCCACGCCCCCCGCCGCCACGTATAAAGGACGCTGAATACTAGCGCTCCCCTGATCACTCGAACCTCCTGAGGCGGAAGCCGGGAGTGTGTCTTGTACTTTTTAAAAATTGTTTATTTTACTTGTGTCCTGCATTCTTTTAATCATTCACTATTTGATTTGTGTTCCCGCGCAGCCGACCTAACGCTGTTGCGGCTGAAACCGATCAAATCCACCTCTGGACGCCATTCCGGCGAGCGCCGAGGCCACGCCCCTTGACAGAGGCCTCGCCCCCCGCCGCCACGTATGAAGGACGCTGAACACTAGCGCTCCCCTGATCACTCGAACCTCCTGAGGCGGAAGCCGGGAGTGTGTCTTGTACTTTTCAAAAATTGTTTATTTTACTTGTGTCCTGCATTCTTTTAATCATTCACTACTTGATTTGTGTTCCCGCGCAGCCGACCTAACGCTGTTGCGGCTGAAACCGATCAAATCCACCTCTGGACGCCATTCCGGCGAGCGCCGAGGCCACGCCCCTTGACAGAGGCCACGCCCCCCGCCGCTGCCTCTTCTACCATAAATTATGTGCCACTGGCGGACGCGCAGCGGACGAGCGCAGCGGGCGCACCGACTGCGCGCCGAAGGCACGCTTAAGGCAAGCCCGTCTGCGCCTGTCCGCGACCGGCCGGGCCCAGGGCCACTCCACCTTGCCCTACAGAGACAATACACGTCGGCACAACTACATGGACTTCAGGCACCATGGCCGCTCGACGATTCCGCGTTCAACAACATAGACAGTCTGGGACTGTCCACCGTGGGCCCTGTACCTTCTCTCCCTCCCTCCCTCTACCCTCCCTCTCCCCCCCCTGCCTCCCGCTCCGAGTCCCTTCCTGCACTTAAACCCACTCCCCACCCGCACTCTTTTGCCTCCTCACTCAGCTTCTCAGCTTTTTTCTATATCTCTGTACCCTCCTCTATACCCCCTCTCTTCTTTAGCTCTCTGTGGCTCTCCCTCCACCACCCATTCTGTTACCACCTCCTCTGTGTTTATCCCACTTTATTTCTTTCTCGATCACTCGAACCTCCTGAGGCGGAAGCCGGGAGTGTGTCTTGCACTTTTTAAAAATTGTTTATTTTACTTGTGTCCTGCATTCTTTTAATCATTCACTATTTGATTTGTGTTCCCGCGCAGCCGACCTAACGCTGTTGCGGCTGAAACCGATCAAATCCACCTCTGGACGCCATTCCAGCGAGCGCCGAGGCCACGCCCCTTGACAGAGGCCACGCCCCCCGCCGCCACGTATAAAGGACGCTGAATACTAGCGCTCCCCTGATCACTCGAACCTCCTGAGGCGGAAGCCGGGAGTGTGTCTTGTACTTTTTAAAAATTGTTTATTTTACTTGTGTCCTGCATTCTTTTAATCATTCACTATTTGATTTGTGTTCCCGCGCAGCCGACCTAATGCTGTTGCGGCTGAAACCGATCAAATCCACCTCTGGACGCCATTCCGGCGAGCGCCGAGGCCACGCCCCTTGACAGAGGCCTCGCCCCCCGCCGCCACGTATGAAGGATGCTGAACACTAGCGCTCCCCTGATCACTCGAACCTCCTGAGGCGGAAGCCGGGAGTGTGTCTTGTACTTTTCAAAAATTGTTTATTTTACTTGTGTCCTGCATTCTTTTAATCATTCACTACTTGATTTGTGTTCCGGCGCAGCCGACCTAACGCTGTTGCGGCTGAAACCGATCAAATCCACCTCTGGACGCCATTCCGGCGAGCGCTGAGGCCACGCCCCTTGACAGAGGCCACGCCCCCCGCCGCTGCCTCTTCTACCATAAATTATGTGCCACTGGCGGACGCGCAGCGGACGAGCGCAGCGGGCGCACCGACTGCACGCCGAAGGCGCGCTTAAGGCAAGCCCTTCTGCGCCTGTCCGCGACCGGCCGGGCCCAGGGCCACTCCACCTTGCCCTACAGAGACAATACACGTCGGCACAACTACATGGACTTCAGGCACCATGGCCGCTCGACGATTCCGCGTTCAACAACATAGACAGTCTGGGACGGTCCACCGTGGGCCCTGTACCTTCTCTCCCTCCCTCCCTCTACCCTCCCTCTCCCCCCCTGCCTCCCGCTCCGAGTCCCTTCCTGCACTTAAACCCACTCCCCTCTCCATATATTACCTTAACACACGTTCTGCGGTCAAGCTCAATCATGAACTCTTCGTTCTACTTGACCAGCACAAACCTGATCTCCTATTCCTTACAGAGACCTGGTTTCGCGATACCTCCACTCCTTCCTTATTAGCAGCTCTTCCTGCCACTTATTACGCGCTTCGCGCCGATCGACCCTCTGGCAAAGCAGGCGGGGGTGTCGCCTTGATTGCCCGTAAAGAACTCCCCTTTCAGCCCCTGACTTTCCCTCCCTTTGACACCTCTGATTTCTTAGTTATCCGTTCCCTCTCCCTCAAAACTCCTCTTACCTGCCTACTTATGTATCGTCCCCCCCAACCCTCTCAGGCCTTCCTCCCTGGGTTTCAAGAGTTAGTAGCCACCCTAGCAGTAAACAACTCTTCTATTATAGTACTAGGTGATTTCAACTTTTGGCCCTCTGACCCAGCTGAATGCCCCATTTCCAAAGAATTCTCAGATACTCTTCGCGCTCTCAATTTCAACTCCCATGTTCATACCCCTACCCACATTCAGGGTCACATCCTTGACCAGATCTGGTCTCTCAATTCTCCCATTGAGTCCCTTTCCATCACCCCCTGCTCTTGGTCGGACCACTCCCTGATCTCTTTTCTTTTACAACTCGACCTAGCCTCCAAGCCCTTGCCTCCCAAAAACATCTGGGCATGCTCCTGGGGTCGGGTGGATGCGGCCCTACTAGCCTCTACTCTCTCTCCATCTAGCCCTGATCTACTTGGCCTGCCCACTTCAGCACAAGCAGAATCTATCAACTCCTGGCTTTTGTCAGGATGGGACTTGGTCGCCCCCCTCAGACGAGTCTCCTCCAGACGGGCCAACGATTCCAGCCGCTGGTTCAGCGAGGAACTGAAGGCCCTAAAACTTACAGTCCGCCGTGCCGAACGAGCCTGGAGACGACATTACTGCCCCAACCTTAAAGCCCACTACTCCTCTCTCTTGTTGGAATACAAAAAAACCATTCTCACCACCAAAACGGCCTATTTTTCCTCGAAAATCTTAGCCGCAGAGAACCAGGCCAGAGAAATCTTCTCTATAGTCCACAATCTCGCTTACTCTGACAGAACTACCCTCAAGCCTCCTCCGTCTCAGTCTCTACGTGACTCCCTGAATACTTATTTCTTGGACAAGATCGCAAAAATCAAAGCCAACATCCCTTCCCCTTCTCCCTCTTTTCTCAATCCCCCCTGCCCTCCAGTAGACGCTCGTCTTGACTCATTCCCCCTTCTCACGGAAGAATCCTTTCTTTCTCTTCTCCCCTTGGTCAAATCAGGCTCCCCTCTAGATACGTGCCCCGCCTACATCCTTAGGCACATCTTCACGACTTGTGTGCTACCCCCGCTCATTTTTCTTAACAGTTCCCTGTCTCAAGGCATTGTTACCCCCACTCTAAAAACTGCTATAATTCTTCCCATCCTAAAAAAACCCGGCGCCGACCCCTCTGATCCTGTCAACTATCGCCCCATCTCCCTTTTACCCTTCTTAGGAAAAGTATTAGAACGACATGTGACCAGAACGCTCACCGCCTACGTGGAAGAAAACCAAGTACTAGCCCCCCGTCAGGCCGGATTTCGCCCCGCTCATTCCACCGAGTCTGTGGTGTTATCCGTCCTCGACAACCTCAGAGATGGTATGGACACCAATCTTCCCCAGGCCTTGGTCCTCCTCGATCTCTCCGCCGCCTTCGACATGGTGGACCATTCCATCTTACTTTCCCGTGTCGGGGCGGCTGGGATCGGCGGTTCGGCCCTTGTCTGGGTGTCCTCCTTCCTAAGGGGTCATACCCAATCAGTGCGCCTGGGCGACTTCTCGGCTGTACCACGTAAGGTTTCATGTGGGGTCCCTCAGGGCTCCTCTCTTTCCCCACTACTGTTTAATCTGTACATAGGCCCCCTCATCTTTGCTCTTCAGCAAATGGAGGTCTCCGTATATAATTATGCTGACGACCTCCAGCTGATATTTTCCCTATCTCAATCCCCTGACTCCCTGTCCAACTTCCAATCCATTATGATTTTTATCAGGGACTGGATGAATTACAACCACCTGAAACTAAACCCAGATTAAACCGAACTGGTTTTGACTGGTGGTTGCACCAGTCCCTGGACCCCCCTCTTTTGGCCCCCCTCCTTTGGCCCCCCCGTCCCCCTCTTCCTCTGTCAAAACGCTCGGTATTAAACTCAATGACCAACTCACTCTGCACTCCCAGGTGAGCACAGTCGTGTCCTCTTCCTTTCTCTCACTCCGCACTATCCGTAAGGTTTCTCGTTTTTTTTCCTTCACTGCTCTAAAACTTATCATACTAGCTATGGTCGTCTCTCGATTAGACTACGGCAACGCCCTATTCTGCGGCATGCCAGCATATAATGTTCGACGACTACAACTAGTTCAGAACCAGGCAGCTCGGCTAGTCTACAACTTGGCCAAATCCCATCACGTCACCCCGCTGCTAAAATCCTTGCACTGGTTTCCTATCCGTGAGCGCTCCCTGTTTAAAATGGGCTGTATCACTTTTCAGGCCCAGTCAGGCTCCGCCCCTGCCTTTATCTCGTCTGAGATTAAAACCTATGTCCCCGTCAGGGATCTCCGCTCATCTTCTCAACATCTGCTGATTGTTCCTCGCTTTCGGCGCAAAAAATGGGGAGGCTCAAAATTCTCCACTCCTGCCCCCACTTTTTGGAATTCCCTTCCGCCCCACCTCAGATCCTTCACACAATACTCCCTTTTCCGAAAGGCACTAAAAACCTTTCTCTTTTTACAGGCTTTCCCAAAATAACTTCCCCCTTTGTCCCCTGGTCCCCCCCCTACTCTGAGGCTCAGTGATCTACAGCGCCATGAAACTGCCAAGTGTACGCGCGCTTTAGAAATGATTTAAACTCAAACTCAAACTCTCTAGCCTTCTTCGCCTGTGTGCCCTGCTCTTTACACCAACACCCTTTACGCCCCATCATGCTCCCCCTTTTTTACAGCCTACACCTGTCCGGTTTTCTCCTGTCGCACTCCCTCCTTTGCCTGCATTCTCTCTCCTCCTTTCTTGCAAACCTTCTCCAGCAGTTTCACATCCGTATTCCCTCACTTACACCTCTTTTCTTGGTTTGATTTCCCTTTACATCTTCAATTAATGCCCCCATATGCCTTCCCCTCACCCTCACTCCTCCTGCCCACTCATGGTAACTCAGTCTTTACTTCTGCCTACAAATTCCTTCCTCGGGCCTGCCTTTCCTCTCTTGACCCATCTCGGCTTCCCTACAATCCCTAAGGTCTCTCTCACCCCCACAGCCATAGATTCTTTCCTCGCCCACTTCACAACCCTTAACTTCCCCGAAACCGCTCCGCATTACCCGCTTATCCCTCACCCTGAAAATGTATTCTAACCCTCTTCCATATCTTCCCTCCCACACCCCCTTTCGCTGCGCTCCCATACTCATTTGTCTCCGACACCAAAATTCTTTAAGTCCTATCTTGCCTCCACAGCCCTCAGTGGGTCCCCATCTCACTTACACGCCCCTCATACGCTCCTTTCCTTGTGCATTCATGCCCTCCTTTTACTACCCGCCCCATCCTCACCGTGATACTTCGCCTCCCTCATTCCTCGTCTCCTCCTTTACCACCTCACTACATCGTTCGTAGCCACGCCCATTCCTTCCTTCACTCACCTTCACCCCCTTTACTCTTCATTCCTTGTTCCGCCAGCCATCGATCACACCTGCTTCTTGCCCTCTTTCTTCCCCATTTCTCTCCCACTGAGATTCACTCATCCCTTTTCCCCTCATCCTACTAACAAACTCCACGCCCACTCATTCCTTCACCCATTCTGTGTCCTCTGTGTTGTATGTGTAGCACGTGCTCTGCGTTTACCTTGTATTGTGTACTTTACTCTGCGTACGCTCTTCTTCTGGTACTTGATTTACGTGGACAAGGATGTATCAGTTTGCTAATGTCCACATTTATGGAATAAATGTATCCCACAATTTACAGCGTAAGCTACACTTTTTTTCTCACGACTATTGTCACACTTCGAGCGGGGTGAAGATAGTAAAATATTTAAATAGTTTTGCAGACAAAGGAGTGGATAGTAGGTGGAAAATAAGCAAAACCTGTTTAGAAGATAACATTTTTAACAAGCATTGGCATAGCCAATAGGTCTCGCCTTTGGGACCTTATAAGTGTTTAGCCATGCAACACTTGATGTTGTTGCACCAAGGATATTGTGCTGGATAACTTCAGCACAATATCCTTGGTGCAAAAACATCAACTGTTGCATGGCTAAATACTTATAAGGTACAAGGTTTAGCCATGCAACAGGTGATGTTGTTGCACCAAGGATATTGTGCTGCAAAAGTAAATACTTATAGGGTCCCAAAAGCGAGACCTATTGGCTATGCCAATGCTTGTTTGTGTATGGGGAGTATCATCGCGTGCTTACATTTCTTGGGAACTAGACCTATATGGAGGGACCTGTTGATCAATTTTTTAAGATGAGGAAGCATAGCTGCTGAATCTAAACAAAGAATTTTGGGCGGGGCTGGGCCCAGAGGGGAGCCTGACTCGATTTGCTGGAAGAGTACGTATTTCATCGAGGGAGGTGGAAGTGAGAGTGATAAGCCCACCGGGGTTGGCCATGTCGGGTGGAAACTTTGACTTCTGGGCTTCGATGGGAAAGGTGTCATAGATCTTGGCCACTTTTGAGGAAAAGCAGGTGGCTATGTTGTTGCAATTTTCTGTGGAAGGAGTGGCAGTAGTGGACACGCGTTTGAGAGAGGATAATGACTTAAGCATGGAGAAGAGTTCTTTAGACGGTTTAACCACGGAGTGAGATTTCTGAGCATAGAACTCTCTACGAGAGCTTCTGATGAGCTTGTGGTATTGTCTTAACGCTAGTTTATGGTGAGAGGGGCTGGTCGGACTATAGTCTTTTCTCCAGTCATGTTCAAAGTGATTGCAGGGTTTCTTGCCGCTGCTAATTGTTCATTGTACCAAGGATAAGAGGGGAAGGTTCTAGGATTACGTTTGGTGACTAGAGGTGCTATACCATCTAAGGTTGAGGTTAGCCATGTGTCTAGATTGTTGGCCGCTAGATCTATCTCTAAGTCCTCGCCTATATTAGGATTAGAAGTGGCTGGGCAGTTGTAAGGGTTTCTGAGTTGACTTTGGCCCATTTTCTAGAAAGCACAGATTGGTTCTTGTGTGCGCAGAGGGAAGGTTTAGATAGAGGAAAGGAAAAGGTGATCAAATAGTGATCTGACCAGGGAAAGGTAATAGGGGTTTCCACTAAGAGAGATGGAAAGTTGAAAAAATGGGATCCAACGTGTGCCCTTTGGCATGTGTGGAATCGGACACTAGTTGGAGCACATGCACAGTTTCTAAGTCTCTTATTAAAGAGGTTGCTCCTGGGCACAAGCTATCTTCAAAATGAAGGTTGAGATCACATAAGACTAGAAGCTTATTGTGGCCTAGAGCCAATTGGGTGATCGTATCAGCAATGGCCGAGATAAATTTAGTGGCCGACCTAGGCGGTGGAGATAAATGAGAAGTCCACCTGAGAGAGTTAGCGAAATGAACCTCATGAAAGGTACACTTGAAGGTGAGGTTAGTAATAATTGCAATGTCTCCACACACTGGGAGGGAGGTCAGACATCGTTTCACATGGCCATTTATGTTTAGCTCTAGGGTAAAGTCACAGGAGTAGTATTTGGTGTGGGAGCCGCCTACCTGCATAGAATTCACACAGTCCCTCAGTGGTGCTGGAGCTAAATTTCCGAGTTTGAGAGTGGATTGGTGTATTCATTGGTGGTTCAAATGGGTAGGGATTCTGGCCCCAGGCCCTGGACGGCCACGGACAGGTGCAGACGGGGTTGCCTTTGGCACGCCAGCGGCACGCCTGCTGAGCTTGCCCTCTGCGCATCTGCATGTCAGCCATAGTAAAGTAGGCCTCCTCGGGAGAGGTGTGGGAGCTTTCCAGCTAATCCGGAGGGGAGGGGGCGGACAAAGCAAACACTAACTGGGCTTCGGAGCTCCGCACACGTAAGGAGAGCTTCCTCCCCTGCACAGCGCTACTAGTGAAGAAAGGAGACCTAAAATAACAAAGGCAACTGAAGCCTGATCAAGGTAAAACGAAGTACTAATTAAAAGCAGAGGGGAGCCAGGCAACTCCCTGCACTTCTGCTGTGCTACAAGGAAAGAAATGTGTTTTAAAAAACAGGGAGCCGGGCATCTCCCAAACTCGAAGGTGTTACAAGGAAATAGAAGACAATAAGAGTGGTGAGTAAAGCAGAACACTCCTGACTGAGTGGTAGGTCCCTCTCTGAAGGAAGTGGAATAAACAACACACGAAGGTGATCTCCTACCGGAGGTCAGGTCCGGCTCATCCGTGCGTCGGCCATAGTTAAGTAGGCCGTCTCTGCAGCCAATCTGGTGAGGATGGGGTGGGCAGAGCAAACACCAACCGGGGCCTAGCAACCCAGCGCGCATCAAGAGAGCTTCGTCCCCTGCATGGCGCTACTAGTAAAGAAGAGCGAGCTAAATTAACAAAGACAACTAAAGCTTAATAAAGGTAAAATCAAGTACCAATTAAAAGCAGAGGGGAGCCAGGCAACTCCCTACACTTTTGCATGCTACAAGGAAAGAAATATGTTTTAAAACACAGGGAGCCAGGCATCTCCCACTCCCGATGGTGCTACAAGGAAAGAAAAGACAATAAGAGCAGTGAGTAAAGCAACATACTCATTACCGAGTGATGAGTCCCACTCCGAAGGGAGTGGAATAAACAACAACCAAATAGGGTGACCAACTGGCATCGGTGCAAATTCAGGATGGTGAGTGTAAAAATTCAGGACAAAGAGTCAAAATTCAGGACAAAAATTCAGGACAGAAGGTTAAAATTCAGGACAAAAGGTACGTTTTACAGAAACATCAGAGGAACATCAGAGGAATTCGCACAATAGTATATAAGTAAATAGGCAACCAACATAAGTACGAGTTTATAATATGTTGAGCCAATCATGCACTTCATGGTTTTTTGGTATGTGCGCAGATTTCTGCAACTCTGCAGGTCTTTTTGTGGTATTTCATATGATCATAATTTATTTATATGGTTACTGCACTGGGTTGTCCAGTCTGATATTTTGTTTTCAGTTCATGGTTCTGAGCAGGCATGTTTGGTAAAAGAAGTGGTCTGGAAGATCTACTCGGATTGACTTCGTTACCAGCATCTCATATCTGAGTACCATTTTGAGATGGAAAGCAGCACGCATAGAATGTAGCTGTAGACTTGCAGTGCTGGACCAGAGTACTTTCCTCTGAGTGGACAGCTTTATGTGTCAGATCGCTTCACGTATTCCATGTCTGTTCACCTGGTAATGACTGGTTTAGGTCTTGTAGAGAACTGAGTGATGAATAGCAGACAGGCCGTTTGTGAGGGTAGGAGCATGAAGCAGGAAAGGGAGTTCTTAACCAGCCTGCATGAGCCATAATTGGCTGCAGACTGCTGAGTGTTATGGCATTATTATGGGCCAGAGCGGTTAGAAAAGAGTTGACATTACTACATAATGCCACAACATAATGCCCTGGCTAGCCTATTTCAGCCCTCCTTATTTGACCTGTATATGGCAAATAGTATACTGATTGGGTCATTTCATTTCTGTGAGCTGTAAACTGCAGATTATCATTGATGCACAGAAGTGTGCTACAGACTAGAAACTGCATACGCTTTTGAGGCATTATTGTAGGTCAGAAGGAGGCACTGTCTTTTACATACAGAACATTTTCCATTGCATGGAATCAAAATGGCAACATGCAGTTTTACTGATAAAACTATATAGCGCACAAATGATAATGTGCGGAAATGTGGTTTTAGCAAATAGTTGTGCCCCTGGCGGAACCAGCTTTACTGCTGGTTCCACCCGGTGTGACAATTTTGTTGGTCCCGCCCCCCCCACCTCCAAGACCAAATTCTCCAAGGATTCCCTCAGTACCTCCATTCAACAGTGTCCCTCTTTTCTCCACATATCCTCTCCCATGTGTATTTGTTTTTTATAGTGGTACTCATCAAGAGCGCTTCACATCACACACATTTTATTCAGAGACAATGACTCATAAGTGTGCAAGTCAATGTAGAGGAAATGTTACTTAAGACAATGAGGGCTGCAAGATGTAGGAGTTACATGTCATTCATACAGGTTGGCATTATACGCAGGGCCACCCGAATTATGCAAAAGGGTTGACTAAATTATACAGCAAGTAAAAGCAAATTATGCAGCATAATGCGGCACATATTTTTTAGTATTACTTTTTATTTTGCTATTTTAATACATGGTAAATTGGAAATACTGTCTGAGCAAAGATTTCCCCTCATCAGTACCAGCTTAAGAACTGAATACATAAATAAACAACGGAAAGGTGACCATTGAAGGGCCTTCCACTACGCCTGAACATAATTTGCCACTCTTGTAGTAAGTTTTGATCCATTTGAGCTAATAACTTTTTTTGGTTTAAATCTGACCATTATGCAACAGATAATGGGTTATATGGTAAACGCGACAAATCAATAATTATGAGAAAAAAACAGCGGCCGCAACAGTGCATAATTCCAGTTGCCCCAATTATGTGTTAAGAATGCTTGCTCTGGAGAAATACAAACTCAGGGTTTAAAACATAACATAGTGGTTGGGGGTTGTTCTTACTAATACATATTTATTATTATCCAAATGAACCCCTTTGAACTATCTACATAAAAACAATTTTTTTGAACTGCATGTTACACATTGTGCCTTGCAAGAGGCACATTTTTCCACTACTGTACTTTAAAACTGGGATCAGTCAAAGCTCAGATATCTCTCAATGAAATACATTAATCACCAGAGTTACATTGACATTTTTATGGTGGCATAATAATTACAGGCTGCCACTGAAACTTAGAAGTCTTTGCCATTAACCCTGACATCTATTTTAAAATGCAGGGAACTGGGAACCCCAAAGCATGGCTCGTGATTCAGCTGCACTTAAGTTGAATTTAGGGCCATATTATCAAGATCAGCGTTAAAATTATCGCCGCTTTAGCGGCAGGAAACTGCAGCTAAAGCGGCGATAATGGGCTTGATAATATGCCCTTGTGAATTCCCATAGAAGGCCATGTTGACACCAAAACATGGGCTTCTATGGGAATTCACAAGGGCATATTATCAAGCCCATTATCGCCGCTTTAGCGGCAGTTTCCTGCCGCTAAAGCGGCGATCATTTTAACGCTGATCTTGATAATATGGCCCTCAGTTTGTTATTTATTCATCCTTCTGAACAGTGGACAGAATTTTACTATTAAGTATGTTAGCAAGAACGCTTCTAATATGCGTGGCTCTGAAAGCTTATGGATTCCACCATAGTTGTAACTGAGGTTTTTAAACGCAGATTGCAACACAGACACACCACATGCTGTAACTTCAGCATGGCCCATTGTCATTCTGTATGAGAGAATCGCCACAGGCAGAATGACAATGGGGCTAATTGACACTCTGAAAGGTCTGGGAGGGGCTGTTGAAGCCTCTTCACTTCAAAGAAACGCAAGCTGGCCCCCAACAGTGAGCGCTGTAAAACTCCCGAGGCTTCTCAAAGGGGGCATTGCAGTTTTCTGCAAACCCCAGAATTACGGACAAACGGCGTCCGTAAAAAGAATTATGACGGACAACGGACTTTGCAGTGAAATGACGGACTGTCCGTGAAATTTACGGACGGTTGGTCACCCTACAACCAAAGGTTATCTCCTACCAGAGGTCAGGTCTGGCACGTCCGCGCATTGGCCATTGTAAAGTAGGCCGCTTTGGGAGAGGCGTGGGAGCTCGCCAGCCAATCCGGAGAGCAGGCAAAGCAAACACTAAAAGGGACCTAACAACCCAGCACGCGTCAGGAGAGCTTCCTCCCATGCATAGCGCTACTATTATAGAAAAGCGACCAAAAATAACAGAGACATCTAAAGCGTGATAAAGGTAAAATCAAGTACTAAATAAAAGCGGGGGGGGGGGGGGGGAGCCAGGCAACTCCCTACACTTCTGCAGTGATACAAGGAAAGAAATATGTATTAAAAAAACAGATCCACATTTTCTTGATGCCTTGTTCATCTACTAAATGTATCTGTTCTGATGTCTTTCTGAAACTGTGCCTGCCGACATGAGGTATAGGCATTCATTTTTTTGCCCTAGTGAGGTGGTGTCGGAGTCTGCTGAGAGACTGCGATTGCCTGTTTCCATGTGCCTTGCATGATGTTTCGACTTGGCCTTCAGTCTGTCAGATCGACCTCTTCCTGGCCACATGTTTCTGCCCCTACACACACTCACAAAATGATTTTCCCTGTTCCATTTTCGGCACTTCTGTCTCATGGCTGGGGTGGCGCCACTGTGTGGGTATGCCAGTCCACAATGATAGCACGTTCTCTCATTCTTATGCAGTGGTGGTGTCCTTTTGGCATTGTTGGTACTGCTTCTCGCCACGCGGTGGACTTACTCCATTGTTCTTGTTCTGCCACTCTCCATATTGATGGCATGTGATGTGGCTCTGGCGTCCATCTGTGCCACGGCCAGTATTGTCTTTAGCATGTATGTTTCCTTCATTATTTTTGTGCAAATCCACTGGAGTAGCACCCTTCAGTGATGTGCAGTCGTATTGCCTCCTTGTTGTTGAATTTGTCAAATTCGTAGTACGTTACAAGTTTTCACAATCTCGTTGTGAAGTTGTCTAGTGATTCATCTGGCATGCTGTGTTGAATGTATACTGTTCATAGTCAACATTGCGCTGTGGATCAAAACTGTCTGTGAGGCATTTTATTAGGTGATGGACTTGTGCGGGAAAGTTACGAGCAGATCTTTTACGTCATAGCCGACTAAATTGAGGAATAGGTCTTTGGCCTCTTCGTCTGAGTGACCTTTGTAGGTTGCTTGCAGGTAGCGCCCAAATCGGCTGATACATTTTCCCACATTGCGCCTTTCATTTGGGAGTCTGAGAGATCGAACGGCGGGGGGAGGGGGCATAAAAAACTGTGCAGGGGATGCCTTCTTCCGTCATCATGAGGGACGCGCAGCTGACCTGTGTCACAGCCACTTCTTTCTTGCTTTTCCCCGCTTCACCAGCTCTTCCTCCTTTTTCTGTTGTATTTGTCTTTAACCCGTTCAGTGCTCATGATGAGCTCAGCTCAACATAACTGCCGTTGCCCGCCCACGCGCGATTGATTCCCCGCATGTGCGGGAGAATTAATGAGTGGGCGGGATCGTGACGAGCTCAGCTCGTCATGAGCACAGCTCCACTGTGAGTCATGAGCACAACGGCGCCGCGTCCCCGCACCGCGGGGGAATTTCCCCCGCAGGGAAGGGGTTAACAATTATTTGCCTGACTTCAAAATGGCCACTCCCATTCAAGTCTATGATCCTTCAGGATTGACTTGTTTCAAAATGGCCGCTCCCATTGACTTACATCGGGAGATCGGCACTGACTAAATTATGGCACCAAGTTCTCGGAAGATCTTGTGTTTTTTTGTGCCTGCAATGCTTTCTGGGCACTCTTTATGCTCTATGCAGTCGCACTCGCTTCTGAGCTGCCGTGAGGGCTTCTGGGGCACGCTCTGAGCTTCCTTGAAGATACACGCCTTGGTGCGCTTGGCAGTGGTGAAACTTTGGCGTGGGAGGCCTCCCTGAGGTTGCACTCACCTGTAGATGGACTCGTTGTGTCGCGGGCCCTGTACTACAAGATGCTGATGTCATGCTTTCTGATCCCGCCTCATCGCCAGTTGTCACATCTATGTCTCCCACAGCAGCAGAGACACACACTGAGACAGGCAGGTTGGGAAAAGAGGATTCTTTATTCTTGCGTTGGAAACAATTGGTACATGCCTTGCAGACCCATGCTCATGCATCCGGCCCTTCCGCCTCCCTGTCTTGTAATGTACTGTTCCCTCCCTATGACGTCTTTATATCCTGCCTTGCCTCCGCTGACCGGAACCAGTGTCTGGTGTCCACTACAATAACAAGGGTGTTCAGGGTCCTAGTGCCCTCCCTCATGCCGGTATTGTTACAGTAAATAGTGTAGTAGTGTATTCAGCACAAAGTGTTACAGCTTTATCTAGATAGTTTGGAGACCAACCAGCAATTGCCAACACAAGAACCTCCCCAGCGGAATAGAACACCAACAAAGATGCCGCACCCACAGACTCACCAGGGTTCCAACCAAAGCAAGAACCAGGCAGTCTCCCAAACTTCTCACTTATGTATAAGTCTTCAGAAATTCACTATCTCCAATAAAGAATTGATGCACACACCTGAATATTGAAGATGGGACATGCCTGCTAGATATGCTCCTCGGTCTCTCATCTCTACGATGAAACAAATGGTGTATTCCTTAGCCTCACTGTATAAATCTAACACATGGACCATCATCCCTGTTTGTACTCCAGATCACTTAAGCCATCGACTAACCAGTACAGAGTAGGTGTGATATCAGCTATCCCACACCCATGATACAGCGCCTACTACTAACAATGGTGCAGTAATAGAGAATTGGTGTTTAACCCAATCCATAACCGTACTCTAGGATGCCATAAGCTCATTCTCATAAAGAGGGGAAAGATAATGGAAATATTTTTTTATAATTAGAGACAGAATTTTAGTGCAAAGTCTAGTGACATACTATTACTGTTCACCTAATACATTTGAGACAACAGTGGGGTCTGCTCTTACCCCAAATAACGCTACGCTAATGGGAAGGGTTAGGTTCATGTCGGACTAGTGGAGGGTGGACCCCTTGAAATTAAGAAAAGCAATAAAGTCTCACCCTGGTTATTCTGATGAACAAAAATTGATCAGGGCACCCACATGAATCTAATGTTTAAAGAAAAAAGAGTCATCAATTTCATACCTGCAGATTGTTTTTCCATGGGTAATTTCAAGAAAAGTTCTCAAAGGGGTGCATATAATATACCGTTTCATAGTACAAATTAATCATCAAATTGGTTCAAACACATAAAGAGATGACCACGACTAATGTGCAAGTCCTGAGTTTTCAGTGTGACATGTAGGAGCTTTCGCATGTGTGCACTGATTCTGTTTTTTTCAGCATTGTATCCTATTGTTAATCACAGGTCCACCAAAGTGAAATTTGGAATTCAATTATTTAACACAGCTCACATGTTCCAATGCCCATGAGTCTTTCCTGGGGAAAGGCTATTAGGAAAAAACTGACTTCCGAAGCACAAATAGACTTTTCCTGCCTGGTGGTTATGCCCCATTGGGCTCATCAGGTGGTGCCTGGACCCTCTTAAGGCACTGTTGATGTGTTCCGACCCACAGTGTTATGAGGGTCTTATAAGAACGAGGACTTGCTGTGCCTTTCAACAAAGGGAGGTTTTAATTAACAAAAACAAGATTTTTCTGTGGATGCTTTTTAGTTGACTTTAAAGCATACTGCACCTGTGGCACTGTAAGGGGAGGTCACTTGTAGAAATGATTCCTCTTGTGGTAGTTTCCCCGGCAACCGCGGTCCGTGCAGGTAACAGCGGTGGTGCGATGGGGCCACGTGAGGGGGGATTTCAAGGGACGATGCAGAGGGAAAATTAAATAAACAATTAATTTTCCCTCTGCATGGTTCCTCGAAATCCCCCCCCCCAACACGGCCCCACCGCTGTTACCTGCATGGACTGCAGCTGTCCCCCGGCCAAGGCTCAGGTAACTTGCTGCTTAGTCCAAATAGTTTTGGAGGTTGCGCTGTTAACGCTGCGCACATGCGTTTTATGGTGGAGTGCAGGACCCTGTTAATTGATACATGAACTGGCCTCCTTTTGTCAGTCATTTGGCATTCATTTGACCAAAATGTATTAACTTCGGGAATTACATACAGCTGTGTATTGGCCCTAACATTGTGCAATGCTTGCATTGAGCCACTGAGAATTTTGATACAGGATTTAGGATTGTCAGTATAGCAATATGAATATGATACATACATGTGCGTAATAACCGCCAACTTTGATTATTTCTAGCCCAAAATCCTGTATAATAAGGGCCTGATTTACAGTTTGTCTGATGTATATTTGGTCACATATGTGACTGGTATCCTGTCTGTCTCAATACAAGTGCACTATTTTGAAAATAGTGGAATAGTGCATCCAGAAATATATAAGTTCACAAATCTTTGGTTTTGTAAAACACGTTCTCCTTTTTTTTTACTCTTCATGTATTGCAGAAAATCCATCGAAAGAACTTCCAGCCACAACATTCCATTCAAAAACATTTGAACTTCATCAGGGCTGTAAATAATTAGACATATATAAGAAAAAACTCCACAAACAATTAAACATACATAACACAATAAGTAAGAAAAAAAACAGTTTCACACCAATAGTACATATATACAATGACAAACATGAACATAACAATAACCATATGTAAACCAATTACATTGAGACATAAAAAAATGTTAAGCCCGGGTGTGGCCATGTTTTCATGGGAACCCCACCAAGTCCTGTGCTTCCAGGACAGGGATAGGACTGATCATTATGAACGCAATCAAATAATACTAGACATGATCAATATCATACTGTCCAGGAATCACTTTATTCATGATGGTCACTGGTAGCACCAACTCCAGGGTACAGCCATGGGTTCCCAGTTTACTCCCTGTTATGGCCACCTTTTAATGGGCTGGTATGACAGGGTGCATGCCTGGGGCAGAGGTGCTTCCCCCTATACTGAAAATATAGTCTTTTGGGGGAGGTATATTGATGATATCATCTGCCTCTGGACTAGTTTGACTGAAGGGTTACATGAGTATTTCTCAGATCTTAATGATAATCCATGCAATAAATGACTAGCCATGAGTCACCACAAATAAAGAGTTGATACAACCTCCATCCTCTACTGGTGGTACTTGGGAATTATCATGCTTCAGCAGGCAGACTCCATGCCAGCTCTCTAATCTTACTGAGGGTAAGAGAAGGGCACATGCCAACTGCATGCCCATAATGCCCTGCACCTTCGAGGATGCTCTGGGTTGCAGCACCACTTAAAGGAAGCAATGCTTCTTCCATAGTTTTTTTGGGGCCTTTTGTTAAGCATATGAGCCTCCATTACACTTTGTATTTTACACACCAGGTACAAGGAATGATGCTGCTGTCACTTTATTTAAGTGAGACAGCCTCACTCTGCTCACCTCTAGACTGGGAATTAGATGAGTAACTAGTAGTCCCATGCCTCTACCTCTTGAAGGTAACCTGAGCCAAATGTAAACTCAACCCAGGTTACCTTCACCCGTCCGCTCTGTACACTTTGCTTCAGGGCCACAAACTATATCTTCAGTTTTAAACTTGAAACCCGATGGGCCACACATCATTCTAGGGATTTATTTGCATAGTTTTATTTAGCACTGGCTAGACCCGGAAGTATCAGAGCGCTTTACATGAGGAATCAGCGAGTTACAGGTTAGATAATTGCATCAGTTACAGGAGCCAAGTATAAACAATGGAGAAAAAACAGTGATTACACAAAAACATGAGTTATTAGCACGTAGCATAGCCAGGACACACGACTGATGGAGAATGGAAGGTAGAGGGGGAAGGTAACAAGCATAGGCATAGCCAATAGGTCTCGCCTTTGGGACCTTATAAGTGTTTAGCCATGCAACAGTTGCATAACTAAATACTTATAAGGTCCCAAAAGCGAGACCTATTGGCTATGCAAAGCGGCCGTGCGGCCGCGAAAGTGAAAGTGATCGCCATCACGATCACACATCAAAACGGCCGTGAAAGTGAAAGTAATCGCGGTAAAGCGTGGCGCGCGCGCCCGTGCACATGCACTGTAGCTCTAGGCTGGCCTGGTAGCACTTTTTGGAGCCCTCTCAATAAGTCTCGCCAGACCAGCGCATGCGCTGGGTCAGGCGAGACCTAAAAAGGGGTAAGGAAAGCAGATAGTGTCAGGCAGCCTGGCAAGGGAGAAAGTACTTCAGAAGTCAAAGTGAGAGATAGACTAACCAGCTGGTGACTAATGATCCAAAAAAACATCCGTGTAACGGTGAAAGTATACGATGATAGGGGTGTGGGAGACCTAAGTGGGGGGGGCAACCTAGAGGGAAAAGGTCAGTCAGGTGAACAAGGAGTAGTTCAGCAGCAATGAGGATCAGTCAAAACCGCCAAGATGGAGGACCCACGGGAGCCGAAATGATTATCAAAAAATGGCGGGATATACAAAGATCAATCACAAAATCATAAAGGTAGCTGACTCAACGGCTCCATGCGGGGCTGGAAAGGGGAGGCAGCCACAGGATCACGGAGGGAAGAGGCAGGGGAGGAAAAGAAAAAACACAACGTAGGGAAGGAAAAACGCAACGGGGAGACGAGGAAAAACAGTGTCTGGCTGGGTAGGTGACGGCCGATGGGGTGAACCAGAGCCAGACTCCTCTATAGCTGCCTAAACAGCTCCACTGGGCATCGGCCATGTTGATCGAGCTCCGCGGTAAGTACAACATTCAAGTTTTCCACCCAGGGGGCATTGTCATAGTTCCATCGGCAGCATAAGTCCCGCTGTTATTGTAAAGCACTGCCCGCCTCACCCTCCAGCTCGTTCTGGCAATGCACATTAAATGCCACTACAGGTTCTGCTCGGATGACTCAGATGCTTGAGGAAAAGTTAAAAGATTCCTAACAGGAAGTCATGTGTCTGCTGCACTGTATGATTATCAACACGAAACTTTACCAAATCGTCCGGGGTGTGTAATTTGCAGGGACCGGAAGATCTGGTACCGATATCTCAGTGCCTGTTTCTTGCATTGTCTTTCTGTCCAGTTTCCCTTTCTTTGCCTTTGCAGAAAGCACAGAGCTGGTGTCGCTAACAAGCAGGTCTTTAAAAAATCAAGGTGAGTGTTGGGTTGCTAGGGATGCCTCTTGAGGGTGCCTACTATTGATCTGCCCTCCCATACCTAGAAGTCTCCTCTCTCACATGCCTTTCATTTGTTTTATAGCACTACTCATACCATTGTAGGGTGTCAGAGCACTTTACCTCACACACACATTATATAGAGGCAATGAATGAAATGTGTGTAAATCAGTCTATAGAAAATTTTACATAAAACAAAGAGGATTACAAGGTGTAGGAATTGCATGTCATCCATATTGGTAGGCAGTATTTTTTTAAGAGTCTTTGGTCTGTAGAAACACAAACTCTGGATTTAAAAAGTACCAAAGCGTTTGGGATGTATTTCTTTCCAAACAAACCCTTTTTGCAATATTAGGTCCCTAATACTGCCTAATACTCTGCAGTATAAAGACTGAAGATCTGAGAGTGTTCGAGGGCTACCTTCAATTGAAGGAAGGGGGTGTTTAAAGCCCCAGTGCATGGGCAGCCCAGCCCGGCGTATTGATGTGATGTGCTGTGCTGTGCAGTGCCATGAGCCTCCATCCCTTCACCTGCTGCAGCAGCTATGAGGCAGACCTGCTGAAGATAAGGTCTGACTCTGTCCTTTACTGCCTCTTGAAGAAAACAACCTTTCCAGTTTCTTATTGCACCTAATAAAGGGAGTGTCACTTGCCTCAAACTTTACCCATCATTTCATTAGCCAGAGCTCATACTTGACCTTTGTTCCGTCTGCCGCGCATGCTCTTCTCCCACATCGGGCCACTAGAGGGCGTGTGCCAGCAAGAACTGCTGAAGGCAGGGCGTGCTAGAGCCCCTGCTGGGTGCTGAGCGCACTCAGCTCCAACTGTATAGGATGTGCAGCGTTGGGGGAGCCCGGGGACTTCGTCAATGTTCCAGGACTGTCAGAACAATGCTTGATTTCCTGCAGTTCTGCAAACCTTCCGACAACAGCAGCCCGCAGGGGTACTCCAAACTGCAGTCTTCTTTGAGACAGGAGCCGTCACCGTGACCCTTGACCTCTCGCACGCGCCCAGAGGCGCTTAAGAGGGGCCAGTGACTCCTGCAGCGCGGGTCAACAGGAGCCAGTAGGGGGACCCCAAACTTCTTTGTGGCAGGAGCCGCCACCGCGACCCTTGACCTCCTGCACGCGCCCGGAGGCCCTTGAGAGGGGCCAGTGATTCCCGCAGCGCAAGACAACAGCAGCCAGCAAGGGGACTCCAAACCCCAGTCTTCTTTGCAGCAGTAGCCGCCACTGCGGCCCTTGAACTCCCGCACACGCCCGGAGACGCTTAAGAGGGGCCAGTGACTCCCACAGCGCTGGCCAAGGGCGGGCCTGTCTGCGCCCGTCAGAGGCAGGAGGAGGCAGGGCTGAGTCTCCCCACTGTGATGTGTGTTCTAGCAACGACTTTTATTCATACATCTTCTGGGCCTGCGACGATTCCACCTGCTATGGTACTGTAAACTTTGAGGTTATACCTCGTTGTTACTTTAATCATTAGTGCGCTTAGTTTAGATTTTATTTGGAGTACTTTCTTACGTGGTCATGGGGAAAACGAAACAACTGATCACTGGCTTAGAGAAATCGCCTCCAAAATAGCGGTAATCTCCTCCAAAATCGCGGGAGTCCATCATTAATTTTATAATAGGAGCAATGGGGGCCATTGAGAAGGAAATTTTTTAAGTGTGGAGGAAACTCTAACAAGGTGTTCTGAGAGGGGCACTGAACCCCCAAATTTATGTATGTCTTCTTCAACCTCGGACCAATTACCTGAACTACAGCCCACATACCTAGATATGCGAACAAGAATAGGTCTGACCAAAATCTTAATCTCGTTTCGCAAGGCACCTCGAATCCTATCCCCCCATCTAAACAGCCCAAAATTTCCGAAATCCACCCTGCTAAGACCAGCACGACACCTTATGATGGGAAATAAATGGTAACAAAAAGGGTATCTGGATCAAAACCGGGCCCTAGCTTCAGAGAGATTTGAGCAAACTATTGCCTGCTGTTCCATCCGACCCCATGGACTGCTCCTCACTAACGACTTCTGTGCAAGCACTGGTAGATCTTATTAAATCTTCCGGGTGTGTTCTTACAGATCGACTTAAAGCTGTTGAATGTGCTGTGTTATTATGTGCAGAAAGCCTGGGTTCAGAGAATATGTACATTAGGAATGGGAGGGTAGGGCTACTGTAGTACCGATGGTGCTGCTTCTAGAAAGCTTATAACCCCCCCTGTACAGCATCATGTTATGGTGATTGGTGAGGTGCCCCTCCAATCCCTGCACGAAGTGTCAACTACAATGATCCAGACACAATCCACTGTGGATGCGGTAAGGGCTCATAATAGGGGGACATCTCCAACCCTGCCTGTTCCTTTCACCGCTGCTGCCCCTGCGGACCCTCCCCCCTGGAATTCCCCCTAGGAATTCCTCCCTGGAATTCCCCCGCTCCCGCCTCCAAGCCTCTCCTCCCTCCCACCTCCCCTACGTAATGGCGGCCACTGCGCGGTCGTGCAGCGGACACGTGCAGCAGGCGCACTCACGCAGCACTCACGCCTACAAATGCCTACACAACAACGGACCCAAATACCACAGCGACAGAATCAACTTCCACGTACAAAAGAAACCTCCGATCTTCCAACCTCGCACTGGCCGAAACCCCACGCATCCACAGAGCCAGAACAGGCGGAAGATCCTTCTCTCACATTGCAGCCAAGACCTGGAACGAGCTACCGGCAGACATCAGACGCGCCCCCTCCCTGGACACCTTCAGGAAGACCCTCAAGATCTGGCTCTTCGGCTAAACAGATCTGCGGAACCTCCCCCCCCCCCTCAGCGCCTTCAGACCCTCACGGGTGAGTAGCGCGCTTACAATTCCTTGGTTGATTGATTGATTTAACCGTCAAATGTAATACCTATGCAGGTAGCACAGCTCCTATACATCCCCGCCTGTCAGGGATCGCATAGACCTCCCTCCTGATGTTACCCCATATGTGGTCATCTTGGCAAACGTTCTGCCCATTGAGTCTCCACATCATGAATCATAGTACACATAGAGAAATAAATCTCTCAATTGGATAAATTCTTAAAGTGGTGTTGGGGGGAACATTCTTTGCAGATTTCAAGATCGCCAGACTGGTTGGGTGGGTCGGAAGGGGTACCAAAGTGTTTCAAGGCGATTGTGTGGTACTCTCTTTCAAATCCCCAGGACTGGTCACTGAAGTATTAGGTCAGGTAAATTCGGTGCCCTCAAAGCAAATCACAGTCCTACGGCTTGGTTTCTTTTATAAGCTACCCAGGCAATAGTTCTGTCGGCCACATGTTTTTACGCAACAATTCCCCCCAATCCAACGCACACTGCAACAACCACTTACAAATTTGAACTACGTAAATTATCCCCTGTACTCCATTGCAACCTCCAGTAGGTTTGACACTCTCTCCAGCCTTACTGAGGTAGATTGACTAAAGGAAAAAGCACTGGTAGGCCCCATACTGCAAAAATCCTGGTCTTACAAATCTGACTTCTGTTAATATTATACAGCCTGAGATGGGCTTTAAAGTTCTAATGATCACGGAACCATCCCCACCAAGTAAGGAGATAATTGTAGACTCTACATGCTCAGATCTAACTAACATCACAGCTCTATCTTGGAGTGTAGAGGGGCTGCGTAGTAAGCTCAAATCTCCTGATTGGCTCAAATTCACAGCTAACTTTACTATTGTTTGCGTACAAGAAACTTGGGTTGTTAATCCATGTCACCTCAATGGTTTTAAAACTTTTAATTCTCCGGCTATTTCATCAAGATATGGTAGGAACAAGGGTGGTCTCTGTATTTATGTGTCAAATAAACTACCCTCCGCTATCGTAAACCTTAAGACACCTAGCACTTTTTATCAAATTATTTGTATTTATTTTTTTGTATCTTCTAAACTGATCCTAGCTAATTTTTACAACAATGCTTATGGTGTAGATATTGTGGACACACTAGCTTTACTTGATACTGACCTGGAATCCATTCTTTCGAAGAAGAATGGTGACAAAATCCTAATTTGGGTGGGGGATTTCAATATTCAACTCTGTAAACTGACTTCCAAAAGTATTTGTGGCCTCACCACTAAATTAAGGGGCCACTCATTTTTTACATTCAGACTATGGTAAGAAGCTTAACAAGCTTATTTTTAAATATGATCTAGGCTTTAGTAATGAATTTGGCAACAGCTCCACTGAGGTATCTTGTACCTTTGATGGCACTATGGGTAATAGTGTCATAGATTTTCTGTTTTTCCCAAATCGTTATTTGGCGCTAGTTACTAATTTTACATTACACTACTGTGCAATGAGTGACCACTACCCTCAGAGCTTAGCATTAAAACCTGGGTTAGTAAAAAACAATAGGGCTTGTTACCACACTCTAGCTGTGAAGAACCTAGAGCTCTCTTGAACGAATGAATATGCGTTACGGTGGTCCATGATTGACCTGACTGGCTTCTTGAAGCAATTAATCCAGCAGCAAATGAGCGCTTTTGATGTTTGTCTGGATAACTCGGAGGATGCCTCTGCTATCAGGGTGTCTTTTGGCCAAATTACCACAGGTATTAAAGTTAGGATAACATCTAAGCAGAAAACAGGATCCGCAAAGAGAAAAGGCAGGTTCGATCAGGCATGCAGCGAGACCCATGAACAACTCATAGGAGCTCTGAAAAACAATCCTAGGAATAAGGAAATGGTTCAGCATTGGAGATGGGAAAACAGGCTTACTCTAAAAAATCGTAAAATATCCCTAAAAGAGGAGACCTGGGAGAAACTGTATGAGACTAGCTGTAGTAACGACACCACTGAATTTTGGCGTGTTATCAATTCCCCTTTTTTCAGTGAAGATGATAAACCAAAAATAGAGGTTGCAGTGACTGAAGAGGATTGGATAGCACATTTTCCCAACTTATACTTGGCCACTACAGATTGTTCTGATCCGGCTCCAGCTCCTACGGTAGATCCCCTGACATTCACTCTCACTCCTGACTGGTCTGCTCTAAACTTCACAGTGGAAGAGGTCTCCCTTGCTATTAGTTCAAGTAAGGGAAACAAAGCTCCATGACCAGATGGGGTCCAGATTGACCTGTTTAAAGCTAATATCGACCTTTGGGCCCACCTTCTTACCCATGTTTTTAGATCATATCCAAATGTGGGGTTTCCCTTGTCATGGACAGAGTCTCAGATTGTACCTAGTTTTTTAAAAAGCTGATTGCAACTGCCCAGTGCATTATAGACCAATCTCCTTACTAGATTCGCTGTTTACGGTGGTTGGCTGTATTCTGCTCGCCAGTCTACAAAATTGGGCGGATTGCTATATTAAGATCTCTGATTTACAATGTGGATTCCGTCGGGGAATTGGCACCATGGAGCAAGCCATTAATTTAAATCTATTAATGGGTAAATATGCGTATATCAAAAGTGGCAACCTGTATATGGTTTTTGTTGATTTATCATCAAGTTTTGATTGTGTAATCCACGAAAAGCTGTGGTCTGTAATGAGCTCGATGGGTATTGACTGCACCATTATCAACTTTTTAAGACACTTGTACTCAAACAGCTACGCATGGGTACGCGTTGGTATAAAGGGCGAGTGTACACACCCCTTCAGAATTGAAAACGGGTTTGCCAAGGGTACGTAAGTTCCTCGCCCCCTTTTAAATTCAATTTGTATATCAATGATCTGGGTAACACACTTGCCAGTATGTGTGTGGATCTGCCACAATTTAAGCACCGGCCAATACCCGTTCTGCTTTAGGCGGATGACGCGATACTTATGGCATGCACCCCTCTGGCTTTGCAGCATCTTCGTGACAGTTTAGTAATTTTTATGGAAAATTTGGGGTTACTAATTAATATAAGTAAGACATTTGTTATGACAGTGGGCCGTAATTCAACCAAGTGTCGCAACATTTTTATAGGAAAAGTTATTTTACCTTTAACCTCGACCTTCTCCTACTTGAGAATTTTATTTGACTATGAAGGGAATTGGAAAAGTGCTATTTACTCGAGAAGATTGCAATTTCATTGCCCTTCTTAATTTTGCAAGGAAATTGGTGAAAATTCAACCAAAAGAAATTTTTACCATACACTATGCAAAATGTAGAAACATTGCAATGTACGGATCTGAAATATGGGGACACGCAAATGTTGAATCACTACAGGTGGTGGAAAATGCCTTTTATAAAAATCTTTTAGCACTCCCTTCCAGTTGCTCAAACTTTGTATGTCACTCTGAATTGGGAGCAAATTACTTAATAGATTTGGTCAAGAATCAGCCAGTCCTGTTTGGCCAAAAAATATGGACCTCGGACTATATGGACTTGAACCGTGCCAAAGTAAACGACTGTTGTGACTCAGAGCTTGCTTTATACATTTCTTGGTTAAAGTTTATCAAGAAATTTTGCTTTGACATTGGTCACCCAGAATTTTATGATCAACCTGAATCATTGACAACCATTTCGAGGAGGACTTGAAATTGTGTGTGGAATTGGCCAAACCAACTGTGCAACACAACCAAATGGTCTTGACCACGTTCTCAATGCAACTGTACCTTTTTAATGTTTTTAATGCCCAGAACAGATTTGTTTTAAGGCGTTTTAGGCTAAATATATTCCACCACCTGATAAGTTTCCCAACTGTTAATTATTGGTCCAATGTTTTACTGC
Organism: Triturus cristatus; assembly: GCF_964204655.1. Lineage (NCBI taxonomy): Eukaryota > Metazoa > Chordata > Amphibia > Caudata > Salamandridae > Triturus > Triturus cristatus. Next base: position 666,983,523 of record NC_140583.1, read on the forward strand.
CTTGCCCCTGTGATAATGTGTCTAAACAATCAACATATAGTGTTCTTTTGTTAATTCTATACAGACCTGAGAAGACGTCTTATTATACCTTTATTGACATTTTTAAATTGTAAACATTGCAGGCCGGCATTCTTATACTTAGTTCTTGCAAGGTTTCTTTGAGCAACGCAAACGAGAAGAAAGTCGATATCTGTGGTTTGCTAAAGTGTGACCTGTCTTTTTAGTATCTTTATTCTTATTGTACTATATGTGTTTACTAATGAACTGTTGTTTTTATGTACTCTTTCATGATACACCCTGTGTAAATCGAATAAATATGAAATTGAATTGAATTGACAGAAGACCCCCAGACCTTGTCTGCCTGATAATATGCAGTAGAGAGACTAAAGAACCCCAGGCCATGTCTGCCTGATACTCTGCAGCAGCAAGAGTAAAAATCCCTAAATCATGTCTGCCTGATACTCACACTCCTTATCGCCGCGTCTTTCCTCCACGTTGGCAGAAACAGGAAGCTCCCAGGCTCTCCTGCAATGCAGCTTTGTGATTAGTCTGAGCTCGGTGGTTCGACGCTCAGACGGGAACTGGAAGCCTGGGCATGTTCTCCATCCAGGCTGTAATTCAGCCTGTGTAGAGAACATGCAAAGTACGCATGACTGTTTTGACGGCCCAAGACGGCTGGCCAAACAATCATGTGCACTTTACAGAATGCCCACTACTCCTCCCATGCTCCCTGAGCAGAGCAGCCCGCCTGCCAAGTCTGCAGCAGGAAAAAATAAAATGATAACATCGAGTTATAATTTTATTTTTCATTTATTTACACTGCTGCAAAGCAGTGGGGTGACGCTTCTCCGCCTTAGCGGAGGAGCCGTCCCTGCTGAAGATCCCCAGGCTGTGTCTGCCTGATACTCTGCAGTAGAGGCAAAAGATTCCCAGGCCATGTCGTCCTGATAGTGCAGTAGAGAGACAGAAGATCCCCGAGCCGTGTCTGCCTGATACTCGGCAGTAGAGAGAATAAAGATCCCCAGGCCATGTCTTCCTGATACTCATCAATAGAAAGACTAAAGATACCCCGGCCATGTCTGTCTGATACTCTGCCGTAGAGAGACTAAAGATTCCCCGGCAATGTCTTCCTGATACTCTGCAGTAGAGGGACTAAAGATCCCCCGGCCGTGTCTGCTTGATACTCTGCCGTAGAGAGACTAAAGATTACCAGGCCATATCTTCCTAATACTCTGCATTATAGAGACTAAAGATCTCCACACTGTCTACCTGATACTCTGCAGCAACTAGAGTAAAGATACCTAGATCACGTCTGCCTGATGCCCTGCAGTAGAGAGACTAATGATCCCCCGTCCTTGTCTGCCTGATACTCGGTCGTAGAGAAACTAAAGAGCCCCTGGCCATGTGTTCCTGATACTCTGCAGTAGAGAGACTAAAGATCCCCCAGCCGTGTCTGCCTGATACTATACCGTAGAGAGACTAAAGATTCCCAGGGCATATCTTCCTGATACTCTGCAGTAGAGAGACAGAAGATCTCCACACCGTGTCTGCCTGATACTGTGCAGCAATTAGAGTAAAGATCCCTAGATCACGTCTACCTGTTGCCCTGCAGCTGTCAGTAAAGAACCACCTGCCATGTCTGTCTGATACTCTGCAGTGGAGAGACTGAAGATCCCCAGGCTGTGTTTGCCTGATAGTCTGCAGTAGGGAGACTGATGTCCCCCGGACCATGTCTGCCTGATACTCTGTTGTAGAGAGACTTAAGATCCCCACGCTGTGTCTGCCTGATATTCTGCAGTAGAGAGACTTAAGATCCCTGTGAGAAGTTGGCCTGGTGTATGATGTCACTAGTTATAGTGTACACCTTATATCAGTCCAAATACCCTTATGGTGATTGGTTGTAAAGTCAACCTTATAGACCAGCTATCCTAGTGGTAGCATGGACAAGAGCAGTCTTAGGCTAAACTCTGAATGGCATGTGAAGCCAGCTGTGATACCATATATAATCCCTTGAATACCAAATGAAAGGACACCACAACAGATATATATATAAAATAAAGTGTATTTATTCTAAGCAAACCCTCAGCACTCTTTATGAGTTTAGAGGTAAGTACAACACAGTCTTATTAATGCATACAGTAAGTCACACAGGTAAGTAATACAGTTAGGCCCTAGGGGCCACGCAAACCATATACTAAATAAGTGGTATAAGAACCACTGTCACGGAAATAGAATAGGCCTAGGCCTAGGGAATCGCTGGGGCTACACTACACTAGCGTTAGTTAGGAAGTGGGAGGCCCACGGGATTCGTGTGCAGAGTGGAAACACTCACGCGTAATGCGTAAAAGTCAATAGCAATGTTACAGTTTAGAAATAGATAGATTTAGGACACTTCCGGAGTAGCTAGGAAGTCGAGACTTGAAAACTAGACACTAGGATAGTCACTATCCTGATGAGCACCGGAGTACCCAAGTTACCTAGCCCACAGGCTGCGGGTGCATAGGGGTGAAGATGCGTCGTTTTCGTCGTCGACTCCTATGGATGCCTGAAGAAAGATGCTGACAGGCAGTCAGGGGAGAGTGTCCGGTGGATCCCAAGGCTGGGATCAAGAAGAGAAGAAACCTGCAAGCAGAGGGGACAGAGTCAAGGTCACTAGCCAGTGACCACGTGGAACCAGGAAGGAACCAGGCGATGTCGTGAAGAGTTGCAGGTGAAGGTGAAGCTTGTCGCTGCAGCCAGGAGGACCAGGAAGCGTCGAGGACGACCAGGACCAGGAGGCGAGCTGTCCCACGAAGGCTCTTGCTGTCGGCGGCGTCGAAGTTGGACTAGGACTCACCAAGCCTTGGCAAGCGGAACCCACGAGGAACAAAGGACTTGCTTCTGGTGCAGACCAGGAAGGTCTGGGGTGCTTCTTCTTTGCAGAGAAGCGGGAGCCAGTCTGGAGGAGCCAAACCAGCGCAGAAGATTTCAGGGAGCGTCGTCACAAAGGTCACTAGCCAGCGGGCAAGCAACCGGACAGACGCGGCAAGCAGGAAAATGCTGAAGGGCCCCACGCAGGACTCGTGGAGTGTGGGGGGCTGGTCTTCGGTGCAGATGGTGCTTGGGGTTGGGGCTTCTCAATCCCCGGTGCACAACTTCGAGGGTACCTCAGAAGCTGCGCTGTAAGTTACTAGCCACTTTACCCAGGTAGCCGGTCCCACGTCGCTCGTCGCCTCCACGGATCTCAGCTCTGCTGCAGATGTGGATGAGGGTCGGAGAAGTCTGGAAATCAAGGCTCTGGTCGGGCTCTGCAGTCGGTTCCTCGTCGAACGTTTCACAAAGCAAAGGGTAGTCTCTTGATGGTGCCTGTTTGCACAGGGTAGCCACTCCTTGGCTACAAGGGAGATTCTTCAGTCTTCTTCTTTCGTCGAATGTCGAAGGTCCAGAGTTTCTGTTCAGTTTTGCAGGTTCAGGATAATCTAAAGTCTTGAGGCCCAACTCCCACTCTTATACTAATCTGGGGGGCTGGGATACCTGCTAGGTCACGCCTTATGGGTGGGACCTGGGAGGGGGTGGTTACACCCACTTCCCTTTGTCCAGTTTCGCGCCAGAGCTGGGGCTGGAGTGCCCCAGCGCCGGTTTGAACTGGACTATGCAAGGAACACCTTGTGTGCCCCAGGCATGTCTCATTCCTTTCAGCCCACCCTGCCCCAATACACTAAAGGCTGTCTGGGGAGGTGCTAGCACCTCCCCAAGCAGGAAACCTATTGTCCAGGCCTCCCTGGCTGGGATCACTCCCAGCAGCAGGAGGTCAGACTTGTGTCTGTGGCAGCAGCATCCATTTTGTGATGCTGAGGCTTTGGTCAGAGGTTACACAGCAAAGTAGGATTTTAACATGTCTCTCCCTCTAGAAGGGGGGAATAATATCCTCATCACCAGAAATGGTATGGGGGTATTATTCCAAAGTGTTAGACACCTTACACGACATGTTTTGATACAGCCCAACCATAGTTACCATAACCGTTTAAGATTATAAGGCACTTTAAGAGTATATGGTAGGCTATATCATAGAACAGCTATAAGGACATGGTTCCGAAAGCTGCAGACAGGCTCAGCTCATGCTAGAGCACCATCTCACATGTTACCAAGCACTCTGCCTCCAGGATTGTTAAGGCCTGCCATAGGAGTGACTGATAGGTACACATGTGTCTATATATAAGGTAGGTATAGGAATACTACACCTAAGCAAGGGGTGATTACACGACCTTGCCCCAGCTGAGTGATCAGCCAGTTGTGTCTGATTGGAAGGCCAGACCAGGGGTGGCATAATACATGCTGCAGCCCCTGGGAGGCCTAGGGTACACCTATGCCCTGGGTACCTAGGGTACACTATACAGGGTCCAATAAGGTGATCCTTACCAATTGGGTATGTACCTAGGGTACATGGAGTCCATTTTACAGAGAGAGCAGACAGCCTGAGACCCTGAATGGCAGGATCTCAGGCCAACTAAGTCGAAAAACCAGCTAGACACTAGGCAAAAAGTTGGGGGTAACCATAGTCAGATATCCACCTTCCTACACAACCCCCCCCAAACGAAAGGAGATAAGGCTGGCCATTACAAGGTAAGCCTCTATTGCCTGAGTGGCCATATAAGGAAGAACCAGCACTGGCATGGTTACCCCCTGTCTCATGGTCCACTAAGCAATCCCTCATCCTAAAGATATCATAGGGTCTCCACCATAGGGAATCTCTACCTTTGGTGTGTCTTTGCAAAGTAAAAGGCTGGTGTTGAGATGGAGTACTGAAGTGAGTGTCCTCAAAGTGAGGCCTCAGCTTCCTCCAATCATCCTCCACCCTGGGTGCCTTTCTTTCTCTAACTGAGTTGCACTGTGCTCTCAGGGCCAGCCTCTGGCTACCTAAAGCTGGAGGCTGGGTCCCTTTTGTGGGCTTACTGGAGGGACAGGTCAGGTTTGGGGCCCTAAGGTCCCATGTTTGCCTGTGCCCAGCAGAATCCCTCTGGGGGAGGTCCCTAACTACCTGTGAAGGGGATCCCTCAGGAATGTTTTTACCCATCACCTGGCTAGGGCAACTAACCAGGCAATCCTCATTCTTTTGAAGGGGGGGTTCTTGTGGACAGGGGCCCTCTTGGGGTCCACTGGCCTCCCTGACCTCTGCAGCCCTGGGCTGACTGAGGCAGGGTAGAGAGAGGCAGGCTACCTGCACCAGACTGGGTCCCACCTTGGAAGGGGCCACTGACATCAGAGGCTCTGCCAGGCCAGGCCTGGCTACCTCTGGGGCAGTACCTTCACAAGGGGTGAGGTCAGATCCCTGAGGAGGCTGACCTCTTCCTAATGTCTGGGGAGAGGGAGACTTTTCTTCCTCCCCACTACTCTCTGTTTGTGTGGAGTGATCCATAGTTTCAGGCTTCACTACACCTATATCAGTCTGAGTGTGGGCTGAGACCATTACAGCCTTGCCAACCTTTTCAGGAAGGCACTCAGTTTGTGTTTGAGCTGTGACTGTCACAGCTCTGCCAATTTCTACAGGGAAGTCTGTCTGTGCCTGGGCTGTGGCTACCACTGCCCTTCCAACCTTTTCAGGGAGGAAAGCTACTTGGACAGGGGTTGTGACTGGCACAACCCCACTACCCTTTTTGGAAAGGCCTACCATTTTAGAATGGGTGTCTTGTTCAACTCCAGCCCAAGCTGAGAGTTCTAAGTCATTCCCCAGCAAGCAGTCCACAGGCAAGGTTGGAGACACTGCCACCCTTTTAGGGCCAGTGACACCTCCCCAGCTGAGACATACCTCTGCCATGGGATGACTGTTCTGTTTGCCATCAATGTTAGTTACCTGGTATGAGAAACCAGGCAAAAGCTGCTCAGAGGGAACTAGCCTATGGGCCACCATAGTGATGCTAGCTCCAGTGTCTCTGTAGGCCTCAGCTTTTCTACCATTGATGTAGGGTTCCTGTCTGTACCTACCCAAAGTGTTGGGACAGGCAGTGAAGTTGGCAAACCCCATGCCACCATCACAGACAAGAGTAGCTGCTGCAGGGGAATTGGCTAAGCCAGGATCCCCCTGTGTTCCCCAAGAAAACCTAACCAAATTTTTGGGGGCACTCCCACCACCCTGTGTGGAGTTTTGGGGCCCTGAGGAAGATTTCTCTTTTGCTTTATCCCCACCCTTCTCTTGAGGCTTGGTGGTATCTTTCTTTTGGTCACCACCCTGATTTTTAGGCCTAATCCTGGTCCTGACCCATTTATCTGCCCTCTTTCCCAATTCTTGGGGAGAGGTCAAATCTGAGTCTACCAGGTGTTGATGGAGAAGCTGGTTCTGACAATTACTAAGGATCTGCTCCCTCATAATCAAGTTGTACAATCCTGTATAGTCCTGCACCTTGCTGCCATTTAACCAACCTTCCAAAGCCTTAGTGGCACAATCCACAAAATCAGACCAGTCCTGTGTCTGTGTCTTCTGGGTGTCCCTGAACAACAACCTATATTTCTCAGTGGTTAAGCCAAACCCATCTATCAGAGCACTCTTCAGGACTTTGTAATTGTTTGCATCCTCATCACTGACTGTGAGGAGCTTGTCTCTACCTTTGTCAGAAAAGGAGAGCCACAAGATAGCTGCCCACTGACTCTGGGGAACCTGCTGTACTTTGCAGGCCCTCTCCAAAGCAGTCATCCATTTGTGGATGTCATCCCCATTCTGATATGGGGGGACTATCTTGCTTAGGTTTCTATGGTCATAAGACCTATCCCTATCTCTAGGAATGTTGCTGCCACCAGTGGGTTCTAACCCACTTAACTTTTGTTCTCTAGCCAGAGCAAGCTTCTATTTGGCAAGGGCAATTTCTTCCCTCTGAATCCTCAGATTAGCTTCCCTCATTCTGGCTTTATGCTCCTTTCTCTCAGGTGAAGTCATTCCCCTGTGAGAGGAAGCATTAGAGATGCTAGAGACATGGGAGTGGATGGATTCCCTTGAAGGGGATCTGTCCCTCCTGCTTCTCTGTGAATGCCTACTTGTGGGTCTGTATGGGGGGACCCCATGCAAACTCCCATGTAAACTTAAGTTAGCCTGGCTAAGTCTCCTTACTTGGCTCTGGCTGTCTACCTCCCCATCTGAAGCCCCATCTGACTCCTCTGTGGTGGGTAGACCCTCCTCTGTGCCTAGGGCACCTGCCTGAGATGCCCTCTGAGCATCATACTCCTCTAGGAGTTGTCTTAACTGAAGGAGGGTAGGGTTTGCACCCTGTTTTATTCCTCTGGAGGTACACAATTGTCTCATCTCCTGGAATGTTAAGGTATCATACCTAGAGGGGGTCTTCTGCAGACCTGACCCTCCTGGGAGAGCATCTACTTGATCTCCTCCCAGAGGCATGATCTAGTGAGGGTGTGGTGTGTGCACCTACCTACACTAGTTGTATCTACGAAACCTCTCTAGTGGTTGTAGTCAGGGTGTGTTACTCCCTTCAACCTACAACCACTAAGTCCAGTAGGACTTAAGTATTACAAACTATGTTATATGTACCTAGACAATATCTGTGTGATCTTTCAATTTAGTATCTCAAGATTACAATGGTATTACAACAGCAAGCTCAGATCCCAACCGCTGCTCACCAATGTGAGAAGTTGGCCTGGTGTATGATGTCACTAGTTATAGTGTACACCTTATATCAGTCCAAATACCCTTATGGTGATTGGTTGTAAAGTCAACCTTATAGACCAGCTATCCTAGTGGTAGCATGGACAAGAGCAGTCTTAGGCTAAACTCTGAATGGCATGTGAAGCCAGCTGTGATACCATATATAATCCCTTGAATACCAAATGAAAGGACACCACAACAGATATATATATAAAATAAAGTGTATTTATTCTAAGCAAACCCTCAGCACTCTTTATGAGTTTAGAGGTAAGTACAACACAGTCTTATTAATGCATACAGTAAGTCACACAGGTAAGTAATACAGTTAGGCCCTAGGGGCCACGCAAACCATATACTAAATAAGTGGTATAAGAACCACTGTCACGGAAATAGAATAGGCCTAGGCCTAGGGAATCGCTGGGGCTACACTACACTAGCGTTAGTTAGGAAGTGGGAGGCCCACGGGATTCGTGTGCAGAGTGGAAACACTCACGCGTAATGCGTAAAAGTCAATAGCAATGTTACAGTTTAGAAATAGATAGATTTAGGACACTTCCGGAGTAGCTAGGAAGTCGAGACTTGAAAACTAGACACTAGGATAGTCACTATCCTGATGAGCACCGGAGTACCCAAGTTACCTAGCCCACAGGCTGCGGGTGCATAGGGGTGAAGATGCGTCGTTTTCGTCGTCGACTCCTATGGATGCCTGAAGAAAGATGCTGACAGGCAGTCAGGGGAGAGTGTCCGGTGGATCCCAAGGCTGGGATCAAGAAGAGAAGAAACCTGCAAGCAGAGGGGACAGAGTCAAGGTCACTAGCCAGTGACCACGTGGAACCAGGAAGGAACCAGGCGATGTCGTGAAGAGTTGCAGGTGAAGGTGAAGCTTGTCGCTGCAGCCAGGAGGACCAGGAAGCGTCGAGGATGACCAGGACCAGGAGGCGAGCTGTCCCACGAAGGCTCTTGCTGTCGGCGGCGTCGAAGTTGGACTAGGACTCACCAAGCCTTGGCAAGCGGAACCCACGAGGAACAAAGGACTTGCTTCTGGTGCAGACCAGGAAGGTCTGGGGTGCTTCTTCTTTGCAGAGAAGCGGGAGCCAGTCTGGAGGAGCCAAACCAGCGCAGAAGATTTCAGGGAGCGTCGTCACAAAGGCCACTAGCCAGCGGGCAAGCAACCGGACAGACGCGGCAAGCAGGAAAATGCTGAAGGGCCCCACGCAGGACTCGTGGAGTGTGGGGGGCTGGTCTTCGGTGCAGATGGTGCTTGGGGTTGGGGCTTCTCAATCCCCAGTGCACAACTTCGAGGGTACCTCAGAAGCTGCGCTGTAAGTTACTAGCCACTTTTCCCAGGTAGCCGGTCCCACGTCGCTCGTCGCCTCCACGGATCTCAGCTCTGCTGCAGATGTGGATGAGGGTCGGAGAAGTCTGGAAATCAAGGCTCTGGTCGGGCTCTGCAGTCGGTTCCTCGTCGAACGTTTCACAAAGCAAAGGGTAGTCTCTTCATGGTGCCTGTTTGCACAGGGTAGCCACTCCTTGGCTACAAGGGAGATTCTTCAGTCTTCTTCTTTCGTCGAATGTCGAAGGTCCAGAGTTTCTGTTCAGTTTTGCAGGTTCAGGATAATCTAAAGTCTTGAGGCCCAACTCCCACTCTTATACTAATCTGGGGGGCTGGGATACCTGCTAGGTCACGCCTTATGGGTGGGACCTGGGAGGGGGTGGTTACACCCACTTCCCTTTGTCCAGTTTCGCGCCAGAGCTGGGGCTGGAGTGCCCCAGCGCCGGTTTGAACTGGACTATGCAAGGAACACCTTGTGTGCCCCAGGCATGTCTCATTCCTTTCAGCCCACCCTGCCCCAATACACTAAAGGCTGTCTGGGGAGGTGCTAGCACCTCCCCAAGCAGGAAACCTATTGTCCAGGCCTCCCTGGCTGGGATCACTCCCAGCAGCAGGAGGTCAGACTTGTGTCTGTGGCAGCAGCATCCATTTTGTGATGCTGAGGCTTTGGTCAGAGGTTACACAGCAAAGTAGGATTTTAACATGTCTCTCCCTCTAGAAGGGGGGAATAATATCCTCATCACCAGAAATGGTATGGGGGTATTATTCCAAAGTGTTAGACACCTTACACGACATGTTTTGATACAGCCCAACCATAGTTACCATAACCGTTTAAGATTATAAGGCACTTTAAGAGTATATGGTAGGCTATATCATAGAACAGCTATAAGGACATGGTTCCGAAAGCTGCAGACAGGCTCAGCTCATGCTAGAGCACCATCTCACATGTTACCAAGCACTCTGCCTCCAGGATTGTTAAGGCCTGCCATAGGAGTGACTGATAGGTACACATGTGTCTATATATAAGGTAGGTATAGGAATACTACACCTAAGCAAGGGGTGATTACACGACCTTGCCCCAGCTGAGTGATCAGCCAGTTGTGTCTGATTGGAAGGCCAGACCAGGGGTGGCATAATACATGCTGCAGCCCCTGGGAGGCCTAGGGTACACCTATGCCCTGGGTACCTAGGGTACACTATACAGGGTCCAATAAGGTGATCCTTACCAATTGGGTATGTACCTAGGGTACATGGAGTCCATTTTACAGAGAGAGCAGACAGCCTGAGACCCTGAATGGCAGGATCTCAGGCCAACTAAGTCGAAAAACCAGCTAGACACTAGGCAAAAAGTTGGGGGTAACCATAGTCAGATATCCACCTTCCTACAATCCCCAGTCCGTGTCTGCCTGATACTCTGCAGTAGGGACTCTGAAGATCCCCACGCCGTGTCTGCCTGATATTATGCAGTAGAGAGACTAAAGATCTCTAGACCTTGTCTGCCTGATACTCTGCATCAACGAGCGCAAAGATCCCTAGATCATGTCTGCCTGATACTCTGAAGCTGTCAGCAAAGAACTTCCCGCGATGTCTGTCTGATACTCTGCAGCAGCAAGAGTAGAGATCCCTAGAACATGTCTAATACTCTGCAGCTGACAACAAAGTTTCCTTGGCCATGACTATCTAATACTCTGCAGCTGAGAGCAAAGCTTCAAGTCGAGGGTGGCCTGGCTCACTAAAGCCGCCGGTAAAGATCCCCAGACAATGACTGCCTTGTACTCTGCAGCTGAAAGCAAAGATCCCCAGGCCACGTCTGCTTGATACACTGCAGCAGAAAGAAACGACGCCCGGGACATGGTCTCCTGATACTCTACAGCTGCCAGCAAAGATCCCCAGGCCACGTGTTGTTTGAAACTCTGCAGCTGAGAATGAAGATCCCAAGTCCATGTCTGTCTGATACTCCACAGCCTAACACAAAGATCTCCAGGCTATGATTACTGAGAGGACTGCCTACAGACCGCAGCAGCTCAGGGAGCAGGTTCCCAGCTCATGGCTGCCGGAAACTTCACAGCACGGAAGAAAGATGCATCGGTCATGTCAAATGACACATATTCTGGCCCTAGCTTCCAAATGTTGACCACAGAACGACTGCCTGTTGATCAACAGCTCAAAACAGAGGTCAACAGACATAGCTCTCTTGTTACTCCTCAGCTCTGGGCAGAAGCTGCCTGAAAGTCCAGCACTGAGAAGAGGTATCCACAGATCTGGGGCTACTAATCATTCGGGCCTTGTCCAAAAGCTGTCTAGCTAAGGAAAAAAAAACAATACTTTAGTTGTCTGTTAAACCTAAGCATTGCTGCACCCACAGCGCTCCTATCTACCATTTGCTATACCCATGAATTTAACATCTGCTTATAATCCACAGAATTTCAAGCATGCAGCACTTGGAGCCAAATCTGAGCATTGGGACCTATCAGCGGACGGTCAAAGTGGGCAACTGGAATGAAGACATGTCATGGGAAGAGGTAAGTCAAAGTAGAGTTATGAAACAGCGATACTTAGTAGGAATGATGGAGCACATTTAAGCATCACAGCAAAACAAGGGGATGAGTACAGGGCATTGTGTGCTTTTAACACCCTTCATCTGTAGAAGATTACCATTGCTGTAACTGGAATGCAATATGTTTGAACTGTATTGTGGCTGCAATATGATGAGGACCAGGTTACCTATAGGTTATGATGGCCTTTACATATATATTTTATTTTAATCGGGGTTAAACAAACCGCATTAATTGTTTTCGTTTTAGACTTACAGTGAGGAAGCTCTGTTCAGAAGTACTGGGCCTATCAGCGTGCACACTGTGAGCCTAATATCAATATAAAATTACTTTAAAGGTCAATTGAAGACTATACACACGATCAGTAGTGTAACAGGCAGGCACACACCACTGCTGCAAACCATCTGTGGTAACCACTAGCACTACTGTGTACTGTGCTCATCAACAGCAATATAAATGGGCAGCACCATATATATAACGTAGGAAGGAAATATCTATGCACATCTAGAGTCCCCGCAAGACCTAGGGTGATCAGTGACCATCATTGCCAGTCGGCTAATTAGAGAACTCAAGGGAAGGAAGCCATGGAAGGTCCATGGGTGCCTTCAATCATGGCCACTGGAGAAACTTGCTGAACAGGGCCAATGGCTGGGCCACCTCTGCCTTGGATGCTTCCTGCTGGCTACATGACAGTGGGCACCCTGGTGACTGTGTTTGAAGGTGTCCATGGAGCTTCAAATAAATGAAAAATAAATAGCTTGTTGTCAGGGCTATCTTCACCATTTTTCCAATTCACCTGTGAAAGGTTGTAATCAAACGGCTTATCTTTGCATAGGTTGACATAATACATATATACAGCTCTTTTCCATAAGCCCAATGACACCTCGATCCCTTCCTTGCTCAAGTCCTCCTACCCTTATGTCTCTCTTTAGGATGCCATGACTTCAGCTTTTCTCCATGGGCCCCATATTTTTTCAAACTTGTGTGCACGTCCTCATGTACCAATCTGTATTTTTCCCCACCCATTCCTGTATGGTTGGGAGCGCTCCTCTCCCTTGATATTTAATCAAATCCTGTTGTGCATCCATTAGGGCCACATTACAGAAGAGGAGTAGGTAATGATCGAGAGACTGTTCTCCCGAGATACCTAGGGTCACCTGTTGCTGGGTAAGCATCACAAGTAATCTATCACTGCCATAATTCTGGTACCCATTTTACCCCAGTACTATTGGGCTCTCGGGAAATCCAAAATTGTATGTAGCAGGCTACCCCTCTTTCAAGAATCCCTAGGGCAGAGATGGTTGTCAATCCTCCACATGCACAACACCTTGGTTCTAGTATAGTATGTGGTTGGAGAACACCTTATATCTAGTTTAGTATGCCCTTTTCAAATATAGTATGCCTTCAGTTGGATTAACCGAAAACCCACCCTTATAGCCACCTTCCCCGTGTATGGACATGTCACCCCACAGTCATTGTATTCAAGTCTTCCTAAATCACCCTACCATCTCTCTGTCAGCGTGTCTAACAGTGGGAGGCTGTTTTGGAGAAGCTTGGAGTAGATTTGGGACTTTGTGTGGCTAGTGGGGATGAAGGGAGAACACGCTATATTCTAATGGGGATTCCTCTGCTATGTCTGTCAATAAGCTCTCATAGTCACATAGTATGTGCCTCAATCGCTGATTATGAAGGAACTGGCTCCATGTTAGCTTGTATTCCTCTTGTACAGAAAGGAATCATATCTCCGTCTTTCCGGATGTCACATCACCCAGTTTAGAAATGCCTGGTGTGTCTAATTTTTTGTAGTTCAGTATTGCACGCATACCTCTCACCTTATCTAACTCCCATAGGGGGGTCTCTAACATCAGCTTGCCTTTCAAGCCTAGGGCCTGGGTCAACCGCCTCCATGTCTTAATTGCGGCGGCCATCAGAGGGGGTAAGGGAGCCATCGCCAATCCCCCATAAAGTCACGGGAAGTAGCACTCCTGGTCCATTGCCTGTCTATCCGCAGACAGTGATGGCTCTTGTTGTGTAGCAAAGGCCCAGTCATTAATTACCACCAACTGTGCAGCCCAGTAGTACAGTCATAGACTTGGGAGTGTGATTCCCCCCTTTGAGGGTTGTCTTGTCAGGGTTACCAAGGCAATCCTAGGTGTCCCCCTGTCCCATAGTAGCACATGTGTCATCTCATGCACTGAGTGGAAAAAACTACCAGGACTTTAAATGGAGTGTTTTGAGGTATAAATATGTCAGCAAATAGATCATCTTATAAAGTGTACCCTTCTTAGCAGTGAAATTGGAAGTATCCTCCATTTCTGATGGATACATCTGCCTGTGGATTCCTCACCTTATGAATATCCCCTGCTCCAGCATACCACTGAGACTTTTTCCTAGCTATCCACGCCGACAAGGTCGTCACAATGCTATGACTCTGCACGCGGCTCCGCGTGACGTCACTGGAGCCATAAGAGGGCCACGTCGGCGTGATGACGTCCGTTCCCTTTTATCCGCGCTGTCGACGCTAACTTTTTTTTCAGAGACTCTCCATACTTTTGTCTGGATACATTGTATTTTGGATTGTATCTCTCTCTGTTTTGGCATGTCGGCCCCGAGGAAATCGGGCTTTAAGCCCTGTAAAAAATGCAGGGATCATATGTCGATTACTGACCCTCATGAAGACTGTCTTTGGTGCTTGTCGTCTGACCATGATGTTGAGGGCTGTTCTTCTTGCAGGAAGATGAATCCGAAGGCTCTGAAGGAGCGGGAGGCCAAGCTGTAAATGGCTAAGGCAAGAAAAGAAAAAAGGGGTCGTAAAAGATCTAAGTCAAGATCTTCGACGTTGCATGGCTCCAAGAGAAATCATAAGAAGAAGAGGCATGCATCTCGGCGCCGATCATCGAAGGCTGTGGCTTCGAGGTCACCTTCTCCAGCCCATCGATGTCGAGTAAAGGACTTTATCTCTCCTTCTCTTTCAGTGTCTCTTCAAGTGACTTCGGTTCATTCTCCATCTTACAAGGGGACTCCGAAGCAGTCACCGGCGCCGAGATTTTCACCGACTCCAGAGGATGGGCCGAATATGGCTGATGATGAGGTTCCTGCGGCTCCGCCTGTGGCTCCGGCAGCTCTGGCTCCAGAGGTGCCTCGTTTGGATCCTGAACCGGCACAGTACCCGCAATTTCCAGTGCCGGGTTCGGATCCATCGCATTTTTTTAATGCGATGTATGGCGTGTTCGCCAGGGCCTCGTACCCCTCTGGAGCACCTTCGGGTCCCATGGGTCCTCTGGCTTTTAGTTTGGGTGTGCCTCACCAGTATCCTCAGGCCCCCTTTGTACCATTTATGCCAACGACGCTGTCCTGGCAGTTTCTGGCTCCGAGGATATCGACGCCGTATGGGCACTCCCCGGCTCCATCCTGTGAACCTTCTCGGATTCGATCGGCGCCGGTTGCTACAGCAGATCCTCCTTCGACGCCGCTCCCGGAGCCATCGGCGCCGCCGGTGCCGCAACCAAAGATGCGCTCGAGGAGAGAAGCACAGAGGTTGTTAAAGGAGGAACAGTACCAGGCTGAGGAGATGGAGGAAGGGGAAGTTTATGATACAGAGGATTTGTTTGAGGGATTGTTTGAGGCAAGTGGACTTGAGACTTCCCCAGAGTGGGACTTTGCTTATCAGAAGGCTTCCCCCTCGAAAGAAGTTGCACCTTACCATATTGTGATGAGGAAGGCTGCTGAACGTTTTGATTTGCAGCTTCCTATGGCTGAGTATAAGCCTAATTTACTTACAGAGGTGCTTCATTCTCCTTCCTCTGTGGTTGAACTACTTTTGCCTTTCAACGAAGCATTGACTGAGCCAATCCTTGATGTATGGCGCAACCCACTTTCTGCTGACAGGGACTCCAAGAAGTTGGAACAGTCTGCAAAGAAGGTCTTTTGATCAGCTAGCATGGCTCTGAAGTCTACCAATGCCACTTGTCTTTTGGGTAGATATATTCATGCCCTTATGGACTCTGCCAAACAACTTCTTCCTAAATTGTCTGAGGAGGATAGGGGTAATCTGAGTGAGGTGCTGGCAGACTCTCAGGCTGCGGCTCGCCAAGTCAGCCAGTCTGGCCTGGACACTGCGGATTTGGTTGCCAGGGTGATGGGTTCATCCATTGCAAAAAGAAGACATGCATGATTGAGGTCTTCTGGATTCTCTCCCGATGTACAGGCTGTCCTTCTTGATCTGCCTTTTGATCTAGACGTTTTGGAGAGAAAGCTGATTCTGCTCTACAAAGATTTAAGGACGGTAAGGCCACAGCGAAGTCTTTGGGCCTGCAGTCTCAGGCGAAAGGTTATGGCTATAGACGATACCATGACTTCGGAAAGTCTTCCTTTCGTGATTACAGATAGCCACAGCAGCAGCAACAGCAACAAAACCCCTTGTACAAATACTATAGAGGTAAGGGTTGAGGTTGCCTTTGTGGAGCCGGGCATCAGCCTTCTTCCTCCTCCTCCTCCTCTACCTCCGCAGCCCCTCCTGGTAACGCAGGAAAGCAGCCCTAGATCCACCATTCTGGATCATGTAGGTCCTGTGGGAGGTCGGCTTACCCACTTCCTACAAGATTGGAAATCGATCACTTCGGACCTTTGGGTTCTAGATCTGGTAGAAAATCGGTATGCCCTTCCCTTCAGGGAATTCCCTCCTCCTCACCCTCCTTGCCTAGGGTTTTGCACAGAGGATCATTTACTTCTCCTTCAAAAGTAGGTTCTTGCCCTGTTACAAAAAGGTGCGATAGAGTTGGTTCCAGAGCAGGAAAGGGGTCAGGGATGCTACTCCCGGTATTTCTTGATTCCCAAAAAGGATGGCAGGTTACGTCCTATCCTGGACCTCAGGATTTTGAATCGGTTTCTCAAACAGGAGAGATTCAAGATGCTCATCTTAGTGCAGGTTCTTCAGACGCTGCGACAAGAGGACTGGATGGTGTCCATCTACTTACATGATGCGTATTTTCACATCCCAATCCTGAAGTCGCACAGGAAGTATCTCCGGTTTACAGTTGGTTTGCAACATTTCCAGTTTGCGGTCCTTCCGTTTGGTCTTACTACTGCACCTCGAGTCGTCACCAAGATGATG
Source organism: Triturus cristatus (assembly GCF_964204655.1). Classification (NCBI taxonomy): domain Eukaryota; kingdom Metazoa; phylum Chordata; class Amphibia; order Caudata; family Salamandridae; genus Triturus; species Triturus cristatus. Next base: position 667,000,151 of record NC_140583.1, read on the forward strand.
GCGGTGGTGGCTGCCCATCTCAGGAGGTCGGGGATCCTGGTTTTCCCCTACCTGGATGACTGGCTTCTGAAGGCAGAGTCGCCAGAGATGGTGCGTCGTCATCTGCAGGTAACATCTCAGCTGTTGTTCAGATTGAATTTTTCTATAAATGTGCCCAAGTCTCACCTGGTGCCCTCTCAGCACAACTTGTTCATAGGGGCAGTACTGGATACCACTGTGTGTCGAGCTTTTCCTCCTCCGCAAAGGATTCTCGACATCCATAAATGATCCCTTTGTTCCACAATGGAGCGGTTGTTCCTGTTCTGAAGGTCCTACGCCTGCTCGGTCTGTTCGCCTCCTGCATTCTGTTGGTCAACCATGCACGCTGGCACATGAGGGCGCTCCAGTGGTGCCCCTGCAGGCAGTGATATCAGCACAATGGAGATCTCAGGGAGTCTGTCAGGATCTCCAGAGGAGCTGCAGTGGATCTGTCTTGGTGGAGTGTTGAGGGCAATCTGTCTCAAGGAAAACCCTTTCATCTTCCTCCATCGGTGGCTACAGTAATAACAGATGCCTCTACATTAGGGTGGGGTGCTCATCTGGGGGTTCTGGAGATCAAGGCTCTTTGGTCTCCAGAGGAAAGATTGTCTCATATCAATCTTCTGGAATTGCGGGCGATACGTTTGGCGCTGAAGGCCTTTCTCCATTCCCTTCGCGGTCAGTCGGTTAAAGTCCTGCCGGAAAACACTGCTGCGATGTGGTATGTCAACAAGCCAGGAGGAGTAGGGTCGTACCGTCTCTGCAGGGAGGCGTTGCGACTTTGGTCCTGGGCTCAGGACCATCAGATTTGCTTGATGGCAAATCATCTGGCCGGGGTGCTTAATGTGCGTGCGGACAGTCTCAGCCGGCAGTTCTCTGCCGACCACGAGTGGAGGCTTCATCCAGAGGTGATTCGACACATCTTCCAGACGTGGGGAACTCCTCGGGTGGACCTGTTTGCCACTCTCGAGAATGCGCATTGCCTGTCATTCTGCAGTCTCAAGTTTCTGATGCAGGGGGTGTTGGGGGAAGTGTTTCAGTTGAGTTGGAGCTCTCAACTCCTTTATGCGTTTCCTCCCATACCCTTGATTCCTCAGGTCCTGAGGAAGATTCGCCAAGACCTGGCCCAAGTCATATTGAATGCCCCGGATTCGCCAAGAAGGGTGTGGTACACAGATCTACTTCACCTCTCATCGCACCCTTCGCTCCGTCTTCCTCTCAGGGTAGACCTCCTCTCGCAGGGGCAGGTACTTCACCCCCACCTCCAGAGCCTGCACCTTCATGGCTTTAGATTGAATGGGGCAACCTGAGTTCCTTCTCTCTCCCTTCTGATGTGGTGGATGTTATCTTATCGGCCAGGTGACACTCCACTAAGTCCATTTACTCCTACAGGTGGTCAACATTTGTTAAATGGTGTGGAGAGAGATCTATTGATCCCTTAAAGGCTCATCTTTCTGATGTTCTCTTGTTTTTCGCTGCATTTGGCCCAGCAGGGTTGTGCTGTGGCTACTGTTAAAGGTTATTTGTCGGCTTTATCGGCATTTCTTTGCCTGATCAGCCGTCTCTTTTCAAATCTCTGGTTTTTTTAAGGTTTATTAAGGGCCATACTAATATGTTTCCGCCTACTCTCTTCATTATGCCCCAGTGGGATTTAAATCAGATTTTAACTTTCTTAATGAGTTCCCCATTCGAACCTATGCATAGTTGTCCTTTGAGAATGCTGTCATTCAAAACGGTCTTCCTTGTTGCTATCACCTCAGCTAGGAGGGTGAGTGAGCTTCAGGCTTTGAGTTCTAAGCCTCCGTTTCTGACCATTAATGCTGAAAGGATGGTTCTCAGGACCAGGGCTGCTTTTCTGCCTATGGTAGTAACTCCCTTCCATCTGGGGCAGTCCATTACCCTCCCTACTTTCTATCCTCGCCCTCACCCTTCCAAGGAGGAGGAGCGGCTTCACCGCCTGGATCCTAAGAGGGCGGTTAGTTTCTATCTGGATACAACGAAGGACTTGCGACAGGACGATCAGCTCTTTGTGGGCTACGTTGGACGCATGAAGGGCAAGGCGGTGCACAAGCGCACTCTATCCAGGTGGATCATCTTGTGCATCAAGATCTGCTACGCTCTGACTGGTAAGGAGCCTCCTAAAGGCATTAGAGCTCATTCCACCAGGGCTAAATCGTCTACTTCTGCCTTGTACAGAGGTGTTCCTGTGCTGGACATCTGTAAGGCCGCAACTTGGGCTTCCCTCCACACTTTTGCGAAGCATTACTGCTTAGATTCCGAAGTGAGGGGGGACAGCCATTTTGCGCACTCTGTTTTGCACGACCTTTTGGTATAGAGGGTTGGACACCCTTCTCCGGGAGTGGCACTGCTGTGGGAATCTATTCATAAGGTGAGGAATCCACAGGCAGATGTATCCATCAGAAGAACAAGTTACTTACCTTCGGTAATGCTTTTTCTGGTGGATACAGTATCTGCCTGTGGATTCCTCACTGACCCACCCGCCTCCCCGTTGTCCACCCTTTTCTACCTTAAGAGGTATTCGTTAATATGTTATTTCATATTGTCATTATGTATTGCCTCTATTTACCTTTGTGTAGGCTTATAGCAAATGTTTGATTTCCTTTTTCACTTTACACTGTGTGTATTTGTGTGAATCCTGTGTACTATGTATGCATTGTCTATATGGTCGGTCCGCCCGTTTCGCCTCGGTGGCACGAAAAAAATGGGTGGAACTGATGTCATCACGCCGACGTGGCCCTCTTATGGCTCCAGTGACGTCGCACGGAGCCGCGTGTGGAGCCATAGCATTGTGACGACCTCGTCGGCGTGGCGAGCTAGGACAAAGGTTCCGTGGAATGCTGGCGCAGGGGATATTCATAAGGTGAGGAATCCACAGGCAGATACTGTATCCACCAGAAAAAGCTTTACCGAAGGTAAGTAACTTGTTCTTCTTGCATCGTTTCTGTATTCCTCCAGAATTCAGGTTGCGTTGGAAGAATAGGTCCCCATTCTCTGCCACTGACTTGCGCCAATTGATACGAATCCCTGCATGTGACCGAAATACTTCGAGGGTCTGCAGTCCTCGCAGGATGGAATGCTTTGGGTCTGTCAGGTATAACAGGACATCGTCAGCATATAATGAAGCGTCATTCTCCTATTCAGGGTCTCATCATAGGTCATGGATTAGCGCATCCCAGCATATCCGCATAGTCAGTGGCTCAACCACTACCTTGAAAACTAGGGGAGACAGTGGGCAACCCTGACGGGTGCCCCTGCTCATCCCAAATTCTGCAGAGAACACCCCGTTGATCCTGACTGCAACTATTGGGTCTTTATACAACAACCTCATCCAGGACAAAACTGTTGGATCAAAACCCATCTTCTGGAGAATAGCTATCGTGTACAGCCAATCTGTTGAATCTAATTCTTTTTCAGCAACTAGGGCCACCAGGATAGTTAGTTCAAATATGCGGTCCCTACAAGCTAGACACTCGGTAAGCCTCCGAAGGTTGTACCTCATTGCCCTATAGGGCATAAAGCCTGATTGATATGGGGCCACTAGTGAGTCTATCACCTGCATCAGGCAATTTGCCACCACTTTCGCCGGTATCTTTGTCTCCACATTCAGCAGCGATACCAGCCTATAGGAGGCGCAGACCTCTGGTGCTTTCCCCGTCTTATGGTTCAAGAAAATCGTCACTTGATGTAGATCCTGCGGGAGCATTCCATCCTTTCAGGCTCTGTAAAACATCTTATGGAGCAGGTCTACTATACGAAATCTCATACTTTTAAAGAATCCCCACAGTAAGTCTGCAGTAAGATACATTTAATGACTCACTTAAAGAGTCAGTTACGCACCTACAAAATCATCCATTCACACACTTGTACACTCACTCATTCTTCAACAGACCTTTCCCTATATATATTAAACATATTAAAACTGTACAGAAACACATACCTACTGGATGTCATCAGTGATGTCATCAGTGATGTCATTTGAGATGTCATCAGTGATGTCATCAGTGATGTCACTGACCATGTCATGAGTGATGTAATATGTGACGTCATCAGCAGTGCATTGTGGGGGCGAGAGTTATAGTTAGCTGAACTAACTATAACAGGGGAATTTCTAGGGTTTTGTACGAGGGAAATGTCCAGCTAACTATAACGCCCCTGAAACCTTTGGTTTTTTCAGTGAATTTCTAAGGTTTTTTAAATGCCAATTCCTAACTATAACGCCCCTAAAACCTATGGTTTTTTCAGTATATATATATATATATATATTATCTACTGGCGGTCGCCAGTAGATAGTTATAGTTAGGACCCTGTTTCCATAGGAAATCCGCAACATTCTATTTGGAATAACTTTGGCGCCGGTCGACGAATGGTCGCGAAATTTTCAAAACTAATGGGGCGCTACGCTCCGCTCCTACCCTGAAAGTCTTGGGGGGATTTGTCAAGCGGGGGCTGAGAAAAAAGGGGGGTCCCAAAACGCGTTTTCCCCATGCATTTTTCCATAGGACCTTTAGACACAGCTACAGCCCGAACGGCTGAACAGAATTACTTGAAATTTGGCAGAGAGGTAGTCCTCAGGTCAAGGAAGTGCCTTTTGTAGGTCTGGTGTAAATCTGTTCAGTAGGTCCTGAGAAAATAGCATTTAAATCAATATATATATCTGTAAGCGCGCTCCGTGCGCTTACCGTAAGCTTACCGTACGCGTACGGTGCCGTGCGCGAGCTCAATTCTGATTGGTGGTTACATGACTGTAAACAATAGAATCGGTCGAAATCAGGAAGTGTCGGCCGCCATTTTATGTCTCTCGCACTGAGAAACAAAGGTGGGGAACGTGAAACGGGGGCAACGAAGAGAGTTGCAGACCCCCTAGTGTTTGTCAGGGGGTCCAAGAAGGACCCAAAAGTACGAAAAATAAATTAAAAATTTAAAAAAAAAATCACGGGGTACGCGTACGGTAAGCTTACCGTACGCGCACGGCAAAAAAAAAATAAAAAAAAAATAAAGAAGTAACAATCACATTTATTAAATAAATTAAAGGACCCACAAGGGAGAAAAAACAAATGTTACTGCGTAAAAAAATGCGAGGCGCGCACGGCATGGACTGCGCAATGTGCGCGCTCGATGCGCGAAGCGCACCGAGCGCCCACAGCGCGCGCACGGCATGGACTGCGCAATGTGCGCATAGTGAAAAACCAGAAAAAAAAATAAAAAAAAAATACATAACTTAGCATTTAAAAAACCGTACAACTTCACTGAAAAAACCATAGGTTTCACACACGTTATAGTTAGGAATTATCATTTACAAAACCTTGCAAATTCACTTAAAAAACCATAGGTTTCACACATGTTATAGTTAGCTGTACATTTTACTCGTAAAAAACCAATGAAATTCCACGTTATAGTTAGATCAGGTAACTATAACTTGCGCGACCGCAATCCACAATGTGTAATTTCAGATGTCATCATTGATGTCATGAGTGATGTCACTGACCATGTCATGAGTGATGTACTATGTGACGTCATCAGCAGTTTATTGTGGGCGCGCAAGTTATAGTTACCTGATCTAACTATAACGTGGAATTTCATTGGTTTTTTACGAGTGAAATGTACAGCTAACTATAACATGTGTGAAACCTATGGTTTTTTAAGTGAATTTGCAAGGTTTTGTAAATGATAATTCCTAACTATAACGTGTGTGAAACCTATGTCTGTCCACTGCTGGTAGTGATATGCACCCACCCCTCATAGGTCTCAACACTGCTGGTAGTCATATGCACCCACCCCTCATATGTCTGGACACTGCTGGTAGTGATATGCACCCACCCCCATATGTCTGGACACTGCTGGGAGTCATATGCACCCACCCCTCATATCTCTGTCCACTGCCGGGAGTCATATGCACCCACCCCTATATGTCTGGACACTGCTGGTAGTGATATGCACCCACCCCCATATGTCTGTCCACTGCTGGGAGTCATATGCACCCACCCCTCATATGTCTGTCCACTGCTGGGAGTCATATGCACCTACGCCCATATGTCTGGACAATGCTGGTAGTGATATGCACCCACCCCTATATGTCTGGACACTGCTGGTAGTGATATGCACCCACCCCTCATATGTCTGTCCACTGCTGGGAGTCATATGCACCCACCCCTCATATGTCTGGACACTGCTGGGAGTCATATGCACCCACCAACGCACCCCCTTGGAGCTGTACACTGCTGGCCTGGACCTACACACACACCAATATGATGTTAACATGCTGGGCCAGTCCTCTAAGCCCACATTCATGGCATGTGTACGCCTCGTATCCCAAATGTACTGATGCCGTAGGGGTATGTGTGGTACGCACCGTACCCACGCATGAATGCGTGGGTAGGGTGTGCGCATAGTGAAAAACCAGAAAAATAAATAAAAAATAAATACATAACTTAGCATTTAAAAAAACGTACAAATTCACTGAAAAAAACATAGGTTTCACACACGTTATAGTTAGGAATTATCATTTACAAAACCTTGCAAATTCACTTAAAAAACCATAGGTTTCACACATGTTATAGTTAGCTGTACATTTCACTCGTAAAAAAACAATGAAATTCCACGTTATAGTTAGATCAGGTAACTATAACTTGCGCGACCGCAATCCACAATGTGTAATTTCAGATGTCATCATTGATGTCATGAGTGATGTCACTGACCATGTCATGAGTGATGTACTATGTGACGTCATCAGCAGTTTATTGTGGGCGCGCAAGTTATAGTTACCTGATCTAACTATAACGTGGAATTTCATTGTTTTTTTACGAGTGAAATGTACAGCTAACTATAACATGGGTGAAACCTATGGTTTTTTCAGTGAATATATATATATATAAGTATTTTTTAGATCATGAAAACAGTATCTACCTGGTATAAATGCCTAAAATTACATATTTGGCAATATGCATCAGATGCATTTCAGTGGTTTTACAATAGTATTTTACAATTTACATTGTGCATTTGAGCAAGCATTTTTTTATTGTCAATAGGAGGAAAATTTCTTTAAACATGTATGCATTTTTTCCATTTCCATTAATTGGCTGGTATGCACTGTCACTTTAAATAATGCGATCAAACTGGATAACGCTGTCATGTGATCAAGGCAGGTAACTGCCGAAGAGCGTTATGGCGGAATTGTTTGTGCGTGAATAAATACAAAATCTATGCACTATTACTGGGTCCACTCTCGTTTCGTCTTGGAGAAGACTGCTGTGAACGAGGAATTGTCATCTTGACCAGATCGACTTTCTCCGTTGATGTGGACCCTCTCCCCCTGAAGTTGGCTCCGTGGTAGGAAGGTCAAGCTCCCGGTAGATCTGGTCGTCATCGAGGCTTCGGTGAGGCTGGGAACCCGGAAGCAATCCAAAACGCTCTGGCAACGGAAACATGGAAGCCCCCTGCTAACCCAGAGTACGTGCCTGGGAGAACTGGCCGCATCGTGTAAAACACCTCAAACAAGGTACGGGACAGTGTGTACAGTTGAGCAGGTGGGGAGGTGTCCAACTTGGGTGTGTTCCTCCAACAGGACTACACGAGTCTGGGGGACGGCCCTGAAATTTAAAATATATATATTATTGAATCACGCCAAAAATGTCTGCTGCAGTGTTGCGGGATCGCGAGTCGGCCGCCGAGGAGATGTTCTCGGACTCTCCCTCAGAGCAGCATGAGGTCAGCAAATGTGCCAGCAGAGAGGCAAGCGGAGGGGAAAAAAGCCTCAAGGATAAATTTCGAATTTTGGAGAAACTTATACGCCAAGAGATGTCAAAGTGTTGGAAATCCAAGTCACTACAGAAATATCTGGATGTAGGAAGAATCCCCAGGGGCCTGAGAATAATGATTGCCCCGAGTTACGAGATGCTGAACTCCGAGATGATGGTCGAGTGGGCGGAATGTAACCTGGAGTCCTCACGGAAACTGGTGCTAATACTGGTGAAATATGCAGACAGTGATAGACGTGATCTCCAGATAAAAATTGACACTCTTAATGAAGAAATCAAGGCGCTTGGTGATTCCCAGCAGAAACAAAAATTTCATGATGAAATGATGACCAGAACAAAGAGGAAGACAAAATAAAACAAAGGAAAACCTATAAGTTTAGAAGGGACAAGGAAGATTATGCCAATGGGCAAATCTTTACCTTCGCCCGTAAACTCAACACTTTCAGAAAGGCTACAGCAAACAAATGGATGCAGGTGCCACACCAGGAGGACAAAAGTCAACCACTAGTAGAGGCCACATCAACCTCTGACCTCAGTTCTGCGCTTGAAAGTGAGTCAGACACAGAGGGTCAAAGAAACCGATCAATCAAAGTGCTATTAAATTAACTTTGGGGGAAGAACTGGACTATCTGAGGCGCAGCAGAAGGGGAAACACTGCGCCAAAGAAACGCACCGGCAAAAAACGACGGACCCAGAGAAGGAGGGAGAGAAGACAAGCAGCCAGAAAGCACCAGCAACAAGCATCCGTCTCGTGGGCGGGGGGGCCTGGAAGCGCAATTAGTCATGACAACACAGTCCACCTTTGGCGCTGCCCCACCCCCTGTGGTGGAGACGTCCACCCCTGCACCCACCACACCTACCCAACCCCCTCCTGTCCCTGCGGTGCCTGGTCCTGCCACATATGATGCCCCCCCCCCCGGTCGACAAACCTTGAGGTTCGTTTGTGCAGGCAAAGTAGGGGTGGACGCGGTCCCCTACCTCCACCCTTGGACTCAAGAAATGGACTGGCCATATGCCTTTGTACATAGTCTTATTAATTTATTATTTTTCTGTGCTGAATAAAGCCTTTTCTTTTACTTTCAACACTATTGCATTTCAGGTACTTGATGTTGGTGATGAGGCTCTTGAAGTTGGTGTTCTGGTAATGTGTTAGGGTTCTGAGATATGTTTTTGTATGATGGTCATGAGGTGGACCATGGTATCTGTGTGCCATCACAATGTCTGTGCAAATAATCATTGGTAGTGTGTGTTCATTTCCTTTGGAGGCATTGTTCCTTCCTCTGTGGCACCTGACATCGTCCCGTCAAACAGTTGCACAATTGTTGTGCTGACCTGTGTCCACATTTCCTTTGTTGGTGACTGATCCCTTCAACAATGGCCATGCCTGATCACCGATGTCTCCTGCTGAATCGTCTGTGACATCCTTGCTAGTCACTGTACTTGTGTTTTGGGTATGTAGCAATGGCATCATGGACAAATTGTCCCTTTTCAGCACTATGCATGTGTGTAATCATGGCCTAACACACAAATGGTACGTGTTATGCAGGGTATTTGGGCACCTGACTCACAATTGTGGGCATTGTATCTAGTGTCATTGAACCCTATTCCTTCCATGAAAGACAACATCTTGGTGGCTGGCCCAGCACCTGGACATTCCTATCAGTCCTGGGATGTGCGTGACAGTGTGTGTTCCCTTTGGCTATCTTAGTTTTGTATGCAGTTACATGACTATACAGTCTGTTGGCATGTAATCAGGGTGTGTATTGTGCTGCATACGCCATGGGTGAGTATGCTTGTGTCATATGTCCTCACACCCACATGTGGTGTGTCATGCAGTGTGTGAAAGACATCCATCCTCCTGGGAGTGTGACATTGCTGGGAGTCCTCTGCACCCACCCCTCATATCTCTGTCCACTGCTGGGAGTCATATGCACCCACCCCCATATGTCTGGACACTGCTGGTAGTGATATGCACCCACCCCCATATGTCTGTCCACTGCTGGGAGTCCTCTGCACCCACCCCTCATATGTCTGTCCACTGCTGGTAGTGATATGCACCCACCCCTCATATGTCTGGACCCTGCTGGGAGTCATATGCACCCACCCCTCATATTTCTGTCCACTGCTGGTAGTGATATGCACCCACCCCTCATATCTCTGTCCACTGCTGGGAGTCATATGCACCCACCCCATATGTCTGGACACTGCTGGTAGTGATATGCACCCACCCCATATGTCTGGACACTGCTGGGAGTCATATGCACCCACCCCTCATATCTCTGTCCACTGCTGGGAGTCATATGCACCCACCCCCATATGTCTGGACACTGCTGGTAGTGATATGCACTCACCCCCATATGTCTGTCCACTGCTGGGAGTCATATGCACCCACCCCATGTGTCTGGACACTGCTGGTAGTGATATGCACCCACCCCCATATGTCTGTCCACTGCTGGGAGTCATATGCACCCACCCCCATATGTCTGTCCACTGCTGGTAGTGATATGCACCCACCCCTCATATGTCTGTCCACTGCTGGGAGTCATATGCACCCACCCCCATATGTCTGGACACTGCTGGTAGTGATATGAACCCACCCCCATATGTCTGGACACTGCTGGTAGTGATATGCACCCACCCCTCATATGTCTGTCCACTGCTGGTAGTGATATGCACCCACCCCTCATAGGTCTCAACACTGCTGGTAGTCATATGCACCCACCCCTCATATGTCTGGACACTGCTGGTATTGATATGCACCCACCCCCATATGTCTGGACACTGCTGGGAGTCATATGCACCCACCCCTCATATCTCTGTCCACTGCCGGGAGTCATATGCACCCACCCCTATATGTCTGGACACTGCTGGTAGTGATATGCACCCACCCCCATATGTCTGTCCACTGCTGGGAGTCATATGCACCCACCCCTCATATGTCTGTCCACTGCTGGGAGTCATATGCACCCACGCCCATATGTCTGGACAATGCTGGTAGTGATATGCACCCACCCCTATATTTCTGGACACTGCTGGTAGTGATATGCACCCACCCCTCATATGTCTGTCCACTGCTGGGAGTCATATGCACCCACCCCTCATATGTCTGGACACTGCTGGGAGTCATATGCACCCACCCACGCACCCCCTTGGAGCTGTACACTGCTGGCCTGGACCTACACACACACCAATATGATGTTAACATGCTGGGCCAGTCCTCTAAGCCCACATTCATGGCATGTGTACGCCTCGTATCCCAAATGTACTGATGCCGTAGGGGTATGTGTGGTACGCACCGTACCCACGCATGAATGCGTGGGTACGGTCCGTACCACTGTTGTAATGGTGCTGTAGGGGTACATGTGGGACGCATCCTGCCGCAAAAAAACCCAAAATTAAGCGCGGGCTACCGCTCTTGTTTGGTGTTTAGCCCCATTTTTAAAATTATGTATGGGGGCTCTCAGGCCCCCCCAGCCCCGGGGCTACTGAAAATTGGGTGTGGGTGGCTCTGAGGCCCCACCAGCCCTGGGGACCGCCACCACCCGGGGCTTGTCACAAATGTGGGAGGGGGGCCGCGCGGCCCCCCGCCTGGATGCTTGTACAGGCCGTGGGGACTGTCACCCCCCAGGGCCGGCTCCTGCAGTGTCCAGGGTGTCTACCCCCGGGACACTGCCGTTTGCAATGACAGGGCGGGAGCCTCGCGGCTCACACCCTGTCATTGCAAACTGCTTTGCTATTTGGAAGAGAGAGCAGGAAAAGATTGCTTTTCCACATGGGGAGCAGCATGATAGCTGCTCCCCATGTGGAAAAGCACTGCCGGCTCCCACAGATTGGGGACCCCCCCACGGTCCCCAACGGAGTGGGCCAGCCCAGGGGGATGGGGTCCGGGAGGGGTGCCACGCGGCCCCCCTCCCCAAAATGTGTTTTTTTTAAAAATAAATAAAAAAGGGCCAGCCCCGGGGCCATAAGTGGCCACAGGAGAGGGGCAAGGCAGCCCCCTCCAAAAAAAAATTAAAAAGGCCCATTGCCAGGGGGATGGGGTCCCTTTTTTTGTTTCAAAAAAAGAAATTAGGGGGCAGGTGGGGATGGGGTCCCCAATGCCAAAAAATTTGAAAAAGAAGGGGGGCTACATAGCCCCCCTTATTAAAAAAATAAATTTAAAAAAACGGGATCGCGGACAGAGCCCACGCCCCCTCATTGCACCACTCTGCAAACGTGCCCCCTGGCGCGTTTGGAGAGGGGGAACAAATTCCCCTTGAATACTGGGGGCCAACTAGCCCACCAGGTACCTCCAGTATGCGCCAGGGAGCTGCGTTGCAAAGAGGTGTTCTGAGGCCACGCCCCTTTTTACACCTCTCTGCAACGCAGCTCTGTTGCTCTTACTGGAGGTAGCTGGTGGGCTAGTTGCACCCCAGGGACCCTCAGTATTCAAGAAAAGTTAATCCCCCAACTTAAAACGCGCCACGGGGTGCGTTTGCAGATTGGTGAAGGGAGTGGGAGGGGCCTGAGTTCACATGTGTGCAAACATGCCCTGTGGCACGGTTTAAGTTGGGGAATGTATTCCTTGTCAATACTGAGGGTCCCTGGGGGCCAACTAGCCCACCAGGTCCGCCAGTAAGCGCCACGGAGCTGAGTTGCAGAGTGTTGTAAAAAGGGGCGTGGCCTCTGAACACCTGTCTGCAACGCAGCCTCTTGGCGCATACTGGAGGTACCTGGTGGGCTAGTTGCCCCCAGGTACCCACAGGATTGAGGACGAATTAATTCTCTAACTTAAAACGTGCCAGAGGGCGTGTTTGTACACATGTGAACTCAGGCCCACCCCCTCCCTTCACCACTGTGCAAACGCGCCCGGTGGCGTGTTTTAAGTTGGGGAATTAATACTCTTTCAATACTGAGGGTCCCTGAGGGCCAAATAGCCCAACAGGTATCTCCAGTATGCGCCAGGGAGCTGCATTGCAGACAAGTGTTCAGAGGCCACACCCCTTTTTACACCTCTCTGTAACTCAGCTCCCTGGCGCATACTGGAGGTACCTGCTGGACTAGTTGGCCCCCAGGGCACCTCAGGATTGAAGAGGAATTAATTCCCCATTTTAAAACGCACCACAGGGCGTCTTTGCACACATGTCGCCTCAGGCCCCGCCCCTTCCTTTACCATTGTGCAAACGTGCCCTGTGGTGCATTTTAAGTTGAGGAATTAATTCTTCTTCAATCTTGAGGGGTCCCTGGGGGCCAGCTAGCCCACCAGGTACCTCCAGTATGCGCCAGGGAGCTGCGTTGCAGACAGGTGTTCAGAGGCCACGCCCCTCATTACAACTCTCTGCAACACAGCTCTGTGGCGCTTACTGGAGGTACCTAGTGGGCTAGTTTGACCCTAGGGACACTTAGGATTGAAGGGGACTTAATCTCTCAACTTAGAATGGTGACAGGGCGCATTTATACAGTGGTGAAGCGAGGGGATGGGGCCTTATGTGATGTGTGCAAACACGCCCTGTGGCGCGTTTTAAGTTAGGGCAAAAATTCCACTTCAAAACCTGAGGGACCATGGGGGCCAAGTAGCCCACCAGGTGCTTCCAGGAAGCGCCACTGTGCTGCGTTGCAGAGAGGTGATACGGGTCGTGCGCCTTTTGACATCTCTCTGCTACGCAGCTCTGTGGCGCTTACTGGATGTACTACAAATTCCGATTTACTCACCTGTTATCAGGAGAGACCTCAGTGCTGCATCTTTGAGCCCAGTTTTGATCCTGAAAAGTAATTCTAACCATACTTACCAGTAACTTGCATTTCCTTCCATAGGCTAACATTGACTGGTTTCACTTGGAAATTCTTCTAAGTGTGGAGTTTTGGAACTTTAAAATATTCACCTAAAATCATCCGAAGAACAAATTCCGATTTACTCACCTGTTATCAGGAGAGAACCCAGTGCTGCATCTTTTAGCCCAGCACTGACCCTGAAAAGTAATTCTAACCGTACTTACCAGTAACTTGTATTTCCTTCCATAGGAATCCATTGTCTGGTTTTCAGCAGAAAAGTTTCTAAGTGTCTATTTTCACAAACTAAAAATAATCCTTAAAAATCGCCTGTATGACGAAACGCATTCTTTCAACTGTTTACAGGAGATGCACCAGTGCTGGATCCAGGATCCACCACTGAGTAAGAAAAAGTGACGATAACACTACTTAGCTGCTAAGTGAATTTCCTGTAATAGGATAACATTGGTGAGTCTATGTGAAAAAAGTTCTAAAATGCAATAATATTCCTTAAATCACTACTGTAACCAAAACGCTTTTACTCAACTGTTTACAGGAGATGTCCAAGGACTGAATCTAGGATCCAGTCCTGTGGTTAGAAAAGTGATCCATAAAGTAACTAAGTGCATTTAACTAGAAATTCACATTGAGCTCAATGGTGCATTGTGTTTGAAATTGTGTTGCCCATTGCAACAACTGTAACTACTGTACTTAAAAGTCTATTGTCTATTTGCAAAGTATTTAAACTAAAGTAATTCATTCTGAGAAAGTATATTTTGTAATGTAATGTATAATGTAAGTATAATGTAATTTAAAAAATAAAATATCTGAAAATAAATAGTTTAAAAAAATGTAGGAAATCAGTATCAAACAAAATCAATATAACAATTAATACATTTAAAAATTGTCATTTACAAAACCTTTGAAATTCACAGAAAAAACCATAGGTTTCAGGCACGTTATAGTTAGGAATTAGCATTTAAAAAACCTTAGAAATTCACTGAAAAAACCATAGGTTTCAGGTGCATTATAGTTAGTTGGACATTTCTCTCGTACAAAACCATAGAAATTCCCCCGTTATAGTTAGTTCAGCTAACTATAACTAGCTCGCCTGCAATGCACTGCTGATGATGTCACATATTACATCACTCATGACATGGTCAGTGACATCACTCATGACATCACTGATGACATCTCAAATGACATCACTGATGACATCACTGATGACATCATCCTTGTGATAGAGTGGCAGACCTCCTCTCACAATAATAGAACCTTTGATACACACATTCAAAAATAGAAACTAACATTTTCAAATAAATGGACATAGCAATACCACTTACAACACACCAATTCCGTAATTCAAGATATACACACATATCCACTCATTCACCTACAGTCCTATACAGTCACTCACACATGTACTCACTCACATACAAACAATGTATCAAACATCCATTAAATTGCATATATTCAGTTATACAGACACCACCACACTTACTGCTACAGAAACTTACACATACTTACTCTCTTAAACAATCACTTATAGAAACACAGACTAATTTATACAGGAACTCTTCCAATCTCTCACTCTCCCATATACTCACTTATATACACCAATACTCACAGATACTAGTTTAAAACATATGTAGTTACTCATAAAGACACTATTGACACAGTCATTCACTCACTAACACACCCATACACACACTCATCCACCCATACAGTGCTGCACACATGCTGTCTTCAACACATACAAACAGTGAGTCACTCATTCATGCATCTATGTAATACCCCCCACCGAACCATACAGACACTCAGACACTCATACTGATACTCAAAAAACTAACTAATAACCTAGATAGACACTCATGTAGCTACTCAACAACCCATGCAGCCACTTATACACAAAGTGAGAGTCTGATACAGATATTGACATATTTAAAGATTACTTACTAACCCATGTATTCACTAAGATACACTTAATCAGTCAGTTATTGAATCAATTTTCCCCAAAAAATGTCATACATTTAGACACTCATATACCCATTTATTCTTCCATCGACCTTGAGATATACATTTATAAAACATATTTGATTTTCAAAAAAACACACATTCAGTGGATGATGTCATCAGTGATGTCATTTGAGATGTCATCAGTGATGTCATGAGTGATGTCACTGACCATGTCATGAGTGATGTAATATGTGACGTCATCAGCAGTGCATTGCGGGCACGCAACTAACTATAACGCACCTGAAACCTGTGTTTTTTTCAGTGAATATATATATATATATATATATATATGTATATTCACTGAAAAACCCATAGGTTTCACACATGTTATAGTTAGCTGGACATTTCACTCGTAAAAAACCATTGAAATTCCCCCGTTATAGTTAGTTCAGCTAAATATAACTCGCGCGACCGCAATCCACTGCTGATGACGTCACATATTACATCACTCATGACATGGTCAGTGACATCACTCATGACATCACTGATGACATCTCAAATGACATCACTGATGACAACACTGATGACATCATCCAGTGAATATGTGTCTTTCTGAAAAATAAATATTTTTTATATATGTATATCTAAAGGTTAATGGAAGAATAAATGGGGTCTGTTGATTCTTGCCCTGTGACCTGAGAGGACGCTTTGCAGCACACGAGGGGAAGCAGCGACGAGGCAATTCCTACGGGACTGCGAGGCCCAGGGTGCACACCTACAACTTCTCCTAGCACACCTGGCTCCTCTTCCGGGCTCCGCCTCCATTTCCCAACCAACCCCCACGCCTCGCGGCCCCCGCTTCGCGGGAGCCGCTCACATGCTTAGACTATTTAAATCAGCAGTTGTGGTACAGACTCGGGTCCGTTGATTCTTGCCCTGTGACCTGAGAGGACGCTTTGCAGCACACGAGGGGAAGCAGCGACGAGGCAATTCCTACGGGACTGCGAGGCCCAGGGTGCACACCTACAACTTCTCCTAGCACACCTGGCTCCTCTTCCCGGCTCCGCCTCCATTTCCCAACCAACCCCCACGCCTCGCGGCCCCCGCTTCGCGGGAGCCGCTCGCAGGCATAGACTATTTAAATCAGCAGTTGTGGGACAGACTCGGGTCCGTTGATTCTTGCCCTGTGACCTGAGAGGACGCTTTGCAGCACACAAGGGGAAGCAGCGACGAGGCAATTCCTACGGGACTGCGAGGCCCAGGGTGCACACCTACAACTTCTCCTAGCACACCTGGCTCCTCTTCCCGGCTCCGCCTCCTCTACGATCCTCCATCTACTTTAAGGCCCACGCCCACACGCGCTAGCGGTACGCGCGCGGCACACAGCCCGGGGCGAAGACCGGGCAAAGAGCGGGCCGTTTGTTGCCGTTCGTGGCCGGACGTGGACGGGACGGGCCATCCCCCTAAGACTGATTGTTGTTTGAGCACAACGGACACTCAACAGTGCTAATCATGAGCTGGGCTGGTAATTGATTACTTTCATTGTTTTGCCATTTAATCGTTCCTTTTTACAAGCGACGGCAGGTATTTTGAATAGCTTGCTTTTCCTGGGTTTTAGAACATCGATATAGGCTATCTTCCCCTCTTTTCCCACAAAGATGACATCTCTAAGATCTGGCAGGAAGTTTGTTCAGGGCACCACTGGGGGTAGTGTTTCGGGGACCCTAGATAATTTTATTACCAGAGCAACACGGGTCCTCGAACACGAGATCACACTAACTGAAAAACGTTTGTCCCTTGAATTATTGGCCAAAAGATCATCTCTTGGCAATATTATGGCAGCCACCTCCCCAGACAGCAGGCAATCCCCACCGGCTTCTGATCTATTACCAAGTAAGATGCCTGGGATGTCGATCATCCCACTACCTAGCCCACTGGACGACACTCCTGACACCCCAATTATCTATGAAGCCTGTGGCTTTTCCTCAGACCGTAGCGCCACTTCCCCCCTGCCTCCCTCTGATCAACCTTGCACTGCCACTCCGATTCCGGTTAGCAAGTCTCAGTATATTAAAGGGCCAAGAAAGCGAGTGGGAGCACCTCTTGGGGGCAAACGTCCCAAAGTCCCTAAAAAATCCAAATCAGCTAAACCATGTCTTGATCCCCCTTCCTATTCACTACTTAGCCCCCCTTCCACTGCTGGGTGCCAGCTCCCACCCCAATCCTCAGTTACGTCGCCCAATGCTAATTCTCCTCTGCTCTGCTCTCTCGAACTCCTGGAGCAGTCTCTCAAATCTCTTCTTCTACCCTTATATGAGAGAGTCAAGCAACTCTCTATTTCCCTAGGGAAATTAGAGAGTATGGTGCTTACTAATACATCCCTACTGGAGAAATCAACAGTGCCTCCCGTCGTTCCCAACATTTTACCCACCCTGCCCACCACTACCAAAACCGGGCCACTTCCTAATGATCCCACTCCTTTGATTGGTGCCTCTTTCCTTCCACCTGCCCACAATGAACAAGTCATGGTAGTTTCACACCCCTCTGCTAGCGCTGTCCCGTCTTCCCAATTAGCTAGTAATAAGAGTAACCTTGGAACTAGACAGCCCTTAGCAGAGGGTGCAGGCTCTCTCCCGCAACTCCCTCACATCAATCTTCCCTGTGAGTCCAAGCCCTACACTGTTGTACTGGTTGGTGTCTCAAGGCTCCCCGTGGACAAGTCTGAGTCACACGATGAGCTGAAGAATAAAGTGACCCACTGGTTAAATTGCAATAGGCCTTTGCCTCCCAGAACATGTGCTGAAATACTAACGGTGCGTAGGGTGAGTTGGTTGGGCTCCGGGGCAAAGAAAGTCGAGGGCGATTGTGTACTTATCAACTTCCGAGATCCCAGGGTGGTGAGCCATATTTGCTCTCTTCCCAATTTCTTGGGTGCCACTGGTATCCAGACCGTAGATTTGTCCTATTTTTACCCCTGTGTCTCTAGTGATATCTTGTACCCCCAGTCTACTGGTTGGGAAAGGGTCTCCAGGGGACTTCGCCGCCCGCCCTTTCTGGACTTTCACCTTCCCCTGCACAACCATTATGCTCCCTTGTATTCCTTGGAGGGGATTGATTGACTGCCATCTATCCAGACGAATCCGGGGATCGCGAGTATGTTCTCTGTGATCCCCGCCCACTCTACTAGTCCAGGGCAGTGAAGCTGGGGTGGGTCTGCGGGGCCACATTGGGGTTTGGGTGCCATACACTCCAATATTGCATGTGTTGATTCAAATGCGTTTTATATTAACTCTGCCCTCCCCCCCCCAGTTTTGGATGGTCAGGACCCTTCCCCGGCTACAAACCCCGTGACTCGTATTCAGTCCCCCCCCGAGACGATATCCCGCACTCTTGTGCCGCTCATTGCTAGCCCATCAATACTCTACCCTGATTCCTGCCCTCAAGAGCTAGCATGTGGAGATGTTGATACTATCGCGGTCCGAGGCCCACTTCATGCTCCATAGCTGGCTGGTTTGTCCAGTTCTTCCCTCCTGAAAATGGCATCTTGGAACATTGCGGGATTACGCAGTAAAATTGCAATGGAGGAATGGATCGCCTGGGCAACCACCCACGATATTCTGGTTTTCCAGGAAACGTGGGCGGTGGATCCTATTTTCTTTTCTGGCTTTGTTAATTTTTATAAAGCGGCTATTGGTGGGGCAAGGGGCCGTCCATCAGGCGGTCTCTGCATTTGGGTTAGTCAAAGTCTAAAGTACAATATCACCGAGGTAAAAATCGATAGCCCCGACATATTGATCATTTTGTTACAACTCAAACATGAACCAGATATATTGATCATTAATGTATATAACAGGGGACTCCCAGGAGGTAAAGGTTCCAACACTTTTTGGCAACTAGATGGGTTCCTGGAAACCGTTAATCCATGTACTAATGTGGTAATAGTGGGGGATTTTAATTGCTGTTTTGAGCCCTTGCTCTTTGCATGGGATTCACTAACAATGGAAGTGGATGCAATGATGAATATCCCTCCACTCGACCTCCCGCCCATCAAGAAGTGGTCTGAATCAGCTATCCAGTGGATGTCTCTGTGTATGGAGCGAGGCTTTAGGGCAGCTAACGGCCGTACTCCATCGGACAAGTCTGGTAAGGTCACTTTTTCTGATGGTCGACGTAGTAGTAGAATCGACTACGCTTTGATTAAAGTCGAGTTCTGGCCTACATTAAGCGACATGGTGATCCAGGACATGCCCGAGAGTGACCACAATCCCCTAGTTTTAAACTTTTTGTTCTGCACTGACCGCAGAAATAATCCCTCTGAGATCGCCACAGCCGGCGCCCTACTAACCAACAATAAACGGAGAGTGCGCTGGGAAAAGGTAGTTTTGGACAGCGCCACACTAACAGTGATCAGCTCTAAAGTTTCGTGTGCGGTAGCAGACCTCCAGACTCTTCAGAGTAGAGAGGACGATGTTGGTGAGTCCTTACTCATCCATGACACTCTATTCTCAGACCTTAAGTCTCTGTTTACCAAACCCTGTACGGCTAAGAGATCCCATACTCCCAAGACCAACTCATGGTATAATAAAGCCTGTCGCGAGTCCTACAGCAAATTGAAGTTCGCCATCAAATCTAAAAACCCGGCGACTATCAGACTTGCAAGGAAAAATTATAGCTTAGCTAAAACCAAGGCTAAAAAAGCATGGGATAATGATCATTGGAATGATCTCTTGGATGCCAGTTATCATAAAAATCTGACCATGTTCTGGCACATTGTGAAATGGGGCAACACTCTATGTTTGCAGACCCCCTCCAATCACGTATCTCCCGACACTTGGGTTACACATTTTGAACGGCAGTTCTCGGATTTGAATTCGAATGAGGTGACCATTCCCATATTATCTCAGACCACGTACTCCTTGTTGAACCTTAAATTTGACTGCAAAGAAGTAGAGTTGGCTTTATCCAGGGTTCCAAGTGGAAAGGCTCCGGGTATAGACTGTGTCCCCGCAGACTTGTTCAAATCAGACCGTGCTAATTGGGTACCCTACATCGCTCTTTTGGCGACTGCAATAGCAAAGGGGGCCGCCATCCCTGAATCGTGGAGGGGCGCGGAGATCTTGCCGATCTTTAAGAAGGGTGATCGTTCTTCCCCGGGGAACTATCGCCCAATTAGCTTAATTGACTCAGTTCAAAAAATTATAGCAAGGATGATCCTGGCTAGAATAGAGTCATGGATAGACCAGGAGAATATCATCTCGCCCCTCCAGGCTGGTTTCAGACCCTGTACTAGTACCATCGACCAGGCGTTCAAGTTTCAATTGATCATCTGGAAAACAGTCTATGTCTGCGGTGGTACTTTGTATGCCGCTTTTGTTGACCTTCGGTTGGCATTCGACTTGGTTAACAGGTCCAAACTTTGGGCGGTCCTAGCAGAGTTAGGGATGCCCGCCGATCTTCTGCACATTGTAATCAGGCTGCACGAAAAAAAATTCGCAATAGTTCGTTGGGGGAAGCAAGGACAGGTCACCGACAGATTTAACGTCAATAGGGGTGTCAGGCAAGGGTGCGTCCTTGCACCAACTCTGTTTCTGTTATTTATTAACAGTGTTGTGAAGTATTTTTTATCCACTCCTACAGACGCCCCTTCGTTGGGAGGTATAAAAATCCCACTCCTTATGTTTGCCGATGACACCTTGCTTTTATCACAGACTATGTCCGGCTTACAGACGGCTTTGAATGTTTTCTCTAACTTCTGTTCTGACTTCGATCTGTCAGTGAACGTTTCAAAAACGAAATACATGGTTTTCAACAAAGGGAAAGGTACGAAAGGTCAAGTAACTATGAATGATGACTTACTTGAACGTACACAAGTGATGACCTACCTGGGGATCGTCCTTGAAAACAAATTGAGTTGGAAGCCACAAATAGATGTTCTTTCACTCAAATTTGCCCAACTTTCGGGGTGTCTAGTTAAAGAACACAAACAATCCCAGACGAAAACAATACGTCCTGTTATTAAAATTTATAATGCTAGGATCAACTCAGCAATCCTTTATGGTGCTGAACTCTGGGGTTTTTCTGACCTTTCCCCACTGGTTAAAGCTCAACATAAATTTTTTAGGCTACTAACGGGCCTCCCTAGCTCGACACCTGTGAAACCGTTATGCTGGATCTTGGCTGTCATTCCTTTGATGACATTGCCAGGTTTAAACCACTGTCCTTTTGGAGGAGATTATGGACAGTTCCGGAATTAGAGCCCTACGCCAAGGCATTCCTGGACGTCCGTTCCATCCTGGGCGCAGGAAATATCTTGTGGTTTAAGCAAGTTAGCTCACACTTAGAATCCATGGGCCTGGGAGCTCTCTGGACTGACCCAGTTTCCAACTCCTTCCCCCCCAAAAAAGTCTTTAAAAGTCTCTATTGGACTATGGTTTGCCAAAAACATCAAATCCGAGTTCCAGCAGAGTCTTTGTCAGGCAGGTTTCTTGTGGAGAAAAATGCCCCAAGTCTAGAAGCTTACTGGGATATCATTACAAAGCCCAGCGACAGGAAGCTCTACCACCAATTGAGGGTTGGTACCTTACCCACCAATTCTTTCACTAAAAATTGGAAGGGTGCGACTGGCGATTCCTGTCGCTGGTGCTTAGACTGTGCTGAAACTGTGGGCCATATATTTTTTGTTTGTCCAGCATACGCCGCTCCCCGGGCCAAATGGCTCAAACCCATCTGTCAAACCCTGGGTACCAGACAGGGGCTTGAGGCCCTTAACATCCTAAGATTCAACACGGGAGAATGTATTGTAGTAGCAGTTGCTAAATTTTTGGGGTGGGTTTGGTCTATTAGAAACAGGAGGCAATAGCCAGTTGACCCGTGTTTATTTATGTTTTTACTTCTCCTGTGTTCTGTATGTATTTTTATTTCTCATACTGTACAAAACGCTCATTTTGTAAATGTCTTTTTATGATGACTATGATCGATAATAAAGACTAATAAATGAAAATGAAATTAATAAATGGGTAAATAAGTGTCTAAATGGATGTTTTTTTTTGTAAAATTAATTGTATAACTGACTTATTAACAGTATCTTAGTGAATACAGTGATGTAATATATGACCTCATCAGCAGTGGATTGCGGTCGCGCGAGTTATATTTAGCTGAACTAACTATAACGGGGGAATTTCAATGGTTTTTTACGAGTGAAATGTCCAGCTAACTATAACATGTGTGAAACCTATGTTTTTTTCAGTGAATTTGCAAGGTTTTTAAAATGCTAATTCCTAACTATAACGTGTGTGAAACTATGTTTTTTTTAGTGAATTTGTAAGGTTTTTTAAATGCTAATTTATGTAAGTATTATTATATTTTTTATATATTTATTTTATAATAAACTACCTATGTATATAGTTATAGATTGACTGTATCCTGTAATATGGAATGGCTCATTTAAAATGTTTTTTTTTTTTATGGGGTTTTCACACGATTTTTTGAAAAAAAATAAAATGTTTTTTCCACCCTTCGGGGTCCTTCAGGGACCCCCTGACAAAGGCTAGGGGGTCAGGAACTCTCTACCCTGCCCCCTTTTCACGTTCTCCACCTTTGTTTTTCACTGCTACACACAAAATGGCGTCTGACACTTCCTGATTTCGACCGATTCGAATGTTGACTGACATCTAACCACCAATCAGAATTACGCTCGCGCACGGCACCGTGTGCGCATGGTGTGCGCATATAGATATTTATGTACTTTTAACTTAACTGACACCATATATGCACAAGGC
Source organism: Triturus cristatus (assembly GCF_964204655.1). Lineage (NCBI taxonomy): Eukaryota > Metazoa > Chordata > Amphibia > Caudata > Salamandridae > Triturus > Triturus cristatus. The sequence continues at coordinate 667,023,426 of NC_140583.1, forward strand.
ACATCCCTGACCTGAGGACTACCTCTTTGCCAAATTTCAAGTAATTCTGTTCAGCCGTTCGGGCAGTACCTCCGACTAAAGGTCCTATGGGAAAATGCATGGGGAAAACGCGTTTTGGGGCCCCCCTTTTTTCTCAGCCCCCGCTTGACGAATCACCCCGAGACTTTCAGGGTAGGAGCTGAACGGAGCGCCCCATTAGTTTTGAAAATTTCACGAAGATTAGTCAACCGGCGCCAAAGTTATTCAAAATAGAATTTTCAGATTTCCTATGGGAACTCGGTCCTAACTATAACTATCTACTGGCGACCGCCAGTAGATAATATATATATATATATATATATATATATATATATAAGTATGCTTTACATTGGGTAACATAGAGTGTTCTTTTCTACTCTGTTTACAATATTTTGTCTGTTTGAAAAATTCATACCTATGTGATAACTGCTATCTACTCTGATTCAAGCATGTGAATCTATGAAAGATTCCCCAATACTGGAGAAGAAAATAAGTTACTTACCTGTAAACTGTGGTTCTCCAGTATTGGTATCTTTCATAGATTCACATGCAACCCACCCGCCTCCCCATAGAGGCTCCCCATTTTCATATTGTACATTTATGCTACACATGTGCTTGAAAGTCTGAGAGCCTGGAGCCTCTGTGGAGAGGGTTCTAGAGGGTGCTGTCACCTGATTGGCTGGAGTTTGGACCATATCTAATGACTAGGATGAGATATTAAAGTGAATGGTTTTTCTCTAGGGTAATTACTTATTGCTTTTTATGTACCGTGGGACTCCCACTTCGACGAAGTGAAATGATTCAAACATGTGAATCTATGAAAGATACCAATACTGGAGAACCACAGTTTACAGGTAAGTAACTTATTTTCTTCTTCCTCCCCTTATTGCATTATCCTTTATGCGTTGGGGAGCCCGGGAGCGCTAGCTCATATGTCCACCCCGGTGGACGCCATCTTGCCTTCCTCTGCTGGTGTGAACAGATTCACTGAAGCTGAATAATATAATCATATAATGATATAAAATAGAGTGAGAGCCAAGGGAGAGTTTGTGGGAAAAGAGAGAAATTGAAACACAGGTGGAGAGGCCAGGTGTCTAATGTAGGATATTCAATGAAGGCTAGAGGGCAGCACTTATTTGGGAATGTCATGTGGTACCCGTTTTGGCTGACACGGTGGTGGAGGATCCAATAGGAATATATGTGATAGTAAAGGCAAGACTAGATGGGAAGGGGACATTGTCAGTATGTATGTACACCCCAAAAATGAAACAATAGTCTTCCTGAAAGGCATGTTGAAAAGTTTATCTGAAAGGGTATACATTCCGTGGTTGTGGGGGAGGGGTAACTTCAGTTGGAAAGCAGACCACTGCCTAGATAGGTTTCACCCACCTTTGTCTGGAAAACCTGCTATACGATTAGCAAAGACCTTCACAGAATAGCTGGGGGATTGGGACCTAGTTGACACCTAGAGAGTTTATACCTTACAAAAGAGATGTGTCTTTTTACAACACTATGGGCCTCATGTAGGTAGCATACCAGTTACCACTTCTAAAATACCGAACGATACCGAATCGGTATTTTAGAAGTGGTAACTGGTATGTAGGTAATGAGTCGGTATTTTTTACCGAATCGTTACTAGTCGGTAATTACCGAATCGGTATTTACCGATTCGGTAATGAGGCATACCTTCCCATTGATGGGAAGGTATGCCTCATTACCGAATCGGTAAATACCGATTCGGTAATGGGGGGAACACATACAAGGGTGGCAGGGTGTCACATTGACACCCTGTTGCACCCCTGATTCGGCCATGTGTGCACATGTGGCACACATACATGCCCTAAGGGCATGTATGTATGCCACATTGCACACTGCTACGCGCGTAAAAATGCAATTACACATACATTCATTATTTACCACCAACTATAAGTTGGTGGTAAATACCGACTCTTAAACACACACACACACTCCCCCTACATCTCGATTTTGCTTTCGGAATTTACCGAATCGGTAAAATTACCGATTCGGAAAAGTTACCGATTCGGTAACATTACCGATTCGGTATTATTACCGAATCGGTAATTTTACCGATTCGGTAAATTCCGAAAGCAAAGTTTGTCCCCCTACATACCAATGGCCAAAATACCGGTCGGTAACGGTATAATTACCGATAATCGGCCGTTACCGACCGGTATTTGGCTACCTACATGAGGCCCTATATACGGTATCTACACAAGACAGATAGCATCTAGTGCACTAGTAGAATAATTTCTCGATTAACAGATCCTGAATACTTAGGGAGGATGCTATCTGGTTCCATTACTTATTACTCTGGGATGGGGAAACCAACAGCTGATATACTCACATAGCACTTATGAGCTTACGCATTGGAGGACAAGGCTTTTAGGGAAACCATTAAAGATTAAATCCAACACTATACTGAGAATGCAGGCTCCAAGAAATACCCTCTTGTAGAATGGGAGCCCTTTCAGCTAATAATAAGGGGACAATATATCACTTACCGAAGGATTCAAATGATTCTCAAGAGTGAATACATAACAAAACAATATGATGAAAGACAAAGAAGGTACGCTGTTGGCATGATTAGCAAAACCTGAGTCTCAAGGTTCCCAAATAGCACTGATAAGAGCAGAACCCAATGGCTTATTACACTCACATGCTAAGATTAATTGGATGTTATTATTATTAAAAATTTAACTAACTGGGTGTGTTACATCTCCCGTCACTCAGAAGATGATGCTTTAGCATAGGGAGATACTGGATGCATCTATAAATGGAAGAATCTCTAAATCAGCCAAATTGAGATTGAACAGGTTCCTGCCTGAGTTGTAAGCTACCTAAACGAAAATATTCGTGCTAAAATTAGTGTAACCATATGAATTAGTGTGATCAAAAGGTGTGTTGCCCAATGCCATCAAAGAAGTAGTAACTATTCCGGTACCAAAACCTGGATTGGACGTCCTAGATAAGAAGCCCTGTTACTCTCTCTCAATGCTAAATACAGATTATAAAATTTTGAGCAGTATCCTCTTTAAAAGATTGGTGACCATCCTGCTGGAGTTTGTCCACCCCAATCAATATGGGGTTTGTACCAGCAAGAAACACATCAGCAAATATTCAGTCTTTTTCATGTACTTGAAATGACTTCTATATATGGGTGGCTACAGGAATAAAGAATGTGTACTGATGCACTAACTTGAATTAGATTGCTATTTACTGATGCTGCGACCTGTGTTTATGAGGAAAAACATATATCAGACTCCTAGTGAGTGGAGAGAGGCCCTAGGTAAGGTTGTCCCCTTTTGATTCCCTTATTTGCAGTGGCAATGGAACCACAGCTTGTGAAATGGGAAGACTAGGCAGTTTAAGGGGCATAAGAATGGCAAATGAGTGGCTTACTATATCGCTCTATGTATATGATGTGCTTTTGTACCTCAACAATGCGTACCTGGACTGGGGCCTGTAATGCAGATGCTCGGAGATGTTGGATCTTTTCCAGGGCTTTGCCTAAATTGGGAAAAATTGAGCATGCATGTTTCCAGTGATGAAGTCAACACAATCAGCTGCTGAACCATCATTTACCTCATCCTAAGGTGTGAACCAGTCACATTTAGGTACCAAGGGGTAAAAATGTATGATTGTGATAAAGATGTAATATCATGTAATATACAGAAATCTACAAAGAGTTTGGTGAGATGCCTCTTCTTTTAGAGAAAATTTCTGTTAACATTGATGTGAAAAATGTTTATTTAAAATGGTGGTATTGCAAAGACTGTGATATTACTTCACCAGTTTGCCTGCCATGTTACCCAGGGCTAGAATTACAAATCCTTTTTGTAGTCGGAAATGGCCAAATTAGAAGAATCGGGCTGTTTGTCAATACAAAAAGGCATTTTCAAATATACAAAGCCCTAATTGCGATTCTGTAACACGTTACCAAATCGCAAAATGGATTTGCAAATCAGTATTTGGAAGGGGCGTGTTTAGGGCGCCCCTTCCAAATACCGATTTGTTTTGCGAACGAAATGCGGTCGCAAAACATTCACACTTTGCAGCCAACTCAAAGTTGATGGTAACCCGTTCGTAAATGGGAAGGAGTCCCCAAGAAACCCCTTCACCTTTGAGAATAGTTGAAAAAATACTTCCAAGGGACCACTGCCTACTCTTAAAAAATGAAGCTTAAACGTTTCATTTATTTCTTTTTAAACGTATTCCGTTTTCCTTTAAGGAAAACATGCTGCGTTTAAAAAAAAGATTGTTTATTTAAAAGCAGTCACAGACATGGTGGTCTGCTTACCCCGCCTCGTAGTGGGCCACAAATTGCTACCTACCTCTTTAATATTTATAAGGTAGGTCTATTTGCAACCCACTACGAATCACTATTTTAGGAACAGGGGCTAAATAACCCCTCTGTACATTAGTGATAGCAATTACCAAATAGATATTTGCAAAAAATCGCTATTTGGTAATCAATATTTTTATTTTTCATACTTGTAGCCCTTAGATCCTTATTTAAGGAATTGGATTCATGCCATAGAGATTTGATTTGGAGAATCTGGATCTTGGAGGGTAGCCCTGCATCCACTCTGCTTACCTGTGGCTGAGGAGTGTTTGGAAGTTCCAGATTTTGAGCTTTATTATTGGGTGGCTCTGCTTCAACGGCTAGCTAAGAGGAGGCTAAAACTAAGATGGCAGTAACCAAATTTCGGGAGAGGGCGTTAGGTGACAGGATGCTAGCGGACGTGATCTGGGGTAAGAGACACAATCCAGCTCTTGCCTAAGCTGCACTATGGTCATCGATTCACCAAAATGCCAGGGGTAGTGAAAGTGACATTGTTAGAAATGAGGATATGCCATTTGGCCTTTACTTTTACTCACAGACACACATATACTCACACATTCACACACAAACACACTCACATTTGCCACAACGCACAAAATATACATTTAAACGCATTTTTACTAACCTCAGCTGTCGGGGCGAGTTATATTCTAGCTAATTGTACTCTAAATAAATAAATTCTTTATTACACTAATAGTGAATAATATGTTATTATTCACTTATAGTGTAATACAAAAATTACAGAAAACAAGGAAAGTAGAGCTCCAGCCATCGTCCATAAGGACTAGCTGCCCCTGTGTTCCTGAAACTGATTAGTGCCACCTCTGAGGCCAGGGGTCGCAATGGTATTGCCTGGTGACCCCTAAATAACCCTTAAATGACGTCCATGACTGGTGCACAACTCGCTACTGTTGGGATAGATACTTGCAAGGGATGGGCCCCGGAGGGTCCAGAAACCCAACAGATGCTCCTGGTTTACCCTTCTGTGGTGCCCACCCACGTGCCGCAGTTGGAAGTGACATTACGGAAGGCCACATAGACTAGGGTTGGTGAATTAAGTATTTCGGTTGGGTTTGAGAACTCCAGCACGAGGCACGTTTACTGACGTGATGCGGACCTATAGTATACGGGCAGGGCCGTTCCTAATGTTTGTACAGACGACACGGAGGGCAACACTACAGAGCCTCTCTTACATGCTGCGTTTCACCTTTCACTCACAGAAGGGGGGACGGACGAAGATGAACACCTCAGTATTTGCTCAATGACAAACCTGTGCAAAGATTGACTGGGAAAAACTTAATGGAAAATGGAGGAGTGTCTGGGCAGTGATATTCGAGATTCGGAACAGACCTCATTATTTGATTACCCATCTGATGTGTCATTCAGTCCGGGATTTTAAATAGTTCAATACAATTATTTACACAGGACAGACCCATCCACTGAATAGGCAACTTCGAGGTGAAGGAATGGCGAAGTCGACTATTACCACACGGTCTGAGGTTGCCCATTAATTATTGTCTAATAGCAACAAATGAATTTGTACCCAAACTAATTTACTCAAGCCACATATTTGTCTTCTATGTTTAATGAATCGGTCTAAAAAAGAGAAATCTCAAACTAAATTCATAGACCTGGCTTTACTATTACAAAGTGCACAATCAAATGAATCGACCAGCACCCACCATTCAACATAGGTGAACTGTAGGCTAAAGCAGAAATGTGAACCATGTCTCGGCACCCCAAAAGCGATGACGGCTGTGTCCCAGTGGGGAACGCAGGCCCCTGTGGCACATCGGTTCCCAGCCTTTAGGGGGCCCCATTCAGCCGGTGGTCAGGGTCGAACTGGCCCATAGGGGAACCAGGCAGTGCCTGATGGGATGGTCTGGTAAGTCTGTGTGTGGGCTGATTTTATGGCTGCCTGTGGGGCTGTTTTGTGTCTCGTGGGCTGTTTTTACTGTTGCTTTCCCATATTTTAAAACAAACATTGCCTGCAGCAAGCACAAATCCATGCACTCTTCCACAGTCCTGCCAAGTTCCCCAGGATCATGCGCGATGTGCTGCTCCAGTCCGGGTTTTTTCTTTGAATTCTGGGGCTAGTAGTCTTGTTTATTTCACAATTAAACAGGACTACAAGTCCCAGAATTCAAAGAAAATAAAAGTTGGGCTGGAGTAGCACATTATGCATGGACCTAGGAAACTTCCATACCTTGCAAAACATCTATACAGCGTGTATTTACGAGTTCAAAACGGTGCCATTTGCAAAAGTGTACCAATTTTTGTGTTATTTTATTCCCTAATGGGGGCCACTTTTATTTTGGTGCCCATGTCTATTTTCTCCCTCAGTCCGACCCTGCCGAAGGCCAATGAATATCTGAGGTATGGGAGACTCAGGACCCCTCTTCATATTTTGTAGGGGGTCCACTTCAGTTTGCGTTATGCCACTGCTGTGTCCCCGAATGTAACCCTACCATTTGATATTATAAAATCCCCCTCGAATAGCATCCTCAGTAGAATAATCTGAAAGTGGACACAAGGACCCCATTTTCAGCTGTTATTTGTGTTGATGGTCTCATCATCACACTCTATAATATTTACGTGCTTGCCTCAAAATGTCTTGCAAAGCAGAGGATCCTTGTGTGCTCAATGATGTGATTCATGATTATTGTCACGTGTGTACCCTAAAAAACGCGTTTGCAAAATCTGTGCTCTAGTTCAGGTGCTCTGGACCCGTTGTTTTGTATAGAAGCGCTTAGATTCTGTCCCTCACAACTGAAACAGCCCGAAACCAGGACTCATTCTTTCAGGGACAAGCTAAGCCCTGAACCTCAGCACACAGTGCATTGTCACGACCTGCACTGCACCACAACGCAGACAGAACGCTTACCCTGCACCCCCCAGGCCTCGGGTAACAGGACCACTCTAAGAAGAAAACCAGACAGTGGAAAGCCGTGTCCTTAGCCGAATACTTAGCTACTGACTTCAAGGCGCGTTAAAATGTGTTCGTATTGTAAATCTTTTTATGGTTTATTTACAGGAACTACTGAAAGACTTTTTGGATAAGAGAGAAAAAGGCGAACTTCTAATACAGAAATCAAGTAATCTGAAAAGCCAGATTTTAAAGCCGGTACAGTATCTTCATTTTTGTTCATTGTTCTTATTGTATCATTTTGGTAAATATAACGACAAGCGCGTTTCTGTTCCCCCGACTCCCTTTACACAAACCCTCCCGCTCCCTTCTCCTGCCGTACCAGTGCATTCCCTTCCATGAGTCCTGTCTCTCTCTTCTCTTAGGGGCTGTGTCCATGCATTCCCTTTACACAAACCCTCCCGCTCCCTTCTCCTGCCGTACCAGTGCACTCCATTCCATGAGTCCTGTCTCTCTCTTCCCTTAGGGGCTGTGTCCATGCATTCCCTTTACACAAGCCCTCCCGCTCCCTTCTCCTGCCGTACCAATACACTCCCTTCCATGAGTCCTGTCTCTCTCTTCCCTTAGGGGCTGTGTCCATGCATTCCCTTTACACAAGCCTTCCCGCTCCCTTCTCCTGCCATACCAGTGCACTCCCTTCCACGAGTCCTGTCTCTCTCTTCCCTTAGGGGCTTTGTCCATGCATACCCTTTACACAAACCCTCCCGCTCCCTTCTCCTGCCGTACCAGTGCACTCCCTTCTACGAGTCCTGTCTCTCTCTTCCCTTAGGGGCTGTGTCCATGCATCCCCTTTACACAAACCCTCCCGCTCCCTTCTCCTGCCGTACCAATACACTCCCTTCCAAGAGTCCTGTCTCTCTCTTCTCTTAGGGGCTGTGTCCATGCATTCACTTTACACAAGCCCTCCCGCTCCCTTCTCCTGCCATACCAGTGCACTCCCTTCCACGAGTCCTGTCTCTCTCTTCCCTTAGGGGCTGTGTCCATGCATACCCTTTACACAAACCCTCCCGCTCCCTTCTCCTGCCGTACCAGTGCACTCCCTTCAACGAGTCCTGTCTCTCTCTTCCCTTAGGGGCTGTGTCCATGCATCCCCTTTACACAAACCCTCCCGCTCCCTTCTCCTGCCGTACCAATACACTCCCTTCCAAGAGTACTGTCTCCCTCTTCCCTTAGGGGCTGTGTCCATGCATTCCCTTTACACAAACCCTCCCGTTCCCTTCTCCTGCCGTACCAGTGCACTCCCTTCCACGAGTCCTGTCTCTCTCTTCCCTTAGGGGCTGTGTCCATGCATTCCCTTTACACAAACCCTCCCGTTCCCTTCTCCTGCCGTACAAGTGCACTCCCTTCCATGAGTCCTGTCTCTCTCTTCTCTTAGGGGCTGTGTCCATGCATCCCCTTTACACAAACCCTCCCGCTCCCTTCTCCTGCCATACCAATACACTCCCTTCCATGAGTCCTGTCTCTCTCTTCCCTTAGGGGCTGTGTCCATGCATTCCCTTTACACAAACCCTCCCGCTCCCTTCTCCTGCCATACCAGTGCATTCCCTTCCATGAGTCCTGTCTCTCTCTTCTCCTAGGGGCTGTGTCCATGCATTCACTTTACACAAGCCCTCCCGCTCCCTTCTCCTGCCGTACCAGTGCACTCCCTTCCATGAGTCCTGTCTCTCTCTTCTCTTAGGGGCTGTGTCCATGCATTCACTTTACACAAGCCCTCCCGCTTCCTTCTCCTGCCATACCAGTGCACTCCCTTCCACGAGTCCTGTCTCTCTCTTCCCTTAGGGGCTGTGTCCATGCATACCCTTTACACAAACCCTCCCGCTCCCGTCTCCTGCCATACCAGTGCACTGCCTTCCACGAGTCCTGTCTCTCTCTTCCCTTAGGGGCTGTGTCCATGCATTCACTTTACACAAGCCCTCCCGCACCCTTCTCCTGCCGTACCAGTGCACTCCCTTCCACGAGTCCTGTCTCTCTCTTCTCTTAGGGGCTGTGTCCATGCATCCCCTTTACGCAAACCCTCCCGCTCCCTTCTCCTGACGTACCAGTGCATTCCCTTCCACGAGTCCTGTCTCTCTCTTCCCTTAGGGGCTGTGTCCATGCATACCCTTTACGCAAACCCTCCCGCTCCCTTCTCCTGATGCACCAGTGCATTCCCTTCCACGAGTCCTGTCTCCCTCTTCCCTTAGGGGCTGTGTCCATGCATTCCCTTTACACAAACCCTCCCGCTCCCTTCTCCTGACGTACCAGTGCATTCCCTTCCACAAGTCCTGTCTCTCTCTTCCCTTAGGGGCTGTGTCCATGCATACCCTTTATGCAAACCCTCTCGCTCCCTTCTCCTGCTGTACTAGTGCACCCCCTTCCACGAGTCCTGTCTCCCTCTTCCCTTAGGGGCTGTGTCTATGCATACCCTTTACACAAACCCTCCCGCTCCCTTCTCCTGACGTACCAGTGCATTCCCTTCCGCAAGTCCTGTCTCTCTCTTCCCTTAGGGGCTGTGTCCATGCATACCGTTTACGCAAACCCTCTCGCTCTCTTCTCCTGCCGTACCAGTGCATTCCCTTCCATGAGTCCTATCTCTGTCTTCCCTTAGGGGCTGTGTCCATGCATACCCTTTACACAAACCCTCTTGCTCCCTTCTCCTGCCGTACCAGTGCATTCCCTTCCTCGAGTCCTGTCTCTCTCTTCTCTCAGGGGCTGTGTCCATGCATACCCTTTACGCAAACTCTCTCGCTCCCTTCTCCTGCCGTACCAGTGCACTCCCTTCCATGAGTCCTATCTCTCTCTTCTCTTAGGGGCTGTATCCATGCATTCTCTTTACACAAACCCTCTCGCTCCCTTCTCCTGCCATAAAAGTGCACTCCCTTCCACAAGTCCTGTCTCTCTCTTCCCTTAGGGGCTGTGTCCATGCATTACCTTTACACAAACTCTCCTGCTCCCTTATACTGCCATACCAATGCTCTCCCTTCCATGAGTCCTGTCTCTCTCTTCTCTTAGGGGCTGTATCCATGCATTCCCTGTACTTGAGCCCTTCCGCTCCCTTCTGCCATAGTATTGTACCAGTGCACTCCCTTCCAGGAGTCCTGTCTCTCCTTTCTAGAGTGCTGTATCCATGCATTCTATGCATGTGAGCCCTCCCACTCCCTTCTGCTATTGTGTTGTACCAGTGCACTCCCTTTCATGATATTTGATATTTTTGATATTTGATATTTGATATTTGATATTTGAGGGGTTATTTGTAGAGTGCGACGTTCGCTCCGGAGGGAGCATCTTGGCGCTGAAGATCCTGACTAATCAATCCTGAGGTTGAAGGGGGGTTTAGATGGCCGCTTTGGCGTAATCATCGGAGAGGTTGAAGAGCCAGGTCTTTAAGAGCTTTCTGAAGGATTTTTCAAGCGTCTGATGTCGGAGAGTTTTGGGCAAGCTGTTCCATGCTTTAGTGGCCAGAGAGCTTAGGGTTTTGCCGCCCTTAGTCTTTAGGTTATATTTGGCAGGGAGGATGAGATTGTCAAGAGACGAGCGGAGGGAACGGCTGGGGGTGTAGTGGGGAAAGCGTCTAGAGAGAGGTACTTAGGGCCGGTTTTGTTGAAGGCACGGCAGGCAATGATCAGTATTTTGAAGAGAATTCTCTTATGGAGAGGTAGCCAGTGTAGCGAACGAGGTGACTGGTATACCGAAGGAATCGATCAGGGATAGGAGTGGGATGAGATAAATATTGAAAAGGAGGGGGCTCAGGATGGACCCCTGTGGTACACCAGACGAGACCATCTTCTCTTTCGAGTGGAAGGGGCCTAGGGTGACAGTTTGTGAGCGATCGGTGAGGAAAGACTTAATCCAGGCTAAAACAGTGTCGGTGACGCCAATATCCATCAATCTACTGATAAGGATGGAGTGGGAAATGGTGTCAAACACCGCCGTTAAGTCAAGGAGGATAAGAATTGAATTTTTCCTCTGATCTTGTAACAATTTGATGGTGTCTGATAGCTCTATCAGTGCGGTTTCAGTCGAGTGTTTTGGACGGAAACCTGATTGTTTGGGGTGGAGAATGTTGTTTTCTTCCAAGTGGCGTTTTAACTCTCTGTAGACTAGTTGCTCCGTTATTTTTCCCAAGGCAGGGAGTAGTGAAATCGGGCGGAGGTTGGTCAGATCTGTCGGGGATTTATTGGCCTTTTTCATAAGGGGTTTGACAATTCCCTTCTTCCATCGGCTGGGGACAGACCCTGTGAGGAGTGAGGAATTAACTATTTTGTTGATCGTAGGATTCAACACCTCGATTAGTTGGTGCAGAATTTTTGGGGGACAGGGATCAGATGGTGAGCCAGATTTGCAGGCCAGGATGATTTCTCTGGTTTGCGCTAACGTGGCCGGTGAGAAGCTACTGAGAGTGCCGACACTAGAGTCCGGGAGGGGGGGAATAAGGGGGGTATCCGGGGTGGGAAAGTTGTTTTGGATGGAGGCAATTTTATCTTCAAAGTAGTCAGAGATTTGGTCACAGAGATCTTGAGATGGGGGAATTTCCGGTAGGAGTGCTTTGGGTTGAGTAAATGATTTTACTATTTTAAACAGCGTCTTTTGTTTTTGGCTGGCATCTTTGATGGCGTCAACGTAAAAGGTTTTTTTGGCTGATTTAATTTTTGAGAGATACGTTTTCCTTATTAGAGTATATGCAAGGCGATTGACCTCATCGTACGTCTTGCGCCATTTACGTTCCGCCTTCCTGCATAGCAAATGAGCGTTAGCTAGGTCAGGTGTGAACCAAGGGGCCTTGGTTTTGGTTTTTTGTTGGGAGGAACCGGGACGCTTGGGGGGGATTCTGGACTTAATTTCCAGTGAGATCCAGTTGTGGAAAAGGTCGGCGTCGATTTCGACGTTCCCCGATAAAGTGGGGGATTGAGAAGGCATTAGGGGTTTGAGACTAATGTTTTCTTGGACCTTTTTCCAGTTGATGGAGTTGGTAAGGAGGGGGTTAGCTTTATTGCAGGGGGGCGGATTCACAGTCTTAATGTGAAATGGGATCAAAGAGTGATCAGACCAGATCTGTGGCAGAGGGGGAAGGGTGGTTAAAGAAGAGAGGTTGGTGCACAAGGGTATGACCAAGAGAGTGCGTAGGAAGAGTGACGAGCTGCTGGATGTTAAACATATCCAGGGTTTGGGAAAAATTGACGGATTGGGCGTCGGTTTTAGATTCAAGATGAGTCCTGTCGCTCTCTTTTCTTAGGGGATGTATCCATGCATTTGCTTTACACAAGCACTCCTGCTCCCTTCTTCTGCTGTACCAGTACACTCCCTTCCATGAGTCCTGTCTCTCTCTTCTCCTAGGGGCTGTATCCGTGCATTCACTTTACACAAGCCCGTCCGCTCCCTTCTCCTGCTGTTTCAGTGCACTTCCTTCCATGAGTCCTGTCTCTCCTTTCTCTTAGGGTCCTGTATCCATGCACTACCTTAGCATTTTTACATGAGCCTCCTGCTCCCTTCTGCCATAGTACTGTACCAGTGCACTCCCTTCCATTAACATGTGCATTCACTTTACACAAACCTCCCGCTCCATTCTCCTGCTGTACCAGTGCACTCCCTTTCATGAGTCCTGCCGCTCTCTTCTCTGAGGGGCGGTATCCGTGCATTCACTTTACAGAAGTCCTCCCGCTTGCTTCTCCTGCTGTACCAGTGCACTCCCTTCCATGAGTCCTGTCTCTCCTTTCTCTTTGGGGATGTGTCCATGCATTCCATGTACGTGAGCCCTCCTGCTCCCTTCTGCTATTGTGATAAAGCAGGTCACTCTCTTTCATGAGTCCTGTCGCTCTCTTCTCTTAGGGGCTGTATCCGTGCATTCTCTTTACACAAGCCCTCCCACTCCATTCTCCTGCTGTACCAGTGCACTCCCTTCCATGAGTCCTGTCTCTCCTTTCTCTTTGGGGCTGTGTCCATGCATTCCATGTACGTGAGCCCTTCCACTCCCTTCTGCTATTGTGTTGTACCAGTGCACTCCCTTCCATGAGTCTTGTCTCTCCTTTCTAGGTTGCTGTATCCGTGCATTCACTTTACACAATCCCTCCCGCTCCATTCTCCTACTATACCACTGCACTCCACTTAATGAGTCCTGTCCCTCCCTTCTCTTAGGGGCTGTGTCCGTGCACTCCCTGTAGGTGAGCCCTCCCGCTCTCTTCTGCCATACTACTGTATCATTGCATGCCCTTCCACAAGTCTTGTCTCCTTTCTAGGGTGCTGTATCCATGCATTCCCTTAATGTGAGCCCTTCTGCTCCCTACTGCAATTGTGTTGTACCAGTGCGCTCCCTTGCATGAGTCCTGTCTCTCTCTTCTCTAAGGGGCTGTATCCAAGCACTCCCTTTACATTTTTACATAAGCCCTCCCACTCCCTTCTGCCAGAGTACTGTACCAGTGCACTCCCTTCCACGAGTCCTGTCTCTATGTTCTAAGGTGGTGTATCCGTGCATTCACTGTACACAAGCCCTCCGCTCCCTTCTCCTGCTGTACCAATGCACTCCCTTGCATGATTCCTGTCTCTCCCTTCTCTTAGGAGATGTGTCCGTGCATTCCCTTTACAGGAGCCTCCTTTTCCATTCTCCTGCTCTACCAGTGCATTACTTTTCGTTAGTCCTGTCTCTCCCTTCTCTTAGGGTCTGTGTCTGTGCATTCACTTTACACAAGCCCTTCCGCTCCCTTCTCCTGCTATACCAGTGCACTCCCTTCCTTGAGTCCTGTCTCTCCATTTTCTCAGGGCGCTGTATCCATGCACTCCCTTTACATTTTTACATAAGCTCTCCCACTCCCTTCTGCCATAGTACTGTACCAGTGCACTCTGTTCCATAAGTGCTGTCTCTCCCTTCTAGGGTGCTGTATCTGTGCATTCCCTTTACAAAACCCTACCACTCCCTTCTGCTGCCGTACCTGTGCACTCCCTTCCGGGAAACAGCATTTACAACGCTGTCATTACATCGCAGTACTATTACAACGCGGTCGTTACAACAACCGCGTTGTTAGTACGCGATGCATTTACATCACAAGTTATTTGAACAACTTGCTGTAGGGGGCACTAAGGTATTGGAAATGAATTCCAACACCTTCCCTACTGTTGCGCAAACTGGAGTAGGATTAGTAAATAATACTATTTCAAAGTCCAGCGGGCCCCTTACTGCAAATCGTTGTAATGAAATGCGATGTAAATGCATCGCGTACACTACAACGTGGTCGTCTTAACGACCACGTTGTAAAAGCACACAATGTAATACATCACATAGTAATGTGCTATATTCCTCCCTTCCAGGAGTCCTGTCTCTCCCTTCTCTTAGCGTGCTGTATCCGTGCATTCACTTTACAGAAGCCCTCCCGCTTGCTTCTCCTGCTGTACCAGTGCACTCCCTTCCATGAGTCCTGTCTCTCCTTTCTCTTTGGGGCTGTGTCCATGCATTCCATGTACGTGAGCCCTCCTGCTCCCTTCTGCTATTGTGATGTAGCAGATAACTCTCTTTCATGAGTCCTGTCGCTCTCTTCTCTTAGGGGCTGTATCCGTGCATTCACTTTACACAAGCCCTCCCGCTCCATTCTCCTGCTGTACCAGGGCACTCCCTTCCATGAGTCCTGTCTCTCCTTTCTCTTTGGGGCTGTGTCCATGCATTCCATGTACGTGAGCCCTCCTGCTCCCTTCTGCTATTGTGATGTACCAGTACACTCCCTTTCATGAGTCCTGTCGCTCTCTTCTCTTAGGGGCTGTATCCGTGCATTCACTTTACACAAGCCCTCTCGCTCCATTCTCCAGCTGTACCAGTGCACTCCCTTCCATGAGTCCTGTCTCTCCTTTCTAGGGTGCTGTATCCGTGAATTCACTTTACACAAGCCCGTCCTCTCCCTTCTCCTGCTGTATCAGTGAACTTCCTTCCATGAGTCCTGTCTCTCCCTTCTCTTAGGGTCCTGTATCCATGCACTCCCTTAGCATTTTCACAAGAGCCCTCCCGCTCCCTTCTACCATAGTACTGTACCAGTGCACTCCCTTCCACGAGTCCTGTCTCTCCCATTAACATGTGTATTCCTTTTACATGACCCTCTGCTCCCTTCTCCTGCCTTACCAGTGCACCCCCTTCCATGACTCCTGTCTCTCCCTTCTCTTAGTGGCTGTGTCCGTGCATTCCCTTTACATGACCCCCGCTCCCTTCTCCTGTTGTACCAGTGCACTCCCTAACATGAGTCCGTGCATTGTGTTTACACAAGCCCTCCTGCTCTATTCTCCTGCTGTACCAGTGCACTCCCTTCCATGAGTCATGTCTCCCCTTTCTAGGATGCTGTATCCATGCACTCTCTTCACGTGAGGCCTCCTGCTTCCTTCTGCCATAGTACTGTACCAGTGCACCCCCTTCCATGAGCCCTGTCTCTCCGTTCTAGGGTGCTGTATCCCTCCATTCCCTTTACATGACCTTCCCGCTCCGTTCTCCTGCCTTAGTAGTGCACTCCCTTCCATGAGCCCTGCCTCTCCGTTCTCTTAGGGGCTGTGTCCGTGCATTCCCTTTACATGAGCCCTCCTGCTCCCTTCTGCCATAGTACTGTACCAGTGCAATCCCCTCAATGAGTACTGTCTCTACCTTCTCTTAGGGGCTGTGTCAATGCATTCCCTGTACGTGAGCCCTTCCACTCCCTTCTGCTATTGTGTTGTACCAGTGCACTCCCTTCCATGAGTCCTGTCTCTCCTTTCTAGGTTGCTGTATCCGTGCATTCACTTTACACAAGCCCTCCCGCTCCATTCTCCTACTGTACCACTGCACTCCACTCAATGAGTCCTGTCTCTCCCTTCTCTTAGGGGCTGTGTCCGTGCACTCCCTGTAGGTGAGCCCTCCCGCTCTCTTCTGCCATAGTACTGTATCATTGCATGCCCTTCCACAAGTCTTGTCTCTCTTTTCTAGGGTGCTGTATCCATGCATTCCCTTAATGTGAGCCCTTCTGCTCCCTACTGCAATTGTGTTGTACCAGCGCTCCCTTGCATGAGTCCTGTCTCTCTCTTCTCTTAGGGGCTGTATCCAAGCACTCCCTTTACATTTTTACATAAGCCCTCCCACTCCCTTCTGCCAGAGTACTGTACCAGTGCACTCCCTTCCACGAGTCCTGTCTCTATGTTCTAGGGTGGTGTATCCATGCATTCACTGTACACTAGCCCTCCGCTCCCTTCTCCTGCTGTACCAATGCACTCCCTTGCATGATTCCTGTCTCACCCTTCTCTTAGGAGATGTGTCCGTGCATTCCCTTTACATGAGCCTCCTTTTCCATTCTCCTGCTCTACCAGTGCATTCCCTTTCGTGAGTCCTGTCTCTCCCTTCTGTTAGGGTCTGTGTCTGTGCATTCACTTTACACAAGCCCTCCCGTTCCCTTCTCCTGCTATACCAGTGCACTCCCTTCCTTGAGTCCTGTCTCTCCCTTTTCTCAGGGCCCTGTATCCATGCACTCCCTTTACATTTTTACATAAGCTCTCCCACTCCCTTCTGCCATAGTACTGTACCAGTGCACTCTGTTCCATAAGTGCTGTCTCTCCCTTCTAGGGTGCTTTATCTGTGCATTCCCTTTACAAAACCCTGCCACTCCCTTCTCCTGCCGTACCTGTGCACTCCCTTCCGGGAAACAGCATTTACAACGCTGTCATTACATCGCAGTACTATTACAACGCGGTCGTTACAACAACCACGTTGTTAGTACGCGATGCATTTACATCGCAAGTTATTTGAACAACTTGCTGTAGGGGGCGCTAAGGTATTGGAAATGAATTCCAACACCTTCCCTACTGTTGCGCAAACTGGAGTAGGATTAGTAAATAATACTATTTCAAAGTCCAGCGGGCCCCCTACTGCAAATCGTTGTAATGAAATGCGATGTAAATGCATTGCGTACCCTACAACGTGGTCGTCTTAACGACCGCGTTGTAAAAGCACATGATGTAATACATCACATAGTAATGTGCTATATTCCTCCCTTCCAGGAGTCCTGTCTCTCCCTTCTCTTAGGCTGCTGTATCCGTGCATTCACTTTACATGACCACGGCTCCCTTCTCCTGCCGTACCAGTGCACTCCCCACCATGAGTCCTGTCTCTCCCTTCTCTTAGGGGCTGTATCCATGCATTCCCTTTACACAAGCCCTGACGCTCCCTTATCCTGCCATACCAGTGCTGTCCCTTCCATGAGCCCTACCTCTCCCTTCTCCTAGGGGCTTGTCCTTGTACTCACTTTACATGACTCCGCTCTCCCTTCTGCCATAGCACTGTACCAGTGCACTCCCTTCCACGAGTCCTGTCTCTCCCTTCTCGTAGGGGCTGTCTCCATTCATTCCCTTTCCATAGGTCATGTCACTCCTTTCTCCTTGGCATCAGTGTCTATGCACTTCATACAGATGACGCAGTTGCTGGATTAGTGACCTCTTACACTCCCCCCCCTTCTCCCAGAGTGCTGCTGTCAGTGCTCTCGTGTTGCATGACCCCGGCTGTGTGTGGTCACGCGGGCACAATGGGAGCGGCCGGTGTTAGCGGCTCTTGTGCTTGATGGAATTTTTTGTTTAGAATGAAATACGCCCTCACATCCAAATATATGCGCAGATGCATTTCACGTTAAAATATAGCATCCATCGCTATTTTGAAATTTTACTTAAGAACATGTAATGTTTCGGAGATTTCGCATCATAATGTAAATGATGTGAATTTTATTCCGCACACTTAGATTTTCTTCATGCCACTGAGGGAAGGCTCCGGTAAATTACATATATTTGATCCTCAGGAGTAATCAGTTGTTGAAGCAAACAATATCCCAGCCTCGTGTGTGTTTCGAACCATGTTAGCTCCTGTTCATGAGTTCGGTTTGTTTAAAAGTGAGGGAGAGCTAGATTCCAACTCCTGCTTTAGCTACCCACGGACAGTTACAAGGATAGAGGTGCTCTAGAGTAGAGCAGCCAGGAGAGAAGTGGAGATTAAATGCACAGCTCAGTCCTGGAGAATGGAGTATGTGTTCCTGCTGTAGCTGGGCCAGACGGGAACAAGTTATGGCTATCCGTTTATGGTTGGAACAAATGAAAGAACCAGAGAGTGATTAAAGGTGATGAGGCGAATGAGACTAGAGACAATCCTGAATACGGGAAACGGCTACTACAACACGACCGTTTCCACGCATAACAGTAACCACACATGCATTACAACGCATGCGTGGTTACCACGATTGCCTTTACCACGCATACCTTTACTACGAGATACGTAGTAAAGGCATGTGTGCTAAAGGTAATATTAAAAAAGGGGAGTTGGGGGGATCTCCCCCCCTCAAAAAAAAACAAACCTGATTCCATCGATGTGTAGGCAATCGGCGTTGTACCGTCGTTAGAGGAAACGGAAAGACACTTCCGCTTCCTCTTTACGAAGTGCGACGCAGATCGGAAGAGCTTCCAGAGTAGAGAACGTAGCGAGGTAAGAGGGAATTTAGTTTAAGGAATTAATGAGGGGGACATGTAGCGAAGGGGTAAATATAAGGGTTTGTGGGTGGGGAAATCGCACAGGGAAACATTTTTAATGTTGAGGGGAAGGGAATTTATTAGAAGAAAAAGGGGCGGGGGGGTCGCACAGGGGTATTATTAAAAAAAAAAAAAGAACATTTACCACGAAAATGCCTTTACCGATATGCGTGGTAAATGCATTTTCGTGGTAAATGTTATTTGTGGTAACGGCATTCGCGTTGTAACGCATGCGTAGTAAAGGCATGCGTTGCAACGGAATGCGTTGTAATGACATACAACCCCTGAATACAAGCAATGGCATTCCCAATATGCTTGCCTTCAGAAGGCGCCATGCTTAATTTTGTTTAATGCAAGCCCATGATTCGAAATACAATGTTAAAAATCTTGCAGCCTTTGTGGGAAATGCAAAAGTGACAGAATGCCCAGTCCATTAGAAAGGCCCCAAGATTTCGGGCACAGCATTGGCTTGTGTTGATGTACCAATAGATATTGCATTTCAAGAGACAGACATTTGCCAAAAGCCTTTCTTGGTTTGCTCTGCTCTAGAAAGGAGAGAGGCAGGATGGAGAATATTCTGAGCCTTAAATTCAGACTCCACAAGAAAATGGAAACAGTTGTGTTTACGCTAGTTCATGCAGGAATTATAGTCCTTCTCCATGTCTGTTGCCATCTTATTTAGATTTCTGGTCAATATTATAGTGATAGATATGACCACACGATTAAAATCACTTTCTAAATCTCCTGCTCCAACAGCGCACTTCAGGGGCTTTTGTCATATGCGCAGCTTCTTATCATTAGACTTCTAACCCTTTACAAGTTCTTCTAACCCATGATTTTGCATCTTTCCTCACATCACAAATGCACTTTTATTTTTTGTAGGCATGTTTGACAGCTCCGACTGATGGGTTTCTTCATTTTGGGGATGCTGTTATGCTTGTGAATGACGATGTTCTGGAAGTCCTTGGAGGTGATCCAGCTTCCCCCACTCTTATACCGGTGTGTGATGAAGTAAGCATCTCGCTGACTCCGGACGATAACACAGCTTACTCGAGCCAGTGCTTAGGTTCCTACTGTGGAGTGACCGCCAGCAGAAATCTGAATGCTTGCGTCCGAAACACCTACGTCATCACAAGGTATTAGCATTGTATATTTACATTATTATGTTAAACATAGGTCTTCATTTATACAGAATAAGTAGATTTATTTATTATATATATTTATATAGCTCTTTTACCCAGCCACGTGGACAGTAGAGCTCTTTACAATTAATACAAAATAAAGGGAAGGCAGTACTTGCTGCCTGTGATGCGGGCTGGCATGAAGGGCAGCAATTAAGGGCCTCCACTTCACTCTCTCTTGGGCAAGTTTCTGTATGGTGCTCCAGTTGTGGGTCAGTGACTTTATTTCTGTTTCCACAGTTCGCCTACAGGTGCTCTTTGACCTGCCTCTCTTCCGTTTGACTTCTGGGGTCTAGTGGAGAGCTGTTCTTGTGATGGAGTCTAGTTCTCTTCCGATGGTGTGTCCGACCCATCTCAATCTTTTTCTCATAATGATGGTGTTCATTCTCTCTTGAATGCAGTTCCTGGTTGGAGAAGGTTCACGGACAGAAAATGCACTAAGTCAGGGTACTGGTGTGGAAGTCTGACAGTTTGGTGATGTTGTTTTTCATCATCTGCCTGTGTTCTGATCCATACAAGAGTGCGGACAGAACACAGCTCTGGTAAATCTTCAGCTTGGTGTTGGTGCTGTACTGAGATGACCCCCATACATTGTCCAGCATCATCAAGGCATTTCTGGCCTTCTTCAGTCTGCTCTTGATGTTTCTGCCTGCCCCTCCATCACTGCCTACCCCTCCATCACGTCTGATAGTGCTGCCTAGGTAGGTGAATTCTCCAGTCAGTCAAGTGTAGGTAATAAGGTCCTTTTGAAGCCTCAGGGTTAGTTTTCAGTTGTGTGTTGCATCACCCAGTTGGTGTCTAGGTTGAAGAGCAACGCTAACATCACTCATACCTGTCTCATACCGGTCTTGACTTGAAAGCTATACTCACTGTCTCCCACCTTGCAGGTAAAATTATCATAGAAGGTCTCGCTTAGGAGAACTATCTGCTGAGGAATGCCATAGACTCTCAGTATATGCCAGAGATTGTCATGGTGGATACTGTCAAAGGCCTTCTCAAAATTAATGAAATTGATGTATAGTTGTCTCTGCCACTCCATGCACTGCTTTATGATGTTCCTTAAAGTACAATAAAGAGTCCTTACTACCGAGGCATTACTGGTTAAAATTGAGGCTTTAATGTCGACATGTCTGAGCCCAATTACGGAGAGGCTTAAGGTGCTTGAGGATAGATTAACACACTTTGAATCACAAATTGTCCCTAATTTTCATATTATGAGGGACATTTTGGGAAAACTTGAAGGGCTCAAACGACCTGATGAGAAAGGTCCAACTGAACAGATTCTGTCTAAATCTATTGTTGTTAACCCTGCATTACTAAATGTAACCCCTGTATCACTGGTTTCGAGAGGTCAGGTGGAAATCGTCCCTGCTGAAGATATAGAATGCAGAGGAGGTGGGGTGGGAGTGGGAGAATTAGGTAATATGTCCTGTGAACTTGCGGAATGCATTGCTTATACGCCCGCGGAGGAGGGACCCAGGGGACGGGGGGATAGATCCACTCAACAACAAATTATACAGGGGGTCACTAGGAAAACAACATGCGAATGGCACTCAGGGAGATGGGAATTCAAATACGCGTAAGTCCCAGGCGCGCAGCACAGACCTGAAGAGACCGGGGATTTTACATCTTCCCCCAGCTGCAGCGCCCCTGGTAGTGGTCTTAACAAATGTTCCAACTCTACAGGAGGGGAACATTGAAACTGCAGAGCAGTTAATGGCAAAGTCATTGTATTGGCTCACTGAGCCAATACAGAGGGGATATTAGGCTATGACATTTATAATCAAATGATCATGGCTAGACGTGTCACATGGGTGGGATATCTTAAAAAGGAAGTACAGGGTGATTGTGTTGTAATTAATTTCAATAATAGGCAGGTAGTTAGATTTTTATTGGAGTGTTTAGGGGACAGAACCCAGGAAACTATTTGGAGAATATTTCACTTTTGTCTTTAGGGTTTTTCTATAGGCCATTCCAATATTTACCGCCAGTGAGAGGGAATCGATCTGCCCTAAATAGACCACTAGATGGTTTTGTTGATTTTAACCATGTAAACAGGTTTGCTCCTCTGTCAGGGTTAGATACATGTGATTGACAGTTTACCGATGCTATGCGGGTGGTGGAGGATTCTGTCATACACATAATTGATCTACCAATGACCACACCATTTAACGGCGAAGATACCCATGAGGGAAATATAATTATTGTTGGTGAAGTAAATCTGACTCCTTTACTGATAACATCTGACCCTATATCGACGCCTCGAATAAGCGATAATACTTTGGGTACAAGTATTGGAGCAACGTTGAATGATAGTGATAGTGATAAAGGAGCTGGGAATTGTAGCTTTATGTTTTGGAATATCGCTTGCTTGAAATCAAAAGTGACAAATGGAATATGGGTAGAATTCATACAGAAGTTCGATCTGATAAGTTTACAGGAAACATGGGCTATTGATCCGATTCATATTAATGGATACAAAACTATATATGAGAATTTTCGTAAGTGCTTAAAAACCTGGTTGTTTAATATGTAGAATTTTTCTTTTTCTTTCTTTCTCTGTCCTTTCTTCTTTCTGTTTCTGTTCGGCGGCGCCGGGAAACCCTTGGGTAGCTCTGCGCCTTATAAGATTAAAATAACATAACATAACATAACAATGTACTAAGACTCGTAAATCAACTTGTTCAACCCTATGATATCTGCCAGAAGCATTGCTATTAATGTGAACTCTCAGAATGGACCAGTGTTGGAAACCGGGCAACCGGGTTAGCAGTCACCAGGTTCCCAGCACAACGGTAGCTTGGCTCGAGCGGTTGGGGTACAGGCACCGTGTTAAGCGTACGTCACACCCTCACAATAATCATCCGTTCCAAAAACGACACTACACCGTAAAAATTATGAAAGAACGTAGTTTGTCTTTATCTTATTTTCTGTTAGTTGCAGGGTTCATAAAATAAATACAAGACAATAAGATTCTCCTTTAAAAGGGCAAGTCAAATAAATAATACCACAGTGGGGTTTCAATAAATAGGATCAGGTCATAAATAAGCAAGGAATAAATAGGGGTGCAATAAATACAAATGGCTAATAAATACTGTCAGACAATAAATACAATGCAGGAATAAATACAGTCAGACAATAAATACAGTCAATAAATAAAGCACCTTCAATAACTTAAATAACACAATTAATGACAATTACAGTTCACATCACTTTCCTGAGGTAGTTTGGTTTTACTATGCCCAAGTACAGCTTGTGGTCATTTGGATGACATGGGGGGGTGTCCCACCTAGATTGGTCAAGGCTGGGCCTGAACTGAGGGAGATTAAGGGTAACCTAAGGTTCTGGTTCTCCTAAAATACACAACCCCTCACAGAGGTCACTGCACCAGTCTCAGTTCACCCCTGGCACTCCCAGGCTGGTTCTAACACCCCTCTAGCCCCTAGAATGGTCTTTTAGGGCTCCACAGGGCCTCAGATGCCCTTTCTACCACTTACTGCCCTTTTCACGATGATCGGCTCCGCTCGGCGCCGTGTCGATGTCGTGAGGCGGCTCCGGCTCGATGTCGCTGGGCGGCTCCGGTTCGATGTCGCTGGGCGGCTCCGGTTCGGTGTCGCTGGGCGGCTTCGGATCGATGTCGCTGGGCTGTTCCGGATCGATGTCGCTGGGCGGCCTCGGCTCGATGTCGCTGGGCTGCCTCGGCTCGATGTCGCTGGGCTGCTCCGGCTCGATGTCGCCTTCCGGCGTCGCAGGGTCACGGTCTCCCCGCTTCCGGGTGTCTCCGGAGTGCGACCTCCACTCCCGACCTCCGGCGCGCTTCACCTCAGATTCTGGCGTCTCCGGAGTGCGATCTCCACTCCCGACCTCCGGCGCGCTTCACCTCGATCTCAGGTGACTCCTTACTCGACCTCCGGTGCCTCTCCACGACCTCCGTCGGCGCCCTCTCTCGACCTCTGACGGCTCCGGGTACGACGTCTGCTTCCTGTCAGTGCCGCTTCTCCACCTCAGGCCTCAGGTCTCCAGGCTTCTCGACGTCAGGACTCCAGGAGGACACCGCTAAACAGGTCAGGAGCTTGCTGGTCTTCTTCTTTAAGGCCTCTTCACAATATTTAGGTCCTTAAGATGGTTTTTCTGGTCTTGGTCCCACACAGGGCTCTAGGCTGGGCTTGGTCAGTAGTGACTAGCATCAAGGGTGGGTTTCTGGACCCCACTCCAAGCACTGGTTTCCACCCCTGCTGCCTTACTCCGACCTCCTTCTGAACTGCTCCTCTCTCCTCTCTAGTCAGATGCCAACTGCCACTCTGAGATGGCCTCCCAACATTCTAAACTGCCTCTCACTGTCACAGGGTTCCAGAATGTTACGGAAGGTTCTAGAAATCTCCAGTGGGTTCTGATGATGTCACAGGTGACAATGGGTGGCCACCATTTTGTGTCTCAGGCCCTCAGACAGAAGTTCCAGGGGTAGGGAAAATGGCTCCCTGACCCTGCATCAACACTAAAAAGTCTGGTGGTTCCCAAAAAGGAAAAATTCTAACAGGGTTTAAGGCAAAAGTGGGACAAAATAAATAATGATGAGGAGGGACCACCCAAAGGGCTGACAGGTCTAACACGCGTCCCCCCCCGGTGAAAGTGGGGAGAGCTACCCAACCCCTTGGGAGTTCTCATCACTAAGGCGGAAATACCTTGAGAGACCGTCTGCATTGGCGTGGTCCACTCCAGGCCGATGTTCCACCTGAAAGTCCATTCCCTGTAGGGAGATAGACCACCTTAGCAACTTGGGATTCTCCCCCTTCATCTGCATCAGCCAACGAAGGGGTCTGTGGTCGGTCTGAACTAGGAAGTGCGAGCCAAACAGGTATGGCCGCAACTTCTTCAGAGCCCATACCACTGCAAAGGCTTCACGCTCTATTGCACTCCACTTCTGTTCCCTGG
This sequence comes from Triturus cristatus, assembly GCF_964204655.1. Lineage (NCBI taxonomy): Eukaryota > Metazoa > Chordata > Amphibia > Caudata > Salamandridae > Triturus > Triturus cristatus. The sequence continues at coordinate 667,048,324 of NC_140583.1, forward strand.
GAAGTAGTCTCCGGGATAGGAAGACCACGGGTTGATCCAGACCCTCTTCATTGAGTTGCGATTACACTGCCCCAATGCCATGTTCCGATGCATCCGTCTGGACAATGAACTCCTTGGAAAAATCTGGGGCCCTTAAGACTGGGGCCTCGCACATGGCTTGCTTCAGTCTCACAAAGGCCTGCTGGCAAGCCTCTGTCCAAACTACCCGTCGAGGTTGTTTCTTGGACGTAAGCTCCGTGAGGGGGGCCACAATGGTCCCGTACCCCTTCACGAAGCGGCGGTAATATCCTGTGAGGCCCAGAAAAGCTCGGACCTCAGTCTGAGTCTTGGGGGGTTCCCAGGCCATGATTGCCTCGATTTTCGCCTGGAGGGGCTGCACCGCTCCCCTACCCACCAAGTGTCCAAGGTACACTACCGACCCCTGCCCGATCTGGCATTTACTGGCCTTGATCGTTAACCCAGCTTGTTTCAGGGCCTGGAGAACAGTTTGCAGGTGACGCAAGTGATCCTCCCAGCTGTTACTGAAGACGGCAATGTCGTCCAGATAAGCAGCAGAGAAACTCTCCATTCCGGCGAGGATCTGGTTCACCAGACGCTGAAACGTGGCAGGGGCGTTCTTGAGCCCAAAGGGCATCACGCAGAACTGGTAGTGGCCCTTGGGCGTGGAGAAGGCTGACCTTTCCTTAGCTCCATCAGTCAGAGAGATCTGCCAGTACCCGGAAGTAAGGTCAAAGGTACTCAAATATTGGGCAGCTGTCGTACTTTAATATTCGGGACCGCGTAGGGGACAGGGCCCTACCCCTGTCTATCTTGGTATTAGCAAACCGCAAATGGTAAATGCGGCATGTACAAGTGCTTTATATATCGTTCTAGCTATGAATGCACTGTGTACACGTTATTCTGCTTCACTACGCGGGTTCCATTTTGGAAGCAGTGGCCATCTTGTCATTGCCCTCACATAGGCTATAATGGAGTAAATACGGGCCTCACAGTACATGGGCTTTCCCTCTGACTTCTCTGTGACCTGGGCAGCTGGCTCTGCTGCCCCAGGTCAAACCGGTCTCACGAGCTCCCCTTCCTCCGTCCACCTGTGATTAGCATCAGGGCTTGACCCGTCATAAAACCCTTTCATTCTACACAATCCTCCGGCTAATCTCTTTCACACCTGCTTGTTCCTGCTTTATGACTTGTTTCCCAAAACAGGAGATGCTCATGTTTATTGGGGGGTCTATTGACATCAAATGTGGGATCTGAACCTTACTGTGTAAATCATTGTGGGCTGGCCGAACTGGAATGTGGGATGGTCATCATGACTCTGCTTTTTCGTTTGTAATGTATACCTTTATATGGCCATATCGTAAACCAAGGAATGTGTGCCTGAAGCATGATATTTTGTATTTAAGGAGAAGCCCGTTCCTATGATTTTCAGCAGTCTCCTGAGAACATACACGTTGTTGTACTTCTAGGATACCTGTAATTGGTCTGCAGCCAATAAATGAATCTTTGACTTCACCCAGAAGACTCTGTGTTTCTGTAGGTCTGGAACAGGGTGAACCCAGAAGTCATAGGGTGTGTGCCCCTGCACCGCTGGGTCTAAAATACCCAGTACTTCAGTTTGGCGCCCAACTCGGGACGATTTCAGCGGTACCAGTCCAAGCCAGAGGTTCGTGAGGAGCTTCGTGTGGAAATTCCGGAGGAAGGCCGCCACTTCATCGACCCCTGCATGTCGACGTGGTCCGAAAGTCTTTTCTGCGAGGTTCTCCGCGTCCCGACGGCTACGAAGGACTGCTGCCCTGATTAATCGACCTGTTTTGGACCCTTGCCGAATCTAAGAGAGCGAAACAATCGAGAGAGTCTTCTGGTGACGCCATCGATCAGCAATATTCAGTTAAGTATAAGTGGAGCGTCTCCCATTTGTTTTGGTATCCTTCGGGATCATTTGAATTAGTGATTTGGAGTTTGCAAACGCCAAAGCCAGAGGACTCGTGTATTCACGAGAATATCGTAATCGATAATCCTTTGACGTTTGGATCTAGACTAGTGAGCAAAGATGCCTGGTTCTGGAATATTTGGTAGATTATTCTGTTTGGGTTGTGGAAAAGATTTCCAGCTAGAGGAATCATGTCCGGTTCCTCCGGTTGGAACTCCAACTTATGAGCTCTATGTAAAACATGGCGTAGGCCCCATTGCATATAACGAAGTGTGGATCCACTACACCAGGAAAGACGGTGTTTTAAAATGGCCCCAAAATGGTAGTTTCGATACCGATATTTTAGATAATTTGGAAATTAAATTGTTTAAGAAGAAAGCCCGGCCGGCGATGTTTGACTCTTTCCGCTTATGGCGAAAGGAAGCCAAACAGAAGGAAATTAAGTTAGTGAAAAAGAATAAGAGAGAGAAAGGTATGACAGTAATGCAAGCAGCGGTACAATTTAAAGACAATGAGGAGGAGCAGATGAGTGAGCAATTGCACAGGCAGCGCAAGTTAGGGATTGACAAATGTTACCCAGCTTTACCACATTCTAAGCAGAATGAGTTAGAAGAAAAGGAGAAAGATCCCTTGATGTCACATTTGTTGAGTTCGCCACCCCCGTATGCTCAAAATGCCACGGCACCTCCCGAGCTTGCGAATATGCCACCTCCAGTGAATATACTGCAAGCCTTGCCCCAACCGCCAGTTGCTTTGCAGCCGGCTCTTATCCATGTAGCGCAGCCCTCTCAAGGGCCGCCAGTTGCGCTTCCAACTGCCCCCGCACTTTCTGCGACTTTGCCTAATACAGCAGCTGCCTCTTCTGACACTCTTCCTTGCACCACTCCAGTACCTGTTTCTACATCCTCTTTTCTCCCCTCTGTTTATCCCCCTGTTTTCGCCTCAGCTTCTCCTTCAGCGCGACAGCGCTTAGCTAATGTGGTTACTACATTAATGTCGCCTCTCTTTGACTCGTCTGGTGCGACTCCTGGTTTACAGCGTAAGCAATTGCGCAGTCAATTGCCTAACCCTGACGAGAAAAAGGTAATAGATAACATGGCGCGTAGATGGATTGTTTTCCCTTCACTGTATGATGTGGAATCAGTTGTCAACGTTTTCCATCAATGGGATGCCCCAAAACAGAGATATGTGTTTGAGAAAATGTGCGAAATTCTCTGTGAGGAATTGGAGGATAGTGGTAAAAATCCGAGCCCGCAGGAATTGTGTAGAGTGAGGTTTGATTTTGGAACTGGTATAATTGTGGACCGCGGAGTAGATAAAGCAGTTGCGGTTGTATTGTCCTTCAGGAATGATGATTGTCAACAGTCATTGTTTGAACAAGATGTCCTTGTGGGGAAAAAGGTAAAAGCGCGACAATACCCCATGAGAGAAGTTCCCCCGGTATGGAAGGAAGCAGTTGCAGCTGGTGCCGGTAATCCCGCTGTGCCAGCGCATTTCCAGCGTGTTTGGGTGCATGTCCCATGGAAGCGCTCAGAGGTGTTAGCACTTAAGCAGTCCTTACCTGATCCCCGTAAAAACCCAGCAGGTTATTATAAAGAGTTGTCACAGACGGCAGGGTCATGCGTTATGAATCTGGCCGACATAGACATGTTATTTGGTAATGTTGTTCCACAGCCTCTATGGGGATCAATTCGTAATGTAGATCACGATGCAGAACTAGGGGATACATGGGCTAACATCGTTGCTGCTGATGCTAGACAAACTGGTGGCGCGAAACCAGAACCTTTAGTAGCTGAACTGCCTGGTAGAATCATCACGTATATGAAGACAATAATGCCTGCGATGCGCGTAAATTGGGACAAGCTATCTGCATGCAAGCAGAAGAAAGATGAGACAGTGTCAGACTTCTTTACTAGGTTTGAAGAAACATTTATTGACCACAGTGGGCAGGATATGAGTACTGAGGGTGGCCAACGGTTATTTGTGGATAAGTTTGTGCAGAATCTACTTCCTGACCTGTGTAAAAAGTTAAAAGATTCAGAAAGTTCTTGGGCTGTTTCTTCTTCAGCGCAAATACTGGCTACTGCACAGTATTATGAAAATAGAGATAAAGACGAGAAAGATAGAACAGAAAAGAAAACAAAGGAACTAAAGACAAAGGTCCTTTTACAGCAGGCCTATCCGCCACGTGGAGGTCAGAATAATTATAGGCAATCCCAAGGTGTCTATCACCAACCCCAACAGTTTCAGAACAACCAGCAAATGAACGGGTATTATCAACCACGTGTCCCTGTAGGTCCCAACCAATGTTCATACTGCAAAGAGGAAGGTCATTATAAATATAGTTGTCCTAAATTAATGCAGCGGAACGGTAATGCGTATGGCGCAAGAGGTAGGGGTGGTCAGCAAGCTCCTAGAGGCCGAGGGCGTGGAAATGCTCCCCAGAACGCGCGTCCTCTGCCGCCTCAAAGTACCATCAATAGCTTTGATCAGCAAGCTAACGCGACTAGTAATACGGCCCAGTATTATAATAATGATTATTATGCAGAGGATGGTGATGCAGAAAGTAATGATTACTAGGACAGCCATAGACAGAGAGAGGGAGTTGTTTCAGTGCCAGTGGATCAGAGCGGACCATATGTTGAGGTAACTACAGCCAATGTAACGGAACCTTTTCTGCTAGACACTGGTGCTGCAAAGAGTTCAATCATGCATTCAAAACTCCCTGGCGCACCTTTGTCTGGCGATATAAATGTTTCAGTAGGTTTTTCTGGCGCCCCGGTTAGGAACCCGATTTCTAGTCCCATGTCACTTTCTGTTGGACCTTGCGAGCTGAAAGCACCTCTGATTCTGACAACAGGTTGTGGTGAGAATTTGCTGGGATTAGATTTGTTGAAAAGATTGCATGCTACACTGTATTGTTCTCCTTCAGGAGTACAACTTACATTAGGCAAGAAAGTGATTTCCCCAATGTACTTGTCTAAAAACACAATGCCGCCAGAATTGTCATCCCTTCCGGATGCCCTTTGGGCTACCGGTCCCAATGATGTGGGCCTCTTGGAGATACCGCCATATGTGGTGACCTTAAAGGCTAATGTCAGACTGCCACGTATTCCCCAGTACAAGATCTCTAATGAAGGGCAGGAAGCATTGTTAGACATTGTCAGCGACTTGATTAATAAGGGTGTGGTTGAAGAGACAAGAGGCAACGTTTGCAACAGTCCGATTTTACCTGTCTTAAAACGAACGGATCCTTCACAGCCACCTGTTTACAGATTTGTGATTGATCTCAGAGAGGTTAATAAGATTGTTGTGCCACAGTTTCCGGTTGTCCCTGATATAACTGCCTTGTTAACGATGATTCCAGCCTCTGCTGCATGGTTTTCAGTGATTGATTTAAAGAATGCCTTCTTTAGTATCCCAATTGCAGAAGAGAGCAGAGACATTTTTGGTTTTAGTCTGGGAGGCCGAAGCTTCCGCTTCAAACGCGCTCCCCAGGGCTACTGTGAGAGTCCATCAATATACAGTCAAGCTTTGAAAGCGCAGCTTGATGCACTTGTTTTACCTAGTGGCGCTATCCTGATTCAGTACGTGGATGATTTACTAATTGCCGCGGATACTGAGAAGATCTGTAAAGAAGCCACATTGTCACTGTTGCGCCATTTATCCGCTTTCCATCACAAGGTGTCTCTCTCTAAGCTGCGATATTGTCGACAAGAAGTGACCTACTTAGGTCATCTCTTATCGAAGGAGGGAAGGAAACTGACCCCAGAAAGAATTCAAGCCATTGCACAGTTGAGTGTGCCAAAAACACAGAGAGAAGTGCGTGCTTTCTTGGGCATCACTTCATACTGTAGGCATTGGATCCCAAGTTTTTCTTTGTTGGCAAAACCTTTAGTAGCCTTAACATGCAAAGACACACCGAATCCTATCCCATGGTCTGAAGAGTGCCAGAGAAGTTTTGTGGAATTGCGTAATGCATTATGTTCAGCACCTGTGTTGGGTACCCCTGACTACAGTAAGCCATTTACATTGTATGTTCACGAGAAAGATGGATGTGCGTTGTCAGTGTTAACACAGCCTTTTGGCGACAGACCGCGCCCATGCGCATATTTTTCATCAACCTTGGACCCTGTAGTGAGGGCATTGCCAAGCTGTCTGAGAGCGACAGCTGCTGCAGCAATGTCTATCCGACAATCTGCTGGTTTGGTAATGGACAATACATTGATCGTTATGGTTCCACATGCTGTAGACACATTATTAAATAGAACCAAGACACAACACTTGACTAGTGCGCGATTATCAGGTTATGAGCTTACACTGTTAGCAAATCACATACACATAAAAAGATGCAATACGCTGAATCCAGCTACATTGTTACCAATTCCAGCAGACTCAGACGAGATTGAGCAACATGACTGTCTGTTCAGAACAGAAGAAGAGACGAAAGGGAGAGTAGATCTAAAAGATACTCCCCTGACTGAGTGTGATGGCACTTTATGGGTAGATGGTTCGTGTTTCAAGCTCCCTAATGGTGACACGACTGCTGCATATGCTATCACGACTTTACACACGGTCGTGGAAACTGCACGAGTGCCACATAATTTGGCCCAAGCAGCGGAATTAATTGCCCTCACGAGAGCGTGTGTGTTGTCTGAAGGAATGAGAGTGAATATATACACAGATAGCCAGTACGCCTTTGGCGTGGCTCATAATTTTGGGCGTTTGTGGAAGGAGCGTGGGTTCCTGACGTCGCATGGAGCTAAAATTCAGAATGGCAAGTTGGTGAATGATCTCCTTGAGTCACTGACCCTACCGTTGCAAGTTGCGATCATGAAATGCAGTGCGCACAGGAAAGTCACAGATGATGTTGGACGTGGGAATGCGTTTGCTGATGAGACCGCGAAAGAAACAGCACAGAATGTGAAGACTAGAATGTATGTTGCAGGCCCCGCAAGATGGGTTAATGATGTGGGAATGTGTGAGAACACAATAGAGAGTGTGAAGTCGCTTCAAGCTGAAGCCACAGAGAAAGAGTTAAGCAAGTGGAGAGAAAGTATGGGTAAGTTGGATGAAAATGGTTGTTGGATTGATCTGACAGAACATAGGCGATGGGTGTTGCCTGATGCATATGTGCTTCCAGTGGTTACTATGGCACATGGAATGGCACATATCAGTACGAAAGGTATATGCAAGTTGTTGGCTCCAGTATGGCAGAATGCTGGGATTCCCAAGTGTGCAGAGAATGTGGTCAAGAATTGCATAGTATGCTTGAAGTACAACCCTGGTAGGGGAACCCCAACTCCAGCTGGTCACTTTGCACCCCCATCATGTCCATTTGAAGTTTTGCAGCTGGACTTTATTCACATGGAAAGATGCAACAACCTGAAATATGTACTGGTGGTTGTTTGTGCTTTCTCAAAATGGATAGAGGCTTATCCTCTGAAAGATAACACTGCCCTATCCACAGCCAAAGCCCTTGTGAAGGAATTTTTCCCTAGATTTGGGATGCCAAGAATGGTGTGGTGTGATAATGGAAGTGAGTTTGTCGGTAAAGTGATGAAGAATGTATGTGAAGGGCTAGGGATAAAGCAGAAGTTCCACGCTGCAAATCACCCCCAATCAGCTGGATTAGTAGAACGCTACAATGGAGCCTTAAAGCTCAAGCTGGCCAAAATTCAGGCGAGCACCGGTCTTAAATGGCCTGACGCTCTGCCTTTAGCACTCCTGTCCACCAGAATGACCATACACTCACGAGTGGGACTTAGCCCTTACGAGGTCGTCTTTGGCCGCCCGGCCAACGTATGGGGCGTACCGAGGCCTACGAAGTTTAGTGAGATTGAACATCCAGTACTACTCGATTACCTGTATGATTTGACTGTTAAACTGCGTGTTTTGCACCAACAGGTACATGATACTCTTCCCCAAGCTTCTGAACCTCCTGGACACCCTATCAACCCTGGCTCGTGGGTCCTGATCCGAAATTTCCAGCGTAAGAGCAACGACGAGCCTCGCTGGATCGGCCCTCACCTTGTATTCCTGTCGACAAGGTCAGCGGTGCGAGTAAAAGGGAAGAAACACTGGATCCATGGTACCCACTGCAAAGTAGTCCCCTTGCCTCTGCCATATGACCAGTGGGTCAAGGAGGGTATCGCCGACTCTGAGACAGACACTGTACCTCGTTTTGTACCATTCAGTGACGCACGCCTAAGAGGCACTGTTTCAGACCAAGAGAGTGACAATATTCTGCAGGAAGCTGTGCCACCATCAAATCGACTGGACACCACTGAGCCTGAACTTTTGTTTCAAGACCAAACAGTACCTGGCCGTCTCCGCTATAATTTGAGACCAAGGCCCATGGACAAATAAAGATTTTCTCACTATTTCCTTTTTAACATTTGTTGCTCTCCCATCTGAAGGACTTTCTTGATTTTTGTTTTTCGAACCACCATCCGGGTTCTGCCGCAGGGTCGCGGTGCCAAGACTTTGGGGTACAGGCCGAAGACGTTAGGTCAACGGTTCTGGTTGGTCTAGGGCGTTTCCCTGGACTGACAGGCGTACTCCTTAGCAGAAGAAACTCATCCGCCGCGAGCGGCCCGAGTAGAGGATGGAGTTTTTTAAGATGGAGAGACCGATTGAGGAAATGAACTTTAACGCAAGGATGTGTAGAATTGTAAAAAGTAAATGTTTTGTATTTTTGTGCCTTTTTACACTGTGTAGCATAATGATGTTTATTGTAGGGTTTGTGTTCTTCTCCGCTCAAAAGCCCATTGAACCCACTGAACAGCCTATACCTCTTTCTACTGCCTCCTCTCACTCTTTCCACCCTTTGCCTGAGCACGAACAGACCAGACGATCAGAGTTTGTAAATAACTCGTTTATCCAGCTCTTGCACCAGCACCAACTAGTAATGAATACGACCAATTGCTGGGTGTGTGGGTTAATGCCACATACCATTAACAAGGGTATTCCCTACCTGGTGCTGCCGTACAGTTACAATGGATCGTCATGGGCATTCCAGACCATGTTTCTCTATGCTCTAGATACATACTCCCCTCGCCAACCGCGTTCCATCAGACCTATCACCAATAATAAGGCTTTGATAAAAGGAGTTGCCGATATGAGTAGGGATATCGATGCATACTCATCCATTCCCAAAGAAGAGTTGAGACCTTATGTAGGATGGAACGCGACGGGGTATAGTATTAGTCTGGGTGAAAGACAGCGAAAAATCTCATCTCCAATCTGGGTCGTACCCCACATGGGTCGGTTCTGCTTACAGGGTAATGGTCAGAATCCTAGAGCTCAACTGGGAAGAAGTGACTGTACTGAAACGTACACCTTCCCGTCACAGTTTTCCCCTGCGTTTTTGGCTGCCAAGGGCACATATTTCATCTGTAATGACCGAGCATATACATGGCTGCCCCCTGATTTCTCGGGCACATGTTATATTGCGAACTTGCTACCGCCGACATTTACTGCTGCCTCTGACTATCACAAGACCAGAGTTGTGAGAGGTGTGATTAGTAAGGAGGATACTGCCGGTCAGGAAGCGGGAGACTTCTTTTTGGGTTTCCTGCTGTTTTGGGGACCTATGGTCAATAGTAGGAACCTGAGACAGCTGACACGTGTGGTTGAATCCACTATAAATGTAACGGCTGGTGCCCTTGGTAATCTGACGGCTGAGCTCCAAGCGGATCGCCTTATGACTTTGCAGAACCGCATGGTTCTAGACGTTATTCTTGCAGACCGCGGTGGGGTATGCAAGGTCATCCAATCCAGTTGCTGCATTTTCATACCAGATAATGCTCCAACAGTGTATCAAGCCATCTCCAAACTCCATAAAATATCTGAATCCATACACGTGGATAAGGGAGACTGGTCACTGATGGGGTGGTTCTGGGAATTGATATCTGCCTGGGGTTGGAAAGTTCTGATGGTCATTGGAATGATCTTAGCCATTCTTTTCCTGTTCTGTCTGTGCATACAGTGTGCTCCTGCGATATGTGGCCTCTGTGCTACCTTATGTGTAAGGAAACCTGTATCGAGGGACGAGCTAAGTAATAGGATGATGCTACAGCAACATCTCCATGACTTTGTGAACATTGACCTAGACTCGGATTAAGATGAGTATAGTGATTGCCTATGTAAGGGCAAAAGGAGGGTCTGTCGTACTTTAATATTCGGGATCGCGTAGGGGACAGGGCCCTACCCCTGTCTATCTTGGTATTAGCAAACCGCAAATGGTAAATGCGGCATGTACAAGTGCTTTATATATCGTTCTAGCTATGAATGCACTGTGTACACGTTATTCTGCTTCACTACGCGGGTTCCATTTTGGAAGCAGTGGCCATCTTGTCATTGCCCTCACATAGGCTATAATGGAGTAAATACGGGCCTCACAGTACATGGGCTTTCCCTCTGACTTCTCTGTGACCTGGGCAGTTCGCTCTGCTGCCCCAGGTCAAACCGGTCTCACGAGCTCCCCTTCCTCCGTCCACCTGTGATTAGCATCAGGGCTTGACCCGTCATAAAACCCTTTCATTCTACACAATCCTCCGGCTAATCTCTTTCACACCTGCTTGTTCCTGCTTTATGACTTGTTTCCCAAAACAGGAGATGCTCATGTTTATTGGGGGGTCTATTGACATCAAATGTGGGATCTGAACCTTACTGTGTAAATCATTGTGGGCTGGCCGAACTGGAATGTGGGATGGTCATCATGACTCTGCTTTTTCGTTTGTAATGTATACCTTTATATGGCCATATCGTAAACCAAGGAATGTGTGCCTGAAGCATGATATTTTGTATTTAAGGAGAAGCCCGTTCCTATGATTTTCAGCAGTCTCCTGAGAACATACACGCTGTTGTACTTCTAGGATACCTGTAATTGGTCTGCAGCCAATAAATGAATCTTTGACTTCACCCAGAAGACTCTGTGTTTCTGTAGGTCTGGAACAGGGTGAACCCAGAAGTCATAGGGTGTGTGCCCCTGCACCGCTGGGTCTAAAATACCCAGTACTTCACAGCTCCCAGCCGGTCAATCAGTTCATCCGCCCTTGGGATCGGATGAGCATCAGTCTTGGTTACTGAGTTCAGTCCCCGGTAGTCCACACAGAACCTCAGTTCCGGTTGGGCACCCGGTGGTGCAGCTTTTGGTACTAGTACCACCGGACTGGACCAGGGGCTGCTAGAAGGTTCAATCACTCCTAGCTCCAGCATCTTAGTGACTTCACTGTGAATGCTGGCCTTCACCTTGTCTGTCATCCGGTAGGTCTTGGACTTCACAGGTGGGCTGTCTCCTGTGTCCACGTCATGGACGCACAGGTGAGTCCTACCCGGAACAAGGGAGAACAACGAAGAGTACTGCCCCAGGACCTGGCGGCAGTCCTCCTGCTGTTCAGGAGTTAGGGACGGGGAGAGAATCACTCCCTCCACCAACCCATCCTTCTCTTGAGACGCAAATAAGTCGGGGAGAGGCTCGCTTTCCACGTCCTCTGCTCCGTCAGTCACCATTAACAATAGGACTTCGGGCCTCTCATGGTGGGGTTTGAGGCGGTTGGCATGCAGCACCCGTAGGGGCTGACGAGGGGTCTTCAGATCCACCAAGTAGGTAGCCTTACCCTTCTTCTCCAACACCTCAAAGGGTCCTGACCAGCGATCCTGGAGGGCGCTAAGCTCTCCTGGTTCGATCACCCACACCTTCTGGCCAGGCTCCAACTCCACCGGGTGAGCATTGTGGTCATACCACGCCTTCATCACTGCTTGGCTGGCTTCCAAGTTGTCAGAAGCTTGCTTCCACAACTTAGCCATTTGGCTCCGGAAGGCCAGCATGTAGCTCACCACGTCCTGGGGAAGCTTTCTGGGAGTTCTTTCCCATCCGTCTCTCACCAGGCTGAGAGGTCCACGCACAGGGTGCCCATACAAAAGCTCGAAGGGGCTTAAACCCACTCCCTTCTGTGGCACTTCCCTGTAGGAAAACAATAGACAGGGTAGGAGGACGTCCCATTTCCTCCGCAGGCTTTCAGGCAGACTTCTGATCATGCCTTTCAAGGTCTTATTGAACCTCTCCACCAGACCATTGGTCTGGGGGTGGTAAGGAGTGGTGAACCGGTAGGTCACTCCACACTCCTTCCACATCGCCCGCATATATGCTGACATGAAGTTGGTCCCCCTGTCGGACACAACTTCCTTGGGAAAACCCACTCGGGTAAAGATTCCCAGCAGGGCCCTAGCCACAACAGGTGCAGTAATGGTCCTCAGAGGTATAGCCTCTGGGTACCGTGTGGCATGATCCACCAAAACCAGGATAAACCTGTGACCAGCTGTAGTAGGCGGATCTAACGGACCCACAATGTCGATGCCCACCCTTTCAAAGGGGGTGCTAACGACAGGAAGTGGTTCCAGGGGAGCTTTCAGCTTCACCCCTGTTTTCCCACTGGCTTGGCAAGACACACACGTCCGGCAGTAGGTGTCGGACGACACTTTCATCTGAGGCCAATAAAAGTGTGGGACAAGCCGGGCAAAGGTCTTGTCTTGCCCCAGGTGTCCTGCCAAGGGGATTTCATGAGCCAATTCCAGAAGGAAGGCTCGGTAACGTTGAGGGACAACCAAGGCCCGTGACGATCCGTGCATGGGTGCCTTGGGTTCACTGTAGAGGAGGCCATCCTCCCAGTAAATATTATAGTTCCCCTCAACGTTCCCTGCTGCCTGGGCTTCGGCCTGTCGCCTCAGTCCCTCAAGGGTAGGACACTCCTTCTGGCCCTTGCAGAATTCCTCCCTGGTCGGCTCTCCCTCCACGTGCCACTCGGCCGGGATGGGTAGGTCCTCCAGTTCAGTAACATCCCCCTCCGCGGACTCCTGGTCCACCACCTCCGGTGGCCTATCCGTCACACGGGGCGCGGATGCCGAGGCAGGCTCCTCCTGTCCTCGGTTCTTCCCTTGATTGGCAGCCGGCGGTGCCTTTGTTCCAGGCTCCCGCCTAAACGAACTCCCCCTCCGGGTATTCGCAGACCTTGTGCTGACACAGGCCCAGTCAGGTGTACCCAGCATCGCAGCATGAGTCCGGTATTCCACCTCCTTCCAAGCATTATGCTCCATGTCATTCCCCAGCAGACAATCGACTGGCACGGCAGGGCTTACGGCAACTCGAAGTGAACCTGCAACCCCTTCCCATTCAAATGGAACCTCGGCCACCGGATAGTGGCCCATTCTGCCGTCAGCCATCGCGGCAGGGTGGAGCACATGGGGAATCACCTGCTCTGGAGACACCAGTTGGCTACGTACCATAGTCATACTGGCTCCTGTGTCTCTCAGAGCCTCCCCTCTTTGGCCGTTGATGGTGACCCATTGCCCATACTTTGTGGTATTTGCGGGCACCTGGATCTTAGGAACCATCTCCCGTTCTCCCAGGGACACTAAAGTGACACCCGCCCACTCCCTTCCCTTATCTAAGGGCATCTCCTCCCCGAGCACTACACTATCTACTCCGGGGGCCTTTCCTCCGATGGGAGGGGGTGGTCTTTTCGGGCACTTCACATCTCCCTTATAGTGTCCGACACCACCGCACTCGTAGCAATGGACAACCCTTGGCTGCTGACTCTGGCCAGGATTAGGGTTTCTGGGTGGGTTAGCCCTATGGGTGAATCCCGTTCCCTTCCCTTGGGAACTATTTTGGGGGCCTTTAGAGAACTCCGTTTTCTTTTCCCCTCCCTCTTTCTTCTGGGGGGCGCCCTGTCCAGTCTTGTGAGAGTCCCTTCCAGTCCCCCTTGTGGACACTCGGGTACTAGCCCAAATGTCCGCCTCCTCAGCAAGCTTCCGGGGATTGGTCAGCTTGCTATCCACCAGGTGTTGACGCAGTTCAGGGAAACATTTTTCGAGCAGGTGGTTCCTTCAACATCAAATCAAACAACCCCTCGTAGTCCCTCACCTCGCTGCCTTGAATCCAACCCTCCAATGCCTTCTTTGCATAGTCCAGGAAATCCACCCAATTCTGTGTGCCCAGTTTGTGGCTACCCCGGAACTTCTGTCTATACTTCTCGGGTGTTAGTCCAAACTTCCTCACGAGCGCCTCTTTCATGGTGGGGTAGTGGGTCTGCTCATCCTGCTCTAGGGCCAATAATGTATCCCTACCAGCTGGAGGCATGTATTTATACAATCCCCCTCCCCAATACTTCTCTGGAACCCCATGGACTCTTAATGAGATCTCGTAGGCCGCTAGCCACTTGGCGATATCATCACCTACACTATAGCTAGCTACTATGTCTTTTGGCAAATAGCGTTTGGATTCCCTGGTGATTTCTCTTTCTTCGCTGCCACCACTAGGAACAGGGTGTGCACCAACCCGTAGGATCTGGAGATCTATCTCCCTGAGCCTCAACTCGTGAGCCATCCTCCGTTCCTCCTTTTCGTTCTCCAGCTTCGCCAAATCCCATGTGAGCTGTCTTTTCTCCCTCCGGTCAGTGAATTCTGCTTCTAATAAGCCGTTGCTAGAGACACTGCTGCCCTTCCTTGAAAGTGTTCTGGGCCCCGCTACTAGGTTCCCCACCTCAGGTTGGTACAGACCAGCCCCCTCGCTGTCAGGCTCTCCATCCCTGTCCTCCTTCTCAACCTTACTTTCTCGTCGTGCCTCCCCCCAAGCCCTTAAGCTGGTCTGGAGCTCACCCTTCTTTGCACCTTGGGGACAAAACACCCCCTCTCGCTCACAAAACTCTCTGAGTTGGGCCACAGTGTAAGTTTCCACATCTTCCAATACAAACTCCATTTTGCCCACTCAGGATAGAAGACAGTTGTTTACAGAAGCTATGCAGGGGGGTACCTTTTGTAATACCTCCTACCACCACCAGAAGTAAATTTGGAAAAAACAAAACTCAAAATTAGGAAGTCCGCTTGGAGAAAACTCCCGGTGTAGGCCTATGGCCTACCCACAGTTATTGTCGAGTGGACGCAAGCACAGCTCTATCCCACCGCTGCCACAAATTTTATGTTGGAAACCGGGCAACCGGGTTAGCAGTCACCAGGTTCCCAGCACAACGGTAGCTTGGCTCGAGCGGTTGGGGTACAGGCACCGTGTTAAGCGTACGTCACACCCTCACAATAACCATGCGTTCATCCGTTCCAAAAACGACACTACACCGTAAAAATTATGAAAGAACGTAGTTTGTCTTTATCTTATTTTCTCTTAGTTGCAGGGTTCATAAAATAAATACAAGACAATAAGATTCTCCTTTAAAAGGGCAAGTCAAATAAATAATACCACAGTGGGGTTTCAATAAATAGGATCAGGTCATAAATAAGCAAGGAATAAATAGGGGTGCAATAAATACAAATGGCTAATAAATACTGTCAGACAATAAATACAATGCAGGAATAAATACAGTCAGACAATAAATACAGTCAATAAATAAAGCACCTTCAATAACTTAAATAACACAATTAATGACAATTACAGTTCACATCACTTTCCTGAGGTAGTTTGGTTTTACTATCCCCAAGTACAGCTTGTGGTCATTTGGATGACATGGGGGGGGTGTCCCACCTAGATTGGTCAAGGCTGGGCCTGAACTGAGGTAGATTAAGGGTAACCTAAGGATCTGGTTCTCCTAAAATACACAACCCCTCACAGAGGTCACTGCACCAGTCTCAGTTCACCCCTGGCACTCCCAGGCTGGTTCTAACACCCCTCTAGCCCCTAGAATGGTCTTTTAGGGCTCCACAGGGCCTCAGATGCCCTTTCTACCACTTACTGCCCTTTTCACGATGATCGGCTCCGCTCGGCGCCGTGTCGATGTCGTGAGGCGGCTCAGGCTCGATGTTGCTGGGCGGCTCCGGTTCGATGTCGCTGGGCGGCTCCGGTTCGGTGTCGCTGGGCGGCTTCGGATCGATGTCGCTGGGCTGTTCCGGATCGATGTCGCTGGGCGGCCTCGGCTCGATGTTGCTGGGCTGCCTCGGCTCGATGTCGCTGGGCTGCTCCGGCTCGATGTCGCCTTCCGGCGTCGCAGGGTCACGGTCTCCCCGCTTCCGGGTGTCTCCGGAGTGCGACCTCCACTCCCGACCTCCGGCGCGCTTCACCTCAGATTCCGGCGTCTCCGGAGTGCGATCTCCACTCCCGACCTCCGGCGCGCTTCACCTCGATCTCCGGCGACTCCGGAGTGCGATCTCCACTCCCGACCTCCGGCGCGCTTCACCTCGATCTCAGGTGACTCCTTACTCGACCTCCGGTGCCTCTCCACGACCTCCGTCGGCGCCCTCTCTCGACCTCTGACGGCTCCGGGTACGACGTCTGCTTCCTGTCAGTGCCGCTTCTCCACCTCAGGCCTCAGGTCTCCAGGCTTCTCGACGTCAGGACTCCAGGAGGACACCGCTAAACAGGTCAGGAGCTTGCTGGTCTTCTTCTTTAAGGCCTCTTCACAATATTTAGGTCCTTAAGATGGTTTTTCTGGTCTTGGTCCCACACAGGGCTCTAGGCTGGGCTTGGTCAGTAGGGACTAGCATCAAGGGTGGGTTTCTGGACCCCACTCCAAGCACTGGTTTCCACCCCTGCTGCCTTACTCCGACCTCCTTCTGAACTGCTCCTCTCTCCTCTCTAGTCAGATGCCAACTGCCACTCTGAGATGGCCTCCCAACATTCTAAACTGCCTCTCACTGTCACAGGGTTCCAGAATGTTACGGAAGGTTCTAGAAATCTCCAGTGGGTTCTGATGATGTCACAGGTGACAATGGGTGGCCACCATTTTGTGTCTCAGGCCCTCAGACAGAAGTTCCAGGGGTAGGGGAAATGGCTCCCTGACCCTGCATCAACACTAAAAAGTCTGGTGGTTCCCAAAAAGGAAAAATTCTAACAGGGTTTGAGGCAAAAGTGGGACAAAATAAATAATGATGAGGAGGGACCACCCAAAGGGCTGACAGGTCTAACAACCAGTCAGTCCACAAGGTAGAAGGCTATATGAGTGGCAGACATTGGGACATTCCCAATTACTCTTCAATTGTATACACTCCTGCTAATTCTACTAATTGAACAATGCCTCCTACAATTTTAAAATGTATACAGGTGCCACCTTAAATACACCTTCATTGAGAAAACACACCCAGAAGACACTCTTATATCACAGACAGCTTGTCCCACATGTCCTTTATCCAGAGAAAATATGTGTTATTTCTCATAGACATTTTCATTTTGAGATCTTGCAGCCATCGCACGCCAACACAACCTCAACATCATCTCCTACGCAAACGATACCCAGCTGATCCTCTCCCTCACCAACGACCCCACCACCGCCAGAGCCAACCTCCAGGAAGGAATGAAAGACGTAGCGGAAAGGATGAAGCTCAGCCGTCTGAAACTGAACTCTGACAAGACGGAAGTCCTCATCCTGGGACCATCCCACTCTGCCTGGGATGACTCCTGGTGGCCCCCTGCCCTGGGCACCGCCCCCAAGCCAACGGACCACGCACGCAACCTGGGTTTCATCCTGGACTCTTCCCTCACGATGACCAAGCAAGTCAACGCCGTCTCATCATCCTGTTTCAACACCCTGCACATGCTCCGAAAGATCTTCCGGTGGATCCCCATCGAAACCAGGAAGACGGTCACCCAGGCCCTCGTCACCAGCCGACTGGACTAGGGGAACAACCTCTACGCGGGAACCACAGCCAAACTCCAGAAGAGACTCCAGCGCATACAGAACGCTTCTGCACGACTCATCCTGGACATCCCCCGCCACAGCCACATCTCCACCCATCTGAAAGACCTGCACTGGCTCCCCGTCAGCAAGAGGATCACGTTCAGACTCATCACCCAAGCTCACAAAGCTCTCCACAACATGGGACCCAAATACCTCAACAGCCGCCTCACATTCTACACACCCACCAGACGACTCCGCTCAGCCAGCCTCGCCTTCGCCACCGTCCCACGTGTCCGCAAGGCCACAGCCGGAAGAAGATCCTTCTCCTACCTGGCAGCCAAGACATGGAACTCCCTCCCCACTCACCTACGGATGAACCAGGACCACCTCTCCTTCAGGAAGCAACTCAAGACCTGGCTGTTCGAGCATTAGCGGTTGCCCCCCTCCTCCCAGCGCCTTGAGACCCTTACGGGTGAGTAGTGTGCTTTACAAATCGGCTGATTGATTGATTGAAAAAGATGGACCATGAACTGCATGGCTACTGGATTGAGATGTGTTGTGGTCGTTGCCTTTGGTGAATGCTGTTTTTTGGCCAATGTCATTTTTGTATTCAGGCCACATAGTTTTTCATTTTCTTTTGCGAGTATGACATTCATTTCCATAAGGCAAAGTTCACTTGTTAGGAAATGTAGGTGGTCCAGAGTTGCACATAGAGCAGCATCACACA
This sequence comes from Triturus cristatus, assembly GCF_964204655.1. Classification (NCBI taxonomy): domain Eukaryota; kingdom Metazoa; phylum Chordata; class Amphibia; order Caudata; family Salamandridae; genus Triturus; species Triturus cristatus. Next base: position 667,066,604 of record NC_140583.1, read on the forward strand.
GCTGACAATAAGCAGCGTGCATAGAGAACGGGAGGGTGAATCTATTTTCTTATGATATTAGTTTGACCTCTTAAAAAATGACTTGGGGACACATCAATTATAGCACAAGTTATAACATGTGCCTAACAAGCCCATCACAAACATCTTGTGTTCCAATATCTCACCTCTAAACAACTGTTGTTCCATCACCATTCTAGACCAGCCTTGCATTTGTATATAACACTTAATAGTTACTAGTGTGAGCTTACCTTCTAGTTTGTTCTATTCCCTGCCAGTTTCATCTAAGTATGATGGCCGACCTCAAACAACCTTTAGAAACAAGCATTGGGATAGCTAATAGGTTTCACTTTTGGGACCTTATAAGTATTTAGTTATGCAGCACAATATCCTTGGTACAACAACATCAACATCAACTGTTGCATGGCTAAGCGCTTATAAGGTCCCAAAGGCGAGACCTATTGCCTATGCCAATACTTGTTTGCCTATGTTGGGGAGTCTATCGATGTAGTGCCGATATTGGTTTGTTGTTTCAGACAGGACTTTACAAAGTCACTGAATTCACCTGTTTTTTACCCCAGAAATGTAAATATTACGTTTTGCTCGAAAGTGCGCAAGACATTGGCACGCGGCATCCATCGCAAAGCTTAGTGGTTGATTTAAAATAAAAAGATGATTGGTTGATGTTATCTTGTGAACAAGTATTGTTAAAATACCATGTGAAACCCTTCTTCTGTACGGTGACGTGTTTCTGGCTGCCCAATCAATGACTGGGAAATTCAAGGGTCACGGAAGCGCAGGTGCGAACTGAGAAATAGTTTGAAGAAAATTAATTTCCTGCAGTCTGCACAGCTTTCAGTCAGGACAGACTACAAGGCGCAGGGCAAAATATAATCAAATCTAGGACAAAAGATACTAGGAGCGATCCTGAACTCATCCAAGGAGGATCTCAAAGTTTAACGTAAGTGTAAAAATACATATTTATGAAAACAATGTGTGTGGGCCGCTAAGTAAACCAGGAAGCGCATGGCCCGCCAAAGAAAAAAAACAAGCGCGGCCACGAAAGTGAAATCTCCAGTGATAATTCTTTAGGCATGAGAATGTTCCTAATACTGTTAAGTATCCTATAAACGCAAGTACATGAAACTGTCAACACACACATGACTTCTGCGCAGTTAGTTCTACGATAAACTCAATGAGATAAATAATACACAGTGCATGGGACGAAGTCTAAATGACATAATAAACTACGGGTCTTTTCCTAGACTAAATCAATAACATTTGTGCACCTACGGAGTAACTTTTTACCGATCCATAAACCGTTCCTGCACTTTTTGAGGGGTTCTGTGAGACAGATAAATACCAACAACTTACCATTCCACCTAAGAAGAAAGAGAAGGATACACAAAGTTAGACATATTAGAACTGTAACATGTATAGCAACAAAAAATTTGAAAATGTGTTCACTCATGCCCAAGATATACAAGCCTTCACTAACTCCCAATGTCTGGCACGAGGGATTTCTGATCATTCCTCTATTTTGACGATCTTTGGCACACAACGCACCAGACGTCCCAGCCCAATCATGATACAACTGTGGGCGCCTAAAATACCCCACATTAAAGAAAGCCTCCGGAAAGATACTGACTTTTATTTTGCTGAAAATAAGGGATTGGTCGACTCGGCTGTGACGCTTTGGGGAGCATTTGGTGCGGCAATTAGGGGCTGGGCAGTGGTCGAACTGGAAAGTGACATATCGACCATGGAGGATGCCATTTCTCAGGCCCCCGATCCCGATATCCAGCACTGTCTTCAAATGAAAAGACTGGATTACAGACAACTCCTTTTAGAGGAGGCCACAATGCGCTCCCTATCTACCTGCCATCAGATCTATGAACATGGAGATCGTACTGGCAAACTCCTGGCATGGCTGGAATGCAAGGAGCAGGCAGTGCGATGGGTACGAGCCATAGAGAGCCTTGATGGCACACTCTTAACTGACCCCCCAGGGATCGCTGATGCCTTTGCGTCTCATTTTGAGGAAGTGTATAGGGTCCCATACACATCTCAAGCCTCAATGTCGGAAGAGCTCCTTACCACCATCAATGTGGTGTGCATCTCCCCACACGACCGGGATGTCGTGCAAGAGGACATCACAGAGCCAGAGGTCCACAAAGCCATACAAGATGTTCATTCCGGTAAAGTGATGGGTCCCAACGGACTACCCATCAAGCTTTTCAAACCGATGGCGACAAAACTAGCACCCCACCTGTTGAAAATGTATAAGGAATGCTTCGAGTCAGGACGTCTACCAACTGATATACGTACTGCCGCTAATGTAGTCATCCATAAGCCCGGCAAGCCGGCGGAAGGCTGCAAATCATATCACCCTATCTCCCTACGGTGGAAGCTAAAATTCTCGCCAAGCTCCTGGCCAACCGACTCCTTCCCTACATCACTGACTTGATTCATCCTGACCAGTCTGGTTTTATGCTGGGCAAAAATACGGCTAGAAATCTGCGTCGGGTGCATGCTTTGGGAAGACTTAGCACCATCGAGGAGGAAGCAATCCTATTGTCACTAGATGCCATCATGGCATTCGATACCATCAAATGAGATTATCTTTTTGCCGTATTGGCACGCATGGGGTTCGGGCCCAAGCTGATTAGATGGATCAGACTACTGTACACGTATCCCACTGCACACATCATCGTGAACAACCATCGTTCGGCCTCTTTCCCCCTGCGGCACAAGGCAGGGCTGCCTGTTGTTCCCGCTCCTCTTCGCCATGGTGTTGGAGCTGCTTGCCGTTTGGATCAGGCGAGATCCGGGTATGCGAGGAATTAAATGGACCAATGTCAAATTAACTTACTAGGGGGTTACCTTTTTCTGCATGATTAAATGGACCAATGACCATGAGGACCGAATATCACTCTAGGCGGATGACGTATTGCTTTATCTGGCCTCTCTGGCACGTTCACTGCAAAGGGTGTCACATATCTTTCATATATTTGATGCACACTCGTGATATCGGATAAACTGGTCCAAATCCCAGATGTATGCACTTTGGGGCGAGCCCCCATTTAGTCTGCGGGCTATGACATACCGGTCGCAACTCAAGGTTTTCGGTACATGGGTGTTTTCGTTACCTCCGACGTCACACTCTTCTTCGAACGGAATCTGCTGTTTCCCCTCCAGCGCCTGAGGTCAGACACTGGCGATCGCTCCCCCTCACTCTTTTGGGACACCGTCCCTGTTTAAAATGCTTGCCCTGCCGCGCTTCCTCTACGCACTGCAAAATGCTCCATACCCGGTCCCAGACTCGTATTTCTCTCAAATAGAAGGCGTAGTGCGAGGGTTGCTGTGGGAGGACCTGCATGACGATCCCAATTTCCACACTGACCACTGGCTTATGGGTGGGAAGGCTATAATAGGGCGCTACATACTAATCATCGTAAACTTCACCTGACTGGCCCCACGGCTCGTACGATTGAGGTGTGGCATGGAGTCATGAGAAAGCTGGGGTGGCACAACCGTCTAACCAAAGCAACTCCCCTCTGGGAACCCGACATACTTGGGCAACTCAGCACTTGCCCGGGCTTTGACAAATGGGACACAATCGGGATCTCCACGGTGGGGGACATGTGGGTGAAAGGGAAGGTGGCCACATTTGCTGAACTCCAGGCTAAGTACCAACTTGCACCTTCGGAGACATTTTGGTATCTCCAAATTAGCCATGCTATTTCAACGCTATTCCACTGCCTTCCCTACTCCTCCCCGCTGGAGGTCCGACTGCTATTGGATACAATGGACCGTAAAGCCATCTCCCTCACTTATAAAAAACTAGTGAAAAATCGGGCTGACCCGATGCAGAATTTACGGCTGCGTTGGGAGACAGATCTGGGTAATATAGATGACGAGGAATGGAGAGATGCACTGGCCTCTCCTCGAGAGGTAGCGATTTCTATGCGACTCCGTCTCGTCCAACTTAAAATTCTTCACCAGGTTTATTTTGATGCCAAACTACTGTTTGGGTTGGGTAGGAGACCTGACCCGCTCTGCCTCCGACGTTGTAACCAAACCGGTACCTTCACACATATTCTCTGGGACTGTCCCTATATACAACACAATTGGGGAGAAGTTACCCGCCAACTTGCCAGGACTTGTGACAAACCCCTGATACCCTCTCCCAAACTCTGCCTCCTCAATATCTGGGAGGCTACCGACCTCTCACAGGCGGAGCAATCGTGGGCCTCGATGGGGTGGATTATTGCTAAGGGTAATATCGCCCAAAAATGGGGGGCGGCCGTGACTCCACGAATAAGTGACTGGGTACAATATAAGTAATGGGACAATGTCGATATTTTGTGTGAATTTCGCCAATACGACTGTACTATGTCATGCACCGATGCACTATTGTTAACAATAAAAACAGTTATAAAAAAAAAATACGCCTTTCTGTTGGTTTTTGTTCCAAGGTTTCAAATAGACATTAACAAATGAACATAGCGCAGCTTGCGATGTAAAAATGCCATAAATCCCACAGCTCTTTTTTAAATAGCTTGGTGTTCAAGGCTGTCACAGTTTCTTCGACCAATCAGTTTGAATGTTACCGTTCTGGTTTCTAGATGTCTGTAATAACGATTATCTATACTTTCCCTCAAATGTGTCTACGGTTTAAAATGCGTTTCAGGTCAGGCGTTAACCATCTTTAATGCTGGCACCACGTCACATGCTTTGTGAAACACTTTACAATAGAACAGCAACAGGTTTGCCAGGATTTTAAATGGAGCCACAAAGCAGTCACCTTTAGCCCCGCCCTGATGCACAGCGTAATATTTACAAATGTCTACCCGTCCGAGCTGCTGATAGCAGATAGGGTGTTTGTAGCTGCTCTGCGGCGGCATTTACCTTCACCGATGATGGTTTCCGTGATTAGTCTCGAGCCCTGCAGCACCATGTCCGTGCTTTGCATTTCTGTCTACATATGCCCTCTGGAGCATCCAGTCCCGTTGAAGGTGTCCGCTGGCGGCATTGGAGTGTTATTGAAGAATTTGGTTAATTTCATTAAAAGTTTGTGTGTTTGTTAAAGCGCCACTTACCAGCGAGGCTTCTTCCCTGGCACAAGTTACAGAGAGTGCACCACATAGAGAAGGTAGGCATGGTGCAGAAGGAAAGTAAACACATAAAAAACATTATAGCACGAATACCGCTGCGCCGTAAAGGAAAGTAAACAAACCTACAACAAGCAAAGCAGCAAAGGAAAACAAGCACGGCCACTAAAGTGAAAGCGCTGTGTTTAATTATCCATGACGAGGGAGGAATGCAGCTGCCACACAGCGCGCCGCTGCTCGCTCCTGAGACTCAAACGCCGTGGGAGCGAACGTTTAGAGAAAAAGTGGGACATGCACCCATCTTTGGCCAATTGCGTGCTTTCATTATTGAAAGCCACATGCAAAGCCCAATGGAATGTGTGGTAGTTGCCCAACCCACACGGAGAAGTCTAGGTGAAAGTTTGGAGTGCTTACAAGAAGCCTCCCCATAGAGCAGTGCATGAGTGCTGCGCTAGGCTCGACCTAAAAATGATTGGAGTTACATGGACTAGAGGCAGCAGCTGCGATTAGCTCAAGTAATGCAGATTGCAATATTTCTAGACATATAAAACTGGATGGTCTCCCTTACAGAACATAATGGTGACTTGAGGGTAGATACATGAAGTGTGTGTGCGTTGTGGGGAGGTTCTGAGAGGGTTAATCCTTACTTGCTTAACAGGGATATGGCCAACCAGAAACTTTTTCACCCTACCATCTGCATTCTACTCAACGTTAGTTATGAGTCCCAAGTTCATGGGCATGAAGACTAGAGTTGTTTAAGTCTCTGAATATCCCAATTATTGGGTTATCTATACTTGATATATTTCCCTTTTTTCTTTCGCTTACACTCATTACATAATTTTTTCTCACTGGCGACTTGGTTTAGGCAGCAAGTATCTTGTGGGAACTGAGAAAACTGTGTATGCGCCCTTGCTGTATATTGATACCCTAGCAATTTCCATTGGGTAATTTTAGAAACTGTATGGACAATACACAGAGCTAGAACATCTTCTGCATTTTGAATACAAGGGCATACATTTTTGCAACAGACACCTGCCTTCATGTAATGAGCAGAAAAAACATAATTATTTTGACATCTAAGTATATTACACAGGAAAAACAAATTGCAGTTTTACCCACCTCTAAACTATACCTCATCACAGTGTTCATAAATCATGGTACTATAGAAGGGCAAGTCAAGAGATGTGGACGCGTGAGAATTAATTACTGACCGGTATCCCAGAAAGATGCATTAGAAAGATTGGTCTCCATTAAAAAAAAAATTATTAAGGCTATTATTAGTTAATTAAACTGCATTTATAATTGTAAGCATTACAGATTGCCTTTTATCTAAAGTATTACATTTTTTAAAAGAGTCCCACATCACTTGAATGCCAGAGTGCTGGAGCAGTGCATGAAAATTAACCTGCATCCAACAATGCATCCTTTCGATAAAAGTGGAAGACTATATATACTTCTAAGGTCTATTAATTAATCAAGAATGACTGCTCAGAGAAGGGCCATGAAATCTCAGAGGTAAGCTGCAGACATCGGCTCAGAGCATGCTTTGAGATCAAACAACAACATTCAGCTTGCCGCTCAGATGCACAAGGAGTGTTTGGCTTTTAGACTCTTAAACGTCCTGCCAATCTATATGAGAAATAAAAAGGGCCTTGTACCCTTTAGTGCTTCTCTAAACACCCATTTGATTTTCTTATATATTTGTATCTAAGAGCAGGCAGTGGGCAAAACGACTCTTTTACTAAATAGTTTATTAGATACCCCGTATTTTCTTGTTAATAGGTTAACTGCTACACTCCTATGTCGCCAAACTCAGTAGCTATTGATCCAGCTTTATGTCCAGTTGAACACAAAACCGGTAATAGACATAACAAGGAAAGGTACCTGCTGCCTCTACATTATTAAACTGTTCCGCTGTTGCCACCTGAAGTTACACCGGGTCCTGGAGCTACATGGTCCCTCAATGTTAAAAGGGTTGTCTGTGACATTGGTTAAATTACTAAATACTCAATGTAAAAATTGATATGGAATGAGTGGTCCACAGAACTACATATTTTCTCTTTCTCCAGCTAGCCACATGTTAAAACATATATAGTCAAGGTACACATTTCCCTCAACACCCCAATCATCATGTTTCAGATCCATAACATAGTTCCATTGCTTTCTTAAGGAGGAAAGGCGGGGAGTGGGGGGGTCACTCTAATCTTTGCAACACGAAGGGATTAGACAGTACCTTTACAGAGAGACATACTTAGCTACATGTCAACTTTCTTCGGTCGTCATCTATGAAACATGTTATGGAACCATAATTTATCATTCCTCCAATGCTGCGCAGAAGAGGTAACAGCAGGAGAACTAGCGTAATTGTAAAGAACCTTTTCCTATGTAGTTTAGCATGGAGTGAAAAACCGCAAAGGATGAATGTTGTCTGTTACCCTGTTGTCTGTCCAGTATGCAGTGAGTGCAGAACTAACAGAACAGTAGAATCTTTACTTCCACATTTTTAAAGTTCCGACCTATCCATGTCATTTTAACATGTCTTTCAATGTATTCTTAACAGCATTGATGGAAGTCCTCAAGGTGACGTCCTAAGATATGGCCAGAATTTTGCTCTTCGAACCACAGACGACTTTACTGGGCATGTAAGTCAAACATGTTTGTGCTTGTGCCTTGGCGCTGAAAGCTGTTCCAGTGCTGTAAGAAGAACTTGTACTGATCAAATGCTGATATGAGATGTGGCAGAGGAGTGGGCTTTAATTCATATTTTAATGTCTGTCTTCAGACCTAACCCTAGGTTTATGAAAGATACAGTGGTGGCCATTATTTTATGATCTGTTATTAATTTTGTGGCGAAATACAATTTTAAGACTATTGCCTGTAATAAATTATGGAGGTGCTTGGGGGTGAGTTTGTAGTTTAATTTGGGGCTCAAGGGGATGAAGTTGATGGTTATTAAAGTGTGCACAAGAGACAGTACTGTCCTCTACAGATGGAGGTAATTGAGTCCCAAATAAAGTTACAACTGTACAATGTCGAATGTTAAACCACAAAGATGCCCAAGGTAACACTGTAAAACTATTTGTTATAACTTGGGTGAAACAGAATAGCTCCATGGTGGCATCTCAACCGTACACCAGTACAGCACCGAAAGGTGACTGCACAGCTTCATTTTGACCCTAGTCAGCTGACATGCAAGGATTGGTGGCACTCAGATGAGTTTCATGTTTCTTGCCATCCACTTTTTCCTTCAGCTTGGCCCAATAATTTGTGATCTTTACCATGCTCACCAGTGCCTGCCACTTGGGTGCAGTGTAGAACATGGCTCCTCCATTGATCTTTATCTGTAGCTTGTGTATAGATCAGTTTGAAGACTCACATCTATCTGTGACATTGCGTAATCCTTCCACTTAAAGTTGCTGACTGAGCAGGATAGCGTATGCTCTACACAAATGGTCCATAATTCAGAACCGATTTGGACTCCGATTCCTGCTCCATGGTCAGCCACAGATGTATCTCTTGGTTCAGAGGACACCGGATTAAATATTGTATTAAAGGAAGAATGCCATTTAATTCTAGGCGAGGCCTGCGCTTTGTACATAAGTAGATACTTCATAATGTTTCCCCCTGGTTATGGAACCGACCACACGGTGTAATAAGGCGTTAGATGTTATCTTTGCTCCAGCAAAAATAACAAAATGTATATGACCACTCATACCCAAGAAAGCAAAGAAGGCAGTTCATCTATGTACTAAAGACCCAACAATATTAACACCTTAGTTACACATAATGCCACTTGGAAATATACAAGGAAGGAATGAACATTGCAAATACGTGGGAACAAATCAATGAAGCAATATGTCCTTTGGACTCATACAGAAACACACACACGCATGCACACACACACGTGAAATGCAACTTTACACATTCAAGAGAAGGAGCTGCATGAAACAGGAAAACATCTACACCCTCACAAACTGGGAATATCTAGAGTGATTTACGATGACGTGGACATTATCAGCAACCTACTTATGCTTGGCCACACTGACCTCTCAGCCTAGAAGACTCGCCTGCACACCATTCTGGCTGAGCTAAAGATCATATATGCACTGCAAGTTGAGCAGCAACCGCTCTGGTGCTTAAGGGCATGTGACACCTTGGGTGCGGGTACCAGCATTAAGTTCTAGAACAAAGAATTACAGATTGCTGTAGAGGGGCCCTGCACAGCCCTTTGCTGCAGTCGGTCTCATTTTTAAATAAATAATGAGTTTTGTAGTTTGTGATGTTTGCAATTAAAAAAATCACGAAGTTCTGATTTGGGACACTTGGCAATTTCACATACATCTACTTTCCACTAGAGGCATGTTTGGAAAATCTCACTCATCCAGATTCAAGGCTGTGTGTCAGGAGTCAGATTGATGCAAACTGTCATAGTTCTCTGGACACAACTGTAGCTATAAAGTGCACACAGAGAGTGCCATGACATGCGAGGTTCTCCCTTTGCCTTACTAGCCACCCATTCATTACACGTGTCTCACTCTTAGAAAGCTTAAAGGAAAGCCATTTGTTTAATGCCAGAAAAGATATGCCAGCTTCCTTAAATATGAACTCCTAGGCTTTTCCACATACTCCAAATAAATACAAAGACCCCAAGTACAGAAATTGTGGTCTACTGCTTAAATTGTAACCACAGCGACACATACAACTATGGTCTAGATATACTAAGCTTTTTCACATTTGCAAATACTCCAATTTTATGTGTACAACCGCTTTTTCAAAAGTACTATTCCCATTTTAGGAGTCAGAAAAGTTTTTTTCCTGACCACTAAAATAAGATCCTGAAGGATACCAATTCAGTCTCTTGAAGGATTATAATGGGGCCTTCCAAATACTAAATTGGTATTGTAAGAAAGTGAGGTTAAGGTTGACTGGGGTGTGAGCCCTGGTCAAGCAGCAACCACAATCCTTGTCAGGGAGATGCAGAAGCCAATCCTAAATTAACCTGAGCTCAACCTTCTGGTAGCTTGGCACAGAGCAGTCATGCTTAACTTAGAGGCAATGCTTAAAGTATTTGTGCAACATTTCAAACAGTAATAAAGTGAAAAACACCACAGAAATAGGATTCCACACCAAGTTAGAAAAATTGAGTTTTTTTAATGAATAAAAATTATTAAAAAGCAATAACAGACATGGTGGTCTGCTGACCCTAGCAGGCCATTATCACTGTAATGTTCTCCAATCGGAAGGCCTCCAAGAGAGTCTAAATTTGTGGCCAATACCCTGCCAAAAGGAAAACATCGACAGGGGCTTGCAATGCGAAGTACAGCATCAAGGATGTTTGTGCAGTCGGGGCAAAGTCGCAGCAGCAGAGATGTATCAGTTCTGCTTGTGGTTGTGCCTTGCTGCAGAGGAGTTGCGTTGGTTAGGATGAATCCACAAAGGCTGGCAGAGCACCTTAAGCTCATCTCCAAGGATCCAGGACTAAGGTGGCAGGGTTGACTCACAGATGGCAAAGTCCGGGTGCAGGTGCAACGTTATTGGAAGCTCGGTTGTCCCTGAGGCTGCAGATCAGGAGGCCAGCCAACTATCCCTTGGAGTTCTTCTCACACAGGCAAGAGGTCAGCACAGCAGGGCAGCAGTTCTTTAGAGCAGCAGACCAGCATAGTGACAGTCCTGCCAGCAGCACAGCAGTCTTTCTTCCTAGCAGAGAATCCAAAGGTCCAGAAGAGTATTAAAGAGTGTACTGAAGAGTTTATGTCTGAGGTCCAATATTTATACCAAGTTGTGACTTTGAAATTTTGGCAGCCCTTTGTGTGGAGGCAGGACACAGCCTATTTAATTGTAAGTGGGGCTGAGACCATCTCCTCCCTCTCTAGTTGCAGTTTCGAAATTGTAATTTAAAAACCAACTTGACAATGATTTAGGATTTTTCCTTACAATTCCAATGACACCAAACATGAACTGGTGACGTGCTCCCATTTGGAAATTACAGCATATTAAATGTAATAATATACCTCCAATACTAGTCTATGGGAGTAGTAGGCCTTGCATTAGTAAAACACCAATTTAAGGGTTTTTCACTAGCAGGGCATGTAAAACGTAAACACTTAATTTCTAACTCTTTAATTACATTGTACCCTGCCTGTCCAGGGCTTACTCTAGGGGTGTCTTATATGTATCTAAAATGAAGGTTTTGGGCCTGGCAACCAATTTACTTTTGCTAGGTCGAAATTGCAGTTTAAAACTGCACACGCAGGCTGCAACGGCAATCAGTGATGCACGTCCACTAATAGCATTTAATTTGCAGGCCCTGGGCACAAGTATTGTCACCTTAAAAGGGACTTACAATAAAATTAAATATGCCGGTTGAGTGTAAGCCAATCTTACCATATTTTAAGAAGCGAGCACAAGCACTTTAGCACTGTTTGGCAGAGGTAAAGGACACAGAGTCCTAAGGCCTGCAAAAACAAAGTTAGCAAAACAGGAGGTCTGAAGGCATAAAGTTAGGGGCAAAACCACAAGAAAGATAATGGGTATAAGAGGTATCTTATGATTAATTGTTTCTGACTGAAATCCAGTCATGAAACATTGTCATTTTACCAATATCTCAAAGGAGGTTGTAATGCCTTCTTAAAAGGGAAGGTGTACCCTTGGCACTCCCAACTCTTAAACAAACCAAAAAAAAGTAAACTTTTCTATTTAAATGTAGTCACATTCCCTTTAAGAAAACAGCCTACATATAAAACAAGTTTGCGTTATTAAAAAGCAATAACAGACATGGTGGTCTGCTGACCCTAGCAGGCCATTATCACTGTAATGTTCTCCAATCAGAAGGCCTCCAAGAGAGTCTAAATTTGTGGCCAATACCCTGCCAAAAGGAAAACAGCCTGTATCAGTGTAAACATAAAAACACTTCTAAAAACCTGCACAACCACAACTTAAAATGCCATTCAAAGAAGGAAAGTGAGAGAGAATTAGTCATTTTTACATTTTTCTGAAGGGGCCAGCACAATGTAACTTTGTCATTCAAGGTAGCAGCAACAGAGATGGCTAAGATTATTCTGCTTGAATTTTGTTGTTTAGGGATGTTACTAAAATATTGTTTATTTTTCCCTTTGTGGTGCAGAGTTAGGAAGCATGTTTTAGATTAGATCTAATTATTTTATGCACTATATAGAATTTGGGAATATTATAATAATAGTTGATCATTTGGCAGTGTTTAATTGTTTCACTGATTGGTGAAATGTCTTGCTCATAATAGTTTTGTCCAATATGTACTATTACATTTACACAGAAACAGAATGGGCAAAACCTTTGTTATATCAGCCCCCCTTTTCTAACAACTCAGTATTGATAGCAGGTCAGCTTTCAAACACCCACATATTTAAATGTTCAGTAAAATGCTACCTATAAAAGAGTGCTGTCCCATACACATGGGGTAGTAGCGAAAGCATGACATGAGACTTTTCACATACCAACATAATTCATAGCTGCAAGGTGTCCCATTATTATGTGTAATACCTTCAACTAATCCTGGTGTTTTACCCACTTGCATCTTACTGCTGTGGTTATTTAGCCTGTAGTTAAAAAATTAACATCATAATTACAAGTCCCAGAATACAATGTGATATCAGATCTGACTTAAAGTGAAACATCTACCACGTGGACACTTGGTAGCTATGTGAATATCCACACAACAGCAGTGCCAACTTAATGTAGCCAGGCGAATAGTGCAGAAAAGCAGTGGTGAACATGCTTGAAGCATCATGTTTCATGTGCCTTAGAATACAGGGATACAAATTAATCTGGTACCAGTAAACATTTTAAAGGCTTCACAAGCTACTATGCTCTTGGAAGGGTTGGCCACCCCTACAGTGTCATATTGCGTAAGGAGTAAGAGAATGAGTGCAAACTGTTTCCAGGAACGTATTTATTAAAACATTTTAATATAGCACTCTTACTTTTTTAATCCATTAACAGACATGGAAGCCAGACTGAGTCCTGACAGCATGAGTGTGAATGTAAGCGAGTGCAATGCACAAACTTTCTGTCCTTAAGTCAGCCTACCATAAGTACACTGGACATACTGCCAATGAGAAGACATGCTGCATTACTTTTAAATTAAGTATGTGCTTTACAACAATCACTGCAAAAAACAACATGTTTTGTAAACACTGGAAAACAGTTTGTGTCTATTTCGGGGTTAGACAGCTGAATAAACACTGATAAGCATGGACTACAAAAGATTGAGAAAACACCAATTAAATTCACAAAAAATAAACATACTGTGAATAAAGAATAGATTGTTGCTGTTTCCACGGTGCCCCTGTTCCCTTTATGGTATTGTTAGTAACCCAAAAGCAATATCTCTATATCAATTACACATTGAATAGCGTTTGTGGGGCTACAATAACTTGTCTTTCACATTCATCGCCGGCGCATTGAACCAAGTTTTCCCCGTGGGTAGGAAAACAGTCTTTTTAGAGTTACTCCAAATTATAACTTAGACAACACTAAAAACAGGACAGCCTATGCATTGGGCACTGATTTCCCTTTTTTCTAATTGATTATGTGCACAACATTTCTCTTACACCAACCTTCTCCTGCACTATAGAGTGAAAAGAATTGCCCAACTACCTTTCCAATTAGTCATCCTTATACTTAATTGATGAATTTAGTCTCTTATTTCGAGTCTTTGTTCCATTGTGCTGCCCTACAACACGGGTTTTTGGGGACTGCTCTTAACTGCTCTCTAGTCATGGTGACGGCCTCCCGTCTCTCATAAGAGGCTGAAACGTCAACCTCTGTAGTAGAAAACGTATAGATACAGTAATCCCAATGTTAAAGACATTCTGGGAGTGAAGAGTAATTTGTCTTCTTTTTGTATGTATATATACGTGTCTATTTTTTCACATTTGACAATTGTATGAATACCGACCAGAGCACTTAAATTCTAGAAACACTATTGCATACTTGTATAGCAAATACACATAAGGTATTTAATTTATTTATTATTTTTGGGTTGGTCTTAAGTATTCTACTAATCGCTTTTTGTGTCTGGATCGATTATGCATCCTCCTATTAATAAATGTCAACTCAAAGTGGGTTCACAGCGAAGATATGTTTTATATACAATATATTACTATTGTTCTAGGTTTCTTTTGGTGTATTAGGCTAATCCCTGTCTTACATTACTGTGCCTCAAGTAGAAAAGCTTTCTTCCTCACAGGACCTAGGTTTTTTATTAAAATCCCGATTCATATAACACTGCTCTGCCCCTATTAATATTTTGGATTAAAACTGAAGACGCATCTCATCAGGGAGCATTACTATCCTACAGACAATAACCACTTCCTCCCTCCTCTATGATGTGATTCACACCGTGCGCCCACTGCTCTTCACTTCATTGTTTTCCAAAAAGAACTGCACTATATAAGTTTCAATACATGCATACAAACATACATACATATATGCATGCATACATGCATATATACAAATAATTTAACAAATCAAGAAAATGCATTCCATTCTTGATTGTCAACCCTCTTCATAAATTGTACTACTTGTATTGGAAGGTACACCAACACCATTTATCTTTTACTTAAATATACCAAATGTTGTGGATGACTGTGACTACAAGATTTCCTAAATAGGTAACATTGCTGATGTCACAAAACACCCTAAAAAGGTATGACTCTGATATTGCATTGCAAAATCTACACAAGACCTGCGATCAAATTCCTAAAACCCAAATATTGTACATTTGTTATAAATTTAGGAGAGTCCTACTTATGTTTAGTATATATAGGGCTACCTTGTGGTTCATGGTGTCCTCTGCTGTGCCCAGAAACAGTTCAAATCTTCCCAAAAAAACAGATGATTCCCAAAGTGCCAGTTGTATATGTAGCTACTGATACGATAAGGAATCATCTATAATTGGGCTTCTGATGGATACATCTGCCAGTGGATTCCTCACCTTGTGAATATCCCCTGCGCCAGCATTCCACTGAACTTTTCTTCCCCAGCACTCCACGTCGACGTGGGCGACGTCATAATGCATCAGCTCCGCTCGCGACTCCGTTCGACGTCACCGGAGCCATAAGAAGCTCACGTCGGCGTGATGACGTCAGTTCCCTTTTTTCCGCGCCTTCGACGCGCAACGGTTTTTTTCCAGTGCTCGTTAGCTACTTTGTAGTTTAGCCGTGTTAATCTGTTAATTCGAGTATGTCTTCGACTAGAAAGTCGGGCTTTAAGCCCTGTAGGGAATGTGGAGGTCTGATGTCGATGACGGATCCACACCAGAACTGTTTATGGTGCCTCTCTTCAGAACATGATATGGAGGAATGCGGATGCTGTAGAAGCATGAACCCGAAAGCACTCAAGGAGAGGAAGACTAAGCTCTTCATGAAAAGGATCGGTGAGGAGAAGAGAGGGAGGAAAAAGGAGAAGTCGAAGAGGGGGTCGTCGACTTCGAAGTCTTCGCGGTCGAAGAAGCTCCACAAGAAGAGGAAACATTCTTCTCGACGTCGGTCCTCGAGGTCCAGGAAGTCGAGGTCGAGGTCGGCTTCGCCCCGTCGACGCCGGAGCAAAGGCTTGTCTCCTTCTCCTTCACCTTTGAAGTCACCGAGGTGTTCTCCTTCGAAGAAGCAGACTCCGACTCAGTCCCCGACGCAGTCATCGGATCCGTCTAAGGCATCGACTCCGGTTCGAGTGGAGTCGGATGCTTCCATGCATGAACAGGAGCAGGAAGAGTCTGTTCCGGTACCTGAAGAGTCTGAGGCTCCGGTAGAAGATACTTCGGAGCCGACGCCGGAGACTCCACAAGGGGATACAGGGTCTGTTCCTTTTCCTCAGTTCCCGGCTCCAGGTACAGATTCTGCCAATTTCTTAAATGCTATGTATGGCATTTTTAATAGGGCGGCCTACCCATCCGGAGCACCAACTGGTCACGTGGGTTCGATGGCTTTTACACTGGGGGTGCCGCAGCAGTATGCTCAGGCCCCCTTTATGCCCTTTATGCCGATGGCGCCTTCTTGGCAGTTTTGGCGCAGTCTGGGGATCCTATTCGACCTCGGAAGGACCAGCGGACTTCGGAGCCTTCCTCGACGCCGAGGCCGACTCCATCGGCGCGGCGTCCGGCGCCGCCGACTCCACCTATGGCGCCGCCGACTCCGGTACCTTTGGCTCCTCCGACGCCGCGTACGACGTCGTCGACGCCGGCTCCCCGGATCCGGTCGAGGAGGGAGGCCCAGAGGGTGTTGGAGGAAGGGAGATATCAGACAGATGTGGAAGAAGGTGAGGTCGACTCTTCTTCAGATGAATTTGAAGGCATTGCTGAAGCTAGTGGGTTGGATACAACCCCAGAGTGGGAGCATGTATCTGCCAGGTCTTCTCCACCTCAGGAATTGGCTCCCTATCATGTAGTGATCAAAAAGGCAGCAGAACTTTTGGATTTGCAGCTGCCTTCTGTGGAGTACAAATCCAACTTGCTTACAGAAGTGTTGCATTCTCCATCATCAACATCAGAGCCTTTGTTGCCTTTCAATGAGGCCATCTTGGAGCCGGTCTTGGAGGTGTGGAAGAAACCCCTTTCATCTCCGGCGGTGTGTAGACAGGTGGCAAGAAGGTACAAGGTTGCACCAGGGGATCCTGACTTCTTGTCAACTTATCCATCTCCGGACAGCTTGGTTGTGCAGGCTTCATGTTCCAAGCATGCTTCGGGTGCCTTCCCTCAGTCTCCAGCTGACAGGGAATCTAAAAAGGTTGATCAGGCAGCCAAAAAGACCTTTTCCACAGGAAGTATGGCGTTAAAATCAACTAATGCTACATGCCTGTTGGGGCGTTATGTACATGCACTAATGGACTCCATTAAGTCTTTGGCCCCTAAGTTGCCTGAGGGGGATAAGTCGTCCTTTTTGGAGGTTGTGGCGGACACTCAGGCGGCTGCCAGGCAAGTTATCCACATAATATAAACAATGGTTCCATAGGGAAACAATTAATTTTCAATCGTAATAAATCAAAAAACACAGCATTTATAAATCAGTTGAATAATCAATATCGAACAAGAATGTACAATTTTAAATACAGAAATTTATTCTTTATGTTTTAAGTTGAGTATCAACTCTTTCAGAGATGAACAAAATCCTATATAAGGAAAGAAAAGGCTGAATATACAATATTTTTGAAAAACGACGCAGTGACCAAGTGAATAAAGTGACTTAGTGCAATAGGTGACAGTGTAGGTAATTACAATATATGCACGTATTTACTAAGTAAAACCAAAATATATACAAAATTCTTATTTTGAAAAGTCCACAATTTCCTCATGGGTATACAATAAACCTTGTAAGGCACATGTCCTGTCTTTTGTTATCAACAAGGAAATCCGATTAGTAGGGGACTGGAGAACCGTCAACGTTTCGACCCTGAATCAAACACTATTTGTGAGTAGTCATATCGGGTCTTCTTCAGGACACAAGAGGTGTATACCAGCCTAAAATATAGGTAATAGAGCAAATGTCCCCAATAATATCGCAGTTGCCACTTGTAGTCAATCAGAGGGGGAACGGGCTCGTAAAGAGTCTTGGCTGCATAGGGGGGCCTCTCACTCTGCCAGGTTAATTTCTTCTTTATTCTCTCTGTCTTTATTCTTACCGCTGCAATTAACAGGACTTTCTCTTGAATACTGACTTCAAAGTCGGAACTTTGCGTATAACACTTCGAAAGTAGGCGCAGCCATCAGGACACAAATTCCACTGGGCAGCAGTGTGTTTTCTGTCAGCTCAGTTGTCTCTATCTTTTCTTCAAGCCGTAGTTGTTTAACTTCTGCCTATTTTTTGTTTCAGTTATCGACTCTGGAAGCTGTGTTTTCTATTAAACAGCGGTTCTTCGCGTAAATTTACTCACAGGAACATTTGTGAGCTTTAAAAGCTTTGTGTGTGGGCTCTCGTACTTGTGGTATACTTTCCAGTTAATGTGGCACGTCTTAAATCCTTCTGTTCGCTCTCATCACGTTTTTCGAAGTGAGGCGATGGCATTTCCAGTTTGAAACATCCCAGCCAGGGCTGGATACTGCGGACTCGGTGGCAAGGATCATGGGGTCGTCTGTTGCCGCAAGGAGGCAGGCTTGGCTCCGTACCTCTGGGTTCTCAGCTGATGTGCAAGCTACGCTGGTTGATCTGCCATTCGACGGACAGAAGCTGTTTGGGGAGAAAGCAGACTCTGCCCTGCAGCGATTTAAGGACAGCAGGTTGACTGCAAAATCCTTGGGACTGCAAGCTCCTGCTAGGGGTTCGTCTTTTCAGAAGTTTAGGGGTTTTGGAAGATCGTCTTTTCGCTCTTACCGGCAGCCCCAACAGCAGCAGCAACAACAGCAGCAGAATCCCCTCTATAAATCCTATAGAGGGAGGCAAAGGGGTCGGAGAGGTTCTGGACGCAACCCCTCTTCTTCCTCCTCCTCTTCTGCTCCCAATGAGGCATCAGGGAAGCAGCCCTAGATCCCCCATCCCGGATCATGTAAGACCTGTGGGGGGTCGGGTGTCCTACTTTCTACGGGGTTGGAAATCTGTTACAACAGACCTTTGGGTTTTGAACGTTGTAGAGACTGGGTACGCCCTTCCCTTTCGGGAGTTTCCTCCCCCTTACCCTCCTTGCCAAGGTTATTGCTCGGAAGACCATCTGCTTCTCCTGCAGAAAGAAGTTCTAGCCTTACTTCAGAAGGGTGCAATAGAGGTGGTTCCGGAGCAGGAAAGGGGTCAGGGATGCTACTCCCGGTATTTCCTGATTCCCAAAAAGGACGGCAGATTGCGTCCAATCCTGGACCTCAGAATCTTGAACTTTTACCTGAAGCAGGAGAAATTCAAGATGCTGACCCTTGCGCAGGTTCTTCAAGCATTGCAGCAAGGAGACTGGATGGTGTCGCTCGACTTGCAGGACGCTTACTTTCATGTCCCAATCCTGAAGTCGCACATGAAGTATCTCCGTTTTACGGTTGGGTCGCAACACTACCAGTTTGTGGTCCTCCCGTTTGGTCTTACTACCGCACCTCGAGTCTTCACGAAGGTGATGGCAGTGGTGGCTGCTCATCTCAGGAGGTCGGGGATTCCGGTTTTCCCCTACCTGGATGACTGGCTTCTGAAGGCAGAGTCCCCAGAGATGGTGCAGCGTCATCTGCAGGTAACATCTCAGCTGTTATTCGACTTGGGTTTTTCAATCAATGTGCCCAAATCTCACCTGGTGCCCTCTCAACGCAACCTGTTCATAGAGGCGGTACTGGATACTACTGTGTGTCGAGCATTCCCTCCTCCTCAAAGGATTCTCTACATTCAGGAGATGGTCCCTTTATTCCACAATGGAGCGGTTGTTCCAGTTCTGAAGGTCCTTCGCCTGCTCGGTCTGTGCGCTTCCTGCATTCTGTTGGTCAACCATGCACGCTGGCACATGAGGGCGCTCCAGTGGTGCCTCCGCAAGCAGTGGTATCAGCACAACGGAGATCTCGGGGAGTCGATCAGGATCTCCAGAGAAGCTGCAGCGGATCTGTCTTGGTGGAGTGTAGAGGGCAATCTGTCGCAGGGAAAGCCCTTCCACCTATCTCCATCAGTGGCCACAGTGATAACGGATAAATCCACCTTAGGGTGGGGTGCGCATCTGGGGGACCTGGAGATCAAAGGACTTTGGTCTCCAGAGGAAAGGTTGCTTCACATCAACCTTCTGGAATTGCGGGCGATTCGTTTGGCACTCAAGGCCTTCCTCCCTTCCCTTCGCGGTCAGTCTGTTCGAGTCCTGACGGACAACACGACCGCGATGTGGTATGTCAACAAGCAGGGAGGAGTGGGGTCTCTTTGTCTTTGCAGAGAGGCTTTACGTCTATGGTCCTGGGCTCAGGACCATCGGATTTGTCTGATGGCAAATCATCTGGCCGGGGTGCTGAACGTGCGTGCGGACAGTCTCAGTCGGCAGGTCTCCGCCGACCACGAGTGGAGGCTCCATCCGGAGGTAGATCGTCACGTCTTTCGGATGTGGGGAACTCCTCAGGTGGATCTGTTTGCCACTTTCGAGAACGCGCACTGCCCGTCATTCTGCAGTCTCCAGTATCCGATGCAGGGGGCGTTGGGGGATGCGTTTCAGTTGAGTTGGGGCTCGCAACTCCTTTACGCGTTTCCTCCCATACCCTTGATTCCTCGGGTTCTGAGGAAGATTCGCCAAGACCGGGCACAAGTCATATTGGTCGCCCCGGATTGGCCAAGAAGGGTGTGGTATACAGATCTTCTCCACCTCTCCTCGTGCCCTCCGCTCCGTCTCCCTCTGAGGGCAGACCTCCTCTCGCAGTCGGAGGGGCAGGTTCTACATCCCCACCTCCAGAGCTTACACCTTCATGCCTGGAGATTGAACGGGGCAACCTGAGTTCATTCTCTCTCCCACCTGACGTGGTGGACGTTATTTTATCGGCCAGGCGACACTCCACCAAGTCCATTTACTCCTACAGGTGGTCAAAATTTGTAAATTGGTGTGGAGAGAGATCTATTGACCCTTTAAAGGCTCATCTTTCCAATGTGCTCCAGTTTGCTCTTTCCTTGGCTCAGCAGGGCTTTGCTGTGGCCACGGTCAAGGGCTACCTTTCGGCCTTATCGGCATTTCTGTGCCTCCCAGATCAACCTTCACTATTTAAATCTCCGGTTGTTCTGAGGTTCATCAAGGGCCTTACAAACATGTTTCCTCCCACTCCATTTGTAATGCCTCAGTGGGACCTTAATCTTGTTTTAACCTTTCTAATGGGGTCCCCATTTGAGCCTCTACATAGTTGTCCTTTGAGGCTGTTGTCCTTTAAGGTGTTTTTTCTTGTGGCCATAACCTCGGCAAGGAGGGTAAGTGAGCTTCAAGCTCTTAGATCCAAACCTCCTTTTCTTACCTTACATGCTGAAAGGATGGTTCTCAGGATCAGGGCTGCTTTCCTGCCTAAAGTTGTCACTCCGTTTCATTTGGGGCAGTCCATTACTCTCCCTGTTTTTTACCCACCTCCTCATCCTTCCAAAGAGGAGGAAAGACTCCATCGCCTGGATCCAAAGAGGGCTGTGAGTTTTTATTTGGACAGAACCAAGGACTTTCGCCTTGATGACCAGCTCTTCATTGGCTACGTTGGTCGTTCTAAGGGTAAAGCGGTGCACAAGCGCACGTTGTCGAGATGGATAATATTGGCCATCAAGATCTGCTACGCCCTGGCTGGTAAGACCCCTCCTGAGGGCATTAGAGCTCATTCAAGTAGAGCTAAGTCATCTACATCTGCTTTGGCCCGGGGTGTTCCTGTGGCAGACATTTGTAAAGCCGCGACTTGGGCCTCCCTCCATACCTTCGCAAAGCATTATTGCTTGGACTCGGAGATGAGGAGGGAGGGCCACTTCGCGCGCTCTGTCTTGCAAGACTTTCTGGTATAGGAAGGTGGACACCCTCCTCCGGGAGTGGGGACTGCTGTGGGAATCTATTCACAAGGTGAGGAATCCACTGGCAGATGTATCCATCAGAAGAACAAGTTACTTACCTTCGGTAACGCTTTTTCTGGTGGATACAGTATCTGCCTGTGGATTCCTCACTGACCCAACCGCCTCCCCGTTGTCCACCTTCATATACCATGAAAAAGGTCTTGTAGATATGTGTTTTTGCTGTATGGTACAGTTGTAGGAAATGCTTGTTTTTCTTTGCATTCCTTTCCTTTGCATATTATATATCTGTATTGGTTTATTGTATACTGTGTATACTTTGAGTCTGTCGTTAGTCCACCTGTTCGCCTCGAAGGCACGGGGAAAAAATGGGTGGAACTGACGTCATCACGCCGACGTGGGCTTCTTATGGCTCTGGTGACGTCGAACGGAGTCGCGAGCGGAGCCGATGCATTATGACGTCGCCCACGTCGACGTGGAGTGCTGGGGAAGAAAAGTTCTGTGGAATGCTGGCGCAGGGGATATTCACAAGGTGAGGAATCCACAGGCAGATACTGTATCCACCAGAAGAAGCGTTACCGAACGTAAGTAACTTGTTCTTTACACCTCTACCAGAATAAGCTGTTGCTGCTAAATAGAGCATGTGTGTTATAATTTACCTCCTCTAGTTTAGATTTTAGAAATATGAGCATTTTTCTCATTCTTGCACTGATGAGAACAACATGTTGGTTGAGATAATTATATTGTACCCCATCACCCTAATGATTTTCTTATCGTGGTGGGCAATGCCACTCTCCACCAGAAAGGTTACATCAGCCCCCTCTAATCAGTCTCACGTCCAATACATTTTAATTGGTCTTTTCAATAATGCCTTTCACCTTCCAGCCAAGACTCTCAAGCGGTTGCCATTGAAGCTTGTTCAACGTGGTATTTCTCCTTGTCATTTGATATGCCACATCCTTTTCCCAGTGCTTTCCAACTGCCTACCATGTCCCCCATTCACCACCCCTATTGTCCTCCCTTCCTTGTAAATCCCAATCCCTCCCTGGAAGATACCTTGGACCTAAGCTGCACTTGTGTCACAACAGCTTCCGGTTTATCTAACCCCATAAATCTAGTAGCACACCTTCTGATTTTTAGTCAGTGGAACACTAGTCATACATAGCACCCTAGCAGGGCAGTGGGGCAGAAAAATATTTAATCATTTGAACTCTATTATGCAATTTTAATTTAGTCATCAAACAGATCACTCACTATCATTCTCCACTTTTCTCTGTCACAAAGCCTTGTACTTGCTGTATATATCCTTGTGCCACAGGCATAGAGTAAAATACATTGGGTACAACCTTTGTAGACCACTTTTAACAGCACTGGCTCTTGTGAGAAAGCAGTGCACCACACTGTCAGGAAGGGTTTGATCAACTGCTTCAATTGTCATCGATGGTGACCTTTATCAGGTTGGGCTGAAGAATGAATATTTGATTGCCACTTATGGTCAGCTGGTCTGGAGCATCAGTGCAGATTGATCAGTCTGTCCAAAGCTAGCATCCATTGGTGGCTAACCTGCTGCATGAGTGTGTTTCCTTGGTGCTGATGATATTTCCAAAGTTGTTATGCATTTGTGATCAATCATATTGATAGTTGTCTGTGCCCAAAAGCTGCTGACATGGTGATTGAGTTGCCTTCCCATTGATGGAAAAGAAGAAAGGCTTAAACTCATACATCTGACTCCACTGTAAAATCTTGTAACATTGTGTCCCTAATAGCCATCAGAGCTTTATCATCATTGTCCCAATTTAGAACTAAGGATTCGGAGGATTTTTGAGTAGATACAAGCCAGAAACCCTGTAAAAATAACATGACAAAAAGAAATATAATCATATATATTAAATGAATATACTACCCAAGTTTTTATATTTGTTTTATTTAATCCCATTACGGGTACCCGGATCTTTTTTCAAGCACTTACAAACAAGGGGGCTTTAAGCTCGCAGATTTTAGGCTGTATTATTGGGCTGCATTCACCGGGTGGATTCTGAGCTTGTAAATCGGCCGTGAAACTGGCCTGTCCTCACTGGCCAACCAACTAGCTTGTGGGACATCAATCTGTTTTTTTTTTCACAAGACCACAGACCCAAACTAATACAAGAGGGTCAGATTCATGATAGTTAGGGACAAAACGAGGATATGTTAGGAAATCTGCAAGAAATATTCCCTGCCTTCACTACATTATTTTACTATACTATGGGGAAATTCAATATTTCCAGAAGTATTTCATGACAACATTGGGTAAATCTAGCAACGTTTGGGTGTCAATAATTTAGGTCAACTGTATGACAGCCAGGGGTATTGCTCATTTTATTCATTACAAGAGGAGTATGGGTTCCCTCAGCACCTTTTCTATAAGTATCTGCAAGTAAGGGATTGCTTCCTATGCGGACAGAAACTGCTAGATGAACCCGTTACATCAGACTTACTGTCTTGTATTTACGGGAAGCCTGTTAAAATCTCTATTAGCACATTTTATCAGAACATTATTTCATCGACACATCATGATAGTTTGCTGATATCTGCAAAACTGAGCCGGCTTCTCGTATATTTTAGATAACAGTAAAGGACAAGGAGGCCTTGGATACTTTAGACGAATCAGTAGCCTCTATTAGTCTGAAAATTTAACAGCATACGACAATCTGTATGTTGTATTACACACCAGAGTATATTTCTAAATGGGCAACGTCTCGAGCCTCTTATACGTCTTACTGCCCAAAATGCAAGCTGTATGCGGCAGACTTGAAGCATATGTTTGCTGACTTTCATCTTTAAAGAAATTCTGGAAGGACCTTTCCTCTCTACTTATGGAGCATCTGGTCTACGAGTCTCAGCTTACAGATAAGGGAATTCTCCTTGGTCTAAATAGGAGGTTATTGGTTATGAAAGGTCATTGGCCTCGATCATTATTGTATGTGCCCGACTATGCATTGCTAGACCCATGATAAATCCCACTTGACCGAATGTCAGGGAATGTAGGGCACTATGACGACAGGCTTATGAATCCGAATCAGCCTTGGCTAAGGCCAGAGGCATTTGCTTGTGTTTAAAGCTAAAAAGGATATGGTCTAGTATGCGCTGGGATTAGTCCTGTGTGAGAAGTTGGCCTGATGTATGATGTCACTAGTTATAGTGTACACCTTATATCAGTCCAAATACCCTTATGGTGATTGGTTGTAAAGTCAACCTTATAGACCAGCTATCCTAGTGGTAGCATGGACAAGAGCAGTCTTAGGCTAAACTCTGAATGGCATGTGAAGCCAGCTGTGATACCATATATAATCCCTTGAATATCAAATGAAAGGACACCACAACAGATATATATATAAAATAAAGTGTATTTATTCTAAGCAACCCTCAGCACACTTTATGAGATTAGAGGTAAGTACAACACAGTCTTATTTAAGCATACATTAAGTCACACAGGTAAGTAATACAGTTAGGCCCTAGGGGCCACGCAAACCATATACTAAGTAAGTGGTATAAGAACCACTGTCACGGAAATAGAATAGGCCTAGGCCTAGGGAATCGCTGGGGCTACACTACACTAGCGTTAGTTAGGAAGTGGGAGGCCCACGGGATTCGTGTGCAGAGTGGAAACACTCACGCGTAATGCGTAAAAGTCAATAGCAATAGTACAGTTTAGAAAACGGTAGATTTAGGACACTTCCGGAGTAGCTAGGAAGTTGAGACTTGAAAACTAGACACTAGGATAGTCACTATCCTGATGAGCACCGGAGTACCCAAGTTACCTAGCCCACAGGCTGCGGGTGCATAGGGGTGAAGATGCGTCGTTTTTGTCGTCGACTCCTATGGATGCCTGAAGAAAGATGCTGACAGGCAGTCAGGGAAGAGTGTCCGGTGGATCCCAAGGCTGGGATCAAGAAGAGAAGAAACCTGCAAGCAGAAGGGACAGAGTCAAGGTCACTAGCCAGTGACCACGTGGAACCAGGAAGGAACCAGGCGATGTCGTGAAGATTGCAGGTGAAGGTGAAGCTTGTCGCTGCAGCCAGGAGGACCAGGAAGCGTCGAGGACGACCAGGACCAGGAGGCGAGCTGTCCCACGAAGGCTCTTGCTGTCGGCGGCGTCGAAGTTGAACTAGGACTCACCAAGCCTTGGCAAGCGGAACCCACGAAGAACGAAGGACTTGCTTCTGGTGCAGACCAGGAAGGTCTGGGGTGCTTCTTCTTTGCAGAGAAGCGGGAGCCAGTCTGGAGGAGCCAAACCAGCGCAGAAGATTTCAGGGTGCGTCGTCACAAAGGCCACTAGCCAGCGGGCAAGCAACCGGACAGACGCGGCAAGCAGGAAAATGCTGAAGGGCCCCACGCAGGACTCGTGGAGTGTGGGGGGCTGATCTTCGGTGCAGATGGTGCTTGGGGTTGGGGCTTCTCAATCCCCGGTGCACAACTTCGAGGGTACCTCAGAAGCTGCGCTTTAAGTTACTAGCCACTTTTTCCAGGTAGCCGGTCCCACGTCGCTCGTCGCCTCCACGGATCTCAGCTCTGCTGTAGATGTGGATCAGGGTCGGAGAAGTCTGGAAGTCAAGGCTCTGGTCAGGCTCTGCAGTCGGTTCCTCGTAGAACGTGGGCAAAGCAAAGGGTAGTCTCTTGATTGTGCCTGTTTGCACAGGGTAGCCACTCCTTGGCTACAAGGGAGATTCTTCAGTCTTCTTTCGTCGAATGTCGAAGGTCCAGAGTTTCTGTTCAGTTTTGCAGGTTCAGGATAATCTAAAGTCTTGAGGCCCAACTCCCACTCTTATACTAATCTGGGGGGCTGGGATACCTGCTAGGTCACGCCTTATGGGTGGGACCTGGGAGGGGGTGGTTACACCCACTTCCCTTTGTCCAGTTTCGCGCCAGAGCTGGGGCTGGAGTGCCCCAGCGCCGGTTTGAACTGGACTATGCAAGGAACACCTTGTGTGCCCCAGGCATGTCTCATTCCTTTCAGCCCACCCTGCCCAATACACTAAAGGCTGTCTGGGGAGGTGCTAGCACCTCCCCAAGCAGGAAACCTATTGTCCAGGCCTCCCTGGCTGGGATCACTCCCAGCTGCAGGAGGTCAGACTTGTGTCGTGGCAGCAGCATCCATTTTGTGATGCGGAGGCTTTGGTCAGAGGCTAACAGTTGAAGTATGATTTTAACATGTCTTTCCCTCTAGAAGGGGGGAATAATATTCTCATGTCCAGAAATGGCATGGGGGTATTATTCCACAGTGTTAGACACCTTACACGACATGTTTCGATAAAGCCAAACCATAGTTACCATAACCGTCTAAGATTATAAGGCACTTTAAGAGTATATGGTAGGCTATATCATAGAACAGCTATAAGGACAAGGTTCCGAAAGCTGCAGACAGGCTCAGCTCATGCTAGAGCACCATCTCACATGTTACCAAGCACTCTGCCTCCAGGATTGTCAAGGCCTGCCATAGGAGTGACTGATAGGTACACATGTGTCTATATGTAAGTTAGGTATAGGAATACTACACCTAAGCAAGGGGTGATTACACGACCTTGCCCCAGCTGAGGGATCAGCCAGTTGTGTCAAAATGGAAGGCCAGGCCAGGGGTGGCATAATACATGCTGCAGCCCCTGGTAGGCCTAGGGTACACCTATGCCCTGGGTACCTAGGGTACACTGTACAGGGGCCAATAAGGTGATCCTATCCAAATGGGTTATGCACCTAAAGTACATAGTATTAATTTAGAGAGAGAACAGCAGGGCTGTGGGTCTGATTAGCAGGCCCACAGCCACATCTAAGTCGAAAACCAGTAAAGCAAAAGCAAAAAGTGGGGGTGAACATAGAAAGCAGACCCTACTCTCCTACACAACCCCCCCCCCCAAACTTAGGGACATTAAACTAACCTTGACCAGTTGAGTCTTCATGTTCTAAGTGGAAATATCTGGAGAGTCCATCTGCATTGGCATGGTCAGTCCCAGGTCTATGTTCCACTGTGAAGTCCATCCCCTGTAGGGAAATGGACCACCTAAGAAGTTTGGAATTTTCACCCTTCATCTGATTTAGCCACAAGAGGGGCTTATGGTCTGTCTGAATCTTGAAGTGAGTGCCAGACAAGTATGGCCTCAGCTTCTTCAGGGCCCAAACCACAGCAAAGGCCTCCCTCTCAATAGCTGACCAACGTTTCTCTCTAGGGGTCAGCCTTCTACTTATAAAAGCAATGGGCTGGTCTTGACCATCTACATTCAGTTGTGAAAGAACAGCTCCCACACCTAACTCAGAAGCATCTGTCTGGACAATGAACTCTTTGGAGTAGTCTGGACTTTTCAGAATAGGTGCACTGCACATGGCCTGCTTCAGGTCATCAAATGCTTTTTGACAGCTTACTGTCCACTGAACTTTCTTTGGCATCTTCTTGGAGGTCAAGTCATTAAGTGGTGTCACTATGGACCCATAATTCTTAACAAACTTTCTGTAGTACCCAGTCAGGCCCAAGAAAGCTCTGACCTGAGTCTGGGTAGTTGGAGGAGCCCAGTCCTTTATGGTCTGGATCTTGCTCTCCAGTGGTTGAACCTGACCCCCACCAACTAGGTGGCCCAGGTATACAACCTTGCTCTGCCCTATCTGGCACTTAGTGGCCTTGATAGTGAGGCCTGCCTTTTGCAGGGCCTCTAAAACATTCCTCAGGTGGACCAGGTGATCCTCCCAGGTGGAGCTAAAGACAGCAATATCATCAAGATAAGCTGCACAATAATCATCCAACCCAGTAAGGACTTGATTCACCAACCTTTGGAAAGTGGCAGGTGCATTCTTCAAACCAAAGGGCATTACCACAAATTGATAATGTCCTCCTGGGGTCGAGAAAGCAGTTTTGGCCTTTGCACTCTCAGCTAGTCTGATTTGCCAGTAGCCTGCTGTTAGGTCAAATGTGCTCAAAAACTTAGCAGCTGCCAGTCTGTCAATGAGCTCATCTGCCCTAGGTATTGGGTGGGCATCTGTCCTAGTGACAGCATTGAGACCTCTGTAATCCACGCAAAACCTCATCTCTCTCTTACCATCTTGGGTGTGAGGTTTTGGCACAAGAACTACAGGACTAGCCCAAGGGCTCTCTGAAGGTTCAATGACTCCCAGCTCCAACATCTTTTGTACCTCAACTTTTATGCAGTCCCTGACATGGTCAGGTTGCCTGTAGATTTTACTCTTCACAGGCAGACTGTCACCAGTGTCCACCTCATGGGTGCACCAGATTGTCTGACTTGGGGTCAGAGAGAACATATGTCTGTAGGATTGCAGAACCTGTCTGCAGTCCTGTTGCTGATGGACAGTGAGGCTGTCAGAAAAAACCACACCATCAACTGAGCCATCATCAGGGTTCTGAGTCAACAGGTCTGGGAGAGGGTCACTCTCTTCCTCCTGCCCCTCATCTGTAGCCATGAGTAGCCCCATGTCTGCCCTGTCAACATATGCCTTCAATCTGTTGACATGAAGCACCCTGTGGGGGCTTCTGGGAGTCCCAAGGTCCACCAAGTAGGTGACTTCTCCCTTTTTCTCAACAATAGTGTGGGGTCCAGACCATTTGTCTTGGAGTGCTGCTGGGGCCACTGGCTCCAACACCCACACTTTCTGTCCTGGCTGGTAAACAGTCAGTACAGCCTTTTGGTCATGCCAAGCTTTTTGGAGTTCTTGGCTTGCCTCAAGGTTTTTAGAAGCCTTCTTCATATACTCTGCCATCCTGGAGCTGAGACCAAGTACATAATCCACTATGTCTAGTTTGGGTTGTCTGAGAGGTCTCTCCCATCCTTCCTTCACCAAACACAGGGGTCCTCTTACAGGATGCCCAAACAAAAGCTCAAAAGGGCTGTAGCCAACCCCCTTTTGTGGGACCTCTCTGTAAGCAAACAGAAGGCAGGGTAAAAGGATGTCCCATCTTCGCCTAAGCTTGTCTGGTGATCCTTTTATCATTCCCTTTAGGGTCTTGTTGAATCTCTCAACAAGCCCATTGCACTGTGGGTGATAGGGTGTGGTGAACTTATAGTTAACACCACACTCCTTCCACATTGCAGTCAAGTATCCTGACATGAAGTTGGTACCTCTGTCAGAAATGACCTCCTTTGGAAAGCCCACTCTGGAGAATACTCCAAGCAGGGCCCTTGCCACAACAGGAGCTGTTGTGGTCCTCAGGGGAATTGCCTCTGGGTACCTGGTGGCATGGTCCACTATCACCAGTATGAATCTGTGCCCAGATGCTGTTTGTGGGTCCATTGGTCCTACAATATCTATGCCCACTCTTTCAAAGGGGACCCCCACCACAGGTAGTGGTATGAGGGGGGCCTTTGTGGTGCCACCTGATTTGCCACTGGCTTGGCAGGTGACACAGGAGCGACAAAACTCCTTAGTATCTTCTGACATATGGGGCCAGTGAAAGTGAGGGACAAGCCTGTCCCAAGTCTTGTTCTGGCCTAAATGTCCTGCAAGGGGAATATCATGGGCCAAGGTTAGAAGGAAGCCTCTGAACTTCAGTGGTATGACCAACCTCCTGGATGCACCAGGCTTGGGGTCTCTAGCCTCTGAATACAGTAGCCCTTCATCCCAATACACTCTATGGGTACCTTGAGCATTCCCTGCAGCCTCAGCAGCAGCCAGCTGTCTGAGGGGTTCAAGAGAGGGGCAGTCTAATTGAGCCTGCCTCAGATCTGCCCTTGAAGGTCCCCCTGTCCCAAGAAACTCAACCTGATCAGGTTCAAGTTCTTCTAGGACAGTTCCTTCAGGGCTCTCAGAATCATCCTCCTGGGAGGGCTGATCCACCACCTGAGGCAGGGGGGAAGGCACAGCCTTAACCCTACTGCTCTTTCTCTTGGGTTGTGACTGGTCCATAGTTTCAGGATCCAGCACTTGTTCAGTGGTGCACTTTTTGGCCTGTGACCTGGTCACAGCAAGGACATGTGCATCTATCCCCAGCATTTCTGCATGGGTCCTATACTCCACTTCAGACCAAACTGAAGTTTCAAGATCATTGCCCAGTAAACACTCTACAGGAAGGTCTGAACTAACAACAACTTTCTTGAGGCCAGTTACCCCTCCCCAGGAGAAGTTAACAATAGCCACACTATGGGAGGTAGTGGCATTGCTAGCGTTGGTCACTAGGTAATTCTCACCTAGTATGATCTGTCCAGGGTCCACAAAGGCAGGTGTCACCATTGTGACACTAGCCCCAGTGTCCCTGTAGGCCTGAGCCATTCTTTGGTTGATAAAAGGAGTCTGTCTGTACTTGCCCAGGTTACTGGGGCCTACAGTAGAGGACAAAGCTAAGTCCCCATCACAGATCAGAACAGCCTGAGTAGGTACTCTGACTAGGCCAGAATCCTCCCCAGTTCCCAGGGTTAACCCTACTACACCCTTTTGCTGGGAACCACCACTTACAGCTGAACTAGGGGGTACAGTTGCCTTAGGGGCAATGGTGGCTGGGGGCTTATCCTTTTTGGTGCACTCACTAAACCAATGTGAGTTGGACTTACAATAGTTGCACCATGGTTTCTTTTGGCCATCTTTCTTTTTATCCTTTTTGGGACCACCCTCCCCCTGAGCCTTTTGGGGGCCTGGTGAAGACTTCTGGTCTTTTTGTTTCTGATCATTACCCTTCTGGTCTGCCTTTTTCTGATCACCGCCCGGGTTCTGGTTTTTCTGCTTAACTCTAGTCCTGACCCATCTATCTGCCTTCTTTCCCAATTCTTGGGGAGAAGTCAGATCAGAATCAATCAGGTGTTGATGCAATAGCTGGTTTTGACAGTTGTTAAGTATTTGTTCTCTCATGATCAAATTATACAATCCTGTATAGTCCTTAACCTTACTTCCCATTAGCCAGCCTTCCAGAGCCTTAGTGGCACAATCTACAAAGTCAGTCCAGTCCTGAGTCTGTGTCTTCTGGGTATCCCTGAACAACAACCTGTATTGTTCAGTGGTTAGGCCAAACCCATCAATCAGAGCACTCTTCAGGACAGTGTAATTATCTGCATCCTCATCACTAACTGTGAGGAGCTTGTCTCTTCCTTTCTCAGAGAAGGAGAGCCACAAGATAGCTGCCCACTGACTTTGGGGTACCTGCTGTACTTTGCAAGCTCTCTCCAAAGCAGTTATCCATTTGTGGATGTCATCCCCACACTTGTAGGGAGGGACAATCTTGCTCAGGTTTCTATTATCATAGTGCCTGTCTCTATCTCTAGGAATGTTGCTGCCACCAGTGGGTTCTAACCCACTTAACTTTTGTTCTCTAGCCAGAGCAAGCTTCTCTTTGGCAAGGGCAAGTTCTTCCCTCTGAATCCTCAGATTAGCCTCCCTCATTCTGGCTGCATGCTCCTTTCTCTCAGGTGAAGTCATTCCCCTGTGAGAGGAAGCATTAGAGATGCTAGAGACATGGGAGTGGATGGATTCCCTTGAAGGGGATCTGTCCCTCCTGCTTCTCTGTGTAAGCCTACTTGTGGGTCTGTATGGGGGGACCCCATGCAAACTCCCATGTAAACTTAGGTTAGCCTGGCTAAGTCTTCCTACATGGCCCTGGCTGTCTACCTCTCCATCTGAAGCCCCATCTGACTCCTCTGTGGTGGGTAGACCCTCCTCTGTACCTAGGGTACCTGCCTGAGATGCCCTAAGAGTATCATACTCCTCTATGAGTTGTCTTAACTGAAGGAGGGTAGGGTTTGCACCCTGTTTTATTCCTCTGGAGGTACACAAGTGTCTCATCTCCTGGAATGTTAAGGTATCATATCTAGAGGGGGTCTTTTGCAGACCTGATCCTCCTGAGAGAGCATCCACTTGATCTCCTCTTAGAGACATGATCTAGTGAGGGTGTGGTGTGTGCACCTACCTACACTAGTTGTATCTACTAAACCTCTCTAGTAGTTGTAGTCAGGGTGTGTTACTCCCTTCAACCTACAACTACAAAGTCCAGTAGGACTTAAGTATTACAATCTATGTTATATGTACCTAGACAATATCTGTGTGATCTTTCAATTTAGTATCTCAAGATTACAATGGTATTACAACAGCAAGCTCAGATCCCAACCGCTGCTCACCAATGTGAGAAGTTGGCCTGATGTATGATGTCACTAGTTATAGTGTACACCTTATATCAGTCCAAATACCCTTATGGTGATTGGTTGTAAAGTCAACCTTATAGACCAGCTATCCTAGTGGTAGCATGGACAAGAGCAGTCTTAGGCTGAACTCTGAATGGCATGTGAAGCCAGCTGTGATACCATATATAATCCCTTGAATATCAAATGAAAGGACACCACAACAGATATATATATAAAATAAAGTGTATTTATTCTAAGCAACCCTCAGCACTCTTTATGAGATTGGTAAGTACAACACAGTCTTATTTAAGCATACATTAAGTCACACAGGTAAGTAATACAGCTAGGCCCTAGGGGCCACGCAAACCATATACTAAGTAAGTGGTATAAGAACCACTGTCACGGAAATAGAATAGGCCTAGGCCTAGGGAATCGCTGGGGCTACACTACACTAGCGTTAGTTAGGAAGTGGGAGGCCCACGGGATTCGTGTGCAGAGTGGAAACACTCACGCGTAATGCGTAAAAGTCAATAGCAATAGTACAGTTTAGAAAACGGTAGATTTAGGACACTTCCGGAGTAGCTAGGAAGTTGAGACTTGAAAACTAGACACTAGGATAGTCACTATCCTGATGAGCACCGGAGTACCCAAGTTACCTAGCCCACAGGCTGCGGGTGCATAGGGGTGAAGATGCGTCGTTTTCGTCGTCGACTCCTATGGATGCCTGAAGAAAGATGCTGACAGGCAGTCAGGGAAGAGTGTCCGGTGGATCCCAAGGCTGGGATCAAGAAGAGAAGAAACCTGCAAGCAGAAGGGACAGAGTCAAGGTCACTAGCCAGTGACCACGTGGAACCAGGAAGGAACCAGGCGATGTCGTGAAGATTGCAGGTGAAGGTGAAGCTTGTCGCTGCAGCCAGGAGGACCAGGAAGCGTCGAGGACAACCAGGACCAGGAGGCGAGCTGTCCCACGAAGGCTCTTGCTGTCGGCGGCGTCGAAGTTGGACTAGGACTCACCAAGCCTTGGCAAGCGGAACCCACGAAGAACGAAGGACTTGCTTCTGGTGCAGACCAGGAAGGTCTGGGGTGCTTCTTCTTTGCAGAGAAGCGGGAGCCAGTCTGGAGGAGCCAAACCAGCGCAGAAGATTTCAGGGTGCGTCGTTACAAAGGCCACTAGCCAGCGGGCAAGCAACCGGACAGACGCGGCAAGCAGGAAAATGCTGAAGGGCCCCACGCAGGACTCGTGGAGTGTTGGGGGCTGATCTTCGGTGCAGATGGTGCTTGGGGTTGGGGCTTCTCAATCCCCGGTGCACAACTTCGAGGGTACCTCAGAAGCTGCGCTTTAAGTTACTAGCCACTTTTTCCAGGTAGCCGGTCCCACGTCGCTCGTCGCCTCCACGGATCTCAGCTCTGCTGTAGATGTGGATCAGGGTCGGAGAAGTCTGGAAGTCAAGGCTCTGGTCAGGCTCTGCAGTCGGTTCCTCGTAGAACGTGGGCAAAGCAAAGGGTAGTCTCTTGATGGTGCCTGTTTGCACAGGGTAGCCACTCCTTGGCTACAAGGGAGATTCTTCAGTCTTCTTCTTTCGTCGAATGTCGAAGGTCCAGAGTTTCTGTTCAGTTTTGCAGGTTCAGGATAATCTAAAGTCTTGAGGCCCAACTCCCACTCTTATACTAATCTGGGGGGCTGGGATACCTGCTAGGTCACGCCTTATGGGTGGGACCTGGGAGGGGGTGGTTACACCCACTTCCCTTTGTCCAGTTTCGCGCCAGAGCTGGGGCTGGAGTGCCCCAGCGCCGGTTTGAACTGGACTATGCAAGGAACACCTTGTGTGCCCCAGGCATGTCTCATTCCTTTCAGCCCACCCTGCCCCAATACACTAAAGGCTGTCTGGGGAGGTGCTAGCACCTCCCCAAGCAGGAAACCTATTGTCCAGGCCTCCCTGGCTGGGATCACTCCCAGCTGCAGGAGGTCAGACTTGTGTCGTGGCAGCAGCATCCATTTTGTGATGCGGAGGCTTTGGTCAGAGGCTAACAGTTGAAGTATGATTTTAACATGTCTTCCCTCTAGAAGGGGGGAATAATATTCTCATGTCCAGAAATGGCATGGGGGTATTATTCCACAGTGTTAGACACCTTACACGACATGTTTCGATAAAGCCAAACCATAGTTACCATAACCGTCTAAGATTATAAGGCACTTTAAGAGTATATGGTAGGCTATATCATAGAACAGCTATAAGGACAAGGTTCCGAAAGCTGCAGACGGGCTCAGCTCATGCTGGAGCACCATCT
The DNA here is from genome assembly GCF_964204655.1 of Triturus cristatus. Taxonomy (NCBI): domain Eukaryota; kingdom Metazoa; phylum Chordata; class Amphibia; order Caudata; family Salamandridae; genus Triturus; species Triturus cristatus. Next base: position 667,101,512 of record NC_140583.1, read on the forward strand.
CACATGTTACCAAGCACTCTGCCTCCAGGATTGTCAAGGCCTGCCATAGGAGTGACTGATAGGTACACATGTGTCTATATGTAAGTTAGGTATAGGAATACTACACCTAAGCAAGGGGTGATTACACGACCTTGCCCCAGCTTATGGATCAGCCAGTTGTGTCAAAATGGAAGGCCAGGCCAGGGGTGGCATAATACATGCTGCAGCCCCTGGTAGGCCTAGGGTACACCTATGCCCTGGGTACCTAGGGTACACTGTACAGGGGCCAATAAGGTGATCCTATCCAAATGGGTTATGCACCTAAAGTACATAGTATTAATTTAGAGAGAGAACAGCAGGGCTGTGGGTCTGATTAGCAGGCCCACAGCCACATCTAAGTCGAAAACCAGTAAAGCAAAAGCAAAAAGTGGGGGTGAACATAGAAAGCAGACCCTACTCTCCTACATCCTGTTTCAGTACCATTAATACAATGATGTTAAATAAATATAGAGGGGCGGTTCTGCATCCTCTTTGAAGCTATCATTCTCTCTATTTCCTATTGTTTTATATTGCATTTGTCCCTAGTTCTATCTAATCAATGTTTTAATTATGAGTATTATTTCATGCATTTGACAATCACCTGTTGTTTTTCCTTCTCCCTTTTCTAAGTTATCTTTGCTGGCTAAATTGAATTAAAATATTTTTTTAAAATAAGATTGAAGATGTTCTGCTCTGAAACCTCTACTCATGACATTTCTGTCTGACATGAGTGCATGTGCATTGTTGCTTCAATACTTTTGAAAGTTTTAGCACTCCGTCCATCATCTCCTTGTGTTTGCTTCAATACTTTACCACCACCAACCAGCTGTTAAGTTTTTTGAAATTTCCAAACAAATTTTCAAGAGTGAATGTTTCTTCAAATCTTCTAAATGGTTTTTGGAGAATCGTATGCTTAATATGTTCTTCCCTCAGTCTGTTGCTGTGTTATATTTCTTTGTAACATGTTATGACGAGGGCACACTTTTTTGAAGTTTTAGGTTCTCCTGGTTTACCTTCATGCTAGCAAAGTTTTGTTTCCACATTGTAGTCACAATTTCTTTCACTCCTAATCTGACTGAGTTGAGTTGTAAATGGGTACAGAATGTTTCTATGTTATGTTAACATGTTATGTTAACATGGGACTTATATAGCGCAACGGCTACTCCAAAGGAGTGTCCCGGCGCTTTGTACTCCAGACCTAAAGAGAGAACTGGAAAAACATAACAGTAACAAGACAGGAGCCTACAAGAGGAAGCAGACTAACCAGAGAACAGCCACGTTTTTAAGTCCTTCCTGAAGGCAAGCAAGTTCGACGTAGCCCTCAAGGGCACCGGTAGAGAATTCCATAGCTGAGGGGCAAGGAATCTAAAGGACCGGCCACCAAGGCGGGCCCTTTTGATACGTGGTACCCGAGCCAGAGCTAATGTTTCCGATCTAAGGGATCGTGTAGGTCGGTAGAATTCCAGCCTCTTCTGGAGATATTTTGCACCATTACCATGCAGGGCCTTATGGGCTAGGGTCATGGCCTTGAACAGTATCCTCTTCCGTACAGGAAGCCAATGGAGGGCAAGAAGAAGATTAGAGGCACTAGTACGACGATGCAGACCAAAGATCGCTCGAGCAGCAGCGTTCTGGGTCACCTGCAGACGCTGAAGAAGATATTCTGGCAGACCCAGATATAGCACATTTGCGTAGTCCAATCTGGATCCTATAAGTGCCTGAACAGTTATCCTCCGATGTTCCTCAGATAAAAGGGGAAGGAATTTACGCAACATTCTAAGGATCCCGAAACATGTTCCCGTCAGAGTAGAAACCTGGGATTTTAGCGAAAGCTCATTGTCGATTTTTACTCCCAGGTTCTTAGCCCACTTAGATGACTGACTTGGAGGGAACATGTCAGCAGGCCACCATCCATGCCAATCTGGTTCCGATGGGCATCCGAAGAATAGTATTTCGGATTTGTCCGAGTTGCACTTGAGGCTGCAGAGTTGAAACCAATTAAAAACAGCCCCAAGGCACTCGCGGATCCTTCCTCCATCGAACTCTTCGCTCTTACGGCAGGTGAACAGAGGCTGGGTGTCGTCAGCATAAGAGACGATCCGGGCCCCATAGGACTCTGCCAGTGTCGCCAGAGGGGTCATAAGGATGTTAAATAGAGTGGGGCTCAGTACGGAGCCCTGAGGCACTCCGACTCCCAATGGCGGCATTTCGGCAGATCCAGGTGGGACCCAGACCGTCTGCCGGCGGTTGGCTAGAAAGGAACAAAACCAATTGAGCACCGTCCCCCCCAGTCCGATGTCGTGTAGTCTAGTGAGGAGATCCTCATGGGGGACGGTGTCAAACGCCGCCGACAGGTCTAGCATAACTAGCATCACCCTGCCTCCGGTATCCAGCACCTCTTTCACGATCTCAGATACTTCCAGGAGCACCGTCTCGGTGCTCAGGTTGGAGCGGAAGCCCGATTGGGATTCATGAAGTATCTCGTTCGACTCCAGGAAGTTAGAAAGCACGCTATGAACGTGTTTCTCCAGGATCTTGGTGAGTGCTGGGAGGAGCGAGATAGGCCTATAGTTGGAAGGCACTTTTGGGTCAAGATTCGGCTTTTTAATAAGAGGGATGACCATGGCCTGTTTCCAGGACTGGGGCAGAGATCCCTGACTCAGGGAGAGATTAAGAATGGAATTAGCTATAGGGTTAACTATATCTGGCATTCTCGCTAGAAATTTAGCTGGACAGGGATCTAGCGGTGAGCCCGATTTGAGGTTCCTCATCAAGGCTAAGGATGCGTCAGCCGAAAGGGGCGGGAAGTGTAGCAGAGCTGGGCCAGAAGGCAACGGAGGAGTTGTCTCGATCGGCAAAGTTGACGAGTCAACTATAGGTCTCCGAGGAAAAGAATCCTGAATTTGCCTGATTTTAGCGGTGAAGAAATTAGCAATGGTGTTGGCCCAGGTCTCCACCGGAGCGTCCTGCGCAGAGATTGACCGCGGGCTAGTGAATTCTCTCACAATTGAGAAAATCTCCTTACAGGAATTTGCCGCATCTTCAATCCTTTTGGCAAAATAGCGTTTCTTGCCCTGAAGTATTAAATCATGATATGATTTCATCATGGTTTTATAAAGTTGTTTAGCATCCGGTTCGTATTGGGCTCTCCAGGCCCGCTCAGCGACTTTGCATTGCCTACGATGATGGGCCAATTCCTCCGTAAACCAAGGGGCCGAGACCCGTTGGGCGGCAGACCTGGGTGTCTGTAATGGGGCGAGCTCATTTAATCTAGCAAGAAGCCAAGATTGCAGGCTCTCCAGGTCTTTCTCCAGGTCACCCGTATGTGGCATGGGATGATTCACCTGAGCCTGCGCTAGCAGTTCCGGAGTCACCCGATGGAGTGCCCTATAGCTGCTACCCTGCTGTCTCGTAGCACTGGCCGTAGAGGTCGTAATAGATGGTATTTCAAACTGAAATACCATATGCAAGTCTTTTTATGCACAATGGCAAATGTTTCAAATTGTTCACTATTTGCAGAACATTTCTATTCATAATGGCGTTACTCAAGAAAGGCCTTTTTTCTGAGTGTTGTGGTAAAGTCATTACTGCACTTTTTAGCTGAGAAGCGACAGCAAAATGTGACGTGGGCAGACTCCTCTTCTGGTCCAAATCTTATTTCAGCCACCCCCCGGATACTCTCTGTTCAGACTTGATCGGCTAGGCAAAAGAGGTCATGGGCTGGCAATTTTCTGTAAATATCAGTTCAAAGTCAGGTACGACCCCTTGCCTAATACAACTGATTATGAATCGCTTGCCTTCAAATGAGCTCTTTCGAGTCACTACTCTTTTAATGGGGCTCTTATTAACCGACCACCCGGCCCAGGAAATCTCTTTTTAGGAAGGAACAACACTCTATGGAACATCAAAGCCAACTCCTCTGAATTCACCATTTTGGGTGACTTTAATTCTCAGTTGGAGAATAAAAAGGATACAGACACTATTGATCTCCTTTCCTCTTAATCACTCCTGGGACTTTCGCAGACAGCCCTTAATTTAGGCCACCTCGTCCATGCTGCTTACATGTTCAGACCACAGGGCAGTGATGTTTCAATTTAATCTGATAAACCATCTCTCCAAAGAGATCCTGGCTGCACCGGTTCTGAACCATCATGTATGGGACAAAATTTCCTCAGACCAGTTCGCTGACTCTAGTTAGATCTAGGTCGAAAGCAATATCTGAGCTTGACACAGCAACGGGCATGTATCATCAATGGATCACTGCAAGCATTAAAGGACTTGCTCTTTTAAAACGTGACAACCATAACAGATCCTCGCCATCTGAACCTTGGTTTGATGAGGAACTTTGAATCCACAAGCATTTATGTAGAAGATTAGAAAGGAAATGACGGGTCAACTACAGATTAGAAGACAAAATCATATACAAAGTGACAGTAACTAATAATAAATTGTTGGCCAAAGCTAAAACAAACTACTTGATTAATAAAATCAAAACTGCCATTTATATCCGGGACATGATAGATACGGACCTTCCGGACATCATTTTTCTTACCGAAACTTGGTCACAGGACGCTGACACTGCCATTATAAATCTGGCTTTCCCCTCTACCTACACGGTGTTTACTCTGAACCGCTCGACTAGGGGAGGTGGTATAGCCATGGCGACTAAATCCTGCTTCCCAGCTGAGTGGAAGGCTTTGGATCTTCCAATGTGTGAAAGCGCCTCGTTTAAGGTAAAGGTCAGTCATCAATTTACCTTCAGTGGCGTGCTTATCTATCGTCCACCTGGGAACGACACTGCTTTCAAGGCCGCCCTTGCGGATGTGGTTTGCTCGCTGGCTCCTAGGTGTGCTAACTTTAGCATAGTAGGTGACTTAAATATACATCTTGATCAGACGTCATCTCTATCCATCAGCTCCTTGTTAGCGGACCTGGAAGCGATGCAACTTAACCAACTAGTCACCTCCCCCACCCATATAGGAGGACATATACTTGACCCCTTCTTTACCACCTTAGTTCGGGCTAGATCATCTGACCCGATGGTGGTGGGTTGGACTGACCATCTGCTGGTTAAGGTGTCATGTCCCCTAGACAACCCGCAACTTAAACCTGTGGATAAACAGATCCTAAAGCGCAATTGGCGTAAACTCAAGTTGGAGGAGTTTGTCAGGATATTGGAGGCACAACCCCTAGGCAAACTGCAGAATGTGGAACAGGGATATGAACAGTTTTGCAACTGGGTCCTTACTGCCCTCGATTCTCTTATACCTCTGCGCTGGGCTAAATGTCACGCTAAAAATCGTAGCCCTTGGTATAATGAGACTCTTGCCGAGCTCAAGAGAACCTGCCGGCAAGCTGAGAGGGCCTGGCGAAAATCCTTTGATCCCACGTTAAAATCGCTGTACTTTGCCCAGCTTAAGACCTATCACAGAGCTATCTGTCAAACCTGGGCCGCTTATTATGCAGCTGAGTTTTCCAACAGCCCTAACCCTTCTAAGTTAATCTTCAAGGTACTCAAAGACCTGATGGGGAAACGGGCCACCTCGCAAGAAATCTGCACGGACTCTCACTGTGAAAGTTTGGCATCCTTTTTCGTGCAGAAGGTGCAGACAATCTACCGAGGATTTATACCATCTGTTCCCGGGGATGCTCCTAGTGATGTGAAGGTCTCGGTGTCCGAAACTCTGTCCATCCTGCCGGCCATGTCTAACGAGGTATTTGACACTCTGAGCCTTAAAATTAAATCTGGCTCCCCCTTAGACCCACTGAAGCCGGAGTTCCTTACCCGTCTCCCGCCTCTCTGTCGTGAGCCCATTTTGGACTTGATTAATCTCTCCCTCAGTGAGGGCGTGGTCCCGCCATCCTGGAAGCAAGCTGTGGTCAGCCCTATTCTGAAGAAACCCAACTCTGACCCCTTGCTCCCGGAGAATTACCGGCCCATCTCCCTCCTGCCTTGGACCGCCAAGGTCACTGAGGCACACGTGAATTCCATCCTGTCTGCCCACCTCTCTCGTAATAACATTCTTGACGAGAGTCAAAATGGTTTCCGCGCTCAACACAGCACTGAAACTGCCTTGCTCTTTATGACCGAGCATCTGCGGTCAGTGCTGGATGCGGGGCAGACTGCAGCGCTCCTACTGTTAGACCTGAGCGCCGCGTTTGACACGGTGTCTCATGACATTTTGATGCGGCGCTTGGAGGAAGTGGGTATTGGGGGAAGGCTCTTCAGTGGTTCCGCTCCTTCCTCTCGGACCGGTTTTTCAAAGTAGCCATTCCACCTGGCCAGTCCTCTTTCCATTCTTTGGAACTGGGAGTCCCTCAGGGCTCTGCTTTAAGCCCCACATTGTTCAACTTGTATGTGAAACCGCTGGCTGCTGTCGTCAGGCAATGTGGCCTTACCATGACATCGTATGCCGACGACACGCAGCTGGCGGTGACACTCAGTGGGGATCCTGAGGTGACTGCGCCCAGGTTCCGTGCAGGACTTATAGCTGTGGCTAGCTGGATGCGTAGCAACTGCCTTCAGCTCAATGCTAAGAAAACCGAGGTCCTGGTTGTAGGGAAGCAGGCGGAACTCTGGGGAGACCAGTGGTGGCCTTCCGAACTGGGGGTGTCCCCCATCCCAGCGGCCGAAGTTAAAAATCTGGGGGTTTGGCTGGATTCTAACCTTTCTTATACCAGCCATACAAAGAAGACAGCAGCTACCTGCTTTGGTATTCTGCGAGGACTGAGGCCAGTCCTCAAATTCTTTGACCCTCCCACTCGGCAACTGGTGGTTCAGGCCTCTATCCTTTCCCGGCTGGACTACGGGAGTGCCTTGCTACTTGGAGTCAACCAGGCTGAGGCTACTAGGCTTCAGAGGGTGCAGAACGCTGCTGCACGGGCCATTGTTGGCCTTCTGAGACGATGTTCTGTCTGTGCTGTTCTGACCTCCCTTCACTGGCTTCCGGTCAGACAGAGAATCAAATTTAAGGCTCTCTGTCTGACATTTAAGATTCTGAAGCTTTCCTCTCCCCCTGCTTTGGCGGGCCTTATTTCTTCATACGTCCCCACGCGGTCCCTCAGGTCTGAATCTTACCATCTGGCGATTAAGCCTAGGTTCAGGCTGAGTAGGATGGGAGGACGCTCCTTCCGTGTTCTGGCGGCTGATCTATGGAATTCCCTTCCTTTACATATTCGCGCCCTAAATAGTCTGACTCTTTTTAGACGCGCCATTAAAACCCACCTGTTTGCCTCCGCTAATTGATTTCTCTTCTCCTCAGCTTTTGACCTGTTGTGTTGTGTACCTGATCAGGCGCCAGGACGCCCCTTCGCTGGGGCAGCTGTGCGCCTAATAAAAGTTATTAACATAACATAACATAACATATCCCCAAAGAGTTGTTTGCTGCAGTGACCAAATTGAGTAAACTCCCAGAAGTTAGAAACTCGAATGCAGATAAATCTTTGTGCAACAAAATAGCTTCCTATTTTAAGGATAAAGAAGAAATCATCTTTAATATTCTGCCACGAGTCAACCCTCTGATGATGAGTGCAGGCTTGACATCACGCTGGACGATCTGCTGGAAGATGCAGAGCATCTCACCAACATTAGGTGGGGTGCCAAATTAGCTCTCGAAAACCAAGAACCCCGCCCGCTCAGGGACGGTATTCTTCAATCATTTACTCCCCTCACAGATGAACAGATCGCCCCCCTTTTTAGCCAAATAAAATCAGGGTCACCCCTCGACCCTTGCACACCAAGAGTCCTGCACCTAGTTTCAGATGTTGTTCCTGACTATCTCCTAACCATCTTTAATCAGATGTTTTCTCTAGGATGCTTTCCCAAAAAATGGAAGATTGCTACTATTCATCCACTTCTGAAGAAACCAAATCTGGATGCAAACAATCCCATTAACTACAGACCCATATCTTGTCTTCCTCTCCCTGCAAAGATGGTGGGAAAAGCCATGAATACTGAGCTTTCACAATTTATCCAGAAACATGATCTTCTGGATCCGTCACAGTTTTGCTTCAGAAGTCAGCACAGTACTGGGTTGGCTCTGATCACAGCCACAGAACATATTAGAAAAACATTGGACAGTGGAGGCAATGCTTCTTTAAGTCTGTTAGACCTCTCGGCAGTGTTCGACACAGTGAACCATGGCCTTCTAATTAAACGCCTTTTTTCTTTAGGCATAAGGAGTAAGGCCTTTAAGCTTCTTCAGAAATTTCTTTCACACAGAGAACAATTTGAGGAACTAACCGGCACAAGATCCTCTCCTTTTAAATTACCCTGCGGGGTCCTGCAAGGATCATCATTCCAACTCTCTTTAACCTGTATGTAACACCTCTAGCGCTACTGATTAAAAGCTATGTTTCAAGGTAGTCTCATATGCTGATGGCACCCAAATTGTGGTATCTGTTACGGAAGATCTAGAGATGACCGCAGCCTGTTTCCATGATTGCATGCAACAGATTGGGAGTTGGATGTCAAGTAACTGTCTGAAGCTGAACTCCGATAAAAGCGAGGTCCTGCTCTTTGGCAATCATACTTCCTTTTGGTTACCTAAGTGGTGGCCCCAGGAATTGGGAGCTCCCCCGACCCCTGTTGCTAAAGTAAAAAACTTAGGAGTTCACTTTGATGAGAAACTTTTCTTGCTTGTATTCTGAACATATACAGAACTACGCGCAAGAAACTAGGACCACGGTGTACAGTGGTGTACCAATCGCCCACCTTAGTGCTCGGAACCCCAATCCGACTAGCTATAGTGTCTCATTCGTCCTCCGTATTACAGCGAAGCTACAAATGATTAAACATCCTGATTACTGACTCTCTCAGTAATCGTGGGAGCAAGAACAATCTTTCATCAACTCACTCATACTTGCCCACAATGTGAGTAATCAGAGACACAGTGTAGTTTAAAATGTTTATTTTAACTAACGTGCTCTATAATGCAGTACACAAGCTAATACTAGCAGCAAAATGCACAAACGCAGTATAGTGAGCATTGTTACAATTCCATAAAATATGAACGGGGATATCATTTTATAAAGCTAGTGGTAAAAAGGCCTAATGAGCCTTGCCACCCTCCCCATGCTAGAAACTAGTTTATTGTAACTATATATTTTCAACAGTGCACCTGTGGCAGTATTATGTCTAACATGTGTGGGACTGACCAACTCAGATTAACGGAGCACATTGTTTTTTTACCTTGAACACGCTGTGCAGACAGAGCCTCAGAGTACAGCAAGAAAAGTGAAAGGCAGGCAGTTCTCATGTGAACGAGCGCAAGCACAGGATTTTTGAAAAAAAATTCATGTGGAAACGTGTGCAAAAAGCGGCAACATGGCAGCCAAGCTCTTACTAACTTATGCTAACTTAGCAATGTACGCAGTGAATCCATAACCTCACTACAGCCTCCCCATGGTAAGTCCATTGCATGTAGTCATAGGACGAACACAGAATTCAAGCAGTATGAGCAGAGGTCAAGAGCGTCTATAGTTCAGCGAATTTAGAATAATGGGAGAAAGTGGAGAGAAAAAATTCTTATTTGTGCTAGTAAATAGGTGACCAAAAAAAAATATATGTGATATAAAAAATAGGCAAAGATGAGCGACAGCCTTTATAATCCATCAGAGTGTATGAGCAGTAAACCGCAACGGCTTCCAATAGGAAATCATTGTCATCGGTAGAAAAAAAAAATAGCCATGAAATTTAGCAAGCAGAACGAGCATTCATGATCTTCATAGGTGAGTGCTTCTAGCACCATCATAGGACAACTTGCTTGATATTCAATGTAGCTACGTTGTATGAAGTCCTGCACTGCTGCACAGATATCCCATTGTGCCAATACTCCAAGCGCAGCCGCGCATGCCATGAAACCAACCCCGGAGCATTCTTGCTCATGGGCCACTAAGGGACTCCTCAACAGGTCGTAATCCGGGTCGGGTAATGATGTATTGGAGAGGCAGAGATCCAACGCCCATTCAAGGGAGCATTCCAAGCATGAAAAAACAGGTTGCACACAAGTGTAGTATGCAAAGCGGAAAGACAGTCTATATGCCACGCTGTGTGTTGCCAGTGGCAACGTGCCATAGCGCTCACGCATCCGGTCGTGGAGCATTTGTAACCGTTCTTGGTAATGTAGGACCACAAGCGGTGCATCCATTGCGTAGCAGGCAAATCGATAGAAGGACACCAGCGGCTATGGTAAGCAACAGTAGTAATCCCCCAAAGACGCTGGAAAAAATAGAATGAATAAAGGCTGGTATTACACCAAATATAGTCTGAAAAGAAGTCACAAGGCCAGAGCCCACAACTTTTAAAAAATTGCACCAGTCCATGTGTATAAGACGCATTGAAGGTACGATTAATTAGTTCACCGAAATGTTGTGGGAGGTTCAGCAAACAACGCGCTGTGATACTGTTACAAAGTATTGTATGCCAGCCAGCAAACCGCAACATTCTTCGTTATTCAAAAAGAAGATAACTACCATTAGAAAGTAGGATGAAAGTGGGTTTTATAGCCGGTACAGGAATACCCTTTAAAACACAGGCAAGATTCGGGGCGGTAACACTGCAAGCCCCGTGTATCTGTATGTTTTTGCAGACAAGGGAACAACCTAATGTAGAGTCACAAGATTCCCCAGTAAGGTACACTTCTCTGTCATCTCGCAAATATCTGTATGTAAAAGGCAAGGACCACACTTCATGGAGGAAAGCGCTGGCCAGAGGTTCATAGCGACCTATTGGGTAATGTTTCATGCACGAGGTAAATTTAAACAGAGAAAACAGCAAAGAGATAACCCCGTGGATGAGCCAGGCCGCCACATCAGTTTCGGCCACGGAGAATGGTAAAGGGTCAATCTTCTCAATATGTAAAAGTGTGTATGTTGCATCCTTCATGGACATAAACTGTTGTTTGTCAGTTAAATGAAAAGGTAAAAATAAGGCAGTTGCGTTTAAATAATCCCATGGAACTTTTCCCATTTTCAAAGTTTGCAAAGTCCATGCAAACTGCATCACCGAACGTAATTGATTTTGACCATGATACAATACAGATACATCTTCTTGTACAATATCAACAACAGATGATACAATATTACGTGTAAATACGAGAAAACAGTATGTTAATACTATTGTCAAGAACAGCAAGGACCTTTTCCAGATCAGCTTGATCTATTTCCCTCAAACGTGATGCAGCTTCAATTTGAGAAAGCTTCCAGATTTCGTTATAAGCTGCGTAAAGAAACCTCTTTGTCCTGGGACCAGAAGGGCATTTAATAAAATCGGCCAAATCAATATTAGTGGACAACAGCGATAAATGTTTAACTGACGATAGGGACGAGTGTTGTAACTAATTTTGCCGCAATTTACCTACAGAATACATTGTAAACGAATGTGTATCTGAAAAACGTGGATCTGGTCTAACTTGTTTATAACCAGCGACTGAGTTATGGAAACGCAATTGGCAGGTGTCAGTACTAGTCTGCCAAACCAGCCATCCCAATGGTTCTAGACTTGAGACATTAAATGTTAAATTCTGGAATAAAGCCTGCAGTTCCTCAATCGAGTAATCAGTATGCAAGCTCCAGTTATAATATTGGGCCAGAGTAGGGATGGTAGGGGCATTCATCTGTTTTGTAGTTGCTAGGCCAAAACAGGTTGTTTGATATATGGAATCATTCAAAAACAGGATTTGTGTTGGGATGAGGCACGCACGATGCAAAGCTTCAGTGCCACCAACTTGCCAGGATCTAGAACCCCAGACAGATTTCAAATCAACTGTGGCCTTTCAATGTTCATAGCCACCCAGTGAATGGCTGTGTATAAACGAATTGGAATATAACAATTTCGTGTGAGTCAACATCACTTTGGGAGTAGATGATATGTTTAATTTAAAATAAAAGGACTCTGGGTTGGACCTATTAAAATCTGTAAAATATGTACATTTCTTTAACTGGGTGTTAGAGCTGCCTTCCAATGGAGTTGGGCAATGTTCTCATTGTGTGTAATTAAAAAGATTTCTAAATGTATTAGCCTTATGCAGGTAGTGGTGCCTAAAATGCTGATTACAATATAAATCAGCATTATTAGCAGTATTCAAATACAAATCCTCAGCATCAAATGCAGCATAATACTTCAAATCTGAAAATAATGATTGTATTGCTTTTACATCGCAATCATCTGAACGTTTGTTCTGTTTCACCACATCTCCCATTGAAACACTTTCGGACCATTAGTAATAATAATAATATTAATAATCCACATTTGTAAAGCGCGAACAATCACCCGTAAGGGTCTCTAGGAGCTGGGGGCCATCGGGAAGATTAAGCAAGCTATTGCCCAGAGTCACAGGGTGCTGGGCTAATCTGCCGTCGGCGCCGGGGATCGAACTGTGATCCCCAGATTCCGGCAGCAGTCGCCCTGGCCGCGGCGCCACACCTCTTGAATCATGAATCTGGAAATCCACAGCATCCCAGACAATGCCGTCAGCGACTGGAAAGGCAGAAATGTTAACAAACGTCTGGTCTCGTTTCATGATGTGAGAAGACGAGTGGGGAGCTAAAGTTCCAGTCACCAACTAAACAGCAGAGCATTCTGGCAAGTAATGTCCATTGATGAGTAAGAAAAAAAGCCAACGGACATGAACAGAAACAATAGGATCAGCATCAACCAGATGTATGTCCAAGGAGCGACCAAATAAGTCTGTTTAAACCAGGAGACAAAAATACTGAATTTTGTACGGGCAAATGATGAGTTGGAAATCGAGTCAAAAGTAAAACATGACTGGCCAAGGGTAGTCGGTTGCAAACCAGGCAACGACTCGCTTGTGGGATAAGCATATTCAGTCTCCTCAGTACAGGTAGAGGCTGGTTGGGTAAGCAAGGGATCAGTGACAGAGTTTATCTCGATGGCAGTGTCACGCTGTGTGTTGTCAGATGTGCCAAACACAGGATACCTGGATATTGCTGTACATGATGCATCTGGTGTTATACTAATCAGGATCGGCCAGATGTTGTAGCTTGACATTGTCCACTGAGATGTATCTGTTGTCTTTGCGACCAGGAAGTGGTGGTAAGATGACTGTAGGAGTTCCCTTCACGCCAAGCACTGGAACTGGTGCACGATAAGAGGGGCCAAATTCTTTCCTATTCTCCACCTTCTCTCCGACCAGATCTCCAACTTTGGGTAGCCAGCCAATTACGGGAATCAGTAGTGCAGCATCAGCGGCAGAGGGTGAATGGTCTCTTGCTAGACTTCACAGGATTCTTGTAAGTCCTGTAACATAGTATAATGATCATCCACGTCAAAGGTTGCAGCTGTCGCTGCCATGTCTAGACCATTAAGGTCTGGAACAAACATTTGTATGCCAAAGAGCATTTCATATGGGGTCCGCCCACGCAGAGATCTTCTAGGGAGATTATTAAGTGCACGATGCACGTTGTACAAGTAGGCTAGCCAGTTCCTGCCAGTACCTAAGACTCTAGCTGTCAAGGAGTGCTTTAAGTCACGGTTCATTCGCTCCACAACTGAATTGCTCTCAGGCCTGTATGAAGACGAAAATTTCACCTGCACCCCCAAAGACCGCATAGCATCCTTGTACGCCTTAGAGGCGAACGCTGGCCCCTGGTCAGAATGGAAGGTGCCACATGCAAAAATTCCCACAAAGACACGCAAATCCCTGATGACATTTCGAGCGTCAGCACTGCGTTGTGGCCAAACCCACACGAAACATGTGCGCGAATCAACTGCAACTAAGATGTACTTATAATCAGTATCTGAAGAAAATGGACCGCAATAATCAAGATACACACAGCCAAAAGGTCTATTAGAAATGCAGAGCTGTGTAAGTGGTGAACGTGTGACTGTAGAGGGTTTAATCTGTTGACAAATGTCACAAGAAAGCACATAATTACAGGTCTGTTTATATAAACCACGCCACCAGTAACGTTGCTGCAAAATAGAAACCGTTGCAGACACTCCAGCATGCGCGGTAGCCATGCCTTTGGGTGCGGCTGTTATCAATGAAAGTCTGCAGTCAGCGTTGGGAATTAACCTGTCACCAACGTCATTAATTCTGACATATGGAACCTTGTCGGGACTTGAATGATAAGAGTACTTTGAAGGGAACCCTTGAGGGTAATTACCACCCTTCTCAGTAGCAGCGATTGCTGCCACGATGTCATTATCAATCTGAGTCATGGATATTGTAACGGCTGCAACTAGAAATGTGGCTACTGTAGACTTGGCTGTTTCATCAGCCAAGCTATTGCCGGCAGCGTGCGCGCTCACACGTTGATGGCCAAGAGTATGTATAACATGTGTGAGTGGCAGATGTTGTTTAAGATCTGCCACTCGAACCCAAAGCATCTTATGCTTAATTGTGCTGCCTTTGGAATCACGATAGTCATTCTGAGACTAAAATAAGTTGTCATTGAAAGCTTGAACACAGTAATAAGAATCACTTACAATTAGAGTAGTCACATTAGGATCCGCAAACTCCAGTGCAAGCGCCGAAGCGTGCAACTCGGCCAATTGGGCGGTACAGTCTCCTAATGCCTGTGTATGCACAACATTGGATTTGAACTCATCGTTCACCATGGTACCTGCCACAATTGCAAAGCCCGCTGAATATGCATACTTAGAAACTGTAGCCAGTTGCGCTGAACCATCGTTGTAAATGATACAATCGTACTCCTCAAGCGGACGCATAGACAAAGGAGGAGGATGAACAAATTCATACTGCAAAAACTCTTGCGTCTGTAGCGAGGAGTTAAAGATAAAGGTGACATCGGGAGATGGCATAGAAGTAGCCCACTGTATCCAAGGCGTATGCAAGGCCATGGTTGATCAAGATCCTGGAGAAATATGTCAACTCGTTACTGGTAGATTTCCTGGAGAATAATCATTTGCTCGATCTCTCCCAGACAGGATTCCGTCCCATGCATGGGACCGAAACCGCCCTTCTCACAGTAACTGAGGAGGCCAGGAATATCCTTGATCAAGAAGGCTCTTCAGCAATCATCCTCCTTGACTTAAGTGCCGCATTCAACACTGAAAATCACGACATACTAATACACCGACTTACCAACTTAGGGGTTTCAGGAAATGCCATCACCTGGTTTAAATCCTTCTTGGCAGACCGTTCTTGCCTTTGTCACTGCTTCAAGTGCAGGATAAGGTATTACAACCAAAATGCATTTCCCCTGTGCCAGCGCGTGTTCCTTGAGGATCGTCATCTGCACAGCTGTCAAAACTTTCTCAATACTGGAAAACCTCATCTCGGCCAAAGTGTATAAATGTGATTTGTAAGCAATAGGTACTGTGTCACCTTCATTAAACGTCAAGTAAGTGAAACCCACTGCGCCTGGCACTATTATTATCACCAGGTTTGTGTGGTTATCACGTGTTAACAAGTATTTAGAATCAAGAAGATCAGACTGCAAAGATTGCAGGATAGATTAATGTTCTGGAAGCCAGCAGGCTTTTGAAAATGTTGGTTGTATCAAGGCATAAAGAGGCTTTATACACTAGGCATATTCGGGAATGTAAGTACGTCCGAAGTTCAAAAATCCCAGCAAAGACTGTAGTTTTTCAGGGTTGTCGGAGGTCGCAAACGCATTTCTCCAGGAAGTTCTCTGCAATGTGTGATTTGGCAAAGTTACATTTGTAACCGTAGTCTGCGGTCGACCCGGCAGAGATGCGGAAATAATTAGTCGTCCATGAGATAATATCATCAACGTACGAGTACGCATCCGGGTCAATGCTGTTCAGCAAAGAGACAACATGGGTGGCGAAAACTCTGGGGCTATTTTTATAGGCCATAGCTAAACGCCGAAATAGTTTTAGTTTACCACCGGCGGTAAATGCGGTCCATTGACTGCATGCCGGGGACAGATTGTGACTGAAAAAGCCATTAGAAATGTCAAGTGTAGTTTTATATTTTTTACGTACAAGACTGTCTACAAGAGCAGAACTGTGGGTATTCTGTACCGCAAAAGTGCGACAATGAGAGTTCAAATGCCGGTAATCCAAAACTATGCGGTACGACCCATCGGGTTTGGTAACGGTAAAAAGAGTGACACACAAGCCTCAATCACTCCTTGATACTCCAACTGTGCCGTAATTTCAGAAACGGGTCTTTTCACATCCTGCCGGAGTGGATATTGGGGTTGGGACTGAGGCATAGACCGCAATGGTTTCTCATGGGGCGGCGAATCTTTGTCCCAGCCCACTAGAGTACGGTACAAAGCCGGTGCAAGCACCAAAGCACCCATTCCTTTGCAAAAGCTTCTCAATGCTCCTTGGCGACTTTTTAAAAAAAACTTGGAAGTATCACCTCCTCCCCTTTCGGAGCTGTAAGAACAAAAGGTGGGGGCCAATCTGTCTCTGCTAATAAAATGTCGTAAGAAGAGATCAGATTTTCCCCAAAAATCCCTTTAATTACTCTTTGAATGTCACCTTCAATTAAAAGAACTATATCATATAGTCTGTCAGGGGGAGCCACTCGAGTGTTAGCGGTTTCAACTGTAATGAAAGTGTCATTTGCTGTCGCCTCCAGAAACAGACGCAGTGCACGCCGCACTATTGTAACCTCCGCTGCGCTGTCGAACAGCATTACTGCCCAAGTTAAATTCTGTAGTCGGGTCCTTTCCGTCTGTGGCATATTTAGCGGTCAAAGCTACAACTTTCTTTTTCTGAAACGGAGGGCGCTGACGAGGAAAATCGTCCTGTTTCCCTTTTCCGTCAGTCTGACGAGGTAGATCACGTCCCTGTGGGCAACCTCGACCTCTGCCGCGGTCCTGGCGTTCTCCACCACCGGCTTGTGAGCCTGATGTTTCCTGTAAAGAACGAGGAGAACGCTGATCAGGAACCTGAAACCTGTCAGGAGACCTAATTCTCGTTCGGTCGCGCAAATCGTAAGTGCGCTCAGAAGACTCGGGTGTCGGTTACGTGGCATGTGACCCCTGTTTCTGCTGTTGCTTTCCCTGTTTCTTAGTTCTCCAATTCTTTTCTTTTTATTAAAGATTGGACGCTCGTCTTTCTCAGACTGAGACTTCTGTTGTGTTTGCGGTTGAGCATATATCTTATCAAAAGGCTTAACACCCAAACTATTGCGTCCAATGGTCTTATAAGCGTGGGCAATAATTTTTCGCAATTCGCGTGGCCTGTCAGGCTCAGGGACTAGAACCAAAGCATTAGCCACTTGAAAGTTTACTGCATCTTCCTTAACATTAGCAAGGACTAGATCAGCAACTACGTCGAACACCCCGACCAATCTCATCCCCAATTCAACAGCTGCTTCTGGGCCTTGTTCATCCTGAACACGCCTAATAACTGAGGGTAGGACGGTCATTGAGGGAGTGCCGAAACATTTTGCATACACTGCTGCGAATGCCCTACCCCAATTGTTACAATCGGTTACTTCGGGTATTAAGTCTTTCTGCAAAATAATTGTCAAAATCCTGTGTTTTTCCACAGGAGAGGTATTTGGAAATACTGCCTCCAGCTGGTCACATTTTTCAGCAAGCCAATAAGGTAAATCATCCTTATTTTGAGGACGCTTGCCCATTACCGAATTAATCGCAAAAACTCTCCTCAAACTCCCTGAGAAACCAATAAACCCTATTGACGTGTGGAAATATGGATTTTTCTGGTCAGTTATGTCCCCTATCTTGGACCCCAACGGTCCCATGTGCATGTCACAAGTACATGTATGTTTCCCTCCAGTTCCAGTTATGAAGACGCAAACACATGTGCGTCCACCGTCAACATGTCCTTTGACAGATCCGCCATGAATAGGCCGGATATTCCATTCCTAAATATGAAAGGCCACCGGCTTTATATGGTTCACTTATGCCACTTTACAGTCCAGGCAAGTAGGCCCTGATTCTGTCATCAAAACTCCTCTTGCCTTCTGCCTCTGAAAGCTCCAGTCCGAGCCTGCATCTGTGACCATGAACTTTGTCTCATTCTCTGCGCGGCTCACGAAGCCTGACATCAGCCTACTCTCTGCCAAGAACTGTATTTCACCTTCGAATTATCTGCTTCCCCCTCAGCCGATGCATTCCTGCCTAGTAGTTTAAGTAAACATTCTTCCAGTTACCAAGCAAAAAGGCCCAACTTCTCTGTCCTCATGCAAGTAATTCATAGCCCTGTTACCATGGAATATTCCTACCCCCTCGCATTCAGTGTAGACACTTAGACGCTTGTACACGCACGCACAGTCAGTATAGAATAGATTCTGTCCGAGAGTCCTTCTTTTGTGGATAACATAGTTCTTTAAACATAGGATGTTAGATATGATTTGGGATTAGGTTGACTTGACCCCCCAGACTTCTCGTCTCCACATATAGAGCTAAATGTCAAGTCCCCGTCACCCCCTAGTTACACGTCAATTACACGTCATACTGCTGCGCGCGCATCTATGCCAAGTATTATCTTATAGATCCACCTATGTATTACATCATAACCAATCATGTTTCTTTTTACTCATTATTACACCCATTTTCGGTTACGCAGACCAAACGTCAATGTCCTTATCAATTGTTACGCCTACTGTATTCACTTCATTATAATGTATGTACTATAAAAGTTACTTCTTGTCAATAAAGTATGTACTTCACTTCCTGAACCCCCGTGGTGATGGAACTTGAAGCATCCGATTATAATCGATTATTGGAATAAAGCCCATTCCGAAACTCTAATATCACGGATTCTGCCTCTCATTTTACTGAGCTATTTTATAATGTTTCTGTATCAAATTCAGTCCCGGTAAAGGAATTTTTATTTACGACAGACGCATAAATCCGCTGCAACATCCTTGCAGAGTTCTTCTTCCAAAAAATACAAACAATCTACACCTCCTTTTCCCCCACCCAGCTCGACATAACCTCCGCCAACTTCTCAAGTGCAGCACCCCGATCTTCAGCCACCCTAGATACCTTCCCCCCTCATTAGAATCCATTATGCACCAGGTGAAATCTGACTCCCCCCAAGACCCGGCACCCCCAAGTGCCCTGCTGACAGTTTTTGGCAACATTCTTCCCACCACACTCGACCTGCTCAATGCCTCCATCTCCTCCTGCATTGTCCCTCCCCCCTGGAAGCACGCCATGGTTAAGGCCCTCTTGAAAAAACCCAACCTAGACCAAGAAAACCCCAGTAATTATCGGCCAATCTCCCAGTTACCATGGTTGATCAAGATCCTGGAGAAATATGTCAACTTGTTACTGGTAGATTTCCTGGAGAATAATCATTTGCTCGATCTCTCCCAGACAGGATTCCGTCCCATGCATGGGACCGAAACCGCCCTTCTCACAGTAATTGAGGAGGCCAGGAAGATCCTTGATCAAGAAGGCTCTGCAGCAATCATCCTCCTTGACTTAAGTGCCGCATTCAACACTGAAAATCACGACATACTAATACACCGACTTACCAACTTAGGAGTTTCAGGAAATGCCATCACCTGGTTTAAATCCTTCTTGGCAGACCGTTCTTTCCAGGTTTTTTAGGGTGAAATCACCTCCCCCAGCAAGCCACTCAGCTGCGGTGTGCCTCAGGGCTCCTCCCTGAGCCCCACACTACTTAACGTATATATGAGCCCCCTAGCTGAGATTGTCCGTCCTTTCGGCATAAAAATCATCACTTATGCCGACGACACTCAGCTAGTGGTGGCCCTTAACCAGCCAAATACCTCCCCTAACAACCTGAGTGGATGCCTGGAGGAGGTGGCCAAATGGATGACACTCTCCTGTTTAAAGTTGAACGGGGACAAAACTGAGCTCATGCTCCTAGGTAATACCCCCAAGCTCAATATGAACTCACTCTCATCTGCCTCGGTCCTGCCCCAGTGCCAAAGGACACAATCAAGAGCCTGGGCATCTGGCTGGATAACTCCCTCAACTTTAACCATGAAGCAGCTAAACTCTCAGCCACCTGCTATGGTCTACTTAGGCTACTTCGAAAAATCCTTCCCCTACTTCCATTCCAGGCGAAACAGATCATGGTCCAGGGTCTCATTCTATCGCGCCTGGACTTTGGGAATGCCCTCTATCTAGGGGCCACTCAGTCCACCTTGCGCAAACTCCAGATCATCCACAATTGCGCAGCCCGAACACTCCTTCAGATCCCCCGTCGACTCCCAATCAATCCTGGATTAAAGAGCCTCCATTGGCTCACAGTTAGGGAAAGAATTGAATTCAAGGCCCTGTGCATTGCCCATAGGGCCTTCTGGAAGACGGGCCCTGCCATTAGCCAATCGCTGATTACCCCCTACCACCCGAATAGACAGCTGAGATCAGCATCTTCCTTCCTCACCCTAGTGCTCAGGATCAAAAGAACTAGATGTGGATCCGCTCCTTAGCTTATAACTCGGCCAAACTCTGGAACTCTCTCCCCCTCCACTTGCGGGCAGAGCCCAATCTGCTCCCATTCCGTGAGCTTTTAAAAACTCTGCTCTTCAACAAACCTGTATAGTTCCTAACTATATTCCTGCACGCATTTGTCTGCAGCGCTAGGACGCCTTAGGGTAGCTATCGCGCTTAACAAATGGTCTTTTCATTTCATTAACCATAACGGGACTGATTGTCACACTGCCAGGTCCAACTGGTTGCGCAGCAACCCCAGGTGGGCCCACCTGGACGTTGCGCATAACATATCGTACAACAGCCCTATGCACCTGTTTCAAAGAGGTGTGCATCACGCGGAGTTCATCCACTCGAACTGTCAGATAGCGTGGGTCTGGGGTGTACCCAGCCAAAACCGGCCACGTGGCCCCATCGATAGTGTTGCCATGGCGATAGCGGAACTTCAAGATGTGTATAGGGCCGATAATTGTGAGGAAGATCCAACGGAGTATAAGTATGGAACAAATCATCGTCCCCATTTACCGCCGGAAAAGTGACTCCCGAATAAAACACTTCAAAGTGTTGTGTTGGATCTACTTCCACCACAAAGATAAGATCGACACCCGCGTCAGGCACCCCATATGCTGTCAAATGCCGACGTAGTGCCGCTCAACTATGCGCCGGTATATCTACTTCAGCCATGAAGACAAAGAACGTCTAACAACCTAATGCGCGGCAGCACAATAGAGTGTATCTATGAAAAGAAAACACCTTTTAATAACATCATACTTGAAGAAACCTATAAAAACATCAATATAGGAGGTATCACCGTCACATATGTTTCCGGAAACAGAAGCGAGGGTGTTGCGGACAAGTACAAGTACTACTCAAGTGTCTCGCAGATAAGAGCCAGACCAAACGCTGGTTGCGCCATGTTGCAGGGATTCTGCACATATACAGAACTACGCGCAAGAAACCAGGACCTCGGTGTACAGTGGTGTACCAACTGCCCACCTTAGTACCCGGAACCCCAATCCGACTAGCTATAGTGTCTCATTTGTTCTCCGTACTACAGCGAAGTTACCAATGATTAAACATCCTAGAACATGTAACTCAGACTCTCTCAGTAATCGCGGTTGCAAGAACACTCTTATCAACTCACTCATACAATGTGAGTAATCAGAGACACAGTATAGTTTAAAATGTTTAATGTGCTCTATAATGCAGTACACGAGCCAATACTAGCAGCAAAATGCACAAACTCAGTATAGTGAGCATTGTTACAATGCCATAAAATATGAACAGGGATATCATTTTATAAAGCTAGTAGAAAAAAGGCCTAATGAGCCTTGCCACCCTCCCCGTGCTAGAAACTAGTTTATTATAACTATAGAAGACCTCTGAGCTTTGTCAGGGGAACCCCATACCTGCAAGGGTTTTCATCTCCTGACAAACACAGCTCTTCTCTTCTGAAAGATTTCCCTTCAAGTGCTTTAACCTGCTTACACGCAATATATGAAAATCACCCGATTTTCAGTAGTGGCAGTATTATGTCTAACATGCATGGGACTGACCAGGGGAACAACCTTTACAACGCAACTTTTACAACGCACTACCATTACAGCGAAACTGTTACAATGCGAGTGCATTGACAACGCAGGACATTACAACGCAAGTCTTTACATCGACTTGCACTAGATGGCGTGCTAACATTAAAAATAGTGTAGTTTACTATCCCAACACCTTCCCTACTGTTACGTGGACTGGAGTTGGAATAGTAAATTACACTTTTTTAATGTTAGCACGCCATCTAGTGCAAGTCGATGTAAAGACTTGCGTTGTAATGTCCTGCGTTGTCAATGCACTCACGTTGTAAAACTTTCGTTGTAACAGCATGCGTTGTAACAGCATGCGTTGTAACGTCATACATCCGACTGACCAACTCAGCTTAATGGAGCACATTGTTTTCAGACCTTGAACACACTGTGCAGACAGAGCCTCAGAGTACAGCAAGAAAAGTGAAAGGTAGGCGGTTCTCATGTGAACGAGCGCAAGCACAGGATTTGTGAAAACAAATTCATGTAGAAACGTGTGCAAAACGCAGCAACATGGCAGCCAAGTTTATACTAACTTGTGCTAACTTAGCAATGTACGCAGTGAATCCATAACCTCACTACACTTTCCTTTGAAGGACATATTAATGCCATCACCTCATCCTGTTTTTTAATGTTCAAAATACTCAGAAATGTTTTCCCATTCTTCCCTATGGACCTGCGCAAGGCAGTGATCTCTGCACTCGTCTTTTTGAAAATTGATTATTGCAGCGGACTGCTCCTTATTGCACAGAAAAAACTCCCTGCACAAGTTCCAAATCGTTCAAAATGAGGCAGAGAGACTACTTATAGGGACACCAAAATAGCAATCTGTCTCCCACACTCTCCCTTTACTCCACTGGCTCCTGGTGAAGAAGTGGTGGAGTTTAAATCTCTTTAAATAGCTTTCAAGGCCCTACCCCATGAGTGTCTGGAATCCATAGGGCAGTTTTTCCAATGGTACACTCCTTCAAGAACACTGAGATCTTCCTCTTTGGCTAATGTGGTTGTTCCCAAAGTTAAGAACGCCACCTAGAGTGGCAAAAGCTTTGTTGTGGCAATGGCCAAATTATGGAATTCTATGCCCCTTAACTTCAAAAAACCGAAGAATTTATTAACCTTCCAAAAGGCCCTCAAGACATGGCTGTTTAACAAGTAGTTATGGTCACATTGCTTCATCGGTTCTCCGCCTATTGTCTGTCCGGTTAGCTTTTTTTCTATGTCTTGTTTTCCTCTGCAGAATATCTTAGCGCCTAGACATCCACGGGTAGTAGCGCGCTTTATAAATTACAATTTCATTTCATTTCATTACATGAGCGAGCAGGAGATTTTACTGCTTGTGGTTTTTCTGAGTGAAAATTTATCACATGATAAAATGCACACTGTAAAATGCAGCAATTACAAGTTACAATCTGTAAAGCTAAACATGTGGGTTTATACCAGAAAGACTCTTCCTTCTAAAAGCGTGCGGTAAATGATTGTAGGCAAGGAAAATGTGTACACTTTCCCTGGTGGAAAGTGCACAAAAGCACATGGATGTCAACTCAGAAAAAAAAAAAAAATTCAATAGTACAGATAATCCCCCCAAAATTATAAAAAATCATATCCATCAATTATCAACGATGCCACAATGACCACAATAAGGAACTCGTAGGGAAAGCAAAGCCCATGAATACAGTTCTCACAATCACTCAAAAGCACCAACATGGACTCAACTGTTGTCCTTCTCCTGATATTTTTCCTGTTACAGTATTCTATGTTGCTTGAAGAAAAGTACCAGGCTGCACTGCACAACTGTGTGAGTGAGGAGGAGGTCTCTTAAGACAAGGGTCAGTCTCTGGAACACGGCAGAGCATCAGGGTCTGACAGCTTTGACACTTGCAGTCAAAGTGCATGCGGTTTTAGTGCTTGCGTTGAAACTGCATGGAGTCTGCTGAAATACCAGGGTTGCACAATTCATTTTGACTACTAATCGTGTTTAGTATCAGTGTTTTCACCATTAAGTGTATGTGTTTGCCAATGCAGAATGACTGTGGGGTTTTATTGTCAGACTCAGATTAAGGGACATACTATTTTGTGCAAAATATATCTTATGCAGAATTGGTAGCTTTAAAGACATTTTTAAAAGTCGCGATTTTGAACGACAAATAGCAAGGAAAGAACTTTGCAACCTTTGTGGAGTTGGAATGTTTTGCATAGATATTTGCATACGCCTCACTATGAGGCGCGGGAGTGCCGTGTACATGGAGTATTACCTGTTGCACTTATTGCCAGAGATTGAACTGTTAACATTGCTCTTGGTGGGGAAGCAGCACTTGTGTACATGTTATTTTTTAGTTTGAAACAGATTTTATTTGTTGAAAAGATAAAACATATTACAGTAATCGAAAGAATATTACATAAGTGTAGAATAATACTGCTAGATCATATGGGGGTAGGGTGAGGAACGAAAGTGAGAAAAAAGTGGGGGATAGAAAGATAGAAAAGGGGAGGAAATGTAAACTCCATATTGATCTTTATAAGCAAAAAACAACAGTTATGCATACAAATTCCTACTATATTAAATTAGTCTATAACCATAGGATAAAAAATAATTTAAAACAACAGTATTTGTAAAGTCAAGGGGGCTTGGACACTTCCTCAGTGTAGGGGTTATGTGAAGGTATCATGTAGCTGATACATTTAAGAAATCAGTAACGGGCAACCAAAGTATATCTCTTTTAATAGCAAGTGTGATTGGATGTACATAGGCTCTATCCAATCTGTGGTTGTAGCAAACTCCATACCACCATGCTTGAAAAGATACAGCAGAGGTATCTTTCAATGACTTAGTGATTTGTTGAAATGCAACAGCTATGAGTAAATCAATAATACGAAAATTAACAGCATGAGAGGACCAAACTTCGGAGATGCTACCTAGAAACGTATGAGAAAGAGAGAAAGGAATATGGGGGTGGCAAATAGTATTAATTTGTTGCCAAACTCGGGTCCAAAAAGTATGAATGGCTGGGCAGCCACAGAGCATATGTTTGAGATCTGCTGATGGGGCAGTACAAGACCAACAAGTAGATGTGATGTCAGGGTCAATATTATGTAGGTTAGCTGGAGTGATCAGAAGCCTATTATAAATAAAAATCAAAGTTTGAGCAGTGTTTGCTACTCTAGAAGACTTCCTTACTTTAGTCCAGATTTTATTCCATATTGGAATAGGAAAAGATTCTCCCAAATCAGATTCCCAACTACGTTCCACACCTGATTTATCACGAGTAATGGGGATATCCAATACATTTTTATATATTTGGGACGCAGAAGTGGAATTGTATAAAAACAATCTTGTAATAGGAGGTGAAGAGGTAAGTGTATGAGTAGAGACTAAAGCATTATAAGAGACTTGAGCAGGTGCAATCAAAGACATATTTGGATTGATATGAAGAGGGAAGAGAAAAACGGGACTGTAATATTGAAAAGGGGATACAAATACATCCTGAAAAAGTTGATGAGTCCATTTAAGGCCGTAAGTTAACCAATCTTTAGAGAAAATAACCAGTTGTTAAGTTTGATATGTTTATTATACCAAATTGATGAATTTAAAAATTTAGTAGATGAGAAGAGTGGTTGGAACATTTTACGAGCATTTTTGAGGATAGGAAAAGATAGCGATAAGGGAACATGAGAAAGAGAAATATATTCTTCAAAGGAAAAAGGGTGAAAAGAAAATTTTTCAATATCCATCCACAAAGGGTAAAGGTTAGAATCTTTTCCATTACCAGACAATAAAAAAGAGGATTGTTTAAGAAAAAATGAAGTGTGATAGGAATAAAAATCCGGAACATTAACTCCACCCATGTGTTTAGGTTTTTTAAGTTTACAAAGAGACATTCTAGCCTTTTTGTTATGCCATAGAAATTTCGAAAGAATACTATATATACTTTTATAGAAAGACTTAGGGATATTAATCAGAATGTTTGATAAATAAACAATATTACCGGAACAAGCATAATTTTTATAGTGTCTAATCTACCCCACCAGGATAAAAATAAGGGGTGCCAACGCGCAGTGGAAGTATCTAATGTTGTTTGTAATTCTTTTAGATTTAATGCAACCATATATTTAATAGAAGGATTGAACCATAATCCAAGATATTTAATTTTCAACTAGATTCCAGTGAAAAGAAGATAAAAAATCGGCATGAAAACAGAGTTTGTTTAGTGGAAGGATTTCGCATTTGTCGGCATTGAGTTTATAACCTGAAACAAGAGCAAAATCATTCACCTCTGATAGAAATGCTGGCAAGGACGTTTGTGGATTTGAAATAAATAATAAGATGTCATCTGCATATACTGAGAGTTTCAAATGATTGACACCATATGAGAAACCTGTGATGTCTGCATTCAATCGATTTTTTTATAAAAAAAGGTTCCAGGGCAAGGATAAACAAAAGTGGAGATAACAGGCAACCTTGCCAAACTCCTCTATGAAGAGGAAACGAAGAAGATACAAGTCCGTTAGCTAGATTAAAAGACCTGGGAGAGGAATAGAGTAAAGCAACATAATTGATACATTTTGGGCCAAAACCAAACCAAGCAAGTGATGAGAAAATAAAAGGCCAACTGACTCTTTTGAACACTTTTTCAGCGTCTAGTGAAATTGCTGCTAACAATTTTTTATATGATTTAGATTTACTTAGGACATTGAAAAACAATCGAGTATTGTCAGATAAATGCCGTCCCTTAATAAAGGCACATTGTTCTTTTCCAATCAATTGGGGCGACAAACAATCGAGACGGAGGGCAAGAATTTTCACAAATATTTTATAATCCAAATTAATTAAAGAAATGGGTCTGTAGATTTTACACAATGTGTGGTCTTTGTTTTCTTTAGGGAGAAGACAAATTAAAGCCTCCTGAAAAGATCCTTCTGATTTCTGAGTTGAGATAAAATACAAAAATAATTGATGTAATTTGGGAGAAGGAGCTGGGAAAAATGTGCCTAGAATTTAATTGTAAAACCATCAGGACCTGGAGCGTTCCCTTTTTTAATAGATTGAATAGCAGTAAGAATGTCATTGACTTGAATATCATCTTCTAAGGAAGAGAAATCCACATCAAGAGAAGAAGGTGGAGGAATAGAGGATAAATACTGAACAATATCAGTCTGTTGAGAAGGAGATTCAGGAGTATAGAGGTTTTGATAAAAATGTGTAAATTCCAAAAGAATATCCTCATTCTTATGAACTGTAGTATTGGCCGAAGTTAAAATTGATTCAATCTTAGTGCGTTCTTTTTTAATCTTGAGAT
Organism: Triturus cristatus; assembly: GCF_964204655.1. Lineage (NCBI taxonomy): Eukaryota > Metazoa > Chordata > Amphibia > Caudata > Salamandridae > Triturus > Triturus cristatus. The sequence continues at coordinate 667,128,750 of NC_140583.1, forward strand.
AATTGGCAAGAAGATTGCCAGCTTTATTTTGTGCACTATAATACTTAGCACTAGATCTAAGTAAATATAGATTAGTGGATTCATTTGAAAGTTTATTAAAAGTAAATTTGGCCTTGATAAGTTCATTCAAATCAGATTGGGCCTTGGTAGAATAATAGGAATGCTCCAATTGCTTAATGCGTGAATTAAGCAGTTGTATGGTTTGAGAGGAAGATCTCCGTTCCAGAGCTACAAACAAAATAATGAAGTCTTAGAGCCAGCTTTAAAGGTGTCCCAAATAAGTTGAGGAGAGGCATGAGGAGATTCATTTTCTATAAAAAAAGTGTGTGCAAATTTCTGAAAAGCAGGTGTAAATTTAGGGTCCGATAGAAGGGAATTGTTAAATCTCCATCTCCTAGTTCCTTCAATGGGAGGGAGTAAGTCTAGATCTAAGGAGACAGGGGCATGATCAGAAATTAATATAGATCCTATGTCAGAATGGCAAATATGTTGGGTAAGGGCCTTAGTAATAAATAAGTAGTCTATACGAGATTGAGAGGAAGGACCTGGAGAGAAATAAGTATATTCTTGGAGAGTGGGGTAACATAATCTCCAAGCATCAACGAGGGATCTTTGAGCTATAGTAGATGTGAATTGAGTATGTATTAAAGAGGAAGTAAATTTAGAATTAGAACGTCTATCTATAAAAGGATCAACAACCATAGTACAATTTCCACCAAGTATCAGATAATTATCAGTGTATGTCATAAATTTAGATAAAATCTGGGGCCAAAAGAGCTCATCAGGCTTAGTGGTTGCATATAAACTAACTAGTAAAGAGACTGAAACCCCTCTACCTTCAGAATCTGCATCTTGATGTATAAGTTGGATATCCAAACGTTTATGGCAAAGAATAGCTGCACCATTTTGTTTCCCCGAACCTGTAGATGCAAAAATGTGACCCACCTATTGCCACTGAAGTTTGGCTATCTCTTTACTTGTCACATGAATCTCTTGCAATAAATCTATATCACCTTTTAACCTAGCAATACGCGATAAAACCCGTTGATGTTTTATGGGAGATCCCAGAACTTTAACATTCCAGGATATACATTTTAACAACATCTAAAAGAGGATCCAAACCTTCAAGACACTCCGCAAGGCCAAAAATGTGCAGATCATTACCCCTACTACTGTTTTTCAAATTTTCCACTTGTTGTTTAAGGTGCAAAATCTCCAGATGCAAGGAAGGGACTTGGTTGCTAACAGCTTGAACAGAGTCAACTCTTTGTTCCAAGTGAGTAACTTTTTGCTCCATGTGTGACCATTTGTCCTTGAGACTTTGGAGACGGATATTTGTTCCCTCAATGTAAGGTTTGAGAGCATGTATTTCCTCAAAAAGTAATTCCATAGATATTGATGTTGGAGAGATGGAAGGAGAAGGTGGGTCCTGCTTGACATATTTACCTGATAGAGATGATGAGGCAGAGGGTATTTTAGATGAAGGTTTAGAAGTATTGTGAGGCATAGTGGGCGTCGCACCACCGGTGGCAGAATGACCAGAATCCAAGTCTTCCATATTCGCCTGTAAAATGCTAAAAGGGTTAGAGTCCTCTAATGGAGTACAGTCAAAAGGATTAACACTACCACAGGTAGAGCGGGCTTTTGCCATAAAATATAAATCAACAGGAGTTTCCTTGCAAAATAAATTAGATGTAGTAGTACACACTGCCTAAAGAAGTCAGGAGATTAAGAAAATACCTCTGTAACAGGCTTCTTCAAAAAGATGACGTGCACTTTATTCAACGTATGAGGAGAAAAGGAGATAAAAATAGCATCATGGAAAAACTATTTTCAGAGCCAGCATTCACCAGAAAACATGTGGAACATTAAATAATGAAAAAACTCTTGAGGCGGTTGAGCATCATGAGGAGACTGTCCGGGCTGCAAAAATACAGAAACAAAATGGCGGTCGCAAGTAACTAAGTGCGACCGACAGGGAAAAGAAATTGCAGGTAGCACCCACCCCTGCCACTGGCAGATGGCTCAAAGCTCACCGCTGGGCTTCATTGTCGTTTGCGTGCAGTTTTGGGGTCCAGGCAACAGGAATTACCCTCAGGAGGAGACCCGTCTCCTCACACCGCCACAGAGCTCCATGCAAGGGCGGCCATCTTTGTTGGAGCAGAAGCCACGTCCCCTTGTGTACATGTTATTACAGGCACCGACATGTTCCCGGAGAGTGGCCTGCTTCCACATGGTGCACCTGATAGGTTACTGTGAGACAAGGCAGTGTTCCTTTTATATTTTTTATTGGATTCACAGTAGGCTTGGCATTTGATAAAAACAATTTAAGGATGAAATATTATGACATGGATTCCATGCTGACGTTAACAAGAAATGTAAAAACATTGGCCAAGCTGAGTGTTCAGAAACAGATTGTACTGGCCTTTTGTTTATAAGCGGATTTTTGACGAGCATGAGTACATTTGTTGCGTCATGCTTAGTTCTAGTTAGTCACTGAGAATAAACAGCATTACATTTCTTTAACTCTTTTTTCTGGATATTTATCTATGTCATTATTCTTTCTCTTTTTTTAGCTGTATCTTGCTAGTGACCAGAAGACATTTGTGAAGTGTGCCCGGAAGTCCCGCATGCAGGAAGTGTTTTTGACGGCAGAACCTTCCTATCTAACCTGCTGGCAAACCTCCTATTTTGACCCACAGATGCGCATGGAGTTTGAGGGTGAACCTGTTCCAGTAAGTAGGCACATTTAAGCTGATTATTCTCTCCTGGATCTGCCTGCCCCTTGATTATTTGTGCCCGAACCTTGAAAGCTACCCACTTCTCACCCTCAACAGAGCCGCGTGCTGTGCTTCCCAGCATCACAGCTCCATTTTCCAGCATTTCAACTCTTGGACTTCAATACCGCATTTTGCCAGTGGTGGTCTTCTGACGGCATTATAATAAACTGAACAAGGTGCTCTTTCCCATAAGGGCAAAAAGAACAGTTGATGGACAGAATGCAGAACAATGTCATACATTCATCCCTGTACAGAGATCTGGGCCAAAATCCATTGTTTGTTTTTGCTCACCATGCCATTCCGGTTTGAACCCAGCCATATGCAAATCAGCCTTGACCCTGTGCCTCCTGGGAACAGTCCAGCCCGAACTGTAAAGTCAGGTCCTCCCTGGACTGGAAACAAGCATCCGAGAACCGGTTCCCATGAGTCACAGAGTCAAGACTGATTTTCATATGGCCAGGTGTAAACTGGGGTGGCATGGTGAGCAAAAGAATGATGGATTTAACCAAGATCTCTTGACTGGGGGTGAATGTTTTGATTTGTTCTGCATTCCGTCCATCAATTGTGTGTCTTTTGCTTTCTCGCCTTAAATGCGCCAGGTATACCCAGACGTGGGTCCTGGGCTCACTGTGCCACTGGAATCAAGCTATCCTGGCTGAAGAGGGGTGAAACCCTGAAACCTGTCCTAGAAGGCTTGTTTCCGGTCCAGGGCGGACCTGGCTTGGCAGTTTGGGCTGGACTGTTCCCTTGAGGCACAGGGTCAAGACTGATTTGCATATGACCAGGTCTAAACCGGGGTGGCATAGTGAGCAAAAGAATGATGGATTTAACCCAGATCTCTTGACTGGGGGTGAATGTTTTGATTTGTTCTGCATTCCGTCCATCAATTGTTTGTCATTTTCTTTCTCGACCTAAGTGCGCCAGGTATGCCCAGACGTGGGTCCTGGGCTCACTGTGCCACTGGAATCAAGCTATCCTGGCTGAAGAGGGGTGAAACCCCGAAACATGTCCTAGGATGCTTGTTTCCGATCCATGGAGGACCTGGCTTGGCAGTTCGTGCTGGACTGTTCCCATGAGGCACAGGGTCAAGACTGATTTGCATATGGCCAGGTCTAAACTGGGGTGGCGTGGTGAGCAAAAGAATGATGGATTTAACCCAGATCTCTTGACTGGGGGTGAATGTTTTGATTTGTTCTGCATTCCGTCCATCAATTGTGTGTCTTTTGCTTTCCCATAAGGGGTCACTGTACACAAACAGGATGCTCCTGTAATGTTTGAGTTGCCATCATTTAAGTTCTGTGAAATTTGATTGTTTTAGAAGAAAAAATGAATCATAAACAAGCACCCATGTGCTTATCCAATAGATTAACGGAAACTGTGTGTTCCCCACTTCCATTACGTACTGAACCACAAAGTGTTTGCATTTGCAGACAACATTTTGGAAATAGTGCTATTTGGGGAGGCAAACGCCTGCACACTGCCCCCTAGCTTCTTTCACAATGTGATGACTAGGGGCAGAGAATGATCACAAGTTTCAACCCTTGCAGCTCTGTTTCTACTTCCATGCTTATTTGTTCCACCCATAAGAACCATAGATACAGTAAATAATAACATCCTTCTGAAGGCCCCCCTACTGGTCTGCTGACCTTTATCTGAAACATATGGGTGCTTCCTATTTGTATGTGTAATCCATCCATTACATCACTATGTAATGTTTATCGTCCTAAAATCATTTGAGGTACTGGGGACTGTTTTTAGGTCTGGCATGAGAGCGCTGTTTTGTTAGATACTTATTATTACCAATTCTTTAAAATATAGGCCGAGTGTGCATTGGCTCCACCCAGAGCTGCATTTTCACTGCCGAGTTTTCTTTTAAATGTTTAGTCAGGACTCGGAATGTAATCCCGCCTATTGGCTTTGCCAGTGCTTGTTAAGTTATGTGATAGCACAGGTATGGATATATTTACATTTTCATGATCCTACAATCGGAGTGTTATAGGGCCATCTGTTACAATTTACAGTTTATTGCCTGCATTTCGTTCTACATGACCAAGTAGAGGGGCCTCACGAGAAATGTGTCTGGGCATGTTGTGTTGGGTGCTGTTGTCTTGCTCACAGCACCAACACATGTGCAGTGCTGTCAGCACGGGCCTGCTCTATTTAAGTGGAGCTGAAACGCAACTTTCAACTCTAACCCATAGTACTTCTGCTATAATGGTCAAGCTTGTATCCGTCTTATGGCATTACGGTGTATGATGTTTTCCAGGTTGACAACATATGTACTGCTCGATCACAGCCTATGACACGCTTTTTACAAAAATTGTTAACCTGCAAAAAAGTCTACATTATTTTTGCTCATCCTGGTCCAGACCTTTCTCTGTATTGGTCTTTCTCCCCCCCCCTTACACTCTAGCAAAAAGACTTAACTACTCTATACACATCCTTCCCTTATAGAATCAGACCTCTCCCCATTAGTCCAATCCTACCAAACTCACGCTTCTCAAGCAACACGGGCCCATATAATAGAGATCACTCAGATCCCAATGACCTAAAAGTGGAGTGCATAGGCTGTTTGCTGCCATTAAAACACGCAGCATCCTTCTACATAGAACAGCTAAGAATAATAGGGATACAGACAGAGACAAGATTGACAAAATAGCAAAACATGAAAAGGAAATTCCTTTCATGAGAACCCCTGTTAATGTATTGCATAATCAAATCCATGTGTATTATAGGCAAAAGAAAAATATGTCTAGACAGACTGACACGAGGGCCAGCCAGAATACAGCAATATGGAGAAGAGTAAAGTAGGCCAAAACAGACATGATCGATCAAAAGCAGGATTATACAGGACATCAGTAACAAATAAAAAAGTAAAGATGCAACTGGCACGAAAAAGTGGGGCATTATGACCCACACGAGCCTTTACCTTTCGTGAGGCATGACTCCTTCCCGCACTTAACAATTGCACACTACACACCTGCAAGTATGCTACATATAACAGCATACTGCAAATGTTTATAATACATACCATGTATTTCATACCTACATCTTCACAAAAGTAAATAAAATAAATTGATACCTGGTAATGTATCAAAAAGAAATGTTTTAGATGGCTCACAGTGAATCAATTAATAATCCACCAAAGACAGCCTCAGAAATGTCTTTGTCACTGTCCAAGTTTATCCTATGAAAACCCTTTTATATCTCTGTTGCACCCTGCAACTGGTCTCCCACCTATTACTGGCATTATAGTACTTTTCAGATTTTGTAGGATCACTGAAGTCCCAACTTAAAAATGGCAAGGTACGCTATGTAGTATTATAGCTTAATATGATATAGGCTTCTATTTGCACATTCTTCACCTTTTAAATACCTCCAGGCGTCAGACAGGATCTGGAAATGCTTTCATAGCAATTCTCTCCAGCACTGGCAGGTGGCATCGTACGACATCGCGTCACCTTGTAATGTTCCGTCTCGTGCGTACGGGATGTCGGGACCAATATATACAGGTCACCTGTTCACCCTGGTGTCAGTACTTTTCTTTCCATGCCAACCAATGCAGATCTGGAGCTTCAACTGTCATTCAACAGTTTTGGCAAATTTGATGTGCATGATGTCACCTAAACCATCAGGGTTTAACCCGTGTATGATATGTAACCAACAGATGTAATTTATGGACGCACATGAAGTCTTCTTGTGGTGTCTTGGCCACGACTCAAACTTGCGTTCATCATGTGCTAAGATGAAAAAGAAGGCCATCTGTGATCATGAGATGAAGCTTGCTTTGACAGATTAAGAGGTCGAAGACCTGTTCATGGTCGATGTCTATAGTGGCACGATCCCAGTCGAGGTCAAGAGCGAGGACCCACTCTCCTTCCCGAGGGCCTTTGCAAGATCAGACTTCTTCTAAATCAAGTTAAGACAAAATGGAGTCACAAAACATAAAAAACCTAAACATGGCTCTCCTGCATCGTGCCAGTAGTGCCATCAGAGTCGCATGACGCACCTAGCACCTCTAGGTAAAGCCATTCCCCCGATTTTATTGTTTCAGTTCCTACCTTCGGATCAATTTGCGATGCCAGATGAACTCCAGTAGCTGAAAAAAGCAATGGACTCGATCTCTGGTGCTGTTTTGGATCTGTCTCTGTCAACTTCAGGCCCCAAGAATCCAAAGGGGCCTATGCTTGCGCAAGCATTGATGGATGCTTTCTTGATGCCAGTTGTACCTCTGGACCTCGATTCGAGGCCATTAGCCGCATCAGCCCTGTGTCCATAGACTTCGAATGCCTTTGATTCCATCTTCGGCACCATGTCTGATGCCATGATTGAACTGTACGTTGCCACTGGCTCAGATACCTGCACCGATACAACAGATTGCTAGAACTCACTGGCTGGCTCCAGGAGAACCAGAATTTATTCTTCAACACCCGACTCCAAAACCATAGTAGTACAGGCATCAACTAGTCATACTAACTCCAATGCCTTCCCTACTGCTGCTCCTGACAAAGAGCCTAAGAAAATGGTAGTTTATGCACAAAGAGTTTTTTTTCTGCAGTGAGTACTTCCTGCCTTATAGGAAGATGTTCTCATGCTGTTGTGGGACATGGTATCAGATGTATTACCAGCTGTTCGATAACACAGACACTTGTAAGATTTTACAAAGTCTAGTTACTGATAGCCAAGATACAGCTAACTTTTCTATAGAGTCAGAGCTTGGTCCACCAGATAGTTTGGAAAGAGCAATGGGTGCAAGTGTGGGTATTGGACAACATGCATGGATATGTTCAACTGTTTTTTGCACGCAGGTTCAGCATTCATTGATGGATATGCCTTTTGATGGTTCCGGACAATTTAGAGAAAAAGTGGACTCAGCTTTGAGAGGTTTAAGGAGAGTAAGGTCAAATCCTGCTCCTTATGTTTAGCGCCACCAGCTCGTCAGCTTCCACAGCTGCAATGCCCCTTTGGATGCATCGGTAGGGGTTACCGTTAGAGACAGAAGCAATAGCCACCTGAGTTGCAACAGACCATCCAGTCTTTTAGAGGCCATGGAGCAGGATGACAGCCCTCAGGACTCCAGGGACAACGTTCTACCGGGACCCCAGACCCTTCTTCCCCAGCCCCTTGAAGGACTCTCTAATTTTAGCTTGGGATCCCACAATTGCCCTGTAGGAGGTCGAAACACCTACTACCTCCCTGGATGGAGGAGCATTGCATCAGACCAAGAGGTGCTCCAGATCATTGCACAAGATATTTCTCTACCCTTTCCACCAAACATCCCACCACCACTTCTTACGAAGGACCACTTGTCAATTCTCCAAATAGAAGTTCAGATTATCTTAAGCAAGGGTCACTAGAGAGAGTACCGGTTTCAGAATTCGGAACTGGTTGCTACTCCTGATATTTTCTGATTCTGAAAAAAGACCAGGGTCTTTGTCCCATCTTAGAATTAAGGCCTCTGAACTTCTTAAGAAAGGACACGTTCAAAATGCTCACACTGGCCTAAGTGTGGTCTGCCCTGGATTCAGGAGACTCGATGATAGCAATGTACATGCAGGATGCATGTTTTCATATCCTCATCCTATAGTCCTACAGGTGTTAATTGCGGTTTCAAGCAGAAAAGGAGTAATTCTAGTTTTCTGTGTTCCCCTTAGGTTTGACCAGTTCACCTTGGGTGTTCACAAAATTGATGATAGTGGTCACAGATTGTTAGAAATTTAGTTACTGGTTGACTGTAGTGTGAGCCCTGGTCAAGCAGCAACCACAATTCCTAGTCCTGGTAAGGCACCAGCAAACCCCAAATGAACCTGCGCTCACCACTTGGTAGCTTGGCACGGAGCAGTCAGGCTTAAACTTAGAGGCAATGTGTAATGTATTTGCCGAACACTTCAAACAGTGAAAACACCACACAAAACAATCCCACACCAGGTTAGAAGAATAAAGCAAAATCGAATAACTAAAAGAAGACCAATATGACAAAAATCCAATTAGTGGAACCGGGGTTATGATTTTTTAAAGAATAAACTGTAAAATAGTCCCTAAAAGCATAACGTGCAAACCGGGAATATCTGGTTGCGCTGGACCTTTCCAAAGTCTAAAGTTCAGGCCGACCACGATGGAGCGTGGGTTGCATACAGTCCCAGATTAGTCCTGCTCAGGTTTTACCTTCTCAAGTTTCAGGGCAAGAGTCCCGATCATGTTGGAGAGGGCCATGAGGAGCAAGGAGATCATCGCAGGCGGTGGGTCGCATGGCATGAAGAGTAGGTCTGGCGTCGCACAGGTGCAGTCTGGAGCTTCGTCTTGGCAGTCTCCTGCAGTCTAGTGATGCTGCAATGCAAACAGATGGGCTGGCGACAGTGCACTGATTTTCAATGCAAGCAGTGTTGTTCAGGTACGATTGGTCCCATTCATAGTTGTGAAGAGCTTAAAAGCTTGATGTAAGAGCCTGCTGAGCCACACCAGGTGTTCAGGATCTGAGGTTGCCACTTAGGGGTCAGGAATTTGCTGAAGATGGGTCCAGGAGCTGTTGGGGAGCCTTTTTTCCCCAAGGCTCAGATGAGGAGACCATATGACTAGCTCTTTGGGTCACTCTTAGGTCTTGGGTTTAAGATGGGTTGCAGGTCCAGTTCTTCTTCCCCAGCAAGAGGGCAGCATGCAGTAGGTCAGCACAGCAGGGCAGCCGTTCCTTTAGTGCAGCAGTCCAGCAGAGTGGCAGCCCTTGTAGCAGCACAGCAGTCCTTCTTCCTCGCAGAGTATCCACACGTCTAGAAGTGCTCTGAAGTGGTGGTGTCTGAGATCCTTCTTTTATACACAGTTATGCCATTGAAGTGGAGTGAAACTTCTAGAGGCATGTCTTTGGAGTGCACAGATGCCTTGCCTTTCTGGCCCTTACTCCAGACTGACTACACGGGGTATGCAGCCCTTTTAGTGGAAAGAGGGCACAGCCTATTTATGTGTAAGTGAGGCTGGACCCAGCTTCTCCCTTCCATACTGCTGGTGATGGCTCATCCAGTCACACCTAAGCTCCTAATATATGTATCTGTCTAGGAGGAATAAAAACAGCCCCAACTGCCAACTACGTCCAATTATGTGACCAGAGACATGTCAGCATTTGAACTCATATGTGTTTGTTTAAGTTGTACGGACATTTGAACACTTTTGAGTGCATCACAACCATCTATTGTAAAAGGTTTATTTTGCCAGGTCGACATGGCAGGTTAAAACTGCACACATAGGCTCTGCAATGGCAGACCTGAGACATATTAACAGGCGTCTTCGGTGAGTTGCACAATCAGTGCGGCAGGCCAACTAGTAGCATTTAATTTACAGGCTCTGAACACATGCAATGCACTTTACTAGGGACTTGTAAGTGAATAAAAAATGCCAATTGGGTACATGCTAAATGTTACCATGTTTTGAGCGGAGAGCACAAGCGCTTAAGCAGTGGTTAGCATTGGTAAAGTGTGCAGAGTTCTAATGCCAGCAAAAACGAAGTCAGTTAATAATAATAATAATAAAACTTTATTCGGTATAAAAAAAAAACATAAAAGTGCAGATCAAATACAAGTCAGTTAAAACAGGAGGTCTGAAGGCAAAAAGTTAGGGGGAAGCCTGCCGAAGATGCCAATTCTAACAAAGCTCATCTGCTGTGGTTGGTGATACCAGTCTTCCCACATCTCATGACTGGTTACTGAAGGCGGACTCTCCTTAAATGGTCGCAAACCACCTCCAGATGATGGCCAACCTGTTAACATTGTTGGGTTATACCATCAACATGCCGAAGTCACACCTGACTCCTTGGCAGAGCCTCAATTTCATCAGAGCCATTCCAGATACAGTGCTGTTTCAGGCCATCCTTCCACCTCAACAAGTCCTGGAAATTTGGGCTATGATCCCGATGTTTCAGCCTGCACCATAGGTCACTGTGAGAGTGGTTCTGAAGCTTCCGAGTCTCTTGGCCTTCTGCATTCTGCTTATAGGCAACACCAGGTGGCACATACAGGCTCTGCAATGGAATTTTAAGTCTCAGTGGGCTCAGCACCAAGGAAATCTGTCAGATTCCATCCACCTGTTGGAGAAGCCTGTAAAAGAGTTGCAGTGGTTGTTACTTGACCATAATTTGACAGGTGGCACACCCCTCTCCATGTCCCCATCCAGAGATGACCGTCGTGACATTAGCATTATTACTGAGTTGGAGAGGTCATTTGGGAGAGGTGGCGATCAGAGGAATTTGATGGGGAGACAAGCTTCCATTGGTGACCAGTCTGTTGGAGCTACGAGCGATTCACTTGGCTGTGAAGGCTCTTTTTTTGAAAATCAAGGGGAAGCTAGCACAGGTACTCACAGATAACATGACTGCTGTGTGGTATTGCAACAAAAAGGGGGGCAGGAAGTCATGGGTTCTGTGCTTAGAAGCTCTACATCTTGGAACTGGCTAATAAGCCAATAAGCCTTCCTGCACAAAACAATCATTAATGAAATGTTGCTCTTTCTATGTGTGCTGCAGGATACAACACACATAGAGCAAAAAACAAAAGCAATAAAAGTATTGCTCCTTATTGCGCTACTTTAGCGCCTCCCCTGGAAATCCTTGTAAATCTAGGGCAGTGTCAAAAAGCCAAAGGTTTTGCATTGGAACACCCACAGCAACTCCCATGACACGCCCCTTTGAAGCAGAGTACCGCATGAAAGAGGGCCATATTTGCAAGCTGGTGTAAAACCATGCAAAGTGGCTTTGCGTGGCCTTGCAAATATGGGCCAGCACACAGGGCCAGCGGAGCACCAAAAAAAGTGACGCTCCGGTGGCGTTAGGGGCTTGTAAAATGCCCCTTAGTGTCATGACTTTGGAGTTCTCAAAGTGGTCTTCATTAAGAGACACCTTCCACCTACATTGGGGCTCGGGACTCCTATATGCCTTTCCTCCCCTTCATCTCCTGTCCAGGGTACTTAAGTAGACCTGGCCTACGTTATCCTAGTGGCTCCAAACTGGGCAAGGATAGTGTAGCACTAAGAACTTCTGGCCATGAGTATCTGCCCTTCAATCTGGCTGCCTCTTTGGGAGGGTCTCCTCTCACATCATCAGGGCAGGGTCCTGCACCTGAGTCTGCACAGCTTACACCTCCCTGCATGGAGATTGAGCAGGTATAGCTGATGGGATATGATCTTCCTCCTGAAGTGGTTGGTGGAATCCTAGCAGTCAGGCGTCCTTCCATCAAAACTGTTCATGCAGGACACTGGTAGAAGTTTGTGGTGTGATGTTTCTCCTGTCATATACAAATCTTACAAACTAACAAACTTCCCTTTCTGATATTCTCTTGTTTTGTTTGTCATTGGCTCCGGAAGGCCTTGCTGTAGCCACAGTTAAAGGTTACTTAGCAACCATTACAGCCAATTTACCTTTACCAGTTCCACCATCTCTCTTGTTATGTGTTTCTTGAAAGCGTGGACCCATATGTTCCCTCCTATCCCATTTGTGATGCCACAATGGGAATGGAATTTGGTCTTGACTAACCTGATGTGCTTACCCTTTGCACTACAGTTGTCCTTTGAGGTCGCTGACTCTAAAAAACAGCGTTCCTCATTACATCTGCAAGCTTTCTCCTTCTTTCCTGACAAATTGGTCTTTGATCAAAGGCAGATTTCTTCCTGAGAAAGTCATGCTCTTTCATGAAGGACAGTCCATTACGTTGTCATCTTTGTATGCACCATCTCATATTTCCAAGAAATAATGTTTCATCGCCTCGATCCCATGAGGATTCTTGGTTTTTATATTACGAGGACCAGAAAATTTCGACAGGGTGACCAGCTCTTCATTGTTTTTTTTGGAGCTAAAAAGGGCAAAGTGATACAGAAGAGGACTACCTTCAGATGGATTGCCGTGTGTATTAACAATTTAACATCTGTTATGGGCTGGCCAGAAAATAGCCCATATTGGACTTGCATTCTCACTGTACTAGAACAAAGGCTGCTACTACGGCTCTAGCACATGATATTCCAGTCTTAGACATCTGTAAGGCTGAACCTGGGCGTCCTGCCATACGTTCATTAAACACAAGTGTCTGGATTTTGTCTATTCGGTCCTTCAGGATTTTATGGTCTGATCTGTTTCATAGACCCACCACCTGAGAGGTACTGCTTTGGTATCTATTCAAAAGGAGAAGGATCTCCAGCTAGAAGTCTCTATCATAAGAACAAGCTCTTAGCTTCAGTGAACTGTTTTCTGGTAGAGACTATCTAACCGTAGATTCTTCACCTGCCCTTCCATGTCCCCGGTCTGTGGATTGGACTAATAACAATCTATGGATACTAACATTCAAATACTGAAAATATGCACACTGCTTTAATGGTGGTGTCCCAAGGCTCCACATGATTTGGTACGACAGAGTACAGAAAGAAACTGACACCACCGCGAACAGGTGACCTATGTATACTGGTTCTGACGTCATGTTCGCACAAGATAGAATGGCACAAGGTGACACGATGTGGCACGACACCTTCTGCCAGTGCTGGAGGAAATTACTATGCAAACTTATCCTGATTGTGTCTGACCACTGGAGGTATTCAAAAGGTGAGCAATCAGTAGTTAGATAGAGTCTCTACCAGAAAAGGCGTTATTGAATGTAAGTTATTTGATCTTTTCTCCAGTTGTTTATTTAGCTTTTTGAAAATGCTTCCTTTTAACCATAACCTTTTCGTTAAAATTACTTGAGAACTTGGTTTTATCTTTTCATGCTATGCGAAATCCTTCATCTCCCCTTTGAAGCACAATGTTTTCCAGGCGCTTTTAACACCACAATGATAAACTGCCTTAGCAGCTGACCTTCCTTGGCTTGGGGAATGATGTTTGATGGTCATTCTATTACAATCATTTTTCCTGGTTGCCTTTGCAAACATGTTTACTATCCCAGTTTTGTAAAGAAAACCTATAGGGTTGCTTTTTTAGTTGTACAATTTGATTTCCCACCTTGGACTCTCCTTTTCTTACACTGCTCTTTGCTGGCATTTCTGCAGCATTAATAAGAAAAAGAATGAGGAAACCCAATCAATGGCACTGACGAATTAGGCTTGTTTAGAATAGTTTCCTGGTCTACAATTGGACGTACAGTAATTATCAGCATTATTTTCTCATTAATTTTTAAAAACACCAAAGATCAAATTCCGAAATGCCTACGAGGTATGAATAGCACTTTGATTGTCAATCTGCAAGCAATAACAGGTCTAATACAAGTGTGTTTTACTCCCCAGGCAAACATCAAACTTCTCATTATTCACAGCAAAACAAACCAGTGCCTGGCAGTACTTAGAAAATTTGTTTTGTGGTAAGTGATGTCAACTAAAACACACCATTATCCAGTTCTTTAAAGGAGAGAACTCAATTTCATATTAATCTGAAAGTTAGTGTGTGGGCATGATAAATACAATAGCATGGCTACGGAAATCCCTTTTGTACTCTGCCCGCTTTACCCTCTGTTATGGAATAATGTGGGTTAATCTGTATATTCCAGCAATTCAAGAAGACCGACAAAGCCTTCTTCTGTTGGAAAATAGTTCTTTCTCATCAATGAAACCATTTGAATATATTGATGCCTATGTGAGAGTGAACATAGCTAGTGAGCACCGAAGCACTGTATGTCGAGGGTAATGTAGATGACGTAATTTCATGTATGTGGTGAATTGCCATTTTTCTAGACCACCCTGAGCCCTCCACCATCTCTACATCTTTCACTGTGATAATGCAAACAGATTGTCAATAATTTAGTTCATAGTGTAGCAATTACTTCGAATCATGACACATGCGTCCCTCATTATATCTTCATCTTGCAACATTCTCTACAGTATCTCCACCAAAGACCTAATGTCAGGTTCCTGGTGCGTAGACCTACAGGGGTACTGAATAAAGTTTTGCATCACAAACCATGGGTGGTATCTTGGGAACACCCAGTTGCCACCAATGGGATGTCTATTTGTTACAATGTAGCACATACCTAAAAGTAGCACTTAGCACTAATTAGCTTTAATTGTAGCTAATTTTCCAGAGCAAATAAAGTTTCGCTCTGGAAAGTAAATAACAGGTCAACACTCTGTGCCAGTTTGCATCACTTTTTGTGACTTTGTGCCCATGCAAAGTGTTGATGAATCTGGATGTGCAGCATTGTGTGTTCAGGGTGTCTTGTTGGTGAAATGGGTATAAGTATCTGAAATCAGTGGGCCAGACTTTTTTATCCTTGTTTATTTGCTAGTTAAACAGCATCTTGTGTTTAATTTGCTATAACTGCATTAGTTGTCTTTTGAGGCAGGGCACGGCTGGTGGGTTAGAGCACATGTCTAAGGGGGATGAGAGTTGAAAAACTCCAAGATTATGTTATGGTTAGGTGAAAATGTCATTTAAAACATAACATTTCAAACTGAAAAAACAAGGTCATTCACCAGTTATAGTTTACTGAATTAACTATCACTTGTGCACCCGCCATACATAGGGTTGTCATCAATTATGTATTTTCCAATGTCATCAGCGTTATTATTAACTGCGCCATAGAACATGTCATGAGTGATGTAATATGTTAAGTGATAAGCAGTGCATGGTGGATGCGCACGTCGTAGGTACTTCAATAAACTATAACTGGTCAATTTCAGAAATCCGTTACGAGATGCCTGCCATGGACGAGTGCACATGCACAGTGGCTGTCTTCTAATGGATTTTCAAGAAATATATATTAAAAAATCCATTAATAGATGGCCTCTGTGTATGACGCTCCTCAATCTGTGCTGCCTCTACTACATTTACTCCTAGTCTCCATAGTCTGTGAAAGTTCTACTCTATCTGCAGTCTGAACTGACTCCACAATCTCCATTGACCAGTCAATATGAACTTGCACTCCTACATTCCTTTCTCTGAGTCCATATTTAAACGGGGCATGACAGCACTGTTTGCCTACAGCATACTCAATGTAGCGCTTGTTATTTTCACTGGTTTAGTATTCGATCTTTAGTCGATATTTATGGAAATCTGCAAGTTCTGAATCTAAATCTGAGTTTCTGTCTTTTTGAAGTACAGCGACTGAGATTTAGAATAGGCTTTCACAACCGAGCATGTCGCGTCAGCACATTCAACGAGCCAGTGGATATAAGGATGCTCCCTTTTCATCACTTTCAAATTTCCCGCCTCTGTTTTACATGTACATGCGTTCTGTTATTTCTAGCTCTATCCCATGCATTGCCCAACCTTAATCGACTGTAAGGTTTGAATAAATCAAGGATCTATGGTGTTCCTCTGGACCTGCTCACTGAATTAGATTTTACACTGACAATATTTCATGAAATAATTCAGGATTGTTTTTTAGGACATGCTTTGGAAAGGAATATGAAGTCACTGCTCGCACCTTCCTGGATGCCCATAAAGCAGAAGAAACGATGAACCACTGGATTATTGTCACTGGTGATCCTGGTAATGAAAAACTCTCCATGTTTACCAGGCCTGAGGTTCCCTTTGATAAAAGTGAGGAGAGCGAGAAAAAAGACAGCAGTGAACCAAGTTCAAAGACATTGTGCACAAATAAAATGCAGAGCAGTGGCTCATAATTTATTTCTCAGTCATAATGGTGTATGGGCTGCAGCCATCTCATAATAAAAATGTTTATTATCCGTGTTTCCTTTTAATTTAGTATTCTATTAGGTGCTAAACACAGAAAATGCCATTTACATACCTTGCAGCACTATGAAAAGATTGACATAGCAATTCCAATCCATGGGTAAACCACTGTTTACTCATGGGACAGAATTACGAGTTTGGCTGTACTTAACATAGCCGATATCTATCGGATGCATTAACCCCTTGCATGCTTCTGACGGAACCACTCCGTCATGAGCCACGGGCGCCGTGTGCTCATGACGGAGTGGTTCCGTCATGCTGCGGCCGTTGGCAGCCACTCCGCCCACGCGGCGCTGATTCCCCGCCTGTGCAGGCGATTAGCGCAAGTGGGTGGAGTCATGACGGAACCACGCCGTCATGAGCACAGCTCGCCCGTGACTCATGACGGCGTGGTTCCATCATGAGCATGGCGGCGACGCAAACCCCCCAGCGCTGCGGCGGAATTCGCGCTGCAGCGAAGGGGTTAAATACCTCAACTGTTGTTACATTTAGGTAGGTCAAACCTACCGAAATTTGAAGTGGCAAGGACATACTGTATTAACCATACCGTGCGGATTTAAGTGTGTTAAATACCAACATTTGCATGTTATTTCCAAAAAACTCGTAAAATGGGTATAGTAATTTATTATAACACCTAAATTCGTAATCAGGGCCCCTGTCATTAGCTACTAACGGTATGTTTTAAGCAATGCTACTAATGTCGAATCATGCTCATACAGGCTTAGGATATGCAGAAGTATTTTTGAAGACCCTATCTTTAAAAAAAATTGATTCTGAATCGTTTTCCAACCATTCATTCTTAAACCTAGAATTGTCTCAATGTACATAGTCAATTTGTAATATAAATTACAGGCTCGTTTAGAGCCCAGTGGGCTCCACACCTGCTCCCTGGGTCAGTAGAGGCCCTTACCTCTACCCAAACTGCCTGGCAAGGTACTGTGTGGCACAAGTGAATGCATCAGTACATTGGTGCATCGGATGCCCTTTAGTCAGAGTTAAATGTATAGAGTGGGCTTCCATGTAGATGCAGCCCTCTCAGAATTCTATTGTAGTCTTGCAAACAATCCTACAAAGGGGAGTTTATTGCTGAGAGAAAAATAAATGTTGCTGATGCACAAGTTTTCTGTCTACACGTCAGAGACATTTTAATATTTTCCTCCCTAGTTCCACCATACCTTGCATGCCGGTCACAGCTAGGCCATGCATGGCACTTGCCACTGTGTCCTAGTGACCATGTAGGAAGCAGGGACCTGGGTCACGCTTTTCCAACAGCAGAGTCAGCTGGGACCCCGTGGTCAGAAATGTGGTGGTTATCTAGATGGGGTGGAGAACTGCTAATTTAGCAGGGTAGGAGCCCTGCTGAGCTATGACTTGACTCTGCCAAGCCCTAAATGACCCCTTAGTATTATGGCTGATCCATTGATTCGTTGCGGGTCCAATCATTTCCCATAATATGTATGCTTTGATGAATCGGTAGGGAAGGGGGTGGTATTTTTCCACAACTCACTTCTGGGTCTCACAGGTACGCATGAATTAATGACCACAGATTCACTAAGAGACCCTGATTGGAATCGCCCATGATACATTGTGTAGCCTGGGGTGTAGAGAACCTTATCTTGAGATTTAGGACACGAGAGGCTTCCTGGAACCCTGCAGGTCTGTCACAGCCTTGGTGAAACAAGCATTGGCATAGCCAATAGCTCTCGCCTTTGGGACCTTATATGTGTTTAGTTATCCAGCACAATATCCTTGGTGCAACAACATCAAGTCTTGCATGGCTAAACACTTATAAGGTCCCAAAGGCGAGACCTTTTGGCTATGCCAATGCTTGTTTTGAGTGAGTGACTCATGCAGGTATGCCACTGTGAGGTAGAGATGCTGCGAGTGCTTTTACAAGAGCCCCTGTGACATTTCGCCTCTTCAAAATGTATCTTGGGTCTGGTGTAATACTTCTAGCCCCTATTTCTGATGGATACATCTGCCAGTGGATTCCTCACCTTGTGAATATCCCCTGCGCCAGCAACATTCGGAAACTTTTGTAGCAGTCCACGCCGATGGGGTCGAAGACGACGTCACAGAGACGCGGCTCCGCTCGCGACTCCGCTGACGTCACCGGCTCCATAAGAAGACCTCGTCGGCGTGATGACGTCAGTTCCCTTTTTTCCGCGCCGATGACGCCAACGGATTTCGGGTATCGTTATTAGTAGCTGCACTTGTTTCTTTGTTTATTTTCTGGATTTATCTGTCTTTCTTCGGGAAGATGTCGACAAGGAAGTCGGGTTTCAAGCCCTGTCGAGAATGTGGCAAGCACATGCCTATTACCGACCCACACGAGGATTGTGTTTGGTGTCTTTCATCCGACCACGATGTGGATGGTTGTTCCAGCTGCCGCAAGATGAGCTCGAAGGCTCTTAAAGAAAGAGAGGCGAAGCTCTTTATCGCTCGGATGAAGAAGAAGGAAAAAAGAGGAAGAAGGACGTCCAGATCCAGGTCGAGGTCGAGGTCGGCGTCCAAATCGACTTCGGGGCATGCTTCGAGAAGTAAGAAGCATAAGAAGAAGAGGAGGCATTCTTCACATCATCACTCCGATAAAGGTTCGGCTCCGAAGTCGAAGTCGCCTACTCGACGTCGGAGAGAGTCCGTGTCTCCTTCTCCAGTCCCGACTTCACCTCCAGCTCCTTCTTCTCCGGTGACTTCGCCGGCTCTGACTACATCTCCGGTGCCGGTGTCATCCCCGACGCCGGTTCCATCTCCGGCTCCAGCTTATTCTCCGGCTCCGTCTCCGGCCCCGGTTGAGGATCTTCAAGCCCCGGGTGAGACTGTGACGCCGCTTGTTCCACCGTCGGCGCCGGCAGGCCCGAGTCCGGTGATACCTGACCAGTATCCTGCATTCCCTGGTCCAGGTCAGGACCCAACGCATTATCTAAATGCCATGTACGGGGTGTTTTCAAGGGCCATGTATACCTCTGGTGCACCTGTGGGTCCGATGGGTCCGATGGCTTTTAATCTGGGAGTGCCGCAGGTCTATCCTCAAGCTCCATTCATGCCATTCTTTCCGGCGACGCCGTCTTGGCAGATACCGGCGCCGAGAACATCGACGCCGCTTCCCTCTTCACCGGCGCCGACTCGTCTTCGTTCGACGCCGGCTGCTCCTGCGGATCCGCGTTCGACACCGGCGCCTTCGGATTCGAACACGGCGCCGCCGACGCCGCTGGTGCGGATTCGTTCCAGAAGAGAAGCACAGAGAGTGGTGGATGAGAGAAGATTTCTTTTGGAAGAGGCTGAAGAGGGAGAGTTAGTTGAATCTGATGAAGTGTTTGAAGAGCTAAGGGAGGCAAGTGGACTGGATTTGTCTCCAGAGTGGGAAATCACTCCACCATCAGATGAGCCCTCTAAAGATGCAGCGCCGTATCATGCGGTCACCAGGAAAGCTGCGGAGTTGTTAGACCTTCAGTTACCAACCACGGAGTTCAGGTCTAACATTCTTACTGAGGTACTGCATTCGCCTACTGCAGTCTCGGAGCCTTTGTTGCCCTTTAATGAGGCCATTATGGACCCTGTACTAGAGGTATGGCGCAAGCCTTTTTCAGCTCCTGCGGTCTCCAGGACAGTCGCAAGGAGATATAGAGCGGCTCCAGGGGACCCTGAGTTTTTAACTTCGCACCCATTGCCTGAGAGCTTGGTAGTTCAGGTGGCTTGTTCAGGAAGGTCCAAGGGGGCCTTTCCTCAGGTTCCAAGGGACAGAGAGGCCAAAAAGGTAGACCAATCGGCCAAAAAGGTCTTTTCATCAGCCAGTATGGCTTTTAAGTCGACAAACGCGACGTGTTTGTTGGGGCGCTATATCCACGCGCTCATGGACTCAGCGAAGAAGTTGGCACCAAAGCTATCGGAGGAGGATAGGGCCGGCTTCAATGAAGTTCTGACTGATGCCCAGGCGGCTGCACGCCAAGTCATTCAAAGTGGACTGGACACAGCAGACTCAGTTGCCAGAGTCTTGGGGTCTTCTGTCGCCACCAGGAGGGGTGCATGGCTAAAGTCCTCTGAATTATCTTCGGATGTGCAGTCGACTTTATTAGACTTGCCTTTTGATGGGTCTGGTTTCTTTGGTAAGAAGGCGGATGCTGCTCTCGAACGCTTCAAGGAGAGTAAGGCTACGGCTAGGTCGTTGGGTCTTCAATCCCAGCCGAGAGGATCTTTCAAAAGATATAGGGGCTTTGGAAGGGTGACTTTTCGCTCTTATAGACCGACCCAGCAACAGCAGCAGCAACAACAGCAAGGTTCTTTGTCCAAGGGATGCAGAGGAAGAATCAGGGGTCGCTCACGTGGCCGTCAACTCTCCTCCTCCTCTTCCTCTTCCTCTTCCTCAGCCCCCCCACCACCGCAAAGCAGCCCTAGATTTGACATTCCGGATCATGCTGGTCCTGTGGGGGGCCGGCTTACCCATTTTCTACAAGATTGGTAATCTGTAACTACAGATCTCTGGGTTCTGGATCTTGTAGAGAATGGGTACGCCCTTCCCTTTCGGGAATTTCCTCCAAATTACCCTCCTTGCCAAGGAGCTTGCTCGGAGGACCACCGTCTTCTCCTGCAGGAGGAAGTCCTGAAGTTGTTTCAGAAAGGTGCGATAGAGGTGGTTCCAGAGCAGGAGAGGGGTCGGGGATGCTACTCCCGGTATTTCCTGATTCCCAAAAAGGACGGCAAATTGCATCCGATACTGGACCTCAGAATCTTGAACTTTTACCTGAAACAGGAGAAGTTCAAGATGCTCACCCTTGCGCAGGTTCTTCAAGCGCTAAATCAGGAGGACTGGATGGTGTCGATCGACTTGCAGGATGCGTATTTCCACATCCCCATCCTGAAGTCGCACAGGAAGTATCTCCGGTTTACGGTAGGGTCGCAACATTATCAGTTTGCGGTCCTTCCGTTTGGTCTTACCTCGGCACCTCGAGTCTTCACGAAGGTGAGGGCGGTGGTGGCAGCCCATCTCAGAAGGTCGGGGGTCTTGGTTTTCCCTTATTTGGACGACTGGCTGATCAAGGCAGAGTCGCCGGAGAAGGTGCTGCATCATCTGCGGGATACAACTCAGCTGTTGTACAAATTGGGTTTTTCGATAAACGTGCCCAAGTCTCACCTGGTGCCCTCTCAGTGCAACCTGTTCATAGGTGCGGTACTGGAAACTACTGTGTGTCGAGCATTCCCTCCTCCTCAAAGGATTCTCGACATACAGGAAATGATTCCTTTATTTTACAACGGAGCGGTCGTTCCAGTTCTGAAGGTCCTTCGCCTGCTCGGTCTGTTCGCCTCCTGCATCCTGTTGGTCAACCATGCACGCTGGCACATGAGGGCGTTCCAGTGGTGCCTCCGCAAGCAGTGGTATCAGCACAAAGGGGATCTCAGGGAGTCTGTGAGGATCTCCAGAGAAGCTGCAGCGGATCTATCTTGGTGGAGCGTGGAGGGCAATCTGTCCCAAGGAAAGTCCTTCCATCTACCTCCATCGGTGGCTACGGTGATAACGGATGCATCCACTTTAGGGTGGGGTGCTCATCTGGGGGATCTGGAGATCAAGGGTCTTGGGTCTCCAGAGGAAAGGTTGCTTCACATCAACCTTCTGGAGTTACGGGCGATACGTTTGGCGCTCAAGGCCTTCCTTCCTTCCCTTCGCGGTCAGTCTGTTCAAGTCCTGACAGACAACACGACCGCAATGTGGTATATAAACAAACAGGGAGGAGTGGGGTCTCTTTGTCTCTGCAGAGAGGCCCTGCGTCTATGGTCCTGGGCTCAGGACCATCAGATTTGTCTGATGGCAAATCATCTGGCCGGGGTTCTGAACGTACGTGCGGACAGTCTCAGTTGGCAGTTCTCCGCCGACCACGAGTGGAGGCTTCATCCGGAGGTGGTTCGTCACGTCTTCCGGATGTGGGGAACTCCTCGGGTGGACCTGTTCGCCACTCACGAGAATGCTCACTGCCCGTCATTCTGCAGTCTCCAGTATCCGATGCAGGGAGCGTTTCAGTTGAGTTGGGGCTCACGACTCCTTTACGCGTTTCCTCCCATACCCTTGATTCCTTGGGTTCTGAGGAAGATTCGCCAAGTCCGGGCCCAAGGTTTTTTGGTCGCCCCAGACTGGCCAAGAAGGGTGTGGTATACAGATCTTCTCCACCTCTCCTCGTGCCCTCCGCTCAGTCTCCCTCTGAGGGCAGACCTCCTCTCGCAGTCGGAGGGGCAGGTTCTACACCCCCACCTCCAGAGCTTACACCTTCATGCCTGGAGATTGAACGGGGCAACCTGAATTCTTTCTCTCTCCCGCCAGATGTGGTGGATGTTATTTTATCGGCCAGGCGACACTCCACCAAATCTATATACTCATATAGGTGGTCTAAATTTGTGCTTTGGTGCGGAGAGAGGTCCATTGATCCCTTGAAGGCTCGTCTGTCTAACATTCTACAGTTTGCCCTTTCTCTGGCTCAGCAAGGCTTTGCTGTGGCTACTGTGAAAAGATATTTATCGGCTTTGTCAGCTTTCCTTTGTTTGCCAGATCAGCCGTCATTATTCAAATCACCTATTGTTCTTCGTTTTACAAAGGGCCTTACAAACAAGTTTCCTCCAACTCCTTTTATTATGCCTCAATGGGACCTAAACCTTGTATTAACTTATCTTATGGGTTCTCCCTTCGAGCCCTTACACAAATGTCCCTTGAGGCTGTTGTCCTTTAAGACGGTATTCCTCATTGCAATCACCTCGGCAAGGAGGGTAAGTGAGCTTCAAGCTCTAAGTTCAAAACGGGACGGTCATTTTGCGCGATCCGTCCTTCAGGATTTTTTGGTATAGAAGGGTGGACACCCTCCTCTGGGAGTGGGGACTGCTGTGGAATCTATTCACAAGGTGAAGAATCCACTGGCAGATGTATCCATCAGAAGAACAAGTTACTTACCTTCGGTAACGCTTTTTCTGGTGGATACAGTATCTGCCTGTGGATTCCTCACTGACCCACTCGCCTCCCCGTTGTCCATCCTTCTATACCTGTAATTCTATGCCTGTAATTCTATTGATGGTGTTTCAAATGTGTTTTGTTACTGTCAAAGGCATTATGTTATTTCTTGTGCCTTGCTATTTATTCTCCACACTGTGTGTGTTGCTTTGCATATCATGTACTGTGTATACGGTGTATATATTGCTGTCAGTCTGTCTGTGTGCCTCGAAGGCACGGAAAAAAGGGCGGAACTGACGTCATCACGCCGACGAGGTCTTCTTATGGAGCCGGTGACGTCAGCGGAGTTGCGAGCGGAGCTGTGTCTCTGTGACGTCGTCTTCGACCCCATCGGCGTGGACTGCTACAAAAGTTTCCGAATGTTGCTGGCGCAGGGGATATTCACAAGGTGAGGAATCCACAGGCAGATACTGTATCCACCAGAAAAAGCGTTACCGAAGGTAAGTAACTTGTTCTTCCGTCTTCTCACACCCAATGCATCCTTAAATGTCCCATGTACAGCCGGGTTTGACACTCCTATTACCCCTGCCCTCCAGTGACACTTTTCCCGTCACGGGGGATGGTGGTGGTGGACATGGTGGTGGTGGTGGACGTGGTGGTGGTGGACGTGGTGGTGGTGATGGACATGGTGGATGTGGTGGTGGTGGTGGTGGACGTGGTGGTGGTGGACGTGTTGGTTGTGGTGGACGTGGTGTTAGTGGATGTGGTGGTGGTAGTGGACGTGGTGGTGGTGGTGGACGTGGTGGTGGACATGGTGGTGGAGGAGGTGGAGGTGGTGGTGGCTTTGGATGTGGTGGTGGTGGACACCATGGACGTTGTGGTGGTGGATGTGGTGGTGGACATTGTGGTGGTAATGGATGTGGTGGTGGATGTGGTGGTGGATGTGGTGGTGATGGTAGATGTGGTGGTGGTGGTGGACATGGTGGTGGTGGTTGACGTGGTGGTGGTGGAGGTGGGGGTGAGGGATTTGGTGGACACGGTGCTGGTGGTGGAGGACGTGGTGGTGGACATGGTGGTGGTGGTGGACATGGTGGTGGTGGTAGTAGACGTGGTGGTGGATGTGGTCGTGGAGGTGATGGTGGTGGTAGTGGACGTGGTGGTGGTGGACGTGGTGGTGGTGGTGTATGTGGTGGTGCACATGATGGTGCACGTGGTGGTGGATGTGGTGGTGGTGGACATGGTGGTGGTGGACGTGGTGGTGAACGTGGTGGTGGTGGTGGACATGGTGGATGTGGTGGTGGTGGACGTGGTGGTGGTAGTGGATGTGGTGGTGGTGGACATGATGGTGGACGTAGTGGTGGTGGTTGTAGTGGTGGGCGTGGTGGGGGTGGTGGTGGATGTGGTGGTGGTGGATGTGGTGGACATGGTGGTGGTGGACATGGTGGTGCTGGTGGATGTGGTGGTGCTGGTGGATGTGGTGGTGGTGGACGTGGTGATGGCAGTGGTGGACGTGGCAGTGGTGGACGCGGTGGTGGTGGATGTGGTGATGGCAGTTGTGGACGTGGCAGTGGTGGACGCGGTGGTGGTGGACGTGGTGGTGGTGGTGGACATGGTGGTGGTGGATGTGGTGGACATGGTGGTGGTGGTGGACATGGTGGATGTGGTGGTGGTGGACGTGGTGGTGGTGCACGTGGTGGTGGTGGACGTGGTGGTGGTGGTGGACGACTATTGGGTACGAGGGTGCTGGCAGAATGCGGAAGGAGAGGAGGATCTCGAAGGGGGCACATGGGAGAGCAGAAGTAGGCCGAATATTAGAAACAAAAAACGGCGAGTAGATACAACACGAAACAGATTTAACGGGGTGGTCCCTTCTTATAGCGCATGTGAATGTTCCTTAGCACCCCGTTTTTAGTAAACAGGGGGACCATGGGGAGATTAATTGATTAATCATGCATGCTGATTGCGTGCGATTAATTGATTAATCAACATGTCAATCAAATGTTACAACATTTAGTAATCTAAATGTCAACAAATTAGGTACAAGGCTACATCTCGCGGGAGGTGAGGGAAGACCACTGCTTTCACTTTTCAAGCACTCGTGCTTATGGCAGCACCCACCTTGCGGGAGCGAGCAGCGGCACGGCCACGTTTATTACAAACAGCGCGCCGCTGCTCGCTCCCGCAAGGTAGATGCCGCCACAAGCACGAGTGCGAGTGCTTGAAAAGTGAAGACCGATTTGTTATATTGAAGAATGAGTCACCAGACAGGAGGTAAGAGAGACTCCGTTTATTCTAGTCATCCGCTCTCCTAACATAGAAAACTTCATTGTCAACATTCTACTGTAAGCTCTCTTCACAGCCGTACCAACAGGGCTGGCAGGGAGGGGGGCATGGACTGTACCACTAAGAACATATAGTATAAGAGATTACAACACATCTCCTTATATGGGGAACAAAAGAAAACAGTTCATTTAGATTGAGATGAGACCACTACTCTGTCCTTACTCCAAGTCTGTCCATTATCTAGGCGAACCACATTCCTTCCATACTTTTCCACCCGTTGATGTGCATGGTACTTGCTTAAACCCGGTTGCACATGTGTGGGCTTCTTAACCACCACTGTGGTACCAACCTTGTACTCCTGTGCTTTGACCCCATGTCTCTGGTCATACCAACCTTTGTACTTCTGTTGATGTTGAGAAATCATCTCTTTGCTCTTCACCCGATCAGGAACTACCTTTCTTCCCCCTCCCAACCAGTGTGGGTTCATTTTGGTACAGGGTTCCCTACCTCTCAAGCAAACAAAGGGAGACACTCCTGTGATGAGATTGGGAGTGGTATGGTATGCCCAGATGCACTCTCTCAAGGAATTTTCAACATTGAACCCACTGGTGATGGCCAATTGAATGTGTTCTTTAATTAACCGATTTGCCCTTTCTACCAACCCATTAGCTCTTGGGCAATAGAGTGCGGTTTTTTCATGCTTTATGTTTAGATCCCCCAAGAATGTATTCATAGTCTCTGAGGTAAACTGCACCCCAATGTCTGTCACCAATGTGGCCGGAATACCTTCATACACAAAAACATTCTTCAAAAATGAGATTAGGTTGCTCGTTGTAGTATGTGATGTGAATTTAAAATTTACCCAATGGGAGGTGTAATCTACTAGAACGAACATAAACCTCTTTTGAGTACCTAGGGCATCCATGGGACCAATAATGTCAACCGCTAATTTGGTCCATGGAACCTCCGGAACCTCAACAGGGGATAAGGGAGCATTACGTGTAATTTTGCTTTTGTCACTATTAGCACAGCTAATGCATTCCTTGACTTTGAGTTCAATCATGGAGTCCATCCTTGGGAACCAGAACAGCTCCTGACCTTGTTTTTCGTGAGACTCCTACCCAAGTGTCCCTCATGGGCCAGGTCGATTATTTTGTTCCTCAAATTCTTGGGGGGAACTGCTCTGTTCCCTCGATGTATAACATCTGACATTAACGACAGTTCGTACCTCACCTCCCAAAAGTCTTTGACCACATCTGGAACTTGTGAACGGTTCTCAGGCCAGCCATTGAGGATGAACTGTTTGAGGATACCCATCTCTTTATCTTCCTTCACAACCGCGTCCCATTCTTCCTTCGTTAATGAAGGGAGATGCAAGGCTAAAATGGGAACATCTAGCTGCTCCTCTCTCGAATACTCCAAGAGTGGAGACCTGGACAGATTATCAGCAATTACATTCTCCGGACCAGGGAGGTATTCCACTTTGAAGCAGTAGTTTTCTAGGCCCAGAACCCATTTGGAAATGCGTGGAGAATTGTTATGTACACTTTTTGACGAGAAGTTGAACATGAAAGTCAAAGGCTTGTGGTCAGTATGTATGACAAATTGTATCCCCCACAAGAAAAATTTAAAATGGTTCACGGCCCAGAAGCACGCCAACGCCTCTCTCTCGATGACCGAATAGTTCTTTTCCGCCGAGTTGAGGGACCGTGACGCAAATGGTATAATTGTATCTTGGCCCTGGTCTTTTTGGGAAAGCATCGCACCCAAACCTTTATTGGATGCATCCGTAGTCGGGATGGTTTTCTTCCGTGGGTCGAACGATCCTAACGCAGGTGAATCTAGGATGCGCTCCTTTATTGACTTTACCATCATGCTGTGTCTCTCCTCCCACACAAACTCTTTGTCTTTTTTTAAAAGCTCACGCAGACCATCACACAGATCTGCAAAGTTTTTTACATACTTGGACATGTACTCGACTAGTCCTAGAAATGATTTCAGCTCCTCTTTGTTTGAGGGGTTCTGAGCATCCTCGACGGCTTGAATC
This sequence comes from Triturus cristatus, assembly GCF_964204655.1. Classification (NCBI taxonomy): domain Eukaryota; kingdom Metazoa; phylum Chordata; class Amphibia; order Caudata; family Salamandridae; genus Triturus; species Triturus cristatus. Next base: position 667,156,436 of record NC_140583.1, read on the forward strand.
AGGCTATACTTTGGTTTGAAACCATCTTTCGATATGGTGTGACCCAAGAAATCAACCGAGGTCACTTTGATCTTGCATTTGTCGAGACTCACAGTTAATCCTGCTCTGGACAACCTTTGGCACGCTGTGTTGAGAATGACATCATGTTCTTCCTCCGTTGCCCCATACATCAGTATATCGTCCTGAAAACAGAGGGTGTTTTTGATGCCTTCCAACACTTGTTGCATAACTTTTTGAAAAATAGAGGCCGCTGATGCAAGGCCGAACGGCATCCTAATGAACATGTAGGCCCCAAACGGTGATGAAAATGCCGTCAGAGGTCTAGAATCAGGGTGTAACTCGACCTGGTGGTAGGCCATCGACAAGTCAATGACCGAGAAAAAACATCCTTTACCCATAGTGCTCAACATTTCGTTTATATTAGGCAGGGGAAACCTCTCCACCCAGATGTTGTCGTTGAGGCTGCGCAAGTCCACGCAGACGCGAATACCCTTACCATTGGCTTTGGAAGCTAAAACAAGGGGGGCCAACCATTCGGATGCATCTATGGGTTGGATGACGCCCATGTAACACAATTTATCCAGTTCACTTTTTAGAATTTCTCTCAGACACAAAGGCACAGGGCGCGCTCTGTGAACCACAGGTTTAGCGCCTTTCCTCACTTTAATTTTGTGTTGAAAATCTTTTAATTTTCCCAACCTCTCTGTAAAAAGGTCAGGAAAGGCGTCTTGTAGGAGATTGTTGCTGGTGGGAATGTCTACTAAAATGACTTGGTTCTTGTCAGTTGGGTCTAAGATGATACCCAGTTCCTTCTGGTGTTGCCATCCCAAAAGGTTTGCGCCCCTCTCTACCACGTACACTCTGCCTACAATGGATCTACCTTTGAAATTAATGTGGCTACTCACCATCCCCACCAAGGGAATGGGGTCTCTGGTGTACCCTTCAGGAGATATATCAGGGGAAACCAACATTCTCCTATTGCACCCCAGGAATTTCTTAAAGTCTGCAAGGTTTATTAACGTAAAAGGTGAACACGAGTCCGCATACACCTCTATGGGTTTGTTGTCAATGTGTATGACACATTTGGGATAGTTGGGCCTGGATGTTTCTTGGCTGTCTTTCGCCTGAAAAATGATTCTTGCCTGTGGTTCCCCACTGGTATTGACAACCCTAGTAGAGCTACTTGACCCATCCCTGCATACTCTGGCCAAATGTCCTCTTCTATTGCATTTCTTACACAAAACACCACGTGCCGAACAAAAGGGACTGTTAGACAAGTGGTTATTGCTGCCGCACCTGAAGCATTTCAAACTCTGGCCCTCCTTACTGGTGGGTATACTTTTAACGCCTTCTCTATTGTTCACTTTGAATACTTCACCTTCGGACCCTTCACACTGAATGGACGCCACTACCTCCTCTTTAACTTTCATCTCTCTAACACATCTAGCGGTATGCTCAATGGATTGCGCAATTGAAATGGCATCCTTCAAGGATGGGTTTTTAGCGAGCAACTTTTCTTGTACCTTCCCACTGTTCGTACACCTGACGAGTTGATCTCTTATTAAGGAATCGTTGAGGTCACCAAAGTCATACAATTGTGTTAGGCCTCTCAGGGCAGCTATGTAATTATTAATCGATTCACCCTTCCCTTGCACACGGCTAAAGAATTTGTGGCGTTCAAGCACCACATTGACCTTGTCTCCAAAGTGTAACTCCAACTTCATCAGAGTGATGTCGTACACATCAGCGCCATCCTCCTCATCCAACTCAGGCTCAGGTAAAGTTTCGTAGACTTTGCGTCCGTGAACACCCAAATTGTGTAACAGGATATGTTGTTTGCGCAACGGAGAGAACCTTTCTCCCCCCATAGCAATTAAATAAGATTCAAACAGCTTTGTCCAATCTTTCCAATGGATTTCTGGATCGCCACAGTCATTTAAAAATGATGGTGGTTGACTCATGCCAGGTGTACCCATCTTGTAATTTGTATGTTCTATCTGTGTTAGAGGGTACCTGAACACTACCCAGACCTTTTAGAAAGAGGAGCAGACTTACACGACCGAATTGGCACAAGGAGGAGTAAGTGGAGAGACTGGTTGAACACAACACTTCCAAAGCACCACACGTGAAAGGTGGAAACCTGCACACCCAATGTGAGCGTGCCACAGAAACATAGAAACCCTAGGAATACGTATGGTATGCACGCACCATGTGTGCGTATCACAGTGTTGACTTTCAACAAACCAGGGATGAGTATGGAATCCCCACGATACGTGTGCGTTTCCCTGTGCAGAGGATCACAGTTTAACTGTAGAAAATAGTGATGCGCGCCCCATGTGTGCGTATCACAGTTCAGAAATGGAAAACTAAATGAAAATTGCAGGGAAAGCACGCACAATGTGTGCGTATCACAGGGAAGAATGTGTGAAAATTTCTACTAAAAGACTATGCATAGAAGGCACACACCATGTGTGCCTATCACAGTGACAAAATAACGCTCTCGCTGCAGGCAGACAAGGATGGATCTTACTTGTAAAACAAATTTCGTAGCAGGATCTGGAGGCTGCCGACCGGCTCTCTGAGGACTGGTGCGCCGGCAATACGATGCAAGAGGCGGGGCTGAGCGACTTCAGGAAGACAACGCCTCCACGATTACCAGCTGACTGGAAACCGCCTGAGCTGACAGGAATGTGGCAGACACAGCAACACAGCGACTCCCAGTGGGCGCCTGCACTCCGCCGAAGACACCACAGCACCTCGGGTCCCACCAGACACGGGTACAGCGCTTAGGGAGACCACAACACGGCAGAGCCTCAGGACTGAGGGAAGTCTCCGGCGAATGAAATCAGGCTGACAGGCTGTTCCAGAATACACCTCCTCTCGCCTGAAAAGCTCCGTGAAGGCTGGGCGAGGAACAATGAGGCAGGGTCCGCACAGCACAGCAGAGTGTAACAGACTTCAGGCTTTGACAACCAATAAAGCAAACGGATCAGGACAAAGTCTGTTTCGCACTTGAGCCAGTTACAGGAGAGATAAAACCAAAGGGGAGATGACCAGCTACCCCCTCCGCAGATCGTCGCCAGTGTTATATTGAAGAATGAGTCACCAGACAGGAGTTAAGAGGGACTCCGTTTATTCTAGTCATCCGCTCTCCTAACATAGAACACTTCATTGTCAACATTCTACTGTAAGCTCTCTTCACAGCCGTAAGAGATTACAACACGATTAATAAAGGCCCTCTCCTCGATCAGCGCATGCACGCTGCCTAGGCGAGACCTAAAAAGGAGACTGTCTGCCTACAAAAGACCTGGGCACAGTAAGATGACATCCAATTGGTGCTAGGAGGTGCCCAGCACTGTCCCAGTCCTAAGACTGCACCAGAAGTGACGCATGCAGTACACATAAGGAGCTCAGGCTCCACTGATGCCAGTTCCTTTTTTCTGTGCCCCCAGGGATGTGGAAGCTGAAGTTGAGTTTTTTTCTAGCTGATTTTTTTTGGGGGTTGGAATCTTATTTATTTTTTTACATTTTCTCTGAAATCATCGGGCATCAAGCCCTTTTGTTCTTGTGGCGATTGATGTAGGCAACAGATTCACAGTGTGCGTTGTAATGATGTCTGGATTCATAGCACCATGCCAAGTCTTGCCATATTTGTCTTTACATGAACCTTAAGGTTGTTATAGAGGAGAAGCTTAAGTAGTGATGAATTGTTTGAAGGGTCCATTTTAGTTCTTGTACAGAGGCAGTACACAAACAAATCTAGATCCCGGTGATTCTCTTAAACCAGGTCTCATAAGATGCATAAAGAACATGCATAAGAACATGCCGATGTGATCTCCAGCCAGGTGTGGTAAGAAGCATAAAAGATCCGAAGGGAGGTCGCCTATTCAGAGCAGGCTCCAGTGCTAAGCCCCATACCACTCAATAGAGAAATGCCTGATTTTCAGGATTTCAAGGGACTCCATTGTAACAAGTTTTGTGAAAGGTGCTAATGCGCCGCCGTCTTTGGTCATTGAAACATCTGTTGCCTCAGCTCCAGTCAATTTTGGGGTGGAACAATCTTGATCCATTCGGTCATGGTTCCAGTTGTTCCTCCTCTGAAGCTGCTGATGTAGCTGGTCTCTCCATCAAGGTGTGTCTGCAAACCTCATTTTCTTTCTACTACTAAGATGCCAAGTCTTCTGACCTCAACACCAGTTGCCAATACTTTGCTAATACTTTCCAAGTCTGTCCAGATTATAGAGGAGGCAAAGTCAAAAACTGAAAAGGTTTTCACCATGGTAACATTTCCACATACTGTTCTTTTAACAAGAAAGTATATTTTTCAACAAATTAAAGAATTATTTGAGTCTGATTTGGACCCTATTCAGATGCCTGATGGTATAGCTAAAGGCGATGACAATGAAGGGAATATTCTTCCACTTTTAGATTCTAACATGCAGCTGATGATGAATCTAAAGGACTTTTGTTACCTTGATATGTATCCTGAAGACTTTCAGCCACCTGAGGGGCTCTTGTCAGCGTCCCGTGTGCACTTCTGGGCTGTGGTATCTAAAGCAGCGAGGATGTTGTCTTTTCAGGTTTCTGTGGCAGAAACAAAAACATTTTTTTTGAGGAGATATTGTCACAAAAAGAGACCAAGGAAAGATTGGTGCTTTGTAATGGGACCCTTTTGGGTCAGGAATCCTAACCATGACAGAAACCTCAGCCTACTCTTGCAGTTTCCAGGAACCATTTTATGAAGTTTGTCATCTCCTGATCTCCCTTACTTCGATATTCATCCTGAGAGTTCTGTAGTACAAACATACTTAGCTTCTGTTAAGCATGCTGGAGTCCCTTTAGCTCTGCTGCACTCTTAATCAAAAGATTAGATCTGCTTGGAAGGAAAATGTTTGCTTCTTGGTGTACATCCCTGACGGTGAGGAATGCTTGTGTCACTTATTCCCATTGTGGAAATGCTGTGACAGTTGCCACTCAGATGCAAGAAGACTTGAAGAAGTCATTTGAGGAATTATGCCAAGATGTTATGAATGCTGCAAAGCACCCATTGCAGTGAGCGTTAGACTCTGTAGATGCTTTATCAAGGTCCACAGGTTCTGCAATAGTTTTGATGCACCACTCTTCAATGAAAAGAAAAGGCTTTTCTTGGGGTGGTCATGGTTAGGCTGTTGAACACGCCTTTCAATGGGTCATGTCTTTTGATAGAGATGACTGATAAATCACTGGAAAGACTGAAACAAGCCGAGGCTACTGCACGAGTAGGATTGGGCCTGGCTTCACCTGTTAACCAGTACCAGAAATAATGAGGCAACAGGAATCTTTTTGGTTACCAGCAAATGCAAGCTTTTTAAAAACAAATCAGACACAACAACACCCATAGATGTGGGACGGACTGTGTATGGAGAAATGCTCTTCCAGGAGCAAGCAGTCTCAGATTCCTTTGGCTTCCATCTCCACTCCTTCTGTGACGAAGCACGATTGACTTGTACCATGAGACTCCATTTGGTAGCAGATTATCTCAATTCTTTACCAAATGGCAAGAAATAACAGCTGGTGGATGGGTCCTTATTTATATTTTTATTTGTCGGATTTGTACAGCGCATAGCTGCCCCAGCGATGGGGCGTCCCAGCGCGACCGGAGACAATGAGGGTGACTGACGGGAAGGCAGTTATGCGAGAGTCGGGAAAAGCCAGGTCTTGATAGCTTTTCGGAAAACCAAGTGACTCTGGATCTCTCTGATCGAAACAGGAAGCAGATTCCAGAGTTGCGCCGCAAGACACCGGAACGAGCGGCCCCCAGCTCTCGCTCTCACAACACGGGGGACACTTGCTAACGCCTGGTTGGCCGATCCAAAAGACCGCTGAGGCACATAAAGCTGAAGCAAATTAGACAGACCCAAGGGAGCCTGTTGAGTAAGGATCTTATGCGAAACACAAAGAGTTTTAAATTGGATTAGTTTCTCAACAGGCAACCAATGTAACTTGGGCAAGACATGGGAAACAGAGACAGATCTCGGTAGTGCCACCAGAATGCGAGCCGCAGCATTCTGGATCCTCTGCAAGCGCTGAACACAAGACTTATTGGCCCCAAGATACAGTGAGTTGCCATAATCCAGTCTGGACAAAATTATCACCTGGATAATGGTCTGACGTACCCTAGGGGGGAAAAAACCGAGTAAAGGCTTCAGGCCGCGCAGTAGGCCAAAACATGTCCCCGCCACGGCTTTAGCTTGTGTCTCAAACGTAAGCCCTCTGTCGACCCAGACCCCCAGGTTCTTGACTGCCTCTTTAGGCACAGGGGCCGGTTTAAGGCTGTCCGGCCAGCACTGCTCGGACCACAGGTCTCGGTCTTTCCCCAAATAACAGCACCTCGGATTTACTGGCATTCAGCTGCAGGCGATTAGTTGCCATCCAGCCTGCAACCTCTACCAAGTCCTCCTTAAACCTTCCTAGGCTGGTGTTGATTTTCTTAGAGATGGCGATCACCAATTGGGTGTCATCGGCGTATGACACCAATGACAACCCTCTCCCCCTAGCCACCTGTGCGAGAGGTTGCATATAAATGTTAAACAGAAGAGGGCTCAGGATGGAACCCTGAGGCACCCCCTGTTGCAAAGCACACTTCTGAGAATGAAATGGTGATACCCAAATCTGGAAAGATCTTCCCATCAGAAAGGCTCGGCACCAATCCAAAGCCCGATCCCTCACTCCGATGTCATGCAAACGCTTCAACAGAATTTCGTGGGAAACAGTGTCAAAAGCGTCACTTAGATCTAAAAGAACCAAGGCCACAGAATCACCTACATCCAGAATCCCTCGGATTTCCTCCGTCACAGCCAACAGAGCAGACTCTGTGCCGTGGCGAGCTCTAAAACCATTCTGTAAAGGGTCAAGAATTGCATTCTGCTCAGTAAACTCAGTAGGAGTAGTATGCACGTGCAATTCCACCAATTTTGCCAAAAAAGGAAGTTGTGAGATAGGGCGATAATTGCCTGGCTCACCCGGATCCAGAGATGGTTTCTTTAGCAGGGGAGTAACTTTCGCATGTTTCCATGATGCTGGTACTGTAGCTGAGGCCAGGGAAAGATTAACCAGTTCCAAGCATACTGGCGTGATCGTAGGAAGAAACTGACAGAAAAGGTTAGGTGTCAATGGGTCAATTGGTGAGCCTGATTTAATTTTCCTGCAAAGGATCTCCAGATCTGTGAGAGATAGCAAAGGAAACGATAGCAGGCTGTTTGTTTCTTGGGAGACCGGGACGTCAGGCCCGATCTTACTGCCAGAACTAACCACCGGGGGAAGGCTTTGATATATCTTTTCAACCTTGTTGACAAAATACTTGGCCAGGTCATTGCACTGACTATTAGATGAAATAGGAGCGATCCCGGACACCCCACCATTCTTCATATTCTTGAGCAGGGAGAAGATTGTCTTGGATGGATTAGAACTAACTAGGATTTTATTACCGACATACTCAGCCCTTGCTCTCCGAGTTAATTTATGGTAGTGTTTGATGGCCGCCCGATAGTTGGTTTTCTCTGCTACATCGTACGTGCGCCTCCACACTCGCTCAAGCTGTTTGCAGTGTTTTTTGGCTTTAGATAGAGACTCGTTGAACCAAGGTTTAGACTGCCCACGATTTTTCCTGGTCAGCTTAGCCGGGATACAACTATCCAGGCCTGATATCACCCAATCGTGGACTCGCGTATCAGCAGCCTCTATATCCTGTGGCAGTTGTGGCCTGTGGCTAGACCAATAAGCAGACAAACCACTGCTGTCTAGCTTCTGCCACGGTCGTTTCAGAACAGAGGTCGAGCAATACCCTCTCGGCTGACCCCGTCACCGCAGTGTGAAGACAACCAAAAAATGATCTGTACAACACTGTGGGACCGGAGGATAGACCTTCAGCAAGGCAAGGTTTGAAAAAAAAAAAGGATCTAGTAAATGCCCAGCGGCATGTGTGTGCTCATGCACCCACTGGGTCAATTGAAGAGCCTCTAGGTCAGCCAGGAAGCCTGCAATCTCTGTCTTTCCGCTGTTTTCGCAATGAAGATTCAAATCTCCTATAATGCTGAAATTCCCAGGTTGACTAGCGAACAACATGGCTTTGTTCACTAGGTCTTCCCTGAAAGCTCCAGATGGCCCAGGTGGACGAAAGATAAGAAAGCCTGAAATGGTGAGGTTGGGGTTCAGCGTAATTTTAAATAGGGCGCTTTCGCAGTCCGTCACGTTTTCCCTACTAAAACTGCAAGAGTAGACGTTTTTCATAATAATTGCAATCCTACCCCCCCGTTTCCCCAGTCTATTTAGGCTCTTCATAACAAATCCAGAAGGGAGAGCCAACCAAGATTCTGCAATGGAATCTTGGGTAAGCCACGTTTCCGTTAAAAAAAGGACATCAGGGGATTCATCCTCCAAAAGGTCGAAAACCTCAGCATGATGTTTAGCCAGGGATCGACAGTTCAGGCTCATGAACCTGAAATCCGTGTGGTCAGGAGGGCAGTGCTCCAACGCCTCCCCTGTGAGTTGAAACGAACAGATATTGCATTTAAGGGCACCATCTAGTGGATGCCATGGTAAAGACGGGCATTTGGATTGCATCCCTACCAACTCAGCATGCGAGTAGCTCTGGAGTGTAATAGGAGAAAGGGCAAGGGGTCTGGCAACTGGCGACGGCCTGGCGCGGACGGGCGCAGACGGGCTTGCCTTTGCGCGCCGCTGCGCGGTCACGTCAGTGCCCCCATAAGTACTGTTCAACCTTGAGCCACTAGAGCGCTAGCCGCGATTCCCCACAAGATGGCGGTCGCGCCTCCCAACTCCCACGAACCAGCTTCCCTCTTCACTCTTGGCGCTATCACACAAGCGAGACACCCCTGTAATGTCCCTCCAATACATAGCAGGAGAAAGCAATCTGGTAAGGAGAGTGGTTTTCAGTGTTTTCAGTCGCGATTAAAACAGCTTAAAATGCAAAATAGAAAAAAGTACATCTGCCTTACATACGCGCTCAGCAGTAAAAATGCGCTGCACTGACTCCCGGCTCACGCCTCAAGAGTCTTTAGTCCTTAAACTTATTAACGCTTGTTAAACCCTACGTTTGCCAGGGATTTCTTTCCAATCTCACTTTTACCTTTTTTCCCCACCCCAAGATCTTGATGAAAGGAGTTCTTCTTTTACCAAACAACGGTGCAGTTAGATAGTGCTTTTGAATCAGGGGGCTCAATGGTCCCATTAAATGTATTTCTTGAACCCCAAGAAATAGGGAGGACTTTGACTAATCTTGGGCCTTCGTTTTGAATAAGTTCCTCAAAAAGAAGAAGTTCAAGATGGTGACCCTCGTGCATATGTTTGTGGACTTACATTCTCAAGTCTAGCTGGTGTCCATGGAATTGCATCACATGTACTTTCATATTCAGACTCTTCCATTCTACAGAAAATAGCTTCATAATTTGCATCTGCAGCTTAACGTTTTACCGTTCAGACACCCACAGGGGTTTTCAAAAAGGTTCTGCAAGTGGTTGCAAAATTTCTTCACAGGCAAAAGATACACTCATACCTGTAGTTGTGTGACTGGCTTTTAAAGGGAACTGCTTGCAAGGCATGTTGAGCACTTTGACACTGCAATCACTCTTCTGCATGCTTTTTTTCTATTAATCAGGAGAAGTCAAAACTGGTGCTGTTGCAATCATTCAGGTTTATAGGTTCTGGTCTGGACATTGCAAATGAAGGCTTCTCCTTCGGAGGAGATGATAGTTCACCTTTAGGAGATGGTAACTCAGTTTTCCCTTTGAACAAATCAGTAGGCCACAATGATTCTCCGATTGCTGGGTCTAATGATGTCTTTCATGTTTCTAGTTTCTTATGCCTGGATTCTAACTCATCATCTTCAGTGGGTGTTACCCAGTCAATAGAATTAGGTCCTCAGTAGACTTCAGGATGTGTTGAGGCAGGTGGTGTACATTTACAAACAATCTCTTTATGGATCAGGGTTTCATCGTCCATGCCCCAAGTAACAACAATGACAGACGCCACCCTGTCTGGGTGGGCAGCACATCTGAATAATTTGACCTTCAGTGCTCTTGGTTCCTAAAGGAAACCAGGTTACATATAAATGTGAGTTCAGAGCACTTCGGTTGGCTCTAAGAGCTTTCCAGCTAGCCGTGGCAGAAGAGCAAGCACACATTTTAACCAATGCTGCTGGTGCAATGTATTACCAAAACCAACAGGGAGAAACAGCTAATTTCTTCTTTGTCAAGAAGCTGTAGCTGTAGCCCATTGAGTTTTAACATGCAGCTTGAGTTATTAGCAATTCATTTGACAGGGAAGGAGAATTTGACATTGGATTTCTTGAGTCACTTTGTTATACTAAATCACGAATAGTTACTTTAACATCAAGTAGCTGATCAAGGGTTTGCTCTTTGGGAAGTGCCAAATGTAGTTCTGTTTGCAACAAGCAGCGCAATCCAGTTTGCTCAAAGATAAATTCATCCCAGACACTAGGGAATGTGTTCATGGATCCAAGATTCTATTGACCTGGGGCCAGATATACGACCTAGAAGTGCATGTGCCAATGGAATTGCGAGTCGCAATTAGGAAAGGGTCGTTCCCTTCCTATTTGTATCCACAATTCAATGTACAAATGTTTTGTGACCGCAATTGCAGTCGCAAAACACTCACAAATTACTACCCTCTTCAAGAGAGTGGTAATGCAGTCGCAATTTGGAAGGGGTCCCCAGGGGACCCCTTCCACTTTGTGATTGACTCTAAAAATATTTTCTAAGGGCAGGCAGTGGTCCCAGGGACCACTACCTGCCCTTAAAAATTAAACAAAAACGTTTCATTTTTTATTTTTAAATGCATCCCATTTTCCTTTAAAGCAAACGGGCTGCATTTAAGAAAAAAAACTGCTTTATTTGAAAGCAGTCCCAGACATGGTGGTCTGCTGAGCCCAGCAGGCCACCATATCTGGGAGGGCCTGCCAGTCCCAATGGGGTCGCAAATTGCGAGAGGCTCATTAATATTCATGAGTCTCTCTATTTGCGACCCCATTGGGAATCGCTAACAGTGTCTCTGACACTGTTGTATGTGGATTTAGCGCCTCGCAATTTGCGACTCGCAATTTGTCACAAATTGTGAGGCGCTAAATCCAATAGTTGTACATCTGGCCCATAGTCCCTACAATAAGCCTTATCAACATACACATGATTCCTTCTGTCCTTCGGGTTGCAAAAGACCAGAGTCATTTTAATGGTCCTGGAGAGGGCCAGGAGACCATGACTACTTGGAAGATTTATTCTTGGAGTGTGTTAGCTTTAGAATCTTGGTGTAAAGTCAAGTCTGTAGATCCTTTTGAAAGGGATGTTAATGTTCTTCTTCAATCTGCTGTACAGTTGCCAAAGAGGCTATTTGGCTTCTTTGTTTGGTCCACATAAAACTTTGCCTTTCAGCATGGGTCGTTGGTCGATTATTGAAAGGTCTTCCGTATGTATTCTGTCCTGCATCTTTTGTGGTCTGTGGGGGGGATTTTAATCCAATAGTCGCTTACCTAATGGAACAACCATTTGAACATGTACATTCTTCTTGTTAGAAATTGTGTTGTTGGTTGACTGGGTTATGAGCCTTGGTCAAGCAGCAACCGCAATCCTAGTCACGGTAGGAGGCAGGCAGACTCTAAATTAACCTGTGCTCACCCTCTTGTAGCCTTGCTCAGAGCAGTCAGGCTAAACTTAGAGGCAATGTGTAAAGGATTTGTGCAATACTTTAAACACCACAGAAAAAGGTCCCATGCTAGGTTTAAAAAAATAGAGTAGACTTTAATAAATAAACTAGACCAAAACAACAAAAATTCAATTAGTAGAACAGGAGATATTGAATCTGAAAGTTTAAAGGGAAAAATAGCGCCAAAAAGCACAAAGCGCTATTGAGGGATATCTGGCTACACTGGACCAAGACAAAGTCACAAATTCAGGCTGACCACGATGGAGCTCTAGCCAGCTACATGGACCCAGGCCTGCTGCTCAAAGTACCTTAAATCCTGGTTGCAGAGTTTTTTGTGGAACCGTGTCAAAGATCCATCACGCAGCAGAGATGATGCATTGGTTTCAAGATGCGATAAGGCTGCGGTGTGAAGTCCTGATGCATCGATGTCGAGGATGATGTCAAGGATCCTGTGGACAAGGCTTGCTATGTGAAATGCTGTGTCAATAATGCAAGGCGCAGTCGAAGCGATGCGTCAGTTCTGATGATTGGAGTTTCTTCATTGTCGTTGAAGCTTCCATCGACAATGGATGAGCTGAGCTACACAAAGTCCAACTGGCACCTACACCCAGTCATGTGATCAGAGACAGGCTGCAGGTACCAAATGGCTAAAGCAAGAAAATGCCAACTTTCTGAAAGAGGCCTTTTCAGAATTGCAATTACATATCCGACTTCACACTAAGTTTGGATTTTAAATTGGCATTCAGGAGGCACCAGACTTGAAGGGTTTATCTCTTACCAATTAGAAATTACACTTATAAAATGTAATAAGGTAGTCCCAATGTTATTCTATGGGAGAGATAGGCCTTGTTGTAGTAAAAAACGACTTTTGAGAGTTTTTCACTACTAGGACACATAAAACATAAAAGTACATGCCCTGCATTTTAAATACATTGCACCCTGCCCTCAGGGTTGTCAAGGGGCTACCTCAAGGGTGATTTATATGTATAAAAAGAGAAGGCTTGGGCTTGGTAAAAAGTATATATTGCCAAGTCGAAATGGCAGTTTAAGCTGCATACACAGGCTCTGCAATGGCAGGTCTTAGCCACGGATAAAGGTCTACTTAAGTGGGTGGCACAATCAGTGCTGCAGGCTCACTAGTATACTTACAGGGCCTGGGCACATATAGTGCACTTTACTAAGGACGTATAAGTAAATTAAAAATGCCAATTTTGGACAACCAAATGTTCCCATGTGTTAAGCAGAGAGCACATGCACTTTAGCACTAGTTAGCAGTGGTAAAGTGCTTACAGTCCTGAGGCCAGGAAAGCAAATTCAGCAAAAGGTGGGAGACTAAGGCAAAAGGTTTGGGGGTGACCCTGCAGAAAACGCCATTTCCAACACATGTGAGTTGATATTTTCTTCTTGGAAGATGGCTTTTTTGCTGGCTATAACATCAGCCTGATGAGTAGCTGACTTTGCCACCTTCTCTTCCCTTTACATTTTTTCAAATGAGAGGGGTATTTTTGAGAGTTAAAATGACTACTTTTGCCCAAGATAGTTTCTGAATTTCATATGCATCAAATCATTTCTGTATTTTCTTTCTTTCCACTTCCTTATCGTACCAAACCATTACATTCACAGCAATAAGAATTTTGCAGTGGATGACAGTTTGTGGCTTTCTCTGGTTTCCAGCATGGTAGGGTGATCCAAAAACACACTATCTCCAGGTGGGTGTCTTTAGTGATGGCTCAGTGTTATGTATTGGCAAATGAACGTGCACGGCCAGTTTCAGGGGTCGTTCTACAAAGAGCAATGTAACTTCTACTGCTCTTTTGAGTTGAGTCCCATTTCAGGATATATGTAATGCAGTCACTTGGTCAATCGTTCATTCTTTTTCTAAATATTAATATATCATTTCTGACAAGAAGAAATGTTCTAGATTTGGTACAGCAAGTCTGCATTCTACCCTCTTATGATAGGATGCAGAGGATCCTGCCTCCTATGTACTACTTTGGAAGGGTTCAGTTAAGGAGTGTGCAAAATTGGTAGTGCTCTTTCTCATGCAAACACCCCCACAGATTCCTTATGATTTGGCCACCGTTCTTTGTGGGATCTATTTTTCTGTCTGTACTGGATGCCTCCTAGTACCAGTGTCAGGGAACGGCTTTGAAAAAATATCTGGATCCACTCTTTTGCCTGGTATAAGGTTCACTTAGATGGTTTGCATGAGCTCTGTAGTCATCAGAATGTTTTCAAAGGTAAGTAACTTGTTCATTAACAAAGTTTGAAGAACCTGAACAGAAAAGGTAGACATTAGGCACTGTTACAGACAATGGGTCAGATATACCAAGTTTTAATGTAGCACTGCGTTGTGTGAAGATGAGAGAGCAGAACAGCACAATATCTATTGATTCACTTCTGCGAGTTGCAACGTGGCGTGGGGCCTGTGATACACCTTCCTTCAGAGTCCTCACTAGTTGGAAGGTGGGTTCTTCTTAGGGGTGGGCAGAAGTTGCAGAGCTTCACTCCGCCGAATTTCGCAGAGTTCCATAAAAACTCCTTGAGATTCTGCGGAGATGCGCCAACGGGTGGAAAATATGCTGCTCACCCTGCTCACACTGCAATTTAGAGCTGGTAATGCGAGCAGCTTTAAAAAATATTTGCCAACGGCACCATCCGTTGTGCAAGAGCAAACAGTCATTTGAGTCGATTTCGCTGCCACTCGAGGAAAAACTCTACTTGAGCGGCAGCAAATCTACTGGAGAGGCTGCCCTCTGACCACAACCAACAACAACCACACGTTAGAAAATTACTGTAGGGGATGACAAATCCTGCTTGCGCTCACCAGCTCAAATTTTCCTGAGCCTTGCAGGAGAGAAATTCCACCAAACAGCGATTGGCAGAATAGACCAGAACTCCACCTAAAAAGTAACGCAAAGTGACCAAAATTCTGCGGGCAGAATGAGACATTTCAACCACCCCTAGTTCTTCTATCATTCACACCGGTACCGAACCAACAAACATGGAAGTGGAATTGTCATCATCTATAAGTACACCATCTGCTGCACAACCCCCTTAGACAACTCAACCCCGATAATGGAGCATTTCAACTTCCAAATTCACATAGATGGAAAAAGCACCATCTGAGGCGCCCTTGCCTACAGACCACCAGGACCATGGCCCAGAATCTCCAATGCCATCCTCGACCTAATAGCACCAATCGCCATCGACTCTGAACACTACATCTTCCTGTGGGATCTTAACTTCCACCTCGATGACCCCAGCGATACCAACGTGAGCGACCCCCTAGAAAACATGAGCAACATCAGCCTCAAGCAACTTGTTACTGACCCTACCCCCTTCTCAGGAAACACTCTTGAGCCCATTTTCACTTCAAGTGACAGAGTCAAGTGCAACCACGTCTCACCGCTCACTTGGACCAACCATACAGACGCCACTTCACCAGCTCAGGACCCACCAACACTGGCCCCATGCCTACCAGCTCCACATGCAGAAACTGGAAAAGGTATTAAAAGACCAATGGGACAACACTCTGACTCTCACCTCTCAGACCCAACATCCAACCTAGAACCGACTGCTTAAAACTTCTCTCAATGGATCACAGAATGCACCAACAAAATCGCCAGCGCCAAACCAGCCAAATCAAAAATACCTGCCAGAAGAGTTGCATCGTGGATCTGAAAACCACCAAACGCATCTGCCAGCAACTAGCAAGGAAGTGGCACACCAAAAAAGAGACTACGACCCTGTGGGTGCCGGAATGAAGGTAAGTCCTTAGGTGGCATGTTTCCCCATTGACTGGGCTGTTCATAGATCACCACACTCCAACAATGGGGTACGTGGTGCACAAGGCATATCCTCACATATGTCTTGCATATGTGTACATATCACTTGTTTCCTGTGATTTTGCATGCACTTGCTGTGACATATTCTGGGGTATGTGCACTGACATAGATGAGACCTCCGCAGTAGCAACGGTTTGCCTCGTAATACGGCGGGGGGAACTTTCCTGGCCTCGGTGGTCGGAATCGGATCGCGGCTATGCCAGTCAGATAGTCGGTCCGACTGGCATTATAATCAGGCTCTAAGTATGATGACAATGATGACAAACAGGATGGTGGCACTTAAAGAGTCCCTACTCCAGGGGATGTCTGCATTTAGTATGACTATGTCAAATTGGAAGAAAATGGTTGCCTGTGGTATTGTAGGTGCAGGAAATACTACCCAGAACCCAGTCAATATAGCAGCCCTCAATCTCCTGTGATCTAATTGCCATTGATCCTATTTGCATTTCTGAAAAAGCATAGGGCAGGATTTATACCAAATTTTTCCTCCTCCTATGCTCTCTTATGAGTCAGTGCAAATGCCACCTATCACAGCTGCCCTGCCACAGCCCCTTTTGCTACAACATGTTTTATCTTCAGTTTCTCCATCACTGCTTTAACCTGCATCATCTCCTCCATCAATTTCTTATCATCACCAGTACAACCTCCATCCACACCTGTTCAATCTCAAAGCCAACAACAGGAGGATTTGGACAAAAATGGTGATAACGTTGATGACCATGATGAAAAATGTGAATGTTCTGGTAATGTTACCCAAGATCCACCTGATGACTGAGCAGTTACTGTTCACTTTCAGAGATGCAAAATGGGACACCTAGGCAGTAGGCACCGGTCATGCGCAACCAGATGACCGCAGTTGGCACTTAACGCTTTTTTTGTGCTTTTTTCCTGTAAAAAACTTAGGGCCCGATTATGAGTTTGATGGTGCAGCGGTGGATCGGCCCCACCGCTGCACTGCCAAATCTGTGTGAGAACCACCTGCTGTATAATTACTTTTTTATGCATTGGCTGTCATTTCCTTTACCTTTCCCATGGCGGTGTCTAAAAAATAGGCCCGTAAGCCGGCCGTAGCACAAGTTCCCATAGGGAAATGGGAGGTTGTGTTCATCCCTGCACTGCATGGCAGGGACCTCACGGTGCCTGCCACATGGTGCAGGGATCAACAAGGGGGCACCATAGGTGCCCTCTCGGCCCCCAACTGGAGGCCCTGCTAGGGGCCCCCACACACGCTTTCCATCAGACTTTCCATGTCGGAAAGCCCAGCATGAAAAGCCTGCCGGAAACCGTGCACAGTAATCCAGACGGCTCAAAGAGCCTGTCGAATCCAGCTGGAATGACTGGTCAGTTTCATCTTCCGATTGCCTAAATTTAAATTAGGCGGTCAGAAGTGAAACCGACGATCTTGGTTGGAAATCCTAAACCTGAGGAAAGCCTCAGACCATGCCAGGCAA
Source organism: Triturus cristatus (assembly GCF_964204655.1). Classification (NCBI taxonomy): domain Eukaryota; kingdom Metazoa; phylum Chordata; class Amphibia; order Caudata; family Salamandridae; genus Triturus; species Triturus cristatus. Next base: position 667,173,450 of record NC_140583.1, read on the forward strand.
CATAATTCATGTACAGCGAACCAGTGCTTCATAGCCTAAAATTGCTTTTTTCAAAGTTCTTTCGAAAACTTGTGTTAAATTCCAATAATCCATCAAGCAGTAGTGCTTTGCTTTCAATAGGAAGTGACCTAAAGATGTTATAGTAATGTTAGTCACTGTTTGCTTGCCGGTATATGTCTATATGTTTTTGTTATCAGTTTTTAATTTGGGGTTTTCTGTGCATTATTGTTTTTCTGTTCATTGTCTTTTTCAGTTCATTGTTTTTTTGCTCTCTTGATCTTGAAATTAATCTGGGTGGGGTAATTCAAATTTTTGTTCAAATTGTAGTAATAAAATTGAAAACTGTGATCATTGAATCTGTTAATGGAACTGATTTTTGTATCCAGAGCGACTGTATTTCAATTTTTGTAGTAATAAAATTGAAAACTTTGATCATTGAATCTGTTTATGGAACTGATTTTTGTATCCAGAACGACTGTATTTCATTTTTTTGTTAAGGGGCTGTTGTCTCTAGAATTACTAAAGTACCCTTTGTACCCTTGGTCTCTTTGGGTTTCCCTTGTGTACATATACTTTCAGAAAAACTAAACACTATCAATATGAGCAGCTTTTCTTGACCTTTGACGAGGCTAAGAAAGACAAAGAACAAAGATGGTGTAATTGTTCGAGCACCAAACAGGTAAGCTCATCATAAGATCAATTATTAATGGATGCTTAAACTTCAGAGGCTTGATATGTGCCATATGAAAGGTTGATTACCTATCTATTATATTGAATAACAGTATTCTGTTGACAGATATAACTACTACATTATAGATCAATGAAGCAGTCTCTTCTGGTGCCTAGTAGAGTATTGATCCTAGATCCCTCCCCACTCCTGGCTCTTCTGGGCAATGTTTCGTCCATCCCAAAGAACCTCCGTAGATTCTCTGCCATTGCTTTATTACTGGCAAAGAGAGAAACTACACTTCGCTGGGGCACTGCAATACACCCGACCACTAAAGCCTGGCTCCAAAGTATGATACAATGGGACCTAACGAATGAAGTTTACTCCTCATTACAACCCCTTTTGATCGAACTAATGATATTTGGCAGCCTCTCCGATACTACTTGCTATCTATGGAACCCAACTCCCCGGACTCAGCCCCTCACTCACCTGCTAGTACACCCTCTTTATGTCACACTAATCAAGACAGCATTGTATAAGCCTGATTCTACCTCCCCTTATGCTCTCCCTATTATTGCCTCTCCTTTCATTGATCAATTCATTGTCAAGTATTATTTTTACATGCTTGTGGCACTCTTCCTCTGTATAACTGAGTGAAGTCATGATCATATTTTGTTTGACACAATGTTGAATGTCTCATTTTTCTTTTTTAGGTCTCCCGAGCCAAAGGCTCGAAGAGACATTTTATATCTGGGCTTTTTGAAAGTGCTGCCGTAGCCTAAAGCTACAGTGCATGTGCGCGGGCGCGCGCGCCGCGCTTACTTTCACTTTCGCGGCCGCTTTGATCGCGATCGCGATCACTTTCAATTTCGCGGCCACACGGCCGCTTTGCTGCGCAGACCCAGCCTCCTCTGCCGGCACACCCACAACTGGCAACATTACTAGCGCTTGTTTCCTCGCCCTTTCATGTTGACATCTTCCACGCTGCTCTGACTTGAGGCAGTTCCTAGAGTGGCTGCACTAGCTCCTGGATGCGCGTGCCCGACGGTCCATGCAGTGCGCGTGGTGACAGATTTTATATGCAAAATTACCGCAGGCCGTCGATCTTGTCCGCATTGGCACCCGACTACACCCGCCTGCCTCGTTTATCTCGCCTGTTTACCAGTGCATAAGCACATAAAAAGATCAAGTGGGTATTTTACAATCATCCCAAAAAGACCACCACCCACTTTTTTTTATTGGCCTGTACCTTTCTTTTGATGTTCAACATCGATTTTATTTATATTGTTTCTCACCTAGGTTAAGTACAAGCAACGAAGGCTCGGTGATTCCGATCTCTGACACACTCTGCACTGAAGGGGTAAAGACAGCGCTTCATCTTTAAATATGACAGTTAAAATTAATGCTTCAGAATAACGTGTGATTTACAGCAACTGCGCTTTTAAACAGCCATTTGCTTGTTTATTACTACAATGCAAAGGCCAGATTTGAGTTTATCACAGTGCACCAAAATGGACACGATGAAAACACTGTCAGAGATTGCACATAATCACTTTCCATGGGAAAACAACTCTTAATAGTTCTAGCTCTCTTAAATGTGATTTTACCATAGGGCACATATTCAACCCCTTGCGTCCAGGTTGTGGTTGAATGCCTCTTGTTAAAACAAGTACACATGAAAAAATACCATGGCATAAACCACAGGGAGATCATGAGACACACGAGTCATGGCCCCTCCCCACACATAACAATGGTAATAAGCAGCATATTACATTTATTACACATATACATATGTATATGCTGTATATGTAGCAGCTGAATTTAGGAGATGGGTGAATTGAATGTGGGGCTTGTCACATACGAATGCTGCCTTATTGTAATTCTACTTACCACTTTTTTTCTCACCCTACACTTTCTGTCTCTTAATTTCACTGTTGCAGATTATTTTTCATACCAGCTTTCTCCCTTTGTCACTCTTTCGCTGTCTTTTTCTTCCTTCTTTCTCCCTTTTCTACCTTCCTCTTTCTTGTTCTGGATCTAATCATGAACAAGCATTGGCATAGCCACTATGTCTCGCCTTTGGGACCTTATAAGTGTTTAGCCATGCAACAGTTGTTGTTGCACCGAGGATATTGTGCGGCATAACTAAATACTTATAAGGTCCCAAAAGCGAGACCTATTGGCTATGCCAATGCTTGTTCTGTATTATGTTTGTGAAAAATCACTAAATAAAGATAAAACATAGAGTATTGATGGATTGTTGGAATATAAAACAAGCTTTCTGAAGAACTTTAAAAAAAGCTATTTTAGGCTGTGAAACACTGGTTGGCTGTACATTAATTATGTTCACTGGCATGGATTAAATGTAATGAATTAAAACATCCTTGTTGAAAAAATTAAAATGGAAAATACTACTTAGGGCCCGATTCCGATCTCGTTCGTAAAGCATTCCAAACTGATCGGCTCTGGAATGGTTTCTGAACGACTCGCCAACGAGCTCACTGAACAACAAAATACAATGCATTGCATGTTAAACTCCAACAGAGTCGTACGGAATGCAATCCATTCGACCGAACCGTCCGGAAACAGGCCTGATGCAACTGACTCATTCGGAAGTGCTCAAGAATAGCATTCCAGTTATGAATCAGACGATGCATCCGATGTGGTTTCGGAACCGTGTCAGTCTGTGTACCAAAGTTCAAGTGGGACACGTCAAAAATAGTCAAAACAACCATTGCCAATGACCCCCCAAAAAAATGCCACACCCACCAATCTGCCTATATAAAGGGCCAAAAACATGTCCATGATCCTTTGCTACAACACAGCTGCTGCTAGTTCACTGGATTTGCCACACATTCCATGCTCTCCACTTCATGCACTCACACTTCACCCACCACACAACTTTCACTGATTTTTGTTTGGTTACAACAACTCTCACAAACACACTCTTTTTCTCATTCACAATCACAATCGCCCTCACCTTCACACTCACCCTCACCTTCACCTTCACACCCACCCTCACCATGGCCCAAGGAAGCAGCCACGTTTCACAGAGAAGGAGTTGGAAGTGCTTGTAGATGATATAGTCAGAGTAGAGCCACAATTATTTGGGAACCTAGTCCAGCAGATCCCCCTATTCCAGAGAAATAGGATGTGGGACAGGATAGTCAACTAGGTGAATGCTCAAGCACCTTGCCTGTGCACAATGGTGTGCGAAGGAGGGTCAAGAAACTGCTGCCCAGGGAACACGCCCAAAGCCAGCATACTGGCGGTGGCCCTCCTGCATCACCTGTGCACTTCACTTCCTGGGAGGAGAAGGTGCGTGCCATCATTTCGCCGGAGAGCGTCTCTGGACTACCAGAAGCATCAGAGTCTGGTAAGTACCTACTACACATTCAAACAAAGTTACCAATTACACCTCCATAGACATCACTGTAAAGAATACAGTTAAACAAATGACTGTTTTAATATAGAAAAAAAATAGTCAATGAGCATGTGATGTCTATGTCATATTGATAACAAATATACCTGCAATGAAAATGCACCAACCTATTAACATATACAAACTCACACAAAGGCTTTGTGCTCCAAACAACATGCACCAGTATCAGACATCTAGCCAGTACTTTTCCACTTACTCACAGGAGAGCTGAGCCACAGGTAGGCTGTTTAGGATGACTGGGAAGGTGGGTGTGGGCACATGCCTGATGGGTGTTGTAGTCACAGCAAACACTCCTCCTCACACACATCCCAAACAGGCCCACTGGAACTATGGGGTATATGTACAAGAATTGCCGCTAACTCATGCTAATGTTAGCGGCAATTTTCTTACCGCTGCGTACCGCTGAAAACTATCACCATGGTGCCGATGTATTTGCATTACGTCGCTACATGTCGACAGTTTCTTATCATGGCAGTTATTATTGACATTAAGACCTACGTCATAGCGATAAAAATCATGCCGCCAACATGAAAAAAGTGACGGCTGGCCAATCAGCGGTCAGAAAACGCACTCCACTTTTTTCATGTTTCTCTTGAAAAATAAACTACAAAAAGCCTGCGAAGTGCCCAAAACACAAAATAAAACAAAAAACGCTTAGAAGAAACATGGAGGAAGCTGGACCCAGTAATGCAGGAGAGAACAAGCCCCTAACCCCTCAAACAGCCAGGAGGGCCAGCCAGAGACCCAGGGGAAGAGAAAGAGGATAACCAGGTTCAGTCAGAAGGAAAATGAAATTCTGATTGTTGAGGTGACAGACAAACAACACCAGCTTTTTGTCAGCTCCACGGTGTCATTGGGGACCAAAAATGCAATATGACAGTCCATTGTAGCCAAGGTGAATGCTGAGCAGAGGTCAAGAGGACAGTGCTCGACTGCAAAGAAGCGTTGGCATGATGCTAAGCACAAGACCAATCAGAAACTGTCCAACAATCGCCAGGCAGCTCTGCAGACCGGAGGTGGGAGTCCAGCGCCACAGGAGGAGCTGGATGCCTTGGAGGAACAGGTGTCGGTGGTCATCTGAGAGGAGTCAGTGGTAGGAGTCCAGGGACAGGATAGTGCTGAACATGAACAGCTACATCAGCAACAGGGTAAGTAACAACTAGCGACTGGGGGTTGTGTGGAGTGGTCACTAATGTTACTCATGTCCAACTAAATATCCCTTAGTACACACCAACACTGACTGCAAATCTATTTCCAGACACATTGGTCACTGGGGTATAGAAACATGTCACCTTAGTTGTTGAATACATATAAAGACACATAATGGTGCTGTCACTGACCTGGAATTCTGCACAAAAAATATTTTATTATAGAACCAAAATAATATACTTTAGTCTACACCATAAGGGCAACATGAACAAGCAAAGGGGCATATTGACTGGAGAGGTTGCAGAGTGTCGCAGCCCCTTTAACCTCCCAGCTCCATGCATGGAAACCAGTCCTTGGGGAAAGTCAACAGTAGCAGTGAACAAATGCATAGGCGGTCATGTCTGTAAACATCCTTACACAAACAAAGGCATCCGATCAGCCTTAGCAGAACTGCATGTGTCATCCTTGTGTCCATCAGAGCGGCATATTTCTAAGCACCCATCCCCATCCCAATACCAATATCACTTGCTGGCTTACCATCACTTACAAGCTACTATAAACCGCTGCCATGTAACCAAGGCCCACATACACACTTCATGTGGTGGGAAAGGTGAGGGTAATGGGTGTTTGTTAGACCTGGCACCATTGGCGTGGGTCTCCCTTCCATTTTTTGCTGTTGCAGCCTGTATTTTTGCTATATGTTTTGCTGTTCTAGAAGCTTTGGGCACAGTGCCACTGCTATTCAGTGCCACAGTGCAAGTGCTCCCTATTGTAAAGTATTGTATTGGATTAGTGACTCCATGATTGGTTCATTTGATTTACTTGTCAAACACTAGTACAGTGCACCATGTGTGTCCAGGGCCTGTAAATCAAATGCTGCTGTTGGGCTTGCAGCACTGGTTGTGCCACCCACAGAAGCAGCTTGTAAAATGTAACTCAGACCTGCCATTGCAGAGCCTGTGTGCAGCCTGGGGCTGCCATGTCGACTTGGCAAGTGCACCCACTTGCCAGTCCCTAAAACTTCCCTTTTCTACATATTAGTCCCCCCTAAGTTAGGCCCAAGGGCAGGGTGCATTGTATGTAAAAGGTAGGACATGCCCTGATGTGTGTAGCATGTCCTGATAGTGAATTACAGGCAATTTCGTTTTTCACTATTGTAAGGCTACCTGTTCCCATAGGCCAGAATGGGCCGTTTGATTCTAACATCTTATAATCCTAACTGACTCAGGGAACTAGGTAGAAATTTGAGTTTAGTATGCCTGAACTCAAAATGATAAAATACATATTTTAGTGAAGTTGGTTTTAACACTCTGTGTTTGAAAATACCACTTTTAGAAAACAGGTATTTTTTTGCCTAACCATCCAAGCCTGCCTCTGCTAGGTTGTGTATTACATGTCTGGTTTGTGAGTGACAGGGGCTGGGGGGCTCCAGGAGACAAGGTGAGTCATCACAAGGCTGAATAGACCTATCTGCATGAGGAAGTGGTGGTAGGAGTAGCACCTGGGCCTGAATAGGGCTGTGCCTGCCTTCCACAATGCTGGCTCCACCTCCTGTGGTGTGTCTGATGACCCTGGCCCACACTGACAAAGGAAGAAGTTGTGCACTAGCAGAATGCACCCAGAACTGGTTTGGACTAGGTACAGACACTCTCTGCCTTCAGAGACAAAGGATTTGTGTGTATAAAAAGGGGGACCTAGACCCCAGAACTTTAGATCACTTCTGGGAATCAAGATGACCCTTTGCCAAGGAGAAGAACCAAGGAAGCTGAAGCAGGAGACTGCCCCTGTGCTGTGCTGTTGGGGTTGGCCTGCAGTGGTGACTTTATTTGCCAAGAAAAGTAGAAAAGGAACTTTGTGTGTACTTTTGCAATCTTGAAGAAGGATCTCCAAGGGCTTGAACTCTACTTGCCTCCTGCCTGAAGTCTCAGGGATACAAGACTTCACCACCAGCTCCCCTGAATTCCCTTGCTGTGGAATTCTGCTTGCAGAGAGGTGCCTACTGTTGTTTGGGCCCTCTGAGAAGACTGTGAGTCGCTGGGAGCTGGAAGCACGACGCAACAAGGAGAAGCGTGTCGCCGCCGCAGCAGTTGCCGTCACATCGCCGAAGAAGCGTGCCACCGCTGTAGCTGTTCGCCGGCGCATCATCGACAAAGCGCGTCGCATCACCGGAGAAGCGTGTCACCACCGTAGACGTTGCTGTCGCATCACCGGAGAAGCGTGTCGCAGGGCCTGTCGTGGCCCAGAAGTTACTGAGCTCGCCGCACAGCCGTCGGGCGTGCACGCATCGCATCCAACAATGTCACATCGCATCGAGACGCCATTTTCTCGCATCGCACCGTATTGTTGCATCGCATCGTGGTGCCATCTTGTTGCATTGCACTGGATCACAGTAGGAAACAGACGCATCACCACCTCTCCGGTAAGGAACCGACGCATCACCTCCCCTGCGCTGCAGTAAGGAACCAGCACATCACCTCCCCCGAAACAAGGAACCGACGCATCACCTTCCCTGCGACCCTTTTGTTTGTATTGCGTGACGCATTCAAGGTACTTTGAGAGTAAAGTGTTGCATTTACCATCTACATTAAACTAAGCTATTTCCTACCATTTTAAAGTCTATTTTTGATTACAGTATTGAGAATTTTTGTCGTTTGGTCTTGTGTTAAGTCTAGGAAAGATTACTTATGCTTCTAAACTGGTGTGGTGTCCATTTATATTGTGTTCACTGTATTATTGTATGTGTTCACAAATGCTTTACACACTGCCTCTGAGATAAGCCTGTCTGCACGTGCCAAGCTACCAAGGGGGTGAGCAGGGGTTATTTTAGAAGTGTACCCCCTTACCCTGACTAGAAGCAAGGGTCCCTATTTGGTCAAAGGTACCTACCTCTCCCAACTAGTGACCCCTAGTTCTAACAGTGTTGTGTTGGGTGTCCCCACTGCAACACCCATAGAAAACATGCTGCCCTATACTCACAAGGGTTAAGACAATAGGAGGCTAGCAAGAAAGGTATGCAAGGAAAAACCTGATCTCTAATATGCAAATATATATAAAATCTTAATTTCCCAATGCTTTTGATCTTTCCATGTGTACTGCATCGTGCAGTACCATACTTGAGACACACATACAACAGCATCTCCCCTTTACATTGCAGAGGGAGAAACATCACCTCCTATACAGCAGCCTGTCCCACTCTTCAATGATGAAGATGAAGACATCTCAACTATCGACCAGGACACCCTCCAAGAGCTGCTCAACACTATTGGCAGCCCATCTCCGGAATCGGGGACAGCCAGTAGCGTCGTGGAAGCTCCACCCCCTGTGCAAAATACCCAGCTGCAAGCACCTACCACCACAGCTGTCTCCCAGGACCTTGAGCACCCACTTCTAACATTTCAACATCGTGCGGTAGGGGTCCAGCAAGAGATGCTGGTCAGGTGCGGGTGGGGTTTGACAGCCTGGCGGACAAACTAGATGGGGTCCATGGGTGTCTCAGTCTCATTAGGGACCACCTAGAGTCCATCACAGGCACCCACAGTCCGCTCCATGCTCTCCAGCATTCCAAGGCTGACATCGCTGGGGTACTTACTCAGAGACAAGGAGTTGCGTGAAATGAGAAAGATCATGGAGGACATGGAGTGGATGCAAGCCTCACACTTGGCAGCCATGGCTGCATACCACAGAGACGTTGCTGGAGTCTTGCAAGCCCAGCAGCTGACCATCACTGCAGTGATGCCTCATCATTTGGTACAGATGAATGCTGCTGCTACTTCCACATCCACCTCTTACCCCCTGATGTGTCAGAGCCTCAGAGTGCTCCAGCCAATACACCATCATGCACACTGGAGGCACATGACACATCAGAGGAGGAAGATTTGGATGAATCCACATTCCTGCGAAAAAGTCAGCAGTAGCATTCGTCTGGGCCAAATTGACAGTTTCTGCTTGGATCTGTACTTACCATCATGCCTCAGAACAACAGCTTCCACTGTCCTATGAACGACTTTTCTACACTCACCTTGGTCTTCAATAGTTCTGCCAGTTTTGGCATTGTTCCCAATGATACTGCAATCAGCCGGCTGACTGAACTCTGCCTCTCCCTCAACATGTCTCTGGACGTTACCCCAAAGGACTCTGTCTGGCCCTCCACTGGGCATTTATACAATATGGAGCTTGAATGTCTAATTTCTGGGCCTGTCTTCTCCAAATGTGAATGCACATGTAAATAAAAAAAACTAAAGCCACACAGATGTGCGTTGCCTATGACCATTCTAGTATAACCACTAATACCATCAATTCAGTCTACCTTTACATAATAGATTTGATATACCCCCGTCTCTGGAAGATATAGATTGACTCACCCCCACAGCTAGTCCCGTAGTTCAAAGTAGGACAATAGAAACTAATTTGCCCAGTTCAAAATTGGTATTTATGGACCCAAAGGAGCCTAACCAAAATGTTAAAAGCCCCACTGAAGTCTCAGGGGAGATTTCTACTCCCCAGTGTATGGGGTCATCCGGTGATGCCCAGCCTGATAGAGCAGTAGCTGAGGATCACATTGCACCTGGCATTAATAAGCAGGGACTCTTACCAACTATTGCAGACACTCACCCTGCACACCCCATACTTAATAATGCTTCCCATCCAAATGTTCTCACTGTTGACAGTGTCCACACCGAGTGTGTAACTAAGGGTGATCCCAGGTCTAGCCTATTGAACATGCTTCCATGGAATGTGGGAGGTTTAATTTCTAAATTGTCCAACCCTGACTGGCTTAAATTCATTTATGATTTTGATATCCTATGCCTGCAGGAAACATGGGCAGTTGAAACCCTACACTTTAATGGGTTTAGAACAGTTTTGTACCCTGGCTGTGCCCTCCAGTCATGGGAGGAACAAGGGCAGTTTATGCACTTTTATATCTCACAGGCTGAAGTAAGTAGTGTGGCCCTGGTGGTATCTAATACCTACTATCAGGTACTAAAAATTCACATTGATAAATCTCACTGCACCGTCCTTTTAAAATTTTTATAACAACATTCCCGCCTTGTGTATGAGGGAAGTTATAAGGCAGCTGCAGGAGGACCTGGACATTGCCCATAGGAATACAAATAAAGACCTCTGCATAATTTGGGGAGGGGATTTTAATGTGGGCCCTTGCATTTATGCGGATTGGGGACATTGTGGATTATCATCAGATGACGATACAGACATCTCTCATTTTTCACATTCCCCAGCCGGGGAAATGCTAAACTCGATTAAATATTCTATGGACAGGGTTTTGTAAACGACCTCTGCTCACCACCCATATCGTTTTGTAGTACTTTTAATCAAGGTCAAATAATGCTTTATTCGAGTGATTAGTCATAAAAGCAGGACAAACACTCATAGTTAAAATGCAGTTGAAATACAATCGATTAAAATCAAATAATACAATATTAAATCAACTAAGGTACATTCATTTGCAGACAATTTCCCATAATACCTGTTTAACAAAAAATATGATAAAATACAGATACATCTTAAAAATTTAGCCAACATATAAAACTAATTATCTAAAATTAATTAATGATAATATCCATGGGAAACATTTTCAAACAGAGAATAGTTAAATAACTAGCAGTCTCTGCCTGATCGCCCATGCCCATCCCATATATTTAGCGGTGGCAATTAATATCCAAGTAACTGGGCTTGTGCATATAATACGCAGAGCAACAGAGCTGCAGGTAGTCCCAAGATTCCTGCACATAGGTGATAACCAAACACGTCTTGGCTCACAATAAGCCTGACAGACGAACAGAAAATGGCCAAGAGTTTCTTTTCCCTGCCCGCATACCAGACAAGAGTCACACCCCCCTTCTACCCATTTTGATGTGAAGGACCTTATGGGAAGAGCTCCCACTCTCAACTGAAAAAGGAGCTTTCTGTCTCCCGGCTTTGTAATAATGTCCCAATAGGGTTCCAAAGAGGGATATAATTTGACTTCCAGAAAGCCAGCAGTCAGGGACCCAGTACGAGCTTTACTCAGACTCCTATGCACAACATATTCCCAAAATATATTTTTATGACAGCTTTAGCAGGAAAGGTTACACCAGCTGGGTCTGCCCATAATGAGGTTAGCCCAAGCTCAATCAATGATGCTTTTAATGATTTAAGCCATCCGATCTTATGGAAACGGTCAGCCTTAATAACATCAATAAACCCTTCCGCATAATGAGAAAGCTCTGGAGTTGTCCAGAGCCTTCGCCAGTACAATATTGGGCGGAGTCTAGCTAGGTCCGTGATTTGTTTCCTACCAAGGTCATACCTTAAAGGCAACAATGGGCTGCTTTTCGGGGTACCTGTAATGGAACGTAGAAACTTGTTCTCGGAGATTTGTAGGGAACTCAATTTTTCGAACCCCCACATCTCCGCACCATAAAGAGCAGAACCAATTGCCTTCGCTTCGTAAACCTTCAGTACTGGCTTAATAGGTTTAGTCAAAGACTTCCTATGTTCCAAACTAATGGCACCAGATAATTGCTTGTGTCGCAATGTAGCGATGTCTATGTGCTCGCACCACCTATTATTATCTGCAACTTGCATGCCCAGATACATAAATGATTTCACCACCTCTAGGGACCGGCCATTCATGACAATTTTTGGTTTAAAATTACGATGCGGCTTAAAAAACATTAATTTGGTTTTAGTGCCATTCACCTCTAGGCCATGTTCGCCACAAAATGTATCAAAAATAGTCAGAGCACGCTGTAAACCACTAGGTGTTTTTGATAAAATAAGCGTGTCGTCCGCAAACATTAAAATGGGAATTTTTAAATCTGCAAGTGAAGGAGCATCCACTGACGCTGATAACATGCGGGAGACTACACCATTAATAAATGGAGTGAACAAGGTCGGAGCCATTGAACATCCTTGACGCACTCCACGCTCAACGGAAAAATCCGCTGTGACCATCCCATATCCACTCCACTGAATTTTCGCAAAAGTTTGCTCGTGGAGCCGCATTATCAGCGATAATAGCTCCGGTGTATAATTTGTTTATCAAAAAACTTAAAGAAGCCATCAGATCTGAATTGAGGCAGGCCCTTAAGCAAGCATCTGCTTTAAAGGACATGAAAGGCTTCTGGAAGGCGGTGAACCCTAAAAACTTCAAAGTTTTGAAAATGTGATCAGGGAGGACCAATGGGTGTCTCACTTTTCTAGTTTATATTGCAGTAATGCAAACTTTAATATTTGCAAAGGTTCTTAGACCAGGCCCCGGAGGTTACCTTCCAATTCGCATTGATTTTAATGCGGATGAGGTGATCTCGGCTATTAATGCAAGTGTAGGTGGACAAGCTCCAGGGCCAGACAGTATACCGGTGGACCTTTATAAATCCTGTCCCTTACTCTGGGGCCCATTTTTAACCTTGGTCCTAAGGGCGTGCTGTACGCAAGGCTTTACCCCGACTTGGACAGAGTCCACTCTTGTCCCTATTTTTAAGAAAGGTGACCGCAATGACCCGGCCTTTTATAGACCTATTTTATTGTTGGATTCTCTAGTGAAAGTGGCCGGGCGTGCTGTTTTAAATAGACTGCAGTCATGGGCGGAGGATGCAGGTATTATATCAGAAGTCTAGTATGGATTTCACCGAGGTTTAGGCACAGTAGAACAGAGCCTGAACCAGAGTCTCGTAATGGGAAAATATACCCAGGCAAAAATAGGGAGTATTTTCATGTGCTTCGCTGACCTGAGCTTGGTGTTCGATTGCGTCAACCACCAGAAACTTTGCCGTATATTAGAGGATATGGGGGTGGAAATACAGTTAATCAATTTTTTAAAACAGTCCTACCTAGGGCCAGGGTCCCTTATGGTAGAACTGGTGAGCTTAGTGATAGCTTTTCTGTCAGGGGTGTGTCTTGGCCCCCCCTTCTCTTTACCCTCTACATAAACAGTCTTGGCGACATTCTATCTAGGGAATGCTCAGATTTACCAAGGGTAGGTACAAGGCCAATTGGTACACTGTTATATGCCGATGATGCGGTCCTGTTAGCCTGCACTCCGATTGGCCTACAAAGAATCGTGACTAGTTTTGCTTCTTATATGTTAAGTCTTGACCTCAACGTTAACACTTCCAAAACCTTTATTATGAAATGTGGCAAGCCCAGTGTCAAGTGTCGCAATAGTTTTATAAGCAATGAAAAACTAAAATTTGTTGATCACTTCTCATACCTTGGAATTGTCTTTCATAAAACGGGTTCTTGGGCAAAAGCCGTCAACTGTAGAAAATTGCTCTTCGCTAAAGCTATTGGTGCCTTGGTTAATTTTGCCAGGAAATTGGGAAAGCACCCTATAAACAACCCGTTGCTAATTTACAAAGCTAAATGTCTCCCAGTTGCTTTGTATGGAGCTGGCATCTGGGGCCATGTAAACATGGAGCCTCTTCAGCAAGTTGAGAACGGGTTTCTGAGGTATCTCCTAGCTGTCCCAAATAGCACGGCTACGTACACCTGTCATGCTGAACAGGGGCTGTCGTACCTGTCCGACCTCATTAAAATCCAGCCAATTTTGCTGTGGGACAAGGTATAGACAGGTGCGACCACTAGTTTAAATCGGGATGTTATCAGAGATTGTTTGAACCTGCAACAGGTAAAATGCATTCCCTGGCTTGCATACATTAAAAATGTTATGCACGATTTTGATCACCCTGCGTTTTTTGATAACCCTGATAGCCTGTCTCTCATTACGAGGAGGGATCTAAAGGTGCTAAGCATAAACCACTAGGAGTCGATTAGACTATCCTCCAAATCATGAAAACATCGGTCAGAGCTAACCAACTGCTCTTGACTTAGACGGGGATACAACCCTATTTACTATTCACCCTTGGTAACTATGACAGGTTTTTAGTGACGCACTTACGTTTACTTTAGGCAACTTCCATAATCGGGTCACTTTTCCCCAGATAAACAATTGGTCACGTTCTCTCTGTCTTTGTCCTTGCGATGATATATCAGTACAGTCAACAATTAACATTATATTTTATTGTAAGTTTTACATTTTACTTAGGAAAAGGTGGATACTGCCCTATCTGAAATTGCAAGGCCTGAGACTTTGTCGACCTGCCTTTATTAAGTTGCAATTCCTGGATGATGAGATTGTTACTGATCACATTGTGAAATATCTGAAAGGGGTGGTCAGAACAAGGAAAATTATGCAAGGTCCGACCCCTGTTTAAATGATAACGATTTTTACTTATGATAGGGCTGTGAACTGACGTGAGACTATGGTTTTGTTTGCATTTTTAACATATGCTACTTTTAAGATTTGTCTGTAGTTTTTAAATTGTTGTTACTGAATTTAAATTATTACGTTTATTCTTATGTTTGTACACATGTTGCTCTTGATATGTATTGTGCTTTTATGATTTGATATTTTAAATCGAATAAAGCGTATCTTGACTAGACTTGATCATTCAAGTATAGACGTGTTAAAAAATGTATGATCAGTGAATCCATCAAAACTCACCCAGAGGGACATTTGATAAATGGTCTTGGTGAGTCTGTGTCCCAGATAGGCAGTGAGATGTGTGTGTGAACTAGTCAGACCTTCATACAAGTCTTACTTGGCAGATTTGTGGACAACGCTTGTTGTGATGGGTGTCATGGCATTTCATATCTCAAGATAGAACACACACCATATTCACAAAGATGATAAAGCATAATGGTGCATATTTACAAGCTTCTATTGGAACCACAATGTCACTTTCAGTGACGTTGTGTTGGCAATAGGGCCTTCTCCCAAAGTACAAGGCATCATACAGCCACTTAACGTGGCTTAACAATGCCTTGAAAATAAGGAACCCTTTCAGGTTGGGCTCACTGTGAAAGGGGAGAGCAATGTGTCTTGTGGTGTGTAGTGCACTGTAATTAGCATAGATTCAGATGTTGTACCACAATTTCAAGGGTGGCATCACTAGGAGGCAATGCCAAAAGTAACACCTGGGAAAAGCGGTGTTAGATTTGGGGGTCTCTAGTTGGCATAGGTAGGTACCTGTGACAAATAGGGACCCTTGCATCTAGTCAGGGTAAGGGGGTACTCTCCTAAAATAACTCCTGCTCACCCCCTTCGTAGCTTGGCACGAGCAGACAGGCTTATCTCAGAAGTAGTGTGTAAAGCATTTGTGAACAAATACAGTAATCAAGTGACAACACTACAGATGGACACCACACAAGTTTTATATCAAAAATAAGTATTCTTTATATAGACTTATCACAAGACCACAAACGACAAAAATCCACAATACTGTACTTTAAAATGGTAGAATTCGCTTAGTTCTCTTAAGATGGTAAATGCGACACTCAGAGTTCAATGTACCTTAAGATGCGAACGCAAGACAACGAAAGTGTTGCAAGGACGGTGATGCGTTGAAGATCTGGTGCAAAGAAACAAGGATGGCGCTTTCTTCTTGATGCGACACGATTCCTGGTGAGGCGGCGGCGTCTGCTGTGACGTCGACCCTCTTCTTCGGCGATGCGAGATGTTTCCTCGCGATGCGAGCCGCGACAGGCCCTGTGACATGCTTCCCAGTGATGTGGCGGCATCTGTTGCGAAGTCGATCCTCTCCCCTGGCAATGCGAGTTGCTTCCACAACGATGCGATATTTCTTGTTGCTGGGCTGAGACACTCATGGCCTCAAGCCTCTCGAGCTCTAACTCAAGCTCCCTCATTCTTAACTCATGCTCAAACTGTATTCTTTTTTCCTCTAGATCTAATTTCCTAATTTGCAATTCAAATTCCAACTGCCCACTTAACTTGAGCTTGGTCAGCTCCATCTCATGCACCCTACATCTTTCCCTGTCCTCCAACTCCTCTAGAGACAGGCTTTTGGCAGAAACACTGCTACTCGCTGGGGAGACTGTTCTCCTCCTTCCTGGACCCAATGGCCCTTCCAGCTTCCCATCTGCATTCTCATCCCCTTCCTCATTCTAAGGGGGATTCCTAGCTTCCATCCAGGCCGTCAGCGCCTTTTGGAAATCCTCTTTTCTGGTTATACCGATCATAGAAACTTTTAACCTCCTGCAGAAGTACTTGAGCTGGGTAACGGTGTAGTATTCTAGTTTCTCCTCTTCCCAATCATTATCAACTAATGCTATGGATGCTGCTTTCTCCATGGTTGTTAAACTTGGCAGTTCTTTGCAAAAATAGAAAGTCCCTGAAAAAACTATTTACCAAAAGTAAATTGGTCTGCACTCACTAGTAGTGTTCACCAATCACTGTACATGAGTCACAAATGCAAGTCCAGAATCCTCACCGCTGACCACCAATGTTTGATTTGGGGGTCTCTAGTTGGCATAGGTAGCTACCTGTGACAAATAGGGTCCCTTGCGTCTAGTCAGGGTAAGTGGCTACACTCCTAAAATAACCCCTTGGTAACTTGGCACGAGCAGACAGGCTTATCTCAGAGGCAGTGTGTAAAGCATGTGTGAACACATACAGTAATCAAGTGACAACACTACAGATGGACACCACACAAGTTTATATAAAAAATAAGTATTCTTTATATAGACTTATCACAAGACCACAAACAACAAAAATCCACAATACTGTACTTTAAAATGGTAGAATTAGCTTAGTTTTCTTAAGATGGTAAATGCGACACTCAGAGTTCAATGTACCTTAAGATGCGTAACGCAAGAGAACGAAAGTGTTGCAAGGACGGTGATGCGTTGAAGATCTGGTGCAAAGAAACAAGGATGGCGCTTCCTTCTTGATGCGACAGGCTTCCCGGCGATGCGGCAGCGTCTGCTGTGACGTCGATCCTCTTCTCCGGCGATGCGAGATGTTTCCTCATGATGCGAGCCGCGACAGGCCCTGCGACATGCTTCCCAGTGATACGGCAGCGTCTGTTGCGACGTTGATCCTCTCCCCTGGCGATGCGAGTTGCTTCCACAACGATGTGAGCCGCGTCAGGCCCTGCAAAACTCTTCCCGGTGATGCGGCAGCGTCTGATGCGACGTCGATCCTCTTTTCCGTCGATGAGCCGCGACAGGCCCTGCGACACAGTTCCCGGCGATGCGGCGGTGCCTGATGCGACGTCGATCCTCTTCTCCGGCGATGAGCCATGACAGGCCCTGCACAATGCTTCCCGGAGATGCGGCGGCGTCTGATGTGACGTCGATCCTCTTCTCTGGCGATGTGAGGCGCTTCGTGTTGTGAAGCGGCAGCGGCAGTTCGGCGACACACTTCTTGTTCGTGAGTCGTGCTTCCAGGTCCTTGCGACACGCAGGCCCTTAGAAAGCCTCGCAAAACAGCAGGAACTCTTGGGGAGCTGGTGAGTATAGTCTGTTGTCCCTGAGACTTCAGCAGGAGGCAAGTTCTCTTCCAAGCCCTTGGAGATCCTTCACAAGTTGAATAAAGTGCACACAAAATCCTTTCTCCTTTCTTTGGCAGTCAGGCAACTACTGCAGGCCAATCCCTCAAGCTTAGGGATGGTCTCTCCTCAGTCTCTTCTCTTCCCACTCCTCAGCAAAGGTTTCTTCTTGTTTCCCAAAGTAATGTAAAGTTCTTGGGTTTGGGTCCCAATATTTATACCCAGTTTCTCTTTGTTCTCTGAAGGTAGAGAGGTCTTTGCCTAGTCCAAACCAGTTCTGGTCAGTCCTGGAGCACTTTGTTGACATGACTCCATCTTTCCTTTCACAGTGCAGGGCAGAGACATCAGACGCACCACAGGAGGGGGAGCCAGCTTTGTTGAGGGAAAGCACAGCCCTATTCAGGTCCCAGGTGCAACTCCTTCCACCCATCTACATGGATATCTCTCTATTCAGCCCTTTGCTGACTCACCCTGTCTCCGGGAATTCCCCAGCCCCCTGAAATTCCCCAGCCCCTGTCACTCAAACTCCAGACAAGGAATACACAACCTAGCAGAGGCAGGTTTGGATGGTTAGACAAGAAAATACCTACTTTCTAAAAGTGGTATTTTCTAACACAGATTGTTAAAACCAACTTCACGAAAATATGTATTTTATCATTCTGAGTTCAGGCATACTAAACTCGAATTTCTACCATGTTCCCTGAGTCAGTTAGGATTATAAATTGTAATAATCAAACTGCCCATTCTGGTCTATGGGGAACAGGTAGCCTTGCAATAGTGAAAAACGAAAATAGCTGTAATTCACTATTAGGACATGCCACACACTCAGGGCTTGTCCTACCTTATACTTACAATGCACCCTGCCCTTGGGCCTACCATAGGGGTGTCTGATATGAAGAAAAGGGAAGGTTTAGGGACTGGCAAGTGGGTGCACTTGCCCAGTCAGCATGGCAGTACCAGACTGCACACAGGCTCTGCAATGTCAAGCCTTAGACACACTTTTACAGGCTGCTTCTGTGGGTGGCACAACCAGTGCTGCAAGCCCACCAGCAGCATTTGGATTACCAAGCCTGGGCACTCCTGGTGCACTGTACTAGGATCTGACAGGTAAACCAAACCAGCCAATCATGGAATCACTAATCCATACATCAATTTACAACAGGGAGAGCATATGCACTTTAGCACTGATCAGCAGTGGTTAAGTGCCCAGAGTCATAAAACAGCCAACAAAAGGTCAGAAAAAATATAGGAGGAAGGCAAAAAGTTCAGGGATGACCCTGCAAAAAGGGCCAAGTCCAACAAGCGGGTATAACATTGTCACTACAGGGAGAAATGCTTCATTTCTCCTTGTGTTTGCTGTTTAATTGTGTTCTGCCTTCTGCAGCGCACATTGGAGCAGCAAACAGACAACATTGTGTATGTGCAGGGAGGTGAGCCTTCCTGCACATTAACATCCAATTTCACGAATGCAGGCAACTTTGCGCTATGTAGCAAGTGTGCCTGCTTTTGTGCTTGGCAGCTGGACTCTGTGCCAGGCTCATGTGAAATGCAGGGGTGTGCAGCATTCTTGGGAACATGGCGCATACATCCATTTTCACGATGGATGAGCATTGCAATTTCAATGTTTGCTTAAGCCCATGTTTCTCTATTGTATTGTAAATATGCAACAATGTGGTGTACAGCTCTGTGAGTTACATATAAGGTGATAAACGTTTCAACAGAGTATCCCTATCAAAGGGCATAACTCATAATTACCATCCTGAAATTCATGCTTGTTTCCTGAACACAAAACAACTGTATCCTGACACTATTTGTGCACTAAAATATCATGCCATGACCACACGTTCACATTCTAATGATTGTTGTGTGATTGAATAAGTTGTATACAATGTCAAAAGCACCACTCCAAAAAATCACTTCTGACATAAGTGCAACCACAATTCCAAAACAGAAACCATTTATTAAAATACTACAAAATGACCTACACTAAACTAACACTAATCACTACAACTAACCTAATCTGAACTAACTGGTACTAATTAAATGTTACTCTAAACTATCTACCTTAACTAATACTACTCGCAACAACATGTCTGAGACATTCAACCCCGCTCCCCCCCTTAAAGCACATCAACAGACAGGTCAAATCCATCTTAACTAAACATGAAATAACTACACATATATCCTACACAAATATATATTTTGATGGTTTTTTTTGTTTTTCATACAAGAAAAATACATCAATCCCCCTCACCCAAAGGAAAAGGGAACTTAGCCCAGAACACTACATTAAGAGAATAAAAAGTCTAAAAACTCACCTAAAATTTACACTAACTATGTCTACTCTACAACTACACTACATAACACTTAATAACCTACACTAATGTAAAATATTTTGTACAAATATAAAAATACAGGGGGGGACTGTAGAAAAAGGGGAAGGCTCACAACCTGGCCTGCTCACAATGGGAGCCCCAGGGCACCCTTGATGTCCTGGAGGTGGGTGCTCATGTCCGACACATCCCTTTCAACTTATGCTAGTTGCACATTCATGTCCATAATGCACCGACGGTCCCTGTTGGTGAACCCTACAGCATGTGTCTGTGCTGCAGATGGCAGTGTGGCAGTCCCTTGTACGCGTGGACGTGAGGGGGCACCTGTTCATGTGCCTGATCCGGTTGCAGCATGTTGGCTGTGTGGTGTCTGAGCTTGTGTGGCAGATCGATGTGCATGTCCGGACCCGCGCCTGATGTTAGAAGGGCCTGGTATGGCCTGAGTGTCCATTATCAATGTTTGCTGTGCAACTTCAGGCAGAGACTTCCATCTCCCAGCTACCCGGTCACCTCTGTACCTCTTAGCCATAGCACGATATCCCTTGGCCACCCGGCTATGTGCAGATATTGTTCTTTACGGACATGGAACTCGTGTGCCTCCTCTGGCAACATGTTCTCCATTTAACTTAGAAACACAAGGGCATGAAAATATGGACCCTACACTCTAACCAAAGATTCTGAAGTTGAAAAGTGACCTGAATAATGCAATGTGGAATTAAGGATCAATTACAACCTGATGGCGCTACTGACCTGGCAATGCATGGCATGGGACATGTCAAGGGCAGAGTAGGGTCACAACATGTTAAGATTGTCAGAGTCAAATGATGGTGCTGTTACATACTCAGACTGAGTCTACCAGAGGAATGAGCCCAAAGAGACAGCTTAACAGCAGCCGCGGCACGTGGAGGGAGTTCCGTGGGGCAGAGAGGCGGGGTAGGGGAGGGGCAGGGTGGGGGTATTAAAAACTGGAATATGGATAATTGGAGGTAAGTAAACAATTAAATAAATAAAACGAATTTCGTAGCGCGTGCTGCATTGCGTTTTGCGATGCAGCGCGCGCTACGAAATTTGTTTTATTTATTTATTTGTTTACTTACCTCCAATTATCCATATTCCCGTTTTTAGTACCCCCCACCCTGTCCCTCCCCCACCCCACCTCTCTGCCCCACGGAACTCCCTCCACGGGCCGCGGCTGCTTAACAGTACCATCGCAGAGCTAGGCCATACCAAATAAATACATATGCATCACTTTACATCGTGGTTGTGGAGCGTGCCATTGGTCTCCTTGGCTTAACGCTATGCCCTGCAACTTCAGGAACGCAGGTTTGCACCATACCTACAATAGTATTGTGCAGACCTGGGTCTGCCCCGCGCTGCAGGAAAACTTTTGCCTCCTTGGCCTATGCAGGCCCACTTGGACAATGGTGCAAGTGCAAGTGTCTCTGCGCTGATGTGGAAGTTGATGATGTGCCAGAGAGTGCCCCTTCCTGCACATAACCATTCTTTAAATGATGTCCTGTCACTTCTATGTGTGCTGCATCATGCAGCACATATTAAAGTCACATGATGACATTTTCAAAACAGATTGGTCATGTGATGTAAGGCGCACCTTCATGCACTAGAACAATCAATGGCGTCTTGCTGTTTCTATGGGTGCCGCACAATGCAACACACATTGGAACAGCATGGATGGGAAATATTTCAACCATTCTCACTACCGTGCATATTCATGGACAATTTGGAAAGGGTATCACACATTACTCACTCAAACACATTCAGGCTGGGCTTGGAGAGAGGGTCCAGACATCAAAAATGTTGGTTGTGCATGTATTTATCTCCCAACATTAGCACACAAGATATGATGTGAAAAGGTGGTATTGAGCACTATTGGGCTTCATTCTCAGGCAGCCCGCTTAATGCAGCATTGTGACTTAGGCTAAGGCAATCTTGCTACCACAATGTTGTACAATGTAACGTTGATGAGTAAATGGTGTGCTTGTAATATGCACCAACATGTCAAAGATACAACACATCAGAGGAAAGACACTGACTATTGGTAGGAATCCAAGGTTGAGACATAACTATCCATTACTGTGATGTCGACACAGCCAAAGGAAGTGTGACTCTGAATCCTGCAGCAATAAATATTTAATCACATACACCAGCTTTCATATTGTGTATGTGACTGACTCTTTGTACTTGTACCTGTTACTGACACCTGGTGCAACAAAGAATTGATCATCATTGAAAGTCATCTCAGTCAAGGATGTACACGCATTCTATGTATAACTGTAATCTTGATGAACAATCAAGGTGCACATGATCATATACAAAGGGTACTCTGTATTGCATGGCCCACACCAACAAAACAGTGGGTTTACAGTAGAAAAGTCCTATTTTGTCCTGCCCCTTTTTACATCATCATGCATGATGTTTCTGTGCAGAGCATTAGCTGGTGAAGGTGAGGCACTTGACCTTATGAAATGTTTTATATCAGGGTACCTGTGACTGTGTAACTTAGAGGGCACATTTGCATATCCAGCACCTGTGGGTTCCACCGGCATGCTCGGAGTACCCAGCTGTACCCATGCTTGCGTACTCCCGGTTGACCACGGACTGAGTTTGGTGATTCACTGATTATAAAAGTGCGTTGTGTTTAGAGGCCTTGTGTCGCTGTCCATGGTTGTGAGATGGTTTTATATGGAGCAGATGAGGCACAGCAATGTTATGTTCACCAGAAACATGTTTACACAGCTTGTACAATCATGACTTACATGGGATTTGTCTTACATGTAATTTGCTTTCTTAAGTTTTCATCCAGGAGGCAACCATGTGTGTCTGTTTTTCATCATCACATGTTATGATTCTCTTGTGTGTGTGATGGATTTCCCTTGGTTCTGTCCGGAGATAGATTTTTGGGTAGCATACACATGACTGGAGTTGCAGTACAGGTTGCACACACTCAAAAAATGTTTCTGGCCATCTTGACCAACATTGTATTCTACAGAGTATGTTGTACCTTCTTGGAGTGATACAACAAAATGTGACATTGCCACATTTTGTAAGTTGCATGTTTGTCTACGTGTTCAACTGTGACTGCAGGTGTGCGTGTATGTATATTTGTGTAGTTATGATACATTACTAAATGACACACATCATGCAATTGACATTGGTAAACTTGTATTGACCACCCCCAGACATTTTTGACAATGTCATGGTGCTACTATTTGTTGTCATGTCAATCTCACCCAAAACATTGTCCATGCATGATGTAATTGTTAGTATGTTGCTGGGAAACGTTCGCTGTAATCATTGGTTTTCCTGTAGCACTTCACTCCATGTGTATGTCTGGTTTCTGTTCACTGAGGGACCATACACAATCTTTGTTTGATGGATGTTATGTTCACTGCTATATGTGAGAGCTGTGTGGATCCGTTTTTTGTTTACCTTTCACTTAACAGATATATGAACTTCTGCAGATATTAACCTTGCATACAAGACTTTTATGTAGTGATATTTTGTTTCACAAAGTAAGATCATGTGGCTTTTTTTTCTGATGTAACCATGTGATGGCATCTTTGTTTATCGTGATTATGTAAAAATAAATCCTGATGATTTGATCCCTTCTTGCTGTTCCAGTAGCAGAAGCTGTGGTGTGTCTAGCATCTGCCTCTTCATCCTGGCCATCCTCTGGATTGTCCTGCTCCTCTTGGTCTTCACCCAATGGCATGTTTGTGCGTACACAAATATTGTGCAGAATACAACATGCTATTATGATCTTGCATACAAGTTCAGGACTGTACAGGCGTCTGCCCCCCGATATATCTAGGCACCGGAACCTGGATTTCAACAATGGTCTGTGTGCTTCCCAGTGCAATGTTGTAGTCTCTCTGTGCCTGTGTATGTGTCACTTTGATGGGTGTCATCAGCCATAGCGAGAGTGCATATCCTTGATCATCTAAAACAGAGAATGGAGAGATGTGTCCATTATTGTGCCTGCTGTGTTTGCAGAGTGTCTATTTTGGTGTATGGGCATTGTGCCACCTTGGCCATTCTGGTTTGTCATGTGGAGCTTCAGACAATTAGCTAGCATCACTGAAATTAAACTGCCTATACTTGACAGCCTATACATCACCATGTTGTCATTGTCTGGATCCTGTGTTTTACCTCCATGTTTTGACTGTTAGGATGTATGTTTCACTAGAAAAGAGATTACAGTTTCTTTACAGGCCCATTGCACAAACTGATCCTCTCCTGTGCACATATTTTATGGGGTGCACCATTGGCACATGTGCCTGCTGAAACATCCACCTTAATTTTTTGATGATTACTATGTTGGAACATCATCTAGATACCTCATTGGCAGTGATTGTGCTGAGAGTAGCTGAGTGCAAAATTCCTTGTCTGCTAAACGTTTAGCTCATTGTGGGCTAATTCCATCCACCTTGCCCCCAAGGTGGGTCAGTGTTTAAGTGACAGTGGCACTGCTACCTGGTGCAATTAACTTACTAGGACTGGTGATGACAATGTACATATGCATTGATGTCCTTGTGCATGAGTTGACTTTTACTCTGCATGTATGCAAGTTTTTATAATACCCATCAATATTTCAGTGTGTGCGTCAGTTCACAATCGACACAGCTTGTCATTTCAGATTTTGTGCATCAGATTGCTACACCTCACCAGGGTAGTCATATGCATGCAGAACATGTAGTGAGATTGTGATTTGGATTGTTTGCATGCTCTTCCTATGCATGCTCCATTCTGCAACAACACAGAGTGATGTTTAATAAACAGGTAATATTTGTGTGCAGTTGGTGCTCCCATCATGCAGCACTACTTGCAAACCCACGATGCAGGAACACCTGCTGCATGGTGCATAGCTGACTATGTTTTTGCATATCAGCTAATTGTGCATCATCACATGTGAGAGCAGGGGATCTGTCATCTTCTTGTACATATGGCACATGTGTTTATTTCAAGATGTATGTAGCACAGCAGAAGCATATGTTCTGTGTCAAGTGCTGCATTGATTTATTTTAAATTGCATCTGATGAGTTCAGCAAAATCTATATTCCATGGGTGCCATACTGGTTTGTGTGAGATTATGTAGGCTACTCCCTTGTTGTGCTGTTTGACATATGTCTTGATTATTTTGTATTGTGTGATTGTGTATACTGTTTGGACCAGTTCGAAGGTATGTCATATTACATTAGCTACATGTGTATTCTCAGATGTTTGAGCTACATGCTTGTGTACTTGAGGTTTGTGGTGTGTTCATGTTGTACTTACCAACAAGCAGTCCATTTCCATATGTGCCATTCTCAAACCACTGGTTGATGATCGATTGGCGAAAGATGTAGGAGTCATGAATACTCCCAGGAAACTTAGCAACAACATTGATGAACAGGGCAGTTGGTCCACAATTGCCTGAACATTCATTGAGTGTGTGTGCTTCCTGGTCCTGTAAATATGTGCAGTGTCCACAGTATGTACAAATAGAACATGGGTGCAGTCAATTGTCCCCAACACATGTGGAAACCCAGAAAAGTCATAGAAGCATTGCTTGTTGACAACTTGTTCTTGCGCAGTGTTGGGGAAGCGTAGGTGCTGTGGCGTCAGGCTGATGATGGCATCCAAGAAAGTTGGGAAGAACCTTGAGAAGGCTGACTGTGAGACTCCACCCACTCTGACAGTGGTTGGTTGGAAGGTACCAGAGGCCAACATGTGCATCACTGCAAGTAGCTTAGTCTGAGGAGGGATGTTTGTGCAGCACTGTGATGGAGCCTACAGCCTTGGCGCTATCTGGGTGAGTATGCGTAGGATAGAGGTTCTTTTCAGCCTGTAGTGGGCTATCACATCCTCAGGCCAAACGTCTATCACGGTGATGCATTGGCGGTAGACCAGCTATCTTCTTTGGTGCTGCCTCTGTGGTGGTACTGGCGGCAGTGCCAGTTGTGGTATTCTTGGAGCTCCAAGCTGCAAGAGTAGTACTTCCATGGCATCATTAGGTAAGCAAATTAGGGTCTGGGTTACTCTCCCTTATGTGCAGCTGTTTTTGCACCATTCTTTGGACCAGCTTTTTTCTGGTCATTAAAACCAGCCGCTAACTGGCCTTAGCGGCAGTTTATTAGAAGTATCGCCGGACTGGTAAATATCGCGAAGTGGGGTTAGCAAAAGATTTTTCACGGGAACACCGACCTTGCATCTCAATTTCATTAAATCCTGCTAACAGAAGTGGTGATCAGAAAAATGCACATTTACGCAGGAAAACTGCTGCTAACTGCGGTTAGCAGCAACTTGTAAATACGGCAATGAAAAAAGGTGCCGTAGCATTAGAAAATTGACGGTACGGCGGCGTTAACTCCTTGTACATCTGCCGACAAGTGTCCTTCACAGTGACTGCAAATGTACTAGCAAGATGACTGACACAGCAGCATGGTGTCTGGAGGACAGGGCCTTAATGGGAGTTGAAGTCAAGTAAAACAACATTCACCAGTGTCAGACATTTTGCCCATACTTTTCCACTCACTCACAGGAAAGCTGAGTCACAGGTAAGCTGTTTGGGATGGCTGGGAAGGTGGGTGTGGGCACAGGCCTGATGGGAGTTATGATCATAGCAAACAGTCCTCCTCACACACAGTCCAAACAGACTCACTGGAACTATGTGCCCCTCACAGTGAGTGCAAATGTACTAGCAAGATGGCTGGTACAGCAGCATGGTGTCTGAAGCACAAGGCCTTCATGGGAGTTATAGTCAAGTCAAACAACATGCACCCGTGTCAGACATCTTGATAGTAGGTTCCCATTCACTGTCAGGTAGCCATATGCCCAGATGCCCTGGTTGAGCAGTGTGGGAGGTGGAGTGTTTGCACCGCCTACAGCTCCTATCAGGCTCTGTCCTACACACACCTTCCTACCCAGGCCAACCAGGCTACCAGGAAGAGTGATGTCCTGAAAATGCAGGGAAGTGTACTTGCAAGATGTCTAACACTTGTGCATGGTGTCAGAGTTGACCGCAACTACCATCATGGCCTTGTGCACCTCACTCCAGTCCCAAGTGTCAGCCATCTTGCTAGTACATTTCCACTCACTATCCGGGACAGCATAGTTCCAGGTTTGCTGTTTGGGCAGGCTGGAAAGGTGTGTGTAGGACAGGGCCTGATGAGACATGTAGTCAGTGCAAACACTCCTCCTCACACCCAGCCCAAAAAGCCCACCCACAACTGTGTTACCCTAAAGGTCAATAGGAATGTACTGGCAAGATACCTGACAATGGTGCATGTTGATGAATGGACTACAACTCCCACCAAGGCCTTCTGCTCCAGACACCATGTAGCAGTGTCAGCCATCGTGCTAGTGCATTTCCACTCACCATCAGGGATATCATAGTCCCAGGTCTGTGCTGGCTGGGATGGTGTGTGTAGGACAGGGCATGATGGGAGTTGAAGCCAGTGCAAACACTCATGCTCACACACAGACCAACAAGCCCACATAGAACTGAGCTTCCCTAATAGTCAATGAGAATGTACTGGCGAGATGTCTGGCACTGCGGACTGCTATTTGGAGCTCAAGGCACTGTTGGTGAGTTGTGGACAAATCAGACACCAGGCACCAGTGTCAGACATCTCGGCAGCACATTGTCACTCACTGTCAGGAAAGTAGAGTCACAGGTAAGATATTTAGGATGGGTAGGAAGGTATGTGGAGGACAGAGCCTGGTGGGAGATGTAGTCAGGGCAAACACTCCTCCTCCCAACCAGCACAAATAGACCACCAAGAACTATGCTTACCTGATAGTGGAAATTTGCTGACAAAATGGCTGACACTGGTACATGGTGTCTGGACAGCTACGCCCTAATGGGAGTAGTGGAAAATTAGGCACCAGTCATCAGTGTCAGACAGCTTGCAAGTACTTTCATACTCACTGTCAGGGAAGCTGAGTTACAGGTAGGCTTTTGCTGCTGGATGGGAAGGTGTGTGTTGGACAAGGCATGATGTGACGTGTAGCCACTGCAAATACTCATCCTTACACCTAGCCCTGCTACCTATTCTGCACCTATGCTTACCTCGCAGTGAGGAGAAGTGTACTGGCAAGGTGAATGACACTGTTGCATGGTGTTGATCTTCAAACCAACTCAAATCAAGGCTGTATGCACAAAACATCATGCAATTGTGTCATCCATCTTGTTAGTACACTTCCACTCACTGTCAGGTAGCCCGCGGCCCAGATGTGCTGTTTTGCTGGTTGGGAAGAGGAGTGTTTGCCCTGACTACATCTACCATCGTGCTCTGTCCTCTGCACACCTTCCTACCTATCCCATATAGCTTACATGGGACTCTGCTTACCTGACAGTGAGTGGCAGTGTTCTGCCAAGCCGGCTGACACTGCTGCATGGTGTCAGGAGCAAAAGGTCTTGATGTGTGTTGCAGTCAAGTCAAACAACAGACACCAGTGTCAGACATCCTGCTGTTACATTTTTGCACCACTGTGAGGTAAGCATAGTACATGCTGGGCTGTTTGAGCTGGGTGGGAAGGTGTACGTAGGACAGGGAAAGATGTGAGTTGTAGCCATTGCAAATACTCCTCCTCCCATCCAGCCAAGGTAACTCCTCTGGGCCGATTCCAACCTCACAAGGAGGGGAAGTGGACTAGCAAGATGGATGACACTGCTGTGTGGTGTCTTTAGCACCAGGCCTTGTTGGGTGTTGCAGTCATGTCAAACAATAGGCACCAGTGTCAGCCATTTTGTAAGTACATTTCCACACACAGTCAGGTAAACATGGCTCCTGGTGGGCTGTTTGTGCTGGGTGGGAGGAGGAGTGTGAGCCCTGACTACATCTCCCAACAGGCCCTGTTCTATCCACCCAGCACAAACAGCCCACCAGGAACTAAGCTTACTTGACAGTGAGTGGATATGTACTGGTAAAATAGATAACAATGGGGACTGCTGTGTGGACCATGAGACACTGTTGGGATGTGTGGCCAAATCAGACACCAGGCACAAGTGTCACACATATTGATAATACATTACCAATCACTCACAGGAAGCCATTCTGACATGTGCTCTGTTGTCTCTGGTTGGGAAGAGTGTGTGAAGGACAGAGCCTGGTGGCA
Organism: Triturus cristatus; assembly: GCF_964204655.1. NCBI lineage: Eukaryota > Metazoa > Chordata > Amphibia > Caudata > Salamandridae > Triturus > Triturus cristatus. The sequence goes on from NC_140583.1 coordinate 667,202,508, forward strand.
GTCAGAGTAATTGCAAACACTCCTACACCCACCCAGAACAACCACTTCATATGGGACTATGCCTACCCGACAGTGAATGTAAGTGCACTAGCAAGATGCCTGACTCTTGTGCATGGTGTTCTGGGCACAAGGCCTTGTTGGGCTTTGGATTCAAGTTTAACACCATGCACCAGTGTCAGCAGCCTTGCTAGTACACTTACCCCCACTGCCAGTTAGCCATAGTCTCAGAAGAGTTAGCTGGTCTGGGTGGGAGGAGGAGTATTTGGAAAAACTACACCTCACAACAGGCATTGTCCAACATACACCTTCCCAACCATCATTAACAGACCAACAGTAACTAAGTTTACCCACAGTGATTTGGAATTTACTAGCGGGATGCATGACATTGGGCACTGGTATCTGTTATGTTATGTTAATGGGTGACTTATATAGTGCACGGCTACTCCAAGGAGTGTCCCGGCGCTTTCTGACCCATTACTGAGAAAAAGAGAAAAGACAACAGAAACATAACAGAATTACTGATTAAAAAGCCAGGTTTTCAAGGCCTTTCTAAAGGCAAACAGGTTGGGAATGCGGCGGAGATCCACAGGAAGGGAGTTCCATAGTTTGGGGGCGAGATATTTAAAGGAACGTCCACCTATTCTGACTTTCCTAATGGGAGGCACCATTGCCAGGCCAAGATTTTCCGACCGGAGAGATCTGGTGGGTTTGTAGAAAGAAAGCCGTTTCTGAATGTAGGAGGCCCCCACCAAATGGAGTGCCTTATGGGCCAGTGTAAGAGCTTTGAATGTGATTCGCTTCTTGATCGGAAGCCAGTGAAGGGAGGAAAGCAACTCAGATGATCTGGCTTGCCGGGGTAGGCCGAAGATGGCTCTTGCCGCAGAATTATGTACAACCTGGAGTTTGTGCAAGAGATAATCCGGCAAACCCAGGTAGAGGACATTGGAATAATCAAGCCGGGAACAAATCAGAGCTTGTACTGTCAGCTTCCTGTGGGCTAAAGGAAGCAAAGGAAGGAATTTACGCATCATTTTTAGCAGACCAAAACAGGTACCCGTGAGACCTGTGATCTGTGTTTTCAAAGCCAGGGTGTTATCGATTTTGACCCCAAGGTTTTTAGCGACCAAGGAGGAAGAGGAAGGGGGGGACATGCAAACCGGCCACCATTCCTGCCAGGGCGGTTCTGCCTGACAGCCGAAGAAGAGCACCTCGGATTTATCAGGGTTGCACTTGAGGCTGCTCCGCTGAAACCAGTTGAAGACAGCCCCAAGGCAACCACGGATGCTCTCCCCGTCGAACTCCATGCCCTTCTTGCAGGTGAAGAGGAGCTGGGTGTCGTCAGCGTATGATATGATCTGGGCACCCATCGACTCCGCCAGTACCGCCAATGGAGTCATGAAGATGTTAAAAAGGGTCGGGCTCAGCACCGACCCTTGTGGGACTCCGACATCCATAGGCGGCACCTCGGCGGAGTACGGGGGGGCCCAGACCACTTGTCGACGACCCGCTAGGTAAGATCTCAGCCAGCTCAACACCGTCCCTCTGAGACCGATCTCGTGAAGTCTTCTCAAGAGGGCCTCATGCGGGACGGTGTCGAAGGCCGCCGACAGATCCAACATCACCAGCATTGCTCTTCCGCCTGTGTCGAGAACTTCCTTAATGGCTTCATTAACTTCCAAAAAAGCGGTCTCAGTGCTCAAGTTGGAGCGGAAGCCAGATTGGGTGGAGTGGAGTAACCCATGGTCTTCAAGGAAGGAAGAAAGCACAGAGTGGACGTGCTTCTCGACGATCTTAGCCAAACTGGGCAGGAGAGAAATGGGCCTATAGTTAGCATGTATCTCTGGGTCAAGGCCTGGTTTTTTTAGAAGGGGAACGACCATTGCCTTCTTCCAGGCTGGCGGAACAGTGCCGCAGGACAAAGATAGGTTCAAAACAGGAGAAATTAGGGAATTCAGAATCTTGGCAGTCCTGGCTAAAAAGCTCGCCGGGCACGGGTCCAACGGAGAGCCAGATTTAATCCTGAGTAAAAGATCCAGAGAATTAGATTCCAATAAAGGAGGAAACTCCGATAGAATGGGGCAGGAATCAGGAGGTAAAGTCGTCAGATTGGAGTCATGCAATGATGCATTTGGGGCAGCTGGTGGAAAAGATTCTTGAATCAATTTGATTTTCGTATTAAAGAAGATGGCCAGCTCCTTTACCCAAGATTCGGAGAACTTATGCTGGACTATGCTAGATTTGGGAGAGATAAACTCTTTGACAATGGTAAAAATTTCTTTACTGGAATTTGACGCAGACTCAATTCTATTTGCAAAATAGTTCTTTTTGGCCTCAAGAATGTCAGAGTGGTAAGATTTAATAGATAGTTTATAGGCAGACTTAGCTTCTTGGTCATATTGCTTCCGCCAGAGTCTTTCGGCTAACTTACAGTTACGCCGTGCCAGAGCAAGTGACTTGGAGAACCAAGGAGCCGAACTGCGCTTGACAGATGAAGAGGGGGTAGAAAGAGGAGCAAGATCATCAAGCCTTTCAACTAACCATTCCTGGAAAGTTTCAAGGTCCCTCTCCAGATGGCCGGATAGGATACAGGGATATTCGTGAAGCGCTTGAGCAAGATTCTCAGGGGTAATTTTATGCAAAGGTCTTCTGGGGTGCCTAAGGTGGTCTGAGTTAATATAAGATGTTTTACTTCTGCCCTGAATTAAAAAACTAATCAAAGAATGGTCAGACCAGAGAACAGGGGTGGGATGGGACATAATAAGGGGAAAGGTGGAGAACACTTGGTCAAGCGTGTGACCCTTATCATGAGTCGCACTTGAGATGTAAGGAGTTAGACCAAGAGGAACAGTGATGTCCTTGATTTTGACCGCTTCACTGTCCAACTCAACGTCCATATGGATGTTAAAGTCCCCTAACATTATGCAGTTTTCCACCTTCAAGCAAAGAGCAGTGATAGCAGATTGAAGGTCATCGAAGAAGGAACCCCGCAGACCCGGAGGTCTGTAGACAAGAAGCCCAGAAAAAGATTGATGCGGGGAGAGTGCAATGGAAAAGGCGAGGGATTCGCAGCCAGAAATAGGCAGAGATGGAATAATTGTGCAGGCAAAAGATCTTAGAACTGCAAGTGCAACACCACCACCTTTACCCACTGTCCTATCCTGTCTGTAAACAATATAATCTGGCGGAAAGGCTGCCGCGATGTCAGGATTAGACGACTCGCAGAGCCATGTTTCTGTGAGCAAGAGACAGAGTGGATTCTCAGAGGTAAGTAGCTCAAAGATGTCCAAAGCGTGCCTATGTAATGAACGGGTGTTAAGCAATAAGCACTTAAACTGTTTAGGAGGGAGTGGACGGGAACCCTCAGAAGCCCGGTATATGTTGGGATACCATCCACAACCTGGACAGCAGCATTTACCTTTGAATCGGCCAGGAAAGACATACCGACAGGTAGCGGTATTAAGGTTAAATGAGAATAGATCCGCTGCAGAGTAAGTAAGCCTATGGCCAGAGCCTGCCGCCTCGCCGTCCGCTGCCGTGTCGCGGACGGGCGCAGACGGGCAGGACTCTGGCACGACTCCGGCGCAGATCCAGCGCGCCCGCTGATCGCGTCCGCTGCGCGGAGTCATCCCTGCCCGTTATTATAGTGCTATCAATGGCGTCCCCAACCCAGCCCGACCCAAGATGGCCGCCAAAACCGGCGCCCGGTGCTCTCAGCCGAGAGCAGGACCGGAGCAGCAAGGACGGGTAAGAGTGAACTTCTGGGTGCTGCTGGGCGCTGGGGGGTCTCAACACACCTCTAGGATCAGGTGTGGAGAATAACAGGTAACAAGTACAAACGCTGATAAAAACGAATTAAAAGCGAATTAAACACAGGGAAAGACAGGAGACCTCCCGGCTTCCGCCTCAGGAGGGAAAAGGTGCGTGCAGGGTCAGAATTGCCGATTACCTGCACCTGGCGCCTTTTATAGTGCTATCAATGGCGTCCCCAACCCAGCCCGACCCAAGATGGCCGCCAAAACCGTCGCCCGGTGCTCTCAGCCGAGAGCAGGACCGGAGCAGCAAGGACGGGTAAGAGTGAACTTCTGGGTGCTGCTGGGCGCTGGGGGGTCTCAACACACCTCTAGGATCAGGTGTGGAGAATAACAGGTAACAAGTACAAACGCTGATAAAAACGAATTAAAAGCGAATTAAACACAGGGAAAGACAGGAGACCTCCCGGCTTCCGCCTCAGGAGGGAAAAGGTGCGTGCAGGGTCAGAATTGCCGATTACCTGCACCTGGCGCCTTTTATAGTGCTATCAATGGCGTCCCCAACCCAGCCCGACCCAAGATGGCCGCCAAAACCGGCGCCCGGTGCTCTCAGCCGAGAGCAGGACCGGAGCAGCAAGGATGGGTAAGAGTGAACTTCTGGGTGCTGCTGGGCGCTGGGGGGTCTCAACACACCTCTAGGATCAGGTGTGGAGAATAACAGGTAACAAGTACAAACGCTGATAAAAACGAATTAAAAGCGAATTAAACACAGGGAAAGACAGGAGACCTCCCGGCTTCCGCCTCAGGAGGGAAAAGGTGCGTGCAGGGTCAGGGTTTCCACAAATATCAACTGTGACTTGTGCCCAAAACACCAGGCACCAGTGTCAGCCATCATTGTCAGTACATATCCACTCACTTGCAGGAAAGCATAGTTCCAGTGATGCGCTCTTTGCACAGTGGAAAGAGTGTGTGTAGTACACGGCCTGATGGGAGTGCTGGCCCTTGCAAACACTCATACTCCCACCCAGCCATACAGGACCACTATGATTACATGACAGTGAGTAGACATTTAACAATAAAATGGCAGAGACTGGGGACTGGTGTTTGGAGCACAAGGCCATGAGGGGAGTTGTCTTAAAGTCAGACACCAGTTCCCAGTGTCAGACAGCCGGCAGGGACAGTCTAACACACTGTGTGGTAAGCATATGTCCTGTTGGCCTGTTTGCACTGGGTAGGAAGGTGCATGTAGGACTGGGCCTGATGGGATTTGGAAGGATGGCAAGCACTCCTACACACACAGCACAACCACGTCAATGGCGGCTATGTCTACCTCACAGTGAGTTTATGTGTACTAGCAAGATGGCAGACACTGGGGACTGCTGTCTGAACCTATCACAACTGCCACATTTGCCTATGTGCTACAAACACCAGCCACCAGTGAGAAATATCTTGCAGGTACACTTACCAACATTTTCTGGACAACACTCTTCCTGGTGGCTTGGTGTGGCTGGGTGGGAGTGAGGGGTGTACGTTTCACAATTAGAGCCCAAGCACCCAAACCTCAGTTCATCAAAGTTCTTTGCCACAAAATATCAGAAAGCAGAGTTTGTAAACTCATCTGACTATGGAGTTGATGTACAAAATACATGATCTGTGTAGGCACAAAGCTAAATAGTCACACATTTTGCTACTCACAGCCATTCACATGTGTATAATGAGATGAGAACAAGAAGCACCTCACTCACTCCATTCCCACAACTTTCTGGGTAAGTTAACAGAATGTGAGTGTGCAGGCATCCACACCAATGTAATTGCTAAAGAAATGCTCTAAGCCCAGTACACAGGCCAAAACACTACCTACATAGGGAGATAAAGGATATGTATCTCACTGTGAAAGTAAAGATGTTGATAACACAAACCCACCTGTGTCATTCACAGGTTGTCACGAACAAGACAATGTCTTTGGACATGTATTGTGAACTAAACACAACATGCCCATTCATGCACATAGCTGGACATGTCTATCAATCCCCCTCTCAAATACAGAGTTATCCAAAACAAATAGGCCCGCATCATGGATGAAGGAGGACAATCTATCTACATTAACTCATCATTAGGTTCAGTGGCCTATGTAATGTGTATGATTTGAGGGGCAGTGGACATTCACAGCCGACATTGTGTTTTTCTGTACCCACAGGGCTAGCTGGGAACACCACTGGAACCATCCAAGACAGCCAGTCCCAGACTCTGGACGACCAGGAGCTCTCTGGCGTTGGTATCTCTCCTCCATCTTCGGACGACGAGGACCGACCTGGCCCATCTGGTTTGGGTCACCTCACAGCACCAGCGGTGGCAACATCAGTATCCACTGCGACCACTCCCACCTCAACTGACAACACCCAGCTGACCCCTACCAGCACGGACATAGCTGCCCAGGAGACCATCAACAGCATAGCAACACGGAGCACTCTGGAGTTGCTGGACAGCAACACCCCTGTCAACGATGAAGGAGGCTCACTGTTGACTGTGACAGTACCAACTGGTCCTGCACGGGTCAGTAGGGGTGGTGGGAGGTACTGTGGGTACCTGCGTCATTATGCAGGTGATGCTGCTGAAGAGGAGACCCAAAACCTCTCCAGAATCCTCCATGCAAATGAGTATTCACAAGGAGATTTTGGCCAGGTCGTTGGGATCCTCAGGACCATTCAAAAGCAGCAGAAGCCCAAAATGAAAAACTTGACATGTTCATGAATAAAATTGATGACATGACTGTGGTGCACAGGGACATTGTCACCTGCCTCCACCAGATTACCACCAACATGTCCACACCTCCCTGTGTGCCCACAAAATCCGGTTCAACAACATCTGTACCAGCCACAGGCAGGGATGTAGACTCTGGTGGAGAGCCCCATGCACTGCTGCTGCCTGCACCTGAGGGTACCCTCGAAAAACGTGGGAAGGGTTGTCCAATGAAGAAACTTTGAGAGACAGAGGGCTACACAGCACCCCCAAGAAGTGACAACCTGCTCCTGATCTCCTCCATTGTGTGCTGAGTGTTCACTTTGTTGGCTGTCATTGAACTGTAGGAAGAAAAGGTACCAAAAGGGGGGGAGTAGAGAGGTATCTGGATAGAATCTACCTCCTGTATAACTTTTTATAAACAATATGATTCTACCCTATATAAATGAAAACTATTTAGTATTTTTTGTTTTTTAGTGCTGTTAAATAAGGTGTGTGTAGTGATCCATAAAATGTCATGGAAAAGCACTAGGGGGCAGATTTATGTTCCCTGGCGCATCCCTGCAAATCAGCAGGGATGCGCCAGGGAAGATGCGTCACGCAAGTTTGCCCTTGCACCACTGCAGATGCGCCGCATTTACAATGCGGTGCATCGTGGCGCAAGGACAAGCAGATGCGTGACGCATCTGCCGGTGTAAGGTTGGCGCAGTGCTGAAGTTGTGTCGCAGGCGCAACGCAACTCCAGCACTGTTCCAACCTACCCTATCACTAACATGGTGCGTCACGCCGGCTTAAGGATTTGACACACCAGCATCGGAAAAGTAACTGCGTGAAATCTTGTAGATTTCACTGCGTCACGTTTCCGAGGCTTTTTCTGACGTAACGCCCACCCTGCATACATTAAACCTGACGCAGGTTTAATGTGGCGCAGGGCTTTACAACGTGACGCATCTCCCTAGATGCGTCACGTTGTAAATCTGGCGCAGGATGGCGCTTGCTTTGCGCCGCCGCTGCATCACAAAAGTGACGCAACGGCTGCGCAAAAGTGGCGCACGGGGCTTGTAAATCTGCCCCCAGGTGTTTTAAAAAAATACCCCTCACACACTATGAATCCCATAGTGTCATGCTTCATCATAGGGGTCTACCCGTCCCTCTACGGGGTGAGGCATGCTACAACCTGTGAATACGGGGGAGCACTGTTGTTATGAAAGAATAGGCTATGTGTGGTGAGGGAGTGAGAGTGGAGGGTTGGTGAAAATTACAAAAATTAATGGCTAGTAGAAAAAACTATTTTATTCATGTCTCTGGCTGGGAACATTAAGAGGGGGGGATGTGTAGGGGGTGTGTCTTAATGCAATACCCCCTACTGGGACAACATGTTTCGTAAGCAGTCCCCACTGCTTTACTCATAAGGACCGAGTGTGATCCCTACTGCACTCAGAATATAAAACTAGTTTATATGTATTATATGCCTATTATTCAAAAGCCAATCCACAAAAAATGTGTGGGTCTGGAGAAGGTATTTTTAGGGTACATTGACCACTGTATTTTATAACCAACTTGGTATCTGAAAAGATAAGAAAAAAACAATATAGACAACCTTATGATTGTTTCATTAACACAACACCATACTGTGGAATCACCTAATTAGATTAAATCTCGTGATCTATTTTTCTTGATATATTTTTCTCTTGGTGGTTTTGGCAGCGTAGGTTTTTTTGTTCTAAAACCAGTGAACTGCTGCCCATTGATTGCGGAGTATAATGGCAGGCTTGTTGAAAAGGTGTACTTCATTAGACAAGAAACGACAGTCACACACATTCATCAAAATCACTCTGTTTTGTTCGTAAAAGTAAACAATCATTCATCCGTGAAGACAGACATACTGGTAGATATGAGATCGTTATTGCCCGTTAATAGTTATACAAAATGCATCATTACGTGAAACAGCTTTGTACATATACTATTTGGAGTGATAATCAGGCTTCATGAGCTTGCACTGGAGGGAAGGATGCCTTGAATAAACACTGTTGATAAAGTAGGAAAGCACATAGTGTTAGCTTTAAATGATCTCGCTGTGTCTTTGCGGCGGGATCGCAAACATGTCAGTGCATGGGGTGAGCATGAAGACTTGGCATAGTCTTACTCACATGATAAAGGATCTTTCCTCGCCTCTGTATGCCTCCGTGCCGCGCCGTGGATTGCAATACGGGCGTGAGCGCTGAGTATTTAACTGGTTTCTAAACAGGAAGAAGCGGGAAAACTCTCCTCTAAAATAGACTAGAGCGTAGAGCTACTTCAAAATGGCTACCTGTTTTGTGCCAAGATGTGGATCTGAAAGGCATCACTTCCTGGTGTTGCGATGGCCGTGATGAAAGTAAAAAAGGCATGGAGCGAGAGATTGCTTTAAAAATGGATGCTCATTATGTATCAATATGCGGAACTGGAAAAAACTTACTTCCTGGTGTTGCGCGTGAGACATGGAAATAAAAAACTGGGCGTTGCCTTGGAGATACGGGCCAAACAAAGGCCGAGGAAGACTTATATAAACAAAAATGCCAGGTAGGACCTTGGATTGTTAAAAAGTGGTCGTTCTCTCACCGCCAAAAGCAGGAAGGGTGGCTTCTTGGTTTATCTCGTGAGGGACGATTAAAAATAATTGTGCCTGGGAAATAATAATTAAAATAAAAATAAAAATAATAAATGTAATGAAGGTCTTAAAAAAATAATTGTCTTAAAGATGTCTTAAAAATAAGACTTGTATCTTTGTGAAGACTCTTCTAATTTTTGATCTGTTTTTCTGATATAGGCCATGGCACTTGGCTGTCTGATATGTGTGGATGCTCCTCCACAGGGTTGTCTGACGTACTGGAGACCTACAATTGATGGAAGGATATATAGTAGTCTCTAATTGGGGGTAACATAATGTGAGCATGGGTCCGACTAATAGTATGGTCATAGCTGACCCTATGGGATTTCTTCGTTCTGGCCTGGGATGCTTGTCTTTAGACAGAACACCCATCTTTGTTCTTTCTCAAAAAGGTACCTTTCATTTGGGACTTGTTCGATCGCTGTCCATGATATATCTTCTGGTGTATGGCCTAGTTCTATGAAATGTGATGCCACTTTTGTTGTGCTTTTTTTGCACCTGATGTTACTTTTATGTTCTCCTATCCTTGTTTTCACTGGTCGTGTTGTCATACCTATATATTCGAATAGGCATGGACAGGTGATGAGGTATACCACGCTACTGCTATTACACGTGGTTAATTTTCTCTGTTCCCATTTGGTGGCATTAAAGAAGGTGATTTCTTTGCTTTTCTTAGTGAGTGGGCAGACTTTGCATTTCCCACATGGATGATGTCCATGTATGTTGGCCATAACTGTTGATTGGCCTGTGGGTTCATTCTTACGGGGTCTTGTGTGTACAATCATGTCGCGAATGCTTTTTCCTCTTCTGTGCGAGAAAACTGGTTTTGGGAGATTCAGACCTCCACTATTGAGGATCCGCCAGTGTTTGTTAATGATCTTGGTTACTTGGTTAGAGTTGGTGTTGTATGTTGTAATACAAAATGGCCGTCTCTCATCTGGCTTGGGGTTGGCAGGTTCAAGAAGGCTCTCTCTGCAGTTGTTACGTGCCCTTTTGTAAGCCTTTTCTATGACCTGCTTAGGGTATTGTCTTTTTCCAAGTTTTGCTTTAAGATCTTCTGATTGGATTTTAAAACCGTTGATTTCTGCGCAATTTCGTCCTAAACGTAAAAATTGTCGAAGGGGAGGTTATCCCGCAGGTGTTTGGGTGAAAACTTTGGTACATAAGGAGGCAGTTTTTAGATGTAGTTTTAAAATGTTTTGTGGTCATGAGTCTCCCATCTTTGGGTGATATATTTAGGTCAAGGAAGACTAATTCTTTATTGGAAATGGTACTGGTGAAGTTTAGAAATTCATCTTGGTAGTTGAGCCAAGTGATGAAACGATTCGCAGTATCCTCATCCCCATCCCAGATGATCAATATATCATCTATATATCGTTTCCAGGTATTGATGTGACTGTGAAAGGGGTTGTTTGGATGTAGAATTTTCATTGTCTCCAAGTGGTGTACATAGAGCCCAGCTAAGCTGGGAGCGAAGGTACTCCCCATGCTGGTCCCGTGCTTCTGGAGATATAGGGTTTGGTTGTATTCAAAGAAATTCTCTCTTAGTGCTAAATTGCAACATTCCATGATAACATTTCTAGGGGTTTGATACTCCCATTCAGTGTCAAAAAGGACTTCTTCAATGATGTTTAGGGTCTCAGTGTGGGGGAGACTGGTATACAGGCTCTCGACATCGCAACTGATTAGAAGTTGGTGTTGGGGGTCAAAGGAGAGATCTTCTAGTACTACGAGGACGTCTTCGGTATCTTTCAGATAAGTTGATGTTTTTTGCACCATTGGTCTCAAGTATGCGTCTGCAAATTTTGAGACTGGTTCCAAGATAGATCCTATGCCGGACACAATTGGACGGCCTGGAGGGTTTTCCAGTTTTTTATGTATCTTGGGAATGGTGTATAGGTAAGGTGTTCTGGGTGAGTCTTGGATCAGGAAATCTCCCTCTTTTTTCGTTATCCATCCATGGGCAAGAGCTTCTTCTACCATGCTCATTATTTTTATCTTTATCCGTTCTGTTGAATCTTGATCCAGAACTTCATAGTTTCTTTGATCTTGGAGGATGCGTCTACATTCTTTGTCATACTGGTCCATTGATTGTATAACAATCGCCCCTCCTTTGTCTACAGGTTTTATCACCAATTTGGGATTGTTGCTTAGCTCTCGTATTGCTTGTCTTTCATCATTTGTTATGTTCTGGAATACTTGGTTAGTAGTGGGGTTTAGATTCTCTAAATCCTTCATGACTGCTTTCCCAAAGGGAAGCAATTCAATAGGGAGAGTGGAGTCAGATGGTGTGAAGCTTGATTTAGGTTTTAGACCTGTGTCACCTTCTTGTGTATTGGTTGTTTCTTTATCCTTGAAGAAGATTTGTAATTTCAATCTTCTTATGAATTGAATACCTGTATTTCTTTACATAGTAGGAATTTGTCCATGTTCGCTGTAGGCACAAATCCTAGTCTTTTTTCCAAAACTGAGATCTGGGCAGCTGTGAGTGGTTCATTGGTTAGGTTCACTACCAGGTTCATTTCCTGCTTGTTGACACTTTCGTCATGATTTTGGTTGATACTCACACTTGTACCTCTTCTCTTGGTGTCCAGTGAACATTGTTCCCTCTCCGGTTCCTTCCTCTGTTTCTTCCTTGGCGTGATCATAAAAAATGAGGTTGATCAAAGTAGGCGTATTCTTGAGGCGGGTAGCTCGATGGTGGGTATGCCCCTTGAGGATGTGAGAAAAGGGGTGGCCCAAAGAACTGTGGTGGTTAGGACGTCTATAATGGTTTCTCAATCCTGGGTAGCTAGGACTTTTGCCTCGGCTTGACCCTGAACTGTTGGAACCTGTGTCAGAAGAATCATCATCTGTTGTTTCTTGTTGGTGAGCTTTATAGTCGTCTTTGATGTATGGATATGTCTTTTCGTGACTAAACCGACTGGTATCCTTCTTAAGTTTATTGTATTTGCTCTGCTTTAATGTAGCTTCAAAGTCATTGAAAGTCTTGTTAAGTCCCTCTAGATGTTTTTTCATGCTACTTGGTGATTCGTAACTTCTGAGTCGTACTTCTATTGTTTGAATTTCTATTTTTAGTTCTTGTGCCAGTCTACTTGCCGTCTTTATTATTAGTACAATCCAATCTCTCATGCAATGCCACGATATTTGTGACCAGTCTTTTTTAAACCTTATGTCATGTTGGAAAATGTACGGCTCGTTGCGAACAATTAGACCTTGTGGTGCTGCGTTCGCTTTAAGGTATTCTGACATGAGTAGACCATGTAGGGCAGTCTTTATTTGGGTACGTCTTAGTTCTACTATTTCGTCCCAGTCATTGTTACTAACAGGGGGTTCAGCTGTCTAAAGTCCTTCGAAGGTTCCCAATGATGACATGATATTCTCTATTTCTTCATCCGTAAATGTCAGACCTGTGTTTTCCACCATAGTGTGTGTGTGTGTGTGTGTGGTGTTGTCTTGTCTAACTAAAAAATGATATGTACTTGAATTCTCAAGTGAGAGAGAAATAAACACAAAAGCTAAAGCTAAAGCGTTTGTAGAGGAAAAACACCTTAACTTAATGTAGTTAGGTTGGAGAAAACTCCCACAGCTGCACGCTGTCAGTAATCAGAAAAAGTAACAAAAGTGGGGGGGAAGTAGAGAGGTATCTGGATAGAATCTACCTCCCGTAAAACTTAAGGAGACAGTTTTTAGATGTTTTTAGATGTAGTTTTAAAATGTGTTGTTGTCATGAGTCTACCATCTTTGGGTGATATATTTAGGTCAAGGAAGACTAGTTCTTTATTGGAAATGGTACTGGTGAAGTTTAGAAATTCATCTTGGTAGTTGAGCCAAGTGATGAAACGATTTGCAGTTTCCTCATCGCCATCCCAGATGATCAATATATCATCTATATATCGTTTCCAGGTATTGATGTGACTGAGAAAGGGGTTGTTTGGATGTAGAATTTTCATTGTCTCCAAGTGGTGTACATAGAGCCCAGTTAAGCTGGGAGCGAAGGTACTCCCCATGCTGGTCCCGTGCTTCTGGAGATATAGGGTTTGGTTGTATTCAAAGAAATTCTCTCTTAGTGCTAAATTGCAACACATTAAGACACACCCCCTACACATCCCCCCTCTTAATGTTCCCAGCCAGAGAAATGAATAAAATTGTTTTTTCTACTAGCCAGGGAATTTTTAATTAATTTTTGCAATTTTCACCAACCCTACCACTCTCACTCCCTCACCACACATAGCCTATATTTTCATAATGGCAGTGCTCCCCCGTATTCAAAGGTTGTAGCACGCCCCGCCCCGTAGAGGGACGGGAAGGCCCCTATGATGAAGCATGACACTATGGGATTCATAGTGCGTGAGGGGTCTTTTTTAAACACACTTAGTGCTTTTCCATGACATTTTATGGATCACTAAACACACCTTATATAATGTCATTAAACTGTCTCACATTGGCCGGAGGGTCTAAGTTGGACAATGAACTCAAATAACAGTGGATCTTCTTTGGTATGTCTCATTTGCCTCAGGAAACTACTGAAGACAGCTTTGTTCTGAACTGGTTGTGCTATGCTGCTTGGCAGCCTGGTCGCGCCGAGATACCCCTCAGGGTGATTCGAAAGCGTTATAAATGGCCTTAACATTAATATATACAGACACTACCAACTCCTATCTGCGCATTGTTTATTAATTTTTTTGTTGAGTACTCACCCTTTGTGTGGATTGTTATCATTACGACATGCACTAAAATAAATAATTTTGCACAAAACACTTGCTCATGTTGTGACTTTGAGTCCCAAAAGTACAAATTGAAGTGATACACAAAATCTTAAGTGTCATCAACATTGGTAAAACATCACTTTGAAGATGGTAACTACTGGCGTCTGAGTAAATGTACCTTGTGACAGCATGATAGATAGACACAACCATGTTCTCATACAACCCATAGGACATAGTACAGCTGCAATGCAAGTCTATTGCCTAAAATACTAGCATCATTTTCTAGCACAATCAACAATCATTGTCAGAAAACCAGTTCGTCATGGAGCATGTTTTGGTTCATAATAATCTATGGATGTATGACAACAGACAAGGCATACCTCAATGTGGAGCACAGGTTTATTCTCCTGTATCAGCCTGGCGCCTTAACCCAATGTAAAATCACATCACACAGTAAACAAATTCCCCACAAGTAAAGATAAACGACCATCAGTTCAAAAGGAAGTGCATGACAGGGATTTCCACAACAGTTCAATGTTGGAGTAAGTCACAGCATCAGGGGTCTGGTGAGGTCACAACTCTGCAGTTTACATGGCAAAGTACCCTCGTAAGGAGAAACATAGAACAGAGTCAGGCACACAGGACTAAGCCAGTTCAATATTGCAAACAATGTCATCTGAAGCACAAGATTTACAATGTGGACACTAACTAGGATTCACTGTAACACTGTACATGTCAACTTGTACATTTCAAAAACTTATCATATAACAAACATCATGACAATTTTCAAACATTCACAAGCATACATACACATTGTCCACCAGAATCCCAACAAACAATTGAGACTAGTCTCCTCCTCTCATTGCATACTTACACTCATATGAAAAAGTTCTGGATAAGCTGTTGTCTCAAATCCATGCCATCATCATCATCCCCACTATCACAATTTCCCAGCCCAGGATCCTCCCTTGCTAGCGGCTGCTGGTCTCTGTCTTCCTGTATGAGTGGTATTTCCTTCTGCATAGCCAGATTGTGGAGCATGCAGTAAGCTGTGATAATCTTGCACACCTTCAATGGGTCATATTGGAGTGCTCCTCCCGTCCAATCCAGACAGCGGAATCTTGTCTTCAGGAGGCCAAAAGTCTGCTCAATGACTCGCCGGGGCCTACCATGGGACTCATTAAACCGCACTTCTGCATGGGTGACTGGGTTATGGAGTGGTGTCAGTAACCAAGGCTGGTTGGGGTACTCAGAGTCTCCTACATTGAACACAGAAAGAAGATTCAGTTGTCGGATAACAGAGTACTATCTGACATACAATCAACACACACCACAACATACACATGCCACATCACCTACCAACAAGCCAGACACGGTCAGGTTGCATCTGAGACATCAAACGGGGGATGACGCTGTTCCTCATGATATATGCATCATGTGCCGATCCAGGGAAACGTTCACAGACTTGGGAGATGGACATGTCAGCCAAAAATTCCACCTGGACATTGATGCAGTGGAAATGTTTTCAGTTGCGATACACCACCTCATTTGCCTGTGGTGGTACCAATGCAACGTGTGTGCCATCAATAGAGACAATGACATGGGGTATCCATCCAAAGGCATAAAATTCCCCCTTGATGTCTGACAACTCTCCAGATGTTGGGAGCTTTATGTACTGGTCCAGGTAATGGAGCAATACCTCCAAAACATCACAAAGGACACACTGAACATGGTTTGTGACATTCCACCAGATGTTGCCACTGTGTATTGGAAAGAACCGGTAGCAAAGAAATGTAAAGCTGCCATAACCTTCATTTTGGGCATCAGTGCAGTTGGATATGTGCAACGAGGCTGCAGATGAGGTCACAACTGCGCAGATAACTGTTCAATTATTGGCCTGGTGAATCTGTACTTCCTGATGGTGTCATGTTCTTCCATGGTCTGTAGGTCTGGAAAGGGCCTGTACACTGGAGGCTGTCTGTGATACCTATGTGTAGAGTGTAAACACAGTCGGTGTCAGGTCACAATGTACCAAGCAACATGCATTGAGACAAACAGAACATGAAATGTCAACACAACTGATGCTACAGAACATTGGAAATACAGATTTAAATTCACAGGGATGACCTTAGATACATATCACAGCATAGGTAACCTTCCCAGACCTGTTAACAAGGTATGGTGACACAGCAATTAGATTTGTGTAGTGTACACATCACTAGTGTCTGACATCATTAATGTGATCAAGCATCTCATACTTCACAACTCCACTCAAAATAATTCAAGATGAATGTTTTGAGAACAATAACATGTTTAATAGGTACACAGAATAGGATCATGTAATGCAAGAGATGTGTGACACCTGATACACACAGCATCACACAAAGTCAATCATGCCCACCATTGTCACAGGGGGGACGCTGTCATGTTGTCATGTATAAATTACACATACAATCACATACACAAACTATGTACAATGTTGATGATGCAAATATATGTAACAACACCATCCACTGAAGTCTTGGACACACTGATAGACCAGTAATTCACATTACCAAAACAAGCTGATGAGGCAGAATAATGTCACTGTCTACTCATCCAAAGGTAAAAGCTTTATCCATTACTTACACAACTGACATCTACAGTCTGAAATCACAACAATTGCACAATGGGTCATACAGTCCACAAATGCAGTGATAATGCAAGAATGCACATGTACATCCGCAAAAAATTAATTGGCACTGTGATCAATCCTAGGTGGATAACTGGATTTCTCTTGCAACATGCTGTCATTTTCCTATAAAACAGTGGTCATGTGCCCCTCAAGGTTAGCTCCTCATGGGAGTGTGTCTTATACATTTAAAGGTCCATTTTCTTTTAAATGCTTCCGCACATGTTATGTACAGAAATACAACAATCACAGGAGTGGATGCTCTGCCGAACAATTATTCAAAGGACGCGGTATCCGCATCCGAACCGAATCGGTCACAGCCATTGGCTGTTGGTTGTTGTGGTGACAGACGCGGGTGAGTATTCAAAGCACGCGGTAGCCGCATCTGAACTGATTTGGTCACAGACAATGGCTGGTGGTTGTTAATGGTGACAGACGGGGGTGGGTATTCAAAGAATGCGGTAGCCGCATCCAAACCGATTCGGTCACAGCCATTGTCTGTAAGTTGTTATGGTGAGCGACGCAGGTGAGAATTCAAAGGACGCGGTAGCCACATCCAAACCAATTCGGTCACAGCCATTGACTATTGGTTGTTATGGTAAGCGACGCGCGTTTAGGCTCTTGCCTTCATCACATGGAAACCAACTCGGTTACCTCCCATCACCAATGTATCAAAGTCAATTGTGGTCCGATGATGTGTTTTTGAACATCGCGATAGGCGTGTCACCTGCAGGCAATGTTATGCATGGACCGATTCAGAAAATGCGACCAATGCAAACATATCACTTTGGCTGCATGAATTAAAGACCGCCTCTGCTGCTTAGATATAAGTCTGCGGTTCGTTAGAGACTTCACTTGCCTGCACTACCTTCATCATTCCTGCACCTCTCCATCTCTCTGCTGCAGTTACCCCATCCTCTGGGTGCTACTATGGCTCGTACAGTGGACAGAGCCCCACCTTTCAGGGAGGAGGAGAACCAGGCCATGTTGGACACCTTCCTGCCACTGTCCAGCCAGGTCTGTGGCAAACCAGAGGAGCAGGTGAGTGATGATCACACTGCATTTTCATTGTACGTGTGCAATTACCATGCACCCCTAACATTAGGAATCTCATTGGTAAGCATGTAAACTGTTTTTTATACGTTTAAAAGTATGCATATGACTTTTCTGAGCAGATGCACAGGTGTAGACTGTGTGTGTACTGGGCTGAACATCTTATCACTGTTCTCATGGGACGGTGGAATAATTAAATCCAGGACAACTGCACATAATGATACTTGCTTAGCCCTTAGACATTGTTGCCAAAATGGCTATGACCAATGTTTACAAGTGGCTGACTCAGAAACATGTTGCATGTGAACTAACCTTCTGTCACCATGTCATCCTTACAGGTCAATCCCCATGAAAAGGCCAGGATGTGGAGGACCATCGCACAGAAGGTGCACGATGTGGGGTTGGACACTCCGTCACTGCCGCAAGAGGTGGCAGGACCTACATGACTGGACCAAGATGATCACTGAAGTCCAGCTGGGCCTGTTATTTCCCAGAAAGAGGGGGGCGCCGAACACTGACCCCCACATGCTCCACATACTAGGGGTAGTCTTCCATGAACTGGATGGGCAGTAGAAGGCCAACCAGCAGCAAGGAGGGGGTGAGCATGTGCCTTGTCGCACAGCTTTGTTAAACATGCATGCTACCGTACCTTAGCCTCCTGCCCCTTTTACAGGTTGTGAGTCAGCCAAACCCACTGATCAGCTTTGTAAGAAACATATGCACAAGGATAATTCGATGCCCGGTTATGCCCCTTTCATCAGAGAGATGTGAGTCAGTTATGTTCAGGGAAGTGACAGTACTGCCATGCCCATGTGATCAGAACAAATCATACCAACAAGAGCATGGAGGTAACCTTCTGGAGTGATGCAATTGCCCAACGTGTCATCACATAATTTATGACCTGTTCACAGTGTGGCTTCAACAAATCTGTGAAGATTGTTGTTATTGAAGCACAAAAGTGTGTAGATAAACTAATCTCCTCCTCCAAGGCCTCATCCCACATCCTCGACCCTGTACCTACCCAATTGACTAAAAAGCTGCCTTGCACCACTATGGTGTGAAATGATAAACAGCTCCCTGAAAACTGGCATCATGCCAGACTGCCTCAAAGTCGGCCAAGTCATACCATTACTGAAAAAGTCAGGCCTAGACACCAACAACCTGAACAACTTCAGACCTGTTTCCAACCTCCCCTTCCTAGCCAAAATCCTCTAAAAATGTGTTCTTCTTCAACTGAACCAGCACATCGACAACATCAACCTGCTTGACCACAACTAATCGGGCTTCAGAAAAAGCTGTAGCACCAAAACCGCGATCCTTAACATCATGGATGACATCCTCAAGTCCCTTTATACTGACCAATTCTGCTTACTCATCCTCCTAGACCTATCGGCAGCCTTTGACACGGTTGATGACAATCTTCACATCAAGGCTCTCAAAGACCGAGTAGGTGTGGACGAGGTGGTTCTACAATGGTTCTCCTCCTTCTTTCACAACCACTCCCAAAGGATAAAAATCAAATCCTTTATGTCCGACCTACTCCCCGTCAACAGAGGTGTCCCCCAAGGTTCAGTGCTCTCCCCTCAACTGTTCAACATATACATAGAACCCCTCACCACCATTCTGAAAAAAGCCAACATCCCCTTCCACCTATATGCAGATGACACCCAGATCTTCTTGGAAACCTCCTCCATTAACGACATTCTAAGACTCAACAACACTCTTAGAGAAGTTCAACAATGGCTATCAACTAACCACCTTAAACTCAATCAAGACAAAACTGAAATCCTCCTCATCTCCAACAAAGAAGAAAATCCTCAAATCGTAGAGTGGCTGATAGCAATCGACGCTCTTAAAGGTAATCTCACCCTGGCAAACTCTGTAAAATCGCTAGGAATCACCCTCGACCAAAAACTAAGCATGGCCAAACACATTAAGATCTCCGCGTAGAGTGCCTTCCTCAGTTTGAAGCTTCTCAACAAAATTAAACCCTTCATCCTGCCCATGGACCTCAAACAAGCCACCCAAACACTGGTGTTATCTAGTCTTGACTATGGGAACGCAGTCCTCTCCAGTACAGCTCGTTCCCACTTAGCGCCACTCAAAACAACTCTCAATGCTGCTGCCAGAATGGTCACCAGAGTTAAAAAATATGACCACTTATCTCCCGCACTCAGAGAACTAAAATGGCTCCCAGTCGAAATGTGTGCCAGCTTTAGAACTGCATGCCTGACGCACAAAGCCCTGCACACAGGGAAACCGGAATACCTGGCCTCCAAACTCAAGAAAGCCGGCCAGTCAAGAAACCTCAGGAGTTCCAACACCCTCTTACTCATCCCTCTGAAAACACGCAAACAAAACAATGCGTCACGATCGTTCGCTGGAAACGCATCCGAAATCTGGAACTCCATCCCAGTCGATATCAGGACTATCCCCTCCTTTATAAAATTCAAAAGACTCCTAAAAGACCTCTACCTCAACTGTGCCTTCCCGAACTGAGAACCGAAATGCACAAGCCTGCACTCTGCAGCCACCAGGCAATGTTCCACCACCTTACCTCCTCCTGCACTTTACAGACCCGTGTCATTGTTCCTTCACTCCCTACCTCATCCCTGCTCCCTAACCCCCTCCTCGTTCACCTCCTCTCAGAGGGAGATTTATCCCAAGACTTTGTGCACGCAACAAGACTACCTCAGGACCTCTCTACCTCAATGACGCACAGCACACTGGGAGTTTTGAACACTTATGCTTACCTTTGTCTCTTTTATGTGATTTCTCCCCTATATCTGCTGTAAAGCGCTCCAATACCCTCGGGTCTGGCCAGTGCTATATAAAACCTCTTAAATAAAAAATGTAAAAAAATGCTACATATCCCTGCAGCAGGTGACATCAATGTTGAGTCCTTGGTGAGTTTGCTTGCTAATTGTGCCAATGTTAGATCCTAGCCGTGGTGCTCAGTGTTATCAAATGTATCCCTTGGGACAATTACAGGTCTGCTAACTATGGTCATCTGTCACACTAGCCTTACACATGATTATGTTGAATATTTCATTCTTCATATTCAAAAGAATGAGTCCATGTGTCTAACTCTGTAATAATGACAACACATGCCATTCATTGACTAACACAGGTGGTCACTGGTTGAAACATGGCTAAAGAAGTGAGGTATGATGTTAGAAACACATGAACAACAGTTTCCATGTGTGTAAATGGTGTTGACTATACATTCTTGGGCCTTTGTAAACCATGGGTATGATGCATTACTGTCAGATTGAGAGGTATAAAATATGCGTCAGATTGAAGTAAGTCAACAAAATTAGATGGGAAAGAAGAGCAATCTCAGCTGTCGGAAATGTGCAATATGTCTAATGGAAGTGAGGGACATTCAGACTTGGGCCATACAAATGGGAACTTCTGCAGTCTAGACAGGATTGGTACACAGTGTTGACTGGACTCATGAAGAATGGAGGTTCAGTACTGATAGTATGTATAGACAATGCATCCAGACAAGCCAGTGGCATGGTGTTCCACGCAAAGTATTGTGAAGATGCATTCATCACACTTGGAAGTGTATTGACCATTGTTCACATCTGAAAATGGTGAGCTGTTTACAATGTGCACAACATTCTTATTCATCTTCATGACACTGTGCACAGATGACACAAGAAAGTGTGCCACGTGCCTCTCACTCTAGCTATGTTGCCTTGGTGAATCCTCAATTGTAGTCAGATGTGTGAGCCGACAGTAGAGAACCTGAGTTAAAGGACTAATTAGCACAATCACTGTTATCTGTGTAACATGACACATGCAATGAGTACGCAACCCCAAAGTTTGACAAGGATATCAATGGGCCTGTGACATTAATGCCAATGGTTACTAATGTGATGGATAGGGATTGCAGAATGGATACCATGTATCAATTCAATTGTGTGAATCCTATTCACATTGTGAGCTGTGAACTCCCTTGCAGGAGATGAGACAGGTATGTCATGACATGAGACCGTCAGGTGAAAAAGACAATACAATAACTGCTACATAGTGCGGTATTTCACTTTGTGGTTGTGCCATTTGATGTTGATACACAGAATGATGCAAGTAACATCATGTATGAGGAGGAAATGGTTAACTTGCTGACTGACAAGTGCCTTGTATGGAAAGGTATCAAAATTATGTAGTTGTTTGAACTGTGAGGATCTGTGATGTTACCTATGTGTCAAGTACATACAGATGACTTATGTGAATCTTTTTAATTTTTGTTCATAGCATTAGCACTGGCCAGCATCAGAGGCAGTGCAATGGATATAGAGGGAGCAGTTCGCCAGTCTGGGTCAAGTGCCGAGTCAGACGTGGAGGGATCCACTGGCAGGGAGGATGAGGGGAGCCACACTGAGGGCAGATCTGCAACACCATCTACAACATCTGAAGACCACTCAAGCTCCAGTGATGACTTCCTGGTGTTGGAGGAGAAAGGGGATGATTCCTCTACATCAGAGTCTACCAGCACCACTACCATCTACCCCTTCCAGCTGCTCCCCATCCCACTGTCCATGGCCGGTCCCATGGCAGGAGACCTGTCTCCTTTGTGCCAGGCACCTCACCCCCTGCCCCTGTCTCCCCTGCTGCCCTCAGTGTGTAGGCATCGACATACTGAGGCAGATCTCTGTGGGGCAGACATCAGTGCTGAATGTCCTCCATGCTCATACCACTCTTTTGACACAAATGTTGTCGTCATGGAGGGCATTCACTCAGACATGTCTACTCTACAGAGATCCAATCAGGCTCTGGACTCCACACTGACCGCAGCAGTGCCCCAGCCCCAGCATTCCGTCCCCTTTACTGCCTCTTCCCCATCCACTGTCCCAACTACCCTCCCTTACCCAAGCACAGGCAAACACACATATACACACACCTCAACAGCCACACAGAGCACACAGATACACAGTCACAAGGGCAAACCCACACACACGCACACTCAGTAGACAGATAGCACACTCACCACCACAGACTCACCAGCAGATGACACACATGCATCCACAGACACTCTGCATACCTCACAACCCTCTGCCTCCACATCCCCCCTCTGCCCAGAAAGTCTTCCTTTGTGACCTTGGCCTCTTCCCTACAGACCCATCCAAACCAGCTCACAAGAAGAAGAGGCAACCCACCCCCTTGGCCCAGACATCTAAATCTGCTGCACCCCCCTCTAATAAGCCAAGTCTAAAAACCCACACGTGCAAATTCTCCAGGTCTCCCAAGTCCCAAACACCTCCACCAACCAGTACTTCTCCACACCAGCCCCGTACGTCCCGCACCCAAAAAAAAACCCTCCCAAACAGTCTGAGTTCCTCCCTTTAGCTTTACCTACCATTAAGGGTTATACCTTCACCAAAATTGTAAATCCAAGTCCATCCCATTCTCCATCAAACCCTCCCACTACAGCTGTTGTCCCCCAATCTGACCCACCCACTGCAGTGGACCCACACACCCCTCCTGGTCCCATCCCTCCCAAAACACAACCCAGTTCTCCATAGTTTTGTCCCTATGGTGCCTGTTATGCCCCCTAGATGCCCCTCACAGGGGAGGTGCCCCTTACCAGACACAGTGCAGGCAAGAATTGATGGGCATGACTCCTCTGGCCCATGTTTCAGAGACCTTTGTGACTGGCCATTGGCCTTTTGTCATTTATTTACTTCAGTTCTCGTGCTGAATAAAGCAGATTCAAATTTACGTTTGGAGATTTCTGTGTTCTTCACATTTAAGTCAACTGTAAACATGTCAATTAGTAGTGTAAGGATACAATGATGTTAGTATATAATGAATTGCATATGGTCCATGTAGTATGAGCACTTTGACAGTATGTATTCAAGATTTGTGTGCCCACATTTGCTGGGTGTCATTGTCCACAGCAGTTTTGGCTATGAGTATGGCTTGAAGTTACAAACCTTTCTTTTTTTACATTACAATTGCACATGGGTCAGGCGTTCCTATGTCAACATAGTGCAAGTGTTTCTAAGTACAACAGTCTAGGAGGAGCATGCTGCATATGTTTGTGATGTACAGAAAGACACCTGTCTCATCAATGCACCTGGGTATATATGGATCTTGACTACATGGTTGTTACTTTGGACACATCCATGTTCACAGAGTAACTATACAATACATGCATGTGACTTTATAGTGATGGACCCATGTATGTGTCTTCTTTGGATTTGGTAGACTAGTGGCAATGACAATCTTGCCACAGGTGGCATGCTTCTGTAGGAAAATACCCTTCATGGCTGTGTGCTCATCAGATACATTTTCTGAGTCCGTGGTGAGTGTAAGGTGAACAGTGTTCTGACACTCTTCAGACCCTATTTACTCCAATGACTCCAAATTCTGCAGGTATTCATGTTAGGCAAGGTGTGTGTTGGCTTAATAATCCATTGCTTACTACTTGATGTGGCATTCATGCCCTTTTGTTTTGGAACATCACATGTATGGGATTTTTTTCTGTTCAAGAATAGATTTCATATTCACAACCACACACCAGGCACAGTTGTGCATGTGAATTTTGTGTATTTTATCATTTGTGGTAGACTGACAATGGGCCCTTTGAAGCAATGGTTGATGCTGTTCCAGGTCACTCAGAGCTAAACTAGGAGTGCTGTTATGTCTGTTGGATTGCCCAGTGCTACATGTGGTAAGCTAAGTGGACAGTGAGTTTACAGATGTGATGTGTGTCCATCTCTTTGCAGATGCTACAGGAGCGAGTGTCGCATCCATGGTCTTAGTTGCCACACAGGGGAGGATGTGTTATTTTTAATGTGAGGCGTAGCTGCAGATGTGTCAACCATGGTTCATATTGCATGTGCTGAGGTTGCTTAAACAAGGGTAAAGGTGAGAGTAACTTGTCCTTCTAGTTTTTAAATGGAGTGGAGATTCATACGCCATGGTGGCAGTACAAATTTAGTGATTGTCAGCGAGTGTAAGGTATGAGTTAAATTAATAGGCAGATCTTGTGTTGGAGATGTGAGGAATCCACATTCCCCCAATGTGAGTGGGTAAACATATGAGGGTGTGAATCATAGTATGTGAGGCTGTTAGACCGGTTAAATCCTGTGCAAGTTTTTGATACAAATAGGTAGATGGGATAGAGGTATGACCAGGTAGAGAAGGTTTGATTCTGGCAGGAGATTCGAGCTGTAGTCTGTGCCACTACAGTGAGAGATGACTGAAACAGGGCAGTTTCAATGAGTGAGGATAGTTGTTAATGTGCATACGTCAATGGGGGTATGTAGCATGGAAGTCATATGTGGATGTTGCAGGGCCACAGTGAGACAAGGTTAAACTTGTCATTTATAACCAAGTGTATAAGTGTATGTCAAGGGCATACTCCAGTTGTGAGAATTAGGGTGCTAAACGGTGACATATGA
This sequence comes from Triturus cristatus, assembly GCF_964204655.1. Taxonomy (NCBI): domain Eukaryota; kingdom Metazoa; phylum Chordata; class Amphibia; order Caudata; family Salamandridae; genus Triturus; species Triturus cristatus. Next base: position 667,227,494 of record NC_140583.1, read on the forward strand.
GGTGTTGTATAGTTGATGTATGTTGTGTTTGAATCTGTGGATGCATTTGTTTTAGAAATGACATTCTGTAGAACGTAAGCAGAGTATGGTGTGTGTATGTTTATATGCAAATGGCTGAGGACATATTCATTGAGAAATGTAAGTGTCTTGTTGTGAAATGTGTTAATGTGTTAAGTAAGCATGTCAGAGTGGGCTGTGATGCTGCACGTTGTGAAATGAGTGCAGTCCTAGACATCACTGAGGGTGCAACTGGTGATGAGAGTGGTCCATTTGACATGTTACGTTTGACATCTGGTGAGGAGGAGATGAGTACAGTACATTGCATACATGTCATGTATGTGAGAGGTGTTGTGTAAATAGTGATGAAGAGTTGTTCTTTGACTGTAGGTGTAGATGTAAGAAGGCCAGCACAAGTGTCAGATTGTAAGAATCAGTTTGGAAGAGTTTGAGTACAATGCTTGAGCATGTTGGACAGACATTCTTTGCCATCTAGATGTCCCAGAGTGTGGTTATGACATGCTTGTGTGTGTATGATAGTTTTGAGAGATGGCGTAGATGTGAGAGTGGTCATACCCTCACAAGTGGGGATCATGCAGGCCATGAGGTGATGTGGAAATGTACATATGTGTAGATTCGTTTTATGTACGTAGATAACATCAGTAGCCAGAGTAAAGATGAAGATGGAGACTATGTTTGCTGCAGCTTGCTGTCTGCCACTGAATTTTCCTGACTGATTATTGTAACGGCTGCTCTGAGTACACTGGCATATGCGATACCTATTGTCCTCAAAGGACAATTTGCCTCCACCTAGCCTAGACTTGTTTGAGTTGTGTGTGGGCAGCTGTGTGGAGTTATCCTTTGTTGGTAGCTGTAGTCACTGGTTGTTTATTCTTGCCCTTGCTTACTGCCTTTTGATGGAGGGGGTGATTGGTTATATTGAAATGTCATGATGCTTGAACATTGGATGGAAGTGCATTGCTTAGAAGGCTATAGCCCCCACAAGTGGGAATTCAATGATGTGTGTTGTTGTGTCACCTGGTGTCAGACTACCCCAGAGACGCATCCCCACACTTCCAAAGTAGACTACACATGCATGATTATTATTGACATCCTGACTTTGAATGTTCAAGGTATGGGGACACCAAGGGCCCGATTCACAGAACTAACTTAAGACAAAATCCTAAACTTACTACCATTTTGGTATTCACAGAAGGCACTTACTCATTTTGGTATTCACAGAAGGCACTTACTCATTTCGGTATTCACAGAAGTTAGGAGTCCTAACTTTAGGACTCCTAAATGCCTTCTGTGAATACCGAAAGTCTTAAAATTAGGATTTTTCGCAGTTTAGTAGTAGTATAGTTAGGACTCCTAACTTTAGGACTCCTAAATGCCTTCTGTGAATACCGAAATTCTTAAAATTAGGATTTTTCTCAATTTAGTAGTCCTAAATCTAAATTTAGGACTACTAAATTGAGAAAAATCCTAATTTTAAGACTTTCGGTATTCACAGAAGGCATTTAGGGGTCCTAAAGTTAGGAGTCCTAACTATACTACTACTAAACTGAGAAAAATCCTAATTTTAAGGCTTTCGGTAGTCACAGAAGGCATTTAGGAGTCCTAAAGTTAGGAGTCCTAAACTTAAGACTACTAAATTGAGAAAAATCCTAATTTTAAGAATTTCGGTATTCACAGAAGGCATTTAGGAGTCCTAAAGTTAGGAGTCCTAACTATACTACTACTAAACTGCGAGAAATCCTAATTTTAAGACTTTCGGTATTCACAGAAGGCATTTAGGAGTCCTAAAGTTAGGACTCCTAACTTCTGTGAATACCGAAATGAGTAAGTGCCTTCTGTGAATACCAAAATGAGTAAGTGCCTTCTGTGAATACCAAAATGGTAGTAAGTTTAGGATTTTGTCTTAAGTTAGTTCTGTGAATCGGGCCCTCAGGGAATTGGACTTGTGGTGATATATATGGTTGTGCTGAGGAAAACATATTGCACTTTATGCAAACACACATGTGACATGGGAACATTACGCCCAGTTCAAATGAGTGTTTGCATTGTCAATATTTTGCATCCTCTAATCTGGTTTGGCAAGGCTAGCCCTTGTGTGTGTCCATGGGTGCTCCCATTTAGTACATTAGACACTGCCCTAGAGCGTTAAGGCGATATGTCTTTGTGGAAGGTCTCCTTGACTATTTCATAGATTTGGAGACAGTGTTTCAGTGACAACTGTGGACAGAACAGGCTTCATTATACACATATCCCTCATCCTCACAAGATGTACTCATATACCCTGGCTTGAGGATGTCTGTGTTGATTGTGATCTGGAGCCACAGATTGAGGCCACCCACCTGACATCATTCATCACCAGTACTGGCAGCTTATCTTACCCAATAGGCTGTGCATTAGACCCTCCAACACGGTTGGTGGATCCTATGTCCTGAGACTCATGCATAGTCCTAGTACTCTGCAGGACACAATATGCACATTCAACAAGGGATATTTATTTGTGGCACACACTACAGCCTGAGGAGGTTGATGCAGAATTGCTGTGAGTGACATTCTCCAAAGATGACCGTGTAACATACAGATTGGAAGTTGTATTGATGCGCCTACGATCCACACCTGGTGACTGTATCCCACATTGTTTTGGGCCATGCTTCATTCCAACCCAAGATGGATTTTGGATACAAAGGATACAAAGACGGATGTGACAGAACCACTTCTAGGTTGTTGCATTGGGAGGCACTGAAATCAGTACAGAGTGGCAGGGGCTGTGGAGCAGTGTGTTGTCTTGGCCAATATCCTCTGGTCTTTAATGTACACAGAGGCATCACAATGTCATACCTTTGTGCATACATTGTAGTTCTGTTGCCCTGCGATGTTTCAGTGTGTGTTGTGGTGGACTCATGCATTAACTTTGTGATACATACATATGTGTGGTTATGGCAATTCCTGTTCCACTGTCAAACGTGTGTTTCTCATACTAGTTTTGTGGGTAAGTGTACCTACCTGATAATGACATTCCCTCATTGGAAGTGCACAACATGCTAGGGATCCATGGTTGGATTGGGATTCGAATTATGCTCAGGCGCTCTGAAAGTAAAAGGCAAACATTCTGTGATAATCTCTTTCATTGTAGCCTCTGTGCTTTTAGCTGTCAAGATAGGTTGCACAAAGACACACTGCTACTGTTCAAGATGGTGGTGTTTAGGTGAGACTGTGCAAATAAGTCTTGCCTCCCTGCAAGGCCCCTACATACAATGCAACCTCCCTACACCTGCCATGACCTGAATGTGATTGGTGGGTGGGGGAGATGACACTGCTTCTGTCAAGGCACGAAAGGCAGTGTGCCAAGGTGAGTATGCTCCAAAGGCTGTCCCCCAACCTCAAATTACAGCACAGCTGGTGAGAGAACAACATACCTTTCACTACACTGCAGTGGCCTGGTGGGGACTGATAAAGTAAGTCAGTCTCTTGGTGTGTTTTACAGAGACCCCAAAACTGTGGCCTACAAAGTGACCCTGCTATCCCGGACCATCGACCAAGGTCCAATTTCACACATAGCTAATCCAAGCCTATGTAGAACACTTTCTGATCAAAGTCAAAACCCAAAGACCTCTATGGTCTTCATCCCCCTCCCCGTAGTGTGTGTCAGCCCAGGCGGAGACAGCTTCCACAAACACACACATACATTCCTTGAGCTGCTGTGTATGGCTGGTCTGTCATGTTTGTGCATCAGCACCTGAGTATTTCACATGTTTTAATGGACAATGTACCTGGAGATGAGCCTTTATTTGTTTATCAACAGTCCTTAGAGCACCAGCATCTGCACTCTGCCCCTTCCTCAAAGTTGTCAGTTACTTTTGCTGCCACATTGTGAGAATGAATTTCCTAAGAAATGACCTTTGGATCTTTAAAAAAAAAGAATTCCTGCAGCATGTACTCCACCTGTAGGTAGTGAGGCACTTTGCATGAGTAGCTTTAACATTATTCAGGTACACATTGCTTGGGGTATTATCCCCCCAACCCCATGTTTTTCTCAACATTGCTGGGGGTATTTACCCCTATGCCCCAGGTTTACCTCAACATTGCTCGGGGTATTAGCTTCCCAACCCCAGGTTTGCCTCAACATTGTTGGGGGTATTAGCCCACCCAGCCCCAGGTTTGCCTCAACATTGCTGGGGGTATTAACACCTCAGCCCCATGTTTACCTCAACATTACTGGGGGTATTTACCCCTCAGCCCTAGGTTTCCTCAACATTGCTGGGGGTATTAGCCTCTCAGCCTCACGTTTGCATTTAAATTGCTGGGGGTATTAGCCCCCCAGCCCCAGGTTTGTCTCAACATTGCTGCATTACTGGGGGTATTTACACCTCAGCCCCATGTTTACCTCAACATTACTGGGGGTATATACCCCTCAGCCCCATGTTTTCCTCAACATTGCTGGGGGTATTTACCTCCCAGCACCAGGTTTGCCTTAACATTGATTGGTGGATTAGCCTCCAAGCCCCAGGTTTGCCTCAACATTGATTGGTGGATCAGTTCCCCCCCCCCCGTTTAGGTCAGAATTACTGGAGGTATTGGCCACCCCTAAAAAATTGCCTCAACATTGATCGGTGGATTATCCCCCCCCCCCCCCCCCCTGTTTTGGTCAGAATTGCTGGAAGTATTGGCCACCCCTAGAAAATTGCCTTTACATTGTTTGTGGTATTGACACCCACAAAACCATTTCTGCCTCTACATTGATTGGTGGATTAGCCCCCAACCCCCACGTTTAGGTCAAGAATTGCTGGAAGTATGGACCACCCATAGAAAATTGGCTCTACATTGCTGTAAGTATTCTCCCTCCCCCCCTTGGCTGTATTTGCACCCCTGCTTTCTCTTGTATAGTCTATCGTGGGGTGATTGCATTATTGTGTAGAGGTAGGTGTTGGACTTACCGTCTGCGACGACCGCGTTGGTTGGGGTTGTAATAGTGATCGTACACGTAGAGTATAGGGATGACATGCACGATGGGGTACATGGCTGCACCGTCTTGTTCGCAGGAATCGTGTTGTGGTGCAAATCAGAGCAGAAATACTCCATTTCTGGCTGCTCTGACATGTTGGTTGTGGTGACCGAATCGGCACATAGGAAGTACGCATCGTACTTGTCAGGTCGGATTCGGCCTGGGAAATGCCTCCGGACAGCTCCATTCTGCGTTTCCGGAGGCTTCTCATTTGGAAAAAGAGGACAGATTCGGAGTGACAGACTCGTTTGGTAAGTAAAGGATTTTGGACATCGTAGTGCGTCGTTTGGTAGAACCAGATCCCTGTACGAGTTGGTTGGAAGGTCTGATTCTGGACGGCTCTGGGATGGCCTTCCGAACGAGATCAGAATCGACCCCTTAAGTTGAAGATTTCAGATAACTGAATTGGTCAATAAAACTGTGAATTTTGGAAGGGCATCTTCACACGTTTAACTGTTCTGCTTTAATTGCTCATGTGGGTGGTTGTGAGCATTCCTTGCGCTATGACATTACCACCTGATTTAATCCGCGTATTTTTTCTAAGCGTAAAGCCTTGTAAAACTAAGGATTTGCAGAAATGATTGTATCCTGCAACAATGCAGTCCATGTTAAGATGGAGTCACCATGCTCAGGCTCAACCCTCCAGAGGCAGAGCAGCTACAACTGCTCTATTCGCCAGAGTGTACTTGAAGAACACCTGTGGAGCGGCATGGAAGGTGGCTCACACATTTACCAACCATTATTGACATGATGTATATTCAAGAGCACAGTCGGCAGAGGGACAGTTAGCGCTTTGAAACCTGTTCTCTTAAGGTGCGCCTCATTCCCACCTTCCACGTTTTCTTCTGTTACTGCTTTGGTCATGTTTTTGCAGGCATGTGAAGATGTTACAAAAGTGCTAATTCTTAAGAAAAAGAAATGCTTACCTGTAGCTACACTTCTCTTGCATGGGTTTATTTGATAGCTTTACATGCAACCTGCACTTCCAACCTCAATGGGTGGTGTTGAGGTCACATAATTAAGTGGATAAAATGCAAGTGGCGTGTGTCTGTTTCAATGTAAATTGAATGTGTAAGTCTATGAAGAATTTTTTACTGCTTAGAATTTCTAGCCTGATCATGGGCTAATTCATGCATGTAATTAAAAGAACACACGTTTTTCTTCTTCTGCTTCATAAATATGTTCAACATTTTAAACTCTATTTGTGGAATGTTTACCCTAACTGTTTTGCCAAAGATTTATAAGGAAGAAAGGTGGAGAGAGTGTAAGAGGAAGAAGACGGAGGCAGAGAGAGAGAAAAAATGAAAGAGAGAAACAACGATAGAGAATAAGGGCCCGATTCACAGAACTAACTTAAGACAAACTCCTAACTTTAGGACTCCTAAATGCCTTCTGTGAATACCGAAAGTCTTAAAATTAGGATTTTTCTCAATTTAGTAGTCCTATTACTAAATTGAGAAAAATCCTAATTTTAAGACTTTCGGTATTCACAGAAGGCATTTAGGAGTCCTAAAGTTAGAAGTCCTAACTATACTACTACTAAACTGAGAAAAATCCTAATTTTAAGACTTTCGGTATTCACAGAAGGCATTTAGGAGTCCTAAAGTTAGAAGTCCTAACTATACTACTACTAAACTGAGAAAAATCCTAATTTTAAGACTTTCGGTATTCACAGAAGGCATTTAGGAGTCCTAAAGTTAGGACTCCTAACTTCTGTGAATACCGAAATGAGTAAGTGCCTTCTTTGAATACCAAAATGTGTAAGTGCCTTCTGTGAATACCAAAATGGTAGTAAGTTTAGGATTTTGTCTTAAGTTAGTTCTGTGAATCGGGCCCTAAGAGTTGCTTGACTTTTGTCTGCTTTAGTGAAATCCTACCTAAAATATCATTTGTTGTCTCCAGGCAGCTATATGTCATATATTACTTTTCGTATATTTTTCCTGCCCGGGCATACATTTTGCAGATACATGGGTTGCACCATGTCGCCAGGAAACATTGATTGCATTGTCTTATAAAGGCATTATCACGTGCAGGAGTGGCAGGGGAATGTGAATGAGTGCGACAGCAGTGAGACTGGGGTGACCTTAAGAGTCTCAGGGGAAAGTGTGATCCCAAGAAACAAAAACATCACACAGAAAATAGAATTCTGTTACTTTCAAAACAACATTTTAAATGTTCTAAAGGTTTTTGGGATTCTGGTTCATTTAAGGGCCCGTTTTCTCAAAAAGGGGGCCTGCATCTTTACCATAAAGTAAGTGAGAGAGAGAGAGAGAGTGTGTGCGTACGCGCGAGTGTGTGTGATGTAGTTATTGAAAAAATGTGCCTTAATTTACTACTGGTGGAGGGATTGTGTATCTTCTCTCTGAGTAAACCACAGCGTACGGCCCCCTCCTTCCACCAAGCTTTAATAATAGCTTTAGTCAAGTGCACTGCATGTTTGATCAGTTATCTTAGAGGTTTTCAAAAGAAAGTACACCTACTCACCTTTTCCCTGTGACAATGTTGGGATAGGAAAGAACTCTGGTCACTGTTCTTTACCTTGTGTTGCTTGAGCGTCTATACCTTTAAAGGCTCCAAGTAGGCCTCATCTTAAGTGCCTTTTATTCAATATAGGAGGCAGCAGAAGTGCTCTGAGAGCCTGACAAGATGCTGAGGCTTCCCAATGTTGCCCGAGAAAGCAGCTTCTATACCTCATAGGTTTTCTGCACTTTAATTCCAGACTCGAGTCTGACAGGGCATCAGGACCAAAGGTGCCTATGCATTCTTCATATTGGGAAGGGGTGAGGGTGACCATAGTCGTCTACTTCTGTTCAGAAGCATGGTTTTATGTTTCCTTCTCAGCAGGTTCTTCATGTGGCTAGGCGAAGTTGCTTGAACTGGCGCACAGCTGGCACTGAGAGCTTCCTCCATTGGCTGTTCTTTCTTGCCAGTGGTGTGCCTTAGCATCTTCCTTTGGACACAATAGGAAACAGAACATAGCTAGGTGCGTTGCTCACCCCTGGCACCCAGGTGTCACATACGTTGATCTGCTGACAGAAAAAACCAACAAGGCAGCAAGCCTTTTCCATCTGTGCACCCAGGATCTGGAACAACATTCCTGTGAATATCAGGACCGCCCGATGCTGCTCCAAATTTGGAAAGAGTTGAAGATGTACCTCTGTAAAGAACAGTAAAGAACACTACACCACAATGCATTAACCATCTACAACTCAGCTTCCTCTCTTATTACTTGTAGAATGTATGCTTTTCTCACCAAGAGACAAGCCCTTGGGTGTGAAGCAAAGCACTGGCTGAGACAGAGGTGAAATCCAGAGCAGTCTCAGGATTAGTGAGACCACGCCCAGAGGGAACACAACTGCGTGACCTGCTGTCCACTCCTCAGTCACTTCCTTGATGCCTCTTTCTATTATCCAATTAACTTCCTATGCATGGATCTGGGATTGATGCACATTAAAACCTTTACATGGGCCAAACTAGGAGAGAGCCAGAAACTAGTACTAGAGGATGAGAAATGAAAAGCCTGTTAGCACTTCTGCGCCCTCTCGGCTGCGTGGTACCTGGAGTTCCAGAGGAGATTACTGCTGCAAATTATCTGACATATCCCAAGAGTGGTGAAGGGACAGAAGATTCCACAGAACAGTAAACCTCTGGTTCGCCCTTGATGTTGTAATTGCTGAAAGGTTTGTGCTTGCTTTTTTGTTGCAATCAGTCTTTAACTGCACCTCCTAAATTGAATTCCTTCTTGACCTGTTTTCACTGATGTCAGGCTGCAAGCCAATAGATTAAAAATAGGTCCCGCGACAACAACGAGAATTTGTAGATGCTGACAGATACCTTGTTCCTTCCCCCATTTGTGCAAGTTAACCAGATCTGAATTCCCTCTGCTCATCTGAATATTTCCTTGTATTTCTAATTTAAAAAAATTACCTTCCACATGTGTGTTATTTTTGCAAACATCTTAATCATTTCGGGTGCCAGTATATAACTTTTAATTCGTCAAAGCTGCAAAAGGAAGTGAGGGTTTTGTCAGGACAGAGGACGCTGAGGGTCGATCCTGACGAAATTATATATGCCTGGTAGGAGTGCCAGAGAGGACAGAGGGGCCATTGGCAGAACTTTACGTAGAGCAATGGTTATCCTTGAGGGTGCTGGGGGTTAGGTGTCAACACTGTTCTTGGTGGAAACGGCCCAGGTCAACTCTCGGCTCCTGGGGCATCACACAGGACAATAATGGCTTGACTGCTCAATTTCGGGGACCAGGATAATGCATTGCATTTGGTGGATTCTCATGGGCCCTGGAAGATTGAGGGAAGCCCAGTGAGCATCTACCATGACTATAGCAAGTTGGTACAGTGCCAGAATGAAACATTCCTGGAGATCAAGAAGCACCTGTGCCACCTTATCTTCAAATGTGCCTTGCTGTTCATGGCCTATCTCTGGGTTACAGTGGGCAATGAAGCTCTGTTTTTCACTAAGGTGAGGGAGGTATGGGAATGGCTGGAGAGGCAAGGTCACCCAATGCCACTGGATCGAGATGGAGAGCGGCTCCTGAATGGTGGATCCAGCTGCCATGACGATGCCTGGCCGTAGATCTAGGGCAACCCCCTCAAAGGCAGAGGCATGGACGGAAAGGGACAAGTTGCTCACAGAACTACCTCAAGGCCTTCTGCAGCCCTCTGTTAACTGGTGGAAATTTCTAGAGAGTTAAGTTGGATGAAGAATTGATTAACTCAAGAGATGACGTTGAGGACCTGAACCTCTTCAGAGTCACCACAATGACAGCAGATGAGTTGCTTGAAGCGGCCAGAGGGGTGACATTGGATGGGCTCATGAGGGTCCAGGGGATCAGGTGGTAGAGATTAATTGGTGTTACTTTGATCTAGTTGGAGTTTGAACCAACTGGGCCGGCAATGCTAGACCCCTATTTGACATGTTGGACACAATGGTAAGCAATACACAAAGTTCAGGGGCGTCAGGTGCCTCAGGCATGAGGGGAGTGGGTGTTATGTACTTGCAGCAAGAGGTGGCATGGGGAACAGTTGAAGGGAGCTGTGGTGGTGCACTCTAGATGAGGGTAAAGTGGCATGGGGAAAGGATGGGATGACTCAGAACACTCACAGACATTGGTACAGATGGGTTCTCAACCACTAGGAGGGGATACCTCCTTTGGAATTATCTTCTGGAAATGTGAATGGGCTCAGGAACAAATTATAAAGAGGAGTGGTGCTGAGGTGTTAGTTGTATGTTCTAATAGTTGGTTCTGTCGAGCAAGGTAGAATTGCTTTAATACTTATATTTTATCCTGACCACTAGGAAAGGTCAATCAATGGTATATAGTTCAAATTATGTACCATACAGACAGAAAAACACTGAAACCGACACAGTGAATAGGGAGGCAGACTATGTGGCAGTGCTGGACCCAGAACCCACACTGAGCCTAGCCCACCTCAGGGAGGAATATAGGTGTTTGGTCCATTAGGAGGCCAGGATGCTTTACAGAGTGTGGCAGAGCAGACTCTAACAGGGAATAAGGCACGAAAGATGGTAGTCTGGCTGGCAAGGAAATCAAGCAATGGATTACGGCGGTTCGCACACAGGGAGGGTAGCTGGCGGAGACACCTAATGCCATAGCCCAGACCTTTGCTAGATAGCTAAAGGACTTATATACCTCACACCTCTCCTGTCAGGCGGATCTCCCAGTGTCACCACTAGGTAGGGAGGGCAGAAATAGGTCATGTGTTTAAATATATCAAGAGCAAGGTGATCAAATCTCCTAATGATATGTATCGCGACTCGCGAGACCCAGGTACAGGATGAGCTTTCTCAAGATCTTCGGCAGGCAACGATTGTGTTAATCTACAATTCTGGGAAGCCTCCAGAGGAGTCTGCCTCATATATGCCAATATCCCTCCTACATATCGAAAACAAATTACTTACGAAAGTGTTGGCAAACCACTTACTGCTAGTGATAGATGACATTGCTGCTCTGGATCAATCCGAGTCCATCCTAAATAGGTCCGCAAGACACAATCTCTGGTGGCTCTTCAGTTGTCTTGCTAATTGACTTCATATGTAGGAAGCACCACCTCTAGAAGGCGTTTGACTCTTGGGACTGGCCCTAACTGATGGTCCTTCTAGAACACGGACACTCATAGTACAGCCCGCGGGCCACCAGCGGCCCGGCAAGCCTTCCTTGGCGGTCCGCGGACCTTGCAGACATTGTACCTGTGTTTTAAAAAAAAAATGTTAAGAGTGTCAGCAAACAACTCCGAGACACTCTGCTCTATGAGGGCCGGGCGATTCCAGCAGAGTGGAGATGCAGGGGCGCTAAGAGGTGAAATACAACAAAGCCTCATTAACAAGTAAATGGTCTTTTAAAGACCTGTGAAGTACTCGGTGTGGCTGTGTGTGTGTGCCCCAGAAGCCCGGGCTGCCACACGTGCGGGGTGAGGTGACAGAGGGTAACAGACAGAGGGAGACCGACAGAGGGAGACAGATAGAGGGAGGGAGACAAATGGAGGGAGACGGAGGGAGACAGAGAGAGGGAAACAGAGACAGACAGAGGGAGGCAGAGAGAGAGGGAGACAGAGGGAGGGAGACAGAGGGAGGGAGACAGAGGGAGAGAGAGAGGGAGGGAGACAGAGGGACGGAGAAAGAGAGGGAGACAGAGGGCCACAGACACAGGGAGACAGACAGAGGGAGGGAGACAGATAGAGGGAGACAGAGGGAGGGAGACAGACGGAGACAAACAGAGGGAGACAGAGGGAGAGAGAGAGAGGGAGGGAGAGGGAGACAGAGGGAGACAGAGAGAGGGAGACAGTGAGAGAGGGAGACAGAGGGAGGGAGGCAGAGGGAGTCAGGGGAGACAGAGGGAGGGAGAGAGGGACAGAGAGAGGGAGAAAAACAGAGGGAGACAGACAAAGGGAGACAGAGGGAGAGAGACAGAGTGAGGGAGACAGAGTGAGGGAGACAGACAGAGGGAGACAGACAGAGGGAGGGAGACAGATGGAGGGAGACAGGGGAGGGAGACAGGGGGAGGGAGAGTGAGACAGAGGGTGACAGACAGAGGGAGACAGACAGAGGGAGGAAGACAGACAGAGGGAGGAGAGCGACAGAGGGAGGGAGACAGATAGAGGGAGACAATTAGAGGGAGACAGACAGAGGGAGACAGACGGTGGGAGACAGAGGGAGGGAGACAGAGGGAGGGAGACAGAGAGAGGGAGACAGAGAGAGAGGGAGACAGAGAGAGGGAGACGGAGACAGAGAGAGGGAGACAATTAGAGGGAGACAGACAGAGGGAGACAGAGGGAGGGAGCCAGAGGGACAGAAACAGAGGGAGGGATACAGAGAGAGGGAGACAGAGAGAGAGGGAGACAGAGAGAGAGGGAGACAGAGGGAGTCAGGGGGAGACAGAGAGAGGGATTCAGGGGAAGACAGAGGGAGGGAGTCAGGGGGAGACAGAGAGAGGGAGAGGGAGACAGACAGAGGGAGACAGATGGGGGAAACAGAGGGAGGGAGACAGAGGAAGGGAGACAGAGGGAGGGAGACAGAGGGAGGGAGAGAGAGGGAGACAGGGAGAGAGGGAGACAGAAAGAGGGAGACAAAGAGAGGGAGACAAAGGGAGGGAGACAAAGGGAGGGAGAAAGAGGGAGACTGAGGGAGACAGACAGAGGGAGACAGAGAGAGAGAGGGAGACAGAGGGAGGGAGACAGAGGGACAGGGACAGAGGGAGATAGAGAGAGGGGGTCAGAGGGAGACTGACAGAGGGAGGGAGACAGACAGAGGGAGACAGAGGGAGGGAGAAAGAGGGAGGGGGCGACAGAGGGAGAGAGACAGAGGGAGGGAGACAGAGGGAGGGAGACAGAGGGACAGAGACAGAGGGAGACATAGAGAGAGGGTCAGAGGGAGACTGACAGAGGGAGGGAGACAGACAGAGGGAGACAGAGGGAGGGAGAAAGAGGGAGGGGGCGACAGAGGGAGAGAGACAGAGGGAGGGAGACAGAGGGAGTGAGACAGATAGAGAGAGAGACTGAGGGAGGTAGACAGACAGAGGGGGACAGATGGAGACAGGCAGAGGGAGAGAGAGGGAGGGAGGGAGAGAGAGAGAGGGAGGGAGACAGAGGGAGAGAGAGGGAGAGAGAGGGAGGGAGACAGAGGGAGAGAGAGGGAGTGAGACAGACAGAGGGAGGGAGACAGACAGAGTGAGTGAGACAGAGGGAGACAGAGGGAGACAGAGAGAGAGAGAAAGAGAGAGAGAGAGAGATAGGGAGGGAGACAGAGCGAGAAAGAGAGAGATAGGGAGGGAGACAGAGAGAGGGAGGGATAGAGAGAGACCGGGATAGAGAGAGATAAAAAAAAGAGAGAGAGAAAGATGTGTGTATGCCGGGTCTGGTGGCTCAGTGGACGAAGGCGTCCGCTGCAGGGGCCTGTGTTCAACCTCATGGTCACAGTTTTTATTTGTTTTAGCCCCACCCCCCTCCCCCACTGACCCAGCCTCCACTGGTGCAGCCCTCGGCCACAAACCACATTGTAAATTTGGCCCCCGAGAGAAAGTTTGTGAGTACCCATGTTTTAAAACATATGGGTGTTTGCCCTGTATACCGGGCATGGGTGAGCCTTCACTATCACGGGCCAATGGCAAGGGTGTGGCTAAATGGCACAATGTCAGAGGAATTCGAACTGACCAGAGGCATGTGGCAGGGATTTCCCCTCTCCCCACTGCTCTTTGTGGTGGAGATGGAACACTGGCAAACTGGGTTCAGTGGGATGCACTGCTGTGAGGCCTCTGATGGGATGGATACTGGGAGGACGTGGTCTCACTGTATGTGGATGATGTTCTCCTATACATTGCAGACCAAGACCAATCTCTTCCGAGAACTCTGAAGATCCTATGAATCTTTGGCCTCTACACTGGCAAAACAATCAACTGCGGAAAATCCATAGCATACTGATTGTCTACGTGGATGCCGCAGAGTGGATGGCCTGTCCATTAGTGTGGAATGCAATCAGGCGTACCTATTTGGGAATTTATGTGACCACAGATTGTAAAATGTTTTATGACAAGAATGTGGGGCAAATCTTATGGAATTTCTACAGAGATGTGGAACATTGGCATTCACTATCCCTTTTCCTAATGGGAAGGGCGACCCTATATAACATGATCTACCTCCCTAAGTTCCTTTATGTATTTTTCAAAAATCAATCTTCAAGGTGCCCGACCACTTGTTTTGGGTAGTGGAGGTGGAGGTTAGAACCCTTCTCTGGGATGGAGGTACACCGTGGATTGCTCTTGGAACGTTGACGAGAAAGGCAATGGTTGGGGGTACTGTCTTTCCGAATCTACAGCATTACTACTGGACGGCCCACCTACTGATAGTAAATGACTGGTCCTTTGCAGACCAGAGGGAGCCGGTCCTGATGGCCGACAGATGGGCACTGGAGCTCCACAGCTTCACATGGTAGTTCTACAGTACAGGAAGAATGACAATCCTCCCGGAGCTGACAGCTTTGGTGGCTCAAACTAGTGGTGGGCAGAATTGGTAGAGTTTGATTCCATGGTATTCCTCAGAATTACATTAAAACACTGCAGAGTCTGTGCGGGCACCAAGGTGTATGTACAGCAGTGGTTTCTAAACAGAGCCGCAAGAGGGAGCAGTCCCTCTATGTTTAAAAAACACTGCAAATTAATCTTTAATCTGCAGGGATTTTTAAACATGGAGGGACTGCTCCACCTTTCAGCACACTTTAGAAACAATGTCCTGCAGATTCATTTCACCAGTGGAGCAGCACATTTTTTGTAAATCCGCATTACAATAGTGTTGGGCTTGGCCCTTTTTGCAGGGTCATCCCTGAACTTTTTGCCTTCCTCCTAGTATTTTTTCTGACCTGGTGTTGGTGGTTTTAGGACTCTGGGCACTTTATTACTGCCGTCCAGTGTAAAGTGCACGTGCTCTCTATGGTAAAACATGGTAAGATTAGTCTACACCTGTTTGGCGTATTTAGTTTACCTACCAGTCTCATGTAAAGTGGTATCTCATTAGTAAATTAAATGCTACTGGTGGGCTTGCAGCGCTGATTGCGCCACCCACCAAAGTAGCCTTTCAAACCTATCTGAGGCCTCTGCCATTGCAGAGCCTGCGCGCGCAGTGTTACTGCCGCTGTGATGTGACACCTAAAGTGTGTGCCACGTCTGTGACCCCCCTTTTACTGCATGTCAGTCACCCCTAAGCTAGACCCTAGATAGACCTATGGGCAGGGTGCATTGTAGGTAAAAGCTAGGACATGTGCCTTAACTGTGTGGCATGTCTTGGTAGTGACAAACAGCCATTTTGGTTTCTCACTACTGTGAGGCTGCCCTATCTTAAGAATGCATTGGTATTCCCTGTTTAATGTTTCAGTGGTAATTCCTGATCTGAGAGGAGTAGAGTGGTCAAGTTTGGCATATTTGGAATAGTGGTAATAAATACTGCGCAATGGTGTTCACGGATTTATTATCACTATTTTAGAAATGCCACTTTTAGAAGTGGGCATTTCTGTGTGCTATGTGTCTTTGTGCTTGCCTGATGTGTATTGCATGTCTGGCTCTGGAGTGACAGGGGCTGGGTGAGTCAGCGCTAGGCTGAATAGGCCCATCTGCATTTGGAGTGGTGAGAGGAGTAGCCCTTGGGACTGAATGGGACTGTGCCTGCCTTCCACAATGCTGGCCCCGCCCCCCTTTGGTGTGTCTGAGGCCAGAGCCTACACTGACAAAGGTGGTGGTGCAACTTTAGAGAAAGGTGTGAGTGCCCCCAGAACTGGTTTGGATCGGGCGCAGAGCCCTGGGCCAGGGGGAGAACAAAGACGTTTGGGGTATCAGTCTGGAGGTTGTTAACATTCATTTCAGAAATCTTTATTTCGATCACAGATCATAAAAGATGCATAACATTAGTACAAAAAATTTTAAAAACGAATTAAACAACAGTGTGATCCAGTAGTTAAAACAGTGTTAAAAAGAGGGTGCATAAAATTCAGTCTGTAGCTATCAAGGAGACTTTTTATACGAGTCTTTTTACCCATCGGCTTCGGGTGTACCACATGGAAGTTAAAAATTTCGAGAGGGCAAAGACTACAGTGGGGGAGAGGTCTGTCTTTAAAACTCTATAAGCAGGTTTAAAGGATCTAAAACCCAAGTTCTTAAGTAGGGGGACTAACCAATATTTCCTGCTCCTCTCATAGCCCTTGCAGAAGAAAACAACGTGAACGTCATTCTCCTTTGGATGTGCGCACACTGGGCAAGTTTCTATGGAGGAGCGGCATGTCCAGGACGCTGTGAACGATGCTAAGGGAAGTGTTCCGTATCTCCATTGTAAGAATAATTTCCTCGTTAGTACAGGAGACATGGCATCTAGAGTACTTTCAAGATGGTAAGAATCTTTTACTTTTAGGAACAAATGGGTCAAAGATCCTTCTCGTGTGGCATCGATAGCTCTGGTGAGCAATAGTTCTTGGTATGCTCTCACAAGAACCTTTTTTGGAGTCTTTAAACAGGCGTTTGTAGGATCCGTCCATAGTTCCGGATAACCAATCTCCTCTAGCATTCCCTTAACATAAATCATCCATGGAATTTGCTTGGCGTTCCGTAGGTGCAGGAATTCCTGTAACTCCTCTCTGTAGTTTATGAGATCTGGGCTGCACCACAAGCGTCTCCAAAATGTCAAGGGTTTAAGACCTAGCTCCTCAGTTATCGATCGAATTCCCATGTCCAATCTTAGGGGCAGTAGTGGAGTGCTCTGCGGTAGGGCAACGATCTGTCTCAGAAATTTATTTTCCGTTGACTGTAGTTTAGACAGATTGGTGTGTCCCCACAGCTCACCCCCGTATGTGACACCCGCGCGGGCTTGAGTTTTGTAAATATGAATGATTGGGGTTAGTGGGCGATAGGAAGATTTGTTCGCCAGAAGCATAGTGCCACCCGCCAACTGAGCCAGTTTGATAGTCACTTTAGTCTGGTGTGACGTCCACGTTAGATGTTCGTTTATAGTAATCCCCAAGTATTCGATGTTATGCACACGTTCTAATTGGACTGTGCCTAACCTAGGTGGAGCTCGGTTATGGGTATTAGGATTCAAAATCATAAATTTAGTTTTTTGAGGATTAATTTCCAATCCACGCTCAGAGCAGAACTCTAAAAAACCGTCTAGGATGCGTTGGATCCCCATAGGGGATTTAGACAACAGCAGTGTGTCATCTGCAAACATGATTGCAGGCACCCTGCTGCCTGTCAACTTGGGGGCATCGGTGTTGGCAATCCTGTTCAGGTGGGCAACTACCCCGTTCACAAAGAGGCAAAACAGGGTCTGTGCAAGGACACAACCCTGTCTAACCCCTCTGCGAACGGGGAAACCATCGGTTAACTTGCCATCTTTGCCGCACCTTACGCGGGCGTAGTTGTTATAATGAAGTCTCATCAGGATTGCCAGAATATCACCAGGGACGTTTAGCTCTTCCATGACTCTCCACAGCCGTGCCCTAGGTACCAAATCGAAGGCGGCACGTAAGTCTACAAAGATAGTATACAAAGTACCGCCCTCGATTACGGCTGTTCTCCAGTAAAGGAGATTCAGCCGGAAAATTTGATCTACTGTCGATACACCCTGTCTGAAGCCCGCCTGATAGGGGGACAGGATGTCCATCTCCTCTATCCAGGCCAGAAGCCTGTCCAAAATCAGTCTTCCGAAAAGTTTTTGGGGTATGTCGATGAGACTGATAGGACGATAGTTGGCTGGGAGCAGAGGGGAACCCTTTTTGAAAATTGGAACCACCTCTGCTCCCAGCCAAGTATCGGGGACCTCCATTCCCCCCAGAATGGCATTAAATATTAGTGTAAGATATGGGACCCATATCCCTGGTTCCTGTTTGAACAAGTCCCCAGGCACCCCATCGAGTCCCGGGGCTTTTCCCGCAGCTAGACCCTTGATGGCCTCCCTCACCTCTTTTTCAGTAAAGGGAGCTCCCGTATGACTAGATGTCTTTATGCCACCAACTGTATTTTGTTCCCCCCCTACCTCAGCATAAAGCGTCTCAAAGTGGCGCTGCCATATCATGGGCGCTATGTTGGGCTCTATTGCCGAGGATAAATCCTCAGTACCATTGGCGACTATGCGCCAAAATTTGCGCGAGTCTCTGTTAGTTAGTGTTTTAACAAGGTTTTCCCAATAATCCTGGTCCCATTCCGCCCGCGCATTTTCCAGGAGCCTTTTGTAGGATCTTCTCCTAGCTTGGATTTCTTCCTTGCCATAGCGTCCTTTTATAGCAAGTAACAGATGGGCCTTGGATTCCCTGCAAGTGGCGTTATACCAGGATGTTTTGGACAGGGGGCCTTTCCTTTTCCCTGAGGATGAAAACAGATCCTGCTCTAAAGTGATGATTATGTCTGCATGAATTTGTGCAAGCTTTCCTCTATTGGGATCATCTTGCACCTCCTTTCCAATCTGAAAGGCCCTCTCCAGCAATGGGATGATCCTTGCATATAACTGCGGTATTCTATCTGGACTATTGACCAATTTCTCCCACTTGACTCTCCGCCGATTGTTTTCAAGTAAGAGCCCTGCTTTATCTTTATCCGGTCCGTAGGATGTGTCCTCGCCCCCTGGCAGGGAATAAGTCAATTCCAAAGCGTTATGGTCACTGTCCATTCTTTCAGTGACTTTGAAATCGACTATTAATGGCCACATGAACAATTTGACCAAAATATAGTCCAGTCTGGATTCGCTACCTGTTTTATTATAGGTATACATGCTAGGGATGTCCGATTTGCAGCGGCCATTGCAAGCCCTTAGGCCTTGATTAAGAGTGAGGGCAGTATCTGCAAGGCCAAGGGAGTCCAGGCCCTAAGTGGTGGGGCCACCGTTTCTGGAACAAACCAACATGAATCTTCCTCATAGGAAGGGCCGTCACGTAGTCCAGAAAGTGGTTCGTACTGTGAATTAAAGTCACCTCCCACCAAGCAGGCAAGTTCGCAAGGAATGCCTTCTAGGAACCCGGATAATTCATCTATAGTGCAAGATTCTTTTAGCATAGGAACAGGCCTTGAATATATGTTAATGACTAACAGCTTAGTGGAGTCTGACCACTCGAGTAAGACAGCCAATATGTCATCCGAGGCGGTCTCTAGGCAAGTGGCGTGACAACCTAGGTCAGTTGCTACCCAGGTCGTAAGTCCCCCCGACGGCCTGCCCCTTCCCCCCCACTTTGCGGGTTTAGAGAAGGAGGCAAAGCCCGGAAATAATATTTCCTCACGTGCCCAAGTCTCCTGGAAAAGAAGTATATTTTTGGAGCTAATGTACGAGCCCCACTCTATGGAGTCTATTTTATTGGCTAGGCCTGCCACGTTCCAAGAGATCACAGTTATATGCGCCGATTGGGTGGTGTCTAGGCCTGCGGAGACAAAGTTATTAGAGTTAAGCTCAATGGGCGCCATTTGGCTAGTGGGGGAATAATTTGTGATAGAGGTTATATTAATGGGAGACAGGATGAGATCCGTTATGCCTAATACGAGAGCCGGCTTGTGTTCGACTATGTCAATTGCCCTAGTATGTATATCCGGGACTGGGGGTATACTAATCTCCATCCTGGGAGATACTATTAGAGAACTCCCCACTTCATCCACCTGTCAGTCTACCATTTCCAGACTGCTGTATCTATTGTGGGTGGGTAAATAGGCTGGATAATGTGTTCTGTGTGGCCCTGGGATTCCTCTCCTATATCCTCCACCCCCGCCCCTCCTCCGTGTAACAGTTTCCCAACCAGCCTCCCCCCCCATACTGGTGGAAATGATGTATAGGTCTTCCCCTATGGTATTGGGGCACATTGCTCTCCCTGGGGCAGTTTTCCCAATCCTCCAGCAACTCTTGATGGTGCCCCCATCTCTGGTCCTCTGAATTATAGAGGCTCGAAGGGTAGAAAAATGAAAGAGGAAGTGATTGAATGTTACTGCCAAAGTCCTCGTCAGAAACCCACGTGCAGATATATGCGACTGTATTCGGGTCTCTAAAGGTGACCAGAATGCAGTCCCCACTAATAGATTTCCTGGTGTAACCCACCCACGTTGCCCTCCTGGCCATGGAGATATCACTGGTTGTTCCTCTCGGAAGGGGTCTATTAATAGAGAGCCAGTTGATAACTTTATTCCTAAGAGAGGTAGTGGATTCGAATGTTGAGGATTTTAATTCCGGGACCCCTACCAGAACTAAGGTGTAGGGTGCTGCTTCTGGGGGGAGGTTTACAGGCTTTTGTCTGTGGTTAGGGTATGGTTTCTCGCCAATAGGTGGCGAATCACCCTTGTTATTGGTTGCGGGTATAGCAGTAGCTTTAAGCGGGGGGGGTTATTTTCGGAGTGACAAGTACTATAGGCTGGGTTGGAGTTGGGTCCTTGTTATCATTTAAGGGTTGCAAGGTCTTATTTAGTACAACTTGTGGAGTTTTGGGGTTTGTGAGTGGAGGCTTGTTATTTGTGGCAATAGGTGGTCCATTCCCCTTAGTGGGCTTTGGTCCTAAACCCTCTATTGTAGTTTTAATTCCACTATTGTCAAGTTTCCTTGCGTCAACAAGTTGTACAGTGGCTTTCTCAATGCTAACTAATCTAGCTTCGATTTTAATCAGTCTAGCTTCAAGGGGACTCAATAGGGACCTTACGAGTGTGCCTATGTCCTCCAGTGTGATATCATCAGAGGTAATATCCACTGGCGCGGTATTGGTGGACTGTGGTAATGGAATTGTATTATTAATTCTAGGGGGAGTTGTCATTCCTGACTTCTCTAGCATAGAGACAGAGGTGGCTCCTTTCCCCCCTTTGCCTCTCGATTGTTTGGATTTGGGGGATTGTGTCCTATTATTTTCTTTGTTTTGGGGCCCCCTCTTCTTTTTTTGTATTGCCCCTTCTCTCACCCCCCTATCTCTATCTGTGTTAGGTTCTATAGCTTTAACTGCATCAGTGTTCTCGGTTAGTGTTGGTAGGGTAATTTGGGTGCTAGGTAGGGCCATTAGGCTCATGTCCTCAAGCACCTCAGTATTGAACTCTGGATTAGTAGTTGAGGTGCCAGGGAGTGAGCATGGTGCTTGATCAATTCTACCACTAGTTGATAGGCAGGATCTAACTTCTGGGGTTCTGGCTTGGGCCATTGGGCCCATTGAAGATCTCCTTACCCAGTCTATTTCTTGGGAGATTCTTCGCTCCAGCACCTCGATTTCCTCGATCAGAAGAGAGCCAGCTTTAGCAAAGTAGGTGTCAATAGGTCCTTTGACAGCTCCGGCCGCGGCTAGGGAAGATGTTTTATTTCTGTTTTCCCTGGTGCTCATTTCGCTGGTGGTTGAGCGGCCTAAATGTGAACATGAAAGAGGAGGGGCCCGGACCGGACTCTCACGTACTCGAACGGCCTCAAACGGCCCGCTCTTTGCCCGGTCTTCGCCCCAGTCGCTCCCGCTCGCTACCGCGCAGCGGTAACTCCTATCTTTAATATAGAGCTGGGGTAGGGCGGGGGGCGTGGCCGGCAGGGAGAGCGACCACAGGTGTGACACGCAGGGACTCCTGGGCAATGGAGTCCCTGCTAGGCTGCTCGCAGCCCTGCCGGAGTGTAGATGGTCCAGGAAGTTTCCAGCTCCCCACACGAGCCTCTCAGTAGGTGCAGGCGCAGCGGGACCCGCGCAGCGGGTCCTGCAAGGTGTAGAGTTTTCCGCGAAGAAATCCAGCGACGAAGTTAAGAAGGGTAAGAGCCTCCACACAGTGCTCTGGTCGTCCAAAAGGCAAGGTTTCCCACAGGCTAGTGGATCTTGTGCACTTTTATTCAGCCAGGGGGCGTGGCCGTCAGGGAGAGCGGCCACAGGTGTGACACGCAGGGACTCCTGGGCAATGGAGTCCCTGCTAGGCTGCTCGCAGCCCTGCCGGAGTGCAGATAGTCCAGGAAGTTTCCAGCCCCCCACACGAGCCTCTCAGTAGGTGCAGGCGCAGCGGGACCCGTGCAGCGGGTCCTGCAAGGTGTAGAGTTTTCCACGAAGAAATCCAGCGACGAAGTTAAGAAGGGTAAGAGCCTCCACACAGTGCTCTGGTCGTCCAAAAGGCAAGGTTTCCCACAGGCTAGTGGATCTTGTGCACTTTTATTCAGCCAGGGAGCGTGGCCGGCAGGGAGAGCGGCCACAGGTGTGACACGCAGGGACTCCTGGGCAATGGAGTCCCTGCTAGGCTGCTCGCAGCCCTGCCGGAGTGCAGATGGTCCAGGAAGTTTCCAGCTCCCCACACGAGCCTCTCAGTAGGTGCAGGCGCAGCGGGACCCGCGCAGCGGGTCCTGCAAGGTGTAGAGTTTTCCGCGAAGAAATCCTAGGTACATAGTATACCATATACTAGGGGCTTATATGGCACTCCAGAATCGAATTAGAAATGTACCTAATGTACATGGAAACCATTTTACAGAGAAAGCAGATAGACTGGGGCCCTGAATAGCAGGATCCCAGTCCAACTAAGTCATAAACAGGCAAAACACCAGGAAAAAAGTTGGGGCAACCATATAGTCAGATTCCACATTCCTACACATACCTCAACACTGAGGGACTGGCTATCCAATATGGACTGGTTCCGACCATTATACTAGGGTGTCCGTTGGGGACTTGGACACACGTGGACCTTAGGGTGGAACCACAATATTTAGAGTATTGAGTCTTATATGGTTGATATCAGAACCAGCAACCCGACACATCCTAAATACCTGTACCCCGCAACAACCAGGGAGTTGTGTTTGTTTATGCTATGTTTTACGTATTGTTTGTTAGTGATAAATGCACAATAAAAATATATGGAAAAAAATAACTTTCAATTCCTCCTCTTTGTGACTCCTTTGTGTTAAAGGGTATAAGGTCGTGGTATAGTGAATAATTGAGCTCTCATCGGGTTGGAAGGGTTGACTGGAGAGTGGAGGCCACTAACGGATCTCACGGACTTCATAAGTCTCTACAATACTATATAGACAGCATCACTAGCCAGGAAAATATCTGAGAGGGTAAACTGCGTGTGCCTGTGGACTATGGATAAGATAACTCACTAAATAGATCGATGGTGTATGTTTGTGTGGTGTGGGATTCCTGTGGAGTCGGAAGCTTTTTGTCAGTTACACAGTTTTGGTCAAATGTTGTTCTTATGACGATAAAGAGAGTCTGCCTGTCATATTCTGTTTGAGAATGTTGTGTATCGAGCATTATTGGGTAAAAGGTGGCGAGCGCTGCGCGTAAATTAAAATTCGGAGAGGGGGTTATTGCGATATGGGGAACTTCTACTGCACTGTCACCAAGTGCAGCAAGTGTGAATGTTTTTTTATGGTTAGCACGCTAATGACCTGTTAGCATCTGACATTAATGTTCCACCGTGCCGCGGAGTGACTTGTCTGTGTCATCGGAGCCTCCAAGCTCCGATGGCGGCGTCCCGTCTCCTCCTCACTCACACAAATAACGTGTCACTTCCTCCTCAGTAATGGTGGCACTGTGAGAAGACGTGGGCGCCGCGTGCACTGAGCCTCGGCGCAGGTATGCAGTGAAAGGCTGCGCGTCACGAGGCGGCCAGGGCTCTTTTTCTTAATGAAAGAATGGCTTCAGTTGTGATTGGTCTCTGGTCAGAATATGACAGGGAGCTACACCGAGTGCTCGCCCCCTCCCGCTTGTTGGCAGGAACACACCTCCCGGCATATGGACGTCGTGACTTCAGCTGCTCAGTGTCGTTTTTAATTTAAAAAAAAGCACATTTACGCGCAAGGTCTTCAATCACACCGCGTGGAAAACGTCATTGATAAAAGCGTCCTAGAAACATGCGTAGATTAGCGCACGTCTAACCGCATTGGCCAAGTATTAACCCCTTTCCGGACCCTGCAGGCCTATAGTCGTCTCTTGCTGATACCGGAATAACCCCTCCTCTCATGTGTGCCCCTCCACGCCGCTGTGTAATCCAGGAAAGGCGGTGTGGGCGGCTGTGAAGGGCCTGTCAGCCCGTCACAGAGTTGAGGGGTGGGGGGAGCGAGCAAAGAAGGGGAGTGTGTACGAGAGCAGGCTCGGAATGAGGATGAGGGGGGGGGGAAGATTCGTGCGCACGAGAGGGGGCGGTAGACTCAGTCTGTAGGCAGAGGCCTCACACTACGGATGCCACGGCAGGCCCTAGGCCTGGGTGCCGCAGGTGCCAGGGTGCACGAGCACAGCGGCAGTGTGCACGAGCGCCGGGAGCAGGGTGCACGAGCGCCGGGAGCAGGGTGCACGAGCGCCGGGAGGAGGGTGAGCGAGCGCTGGGAACAGGGTGTCTCATCCTCGGAGACAGGGTGTACCGGCGCCAGAGCAGTGTGCCCGAACCTGAGACAGGGTACAGCGCAGCCAAAACAAGGTGTAGGAAACTAGGAGACAGGCTGAATCTCTTTGGAAAAGGTTCATGAAAGCCCGGACAAGCGGCAACGCAAGGAGTTCAGCACCGGCGGCCGGACAGCGCCCACAGGAGCCGAGGACCGACGGCTTGACGAGGCTCCTGTCCTGCGACTCGCGCCAGGTAACTACCCTTAGTGTGCGTGTGAGGTGCCAGCCAGCGTGTACCCTACTGTTACAAGCCCACACATCCGCAGTGCCCCTGGATCATTAGCTCAGATTTGCGCAGTTTTTCAGTTCTAGCCCGTACATGTGCAGTGCTCCAGTCTGATCATCTAAACGTGCATTAGTATGCTGTGGATTAACTACTAGCTACTCAGTGTCTCTGTCTCGGCTTGCACGTGTCGTGTTCCATTCTCACTAGAATATATGTCCAGCGTTTTAATCTGCATATTTTATTCGTTTGCCGTATTCCACTCTGAATAAATCATACATGTGAAATGTTCCAGTCCCGGTTATCTCATACCTACTCTCACAAGCTCACACGTGCAGTGTTCTAGTCTGATTTTCCTCGTGCGTGTGCTCTGCCCAAGGCCCGGTTAGATCATACCTATTCAGTGCTTCATTCTCGGCTAGCACGCCAGTAGAGTTCCGGCTCTGTAAAATTATGCACGTGAAATTTTCCAGTCCCGTTTGTTCACCCGTAGCTCTATCATGTGGCCTATTGCACTTCCGGTAGCGCATACATTTGCAGTAGTCCAGTCTTTTTTACTCATACAAGTGTATTGTTCCAGTCCCGTTGACTAAAAGGTGTCACATTAGTTCAAACATGCGTAACATTCCTGTCTCGTTGACTCATATGTGTGCAATGTTCCAGATTGTTTCCAAACTAGCCTTATACATACGCAGTCTGTCTGTTTTCTTAGCTTACATGTGCAGAGTGCCCCAGTCTCATTAACTCGTACAGGTGCACGGATCCAGCTTGAGCGCATGCCATGCAAAGCTCCAGATGATGTGTTTTATTGCACTGTTTACTGTCATCGGCTCGTACGTTTGCAGTTTCTGTCTCGTTAACTCGCACCTGTGCACGGGTCCACTTTCATTTGACCCTGCACATGCAGCGTTCTACTCCCCTCACTCCCCTTCTCATAACCTCGCACAGGGGAAGCCTCGAAATGCTATTAGTGTCTACACTCGCAACACACGGCCCTTTTTTCCTCATGTGTGAGACGTGTTTAGTTCTCACTTGTGTCTCCTGAGTGTGCGGCGCACTACTCTCAATGGCTCATGAACGCGCACCTCCCGTGTCAGTGATTCATGCATGCTCACTACCACTTGCGCATACTTTTGCAGCTCCAGACATAGCAGCACGATCATGTGCAGTGGTATAGTCCCAGTGCATGAATGTGCAATCTTCCACAGTAATTACCTCAGGCATGTGCAGGGGATGTGCGATAATGTTCAAGTATCATTAGTTCATACGCGTGTGTGGTTCCAGTTTTATTAGCCTGTGCACGTGTAGTGTTCCACTCTAACTAACTCACACTTGTAGTGCCCGGTCTCATTAACTCCTATGTGGCCAGTGTTCCGTTCAGTTTATATGTGCTGCAGTGTGTCTTTATTTTTATGTGCGGCATGTGGTCTAATTGACTCGAACAGGTGCAGTGCCCAGGACAATACAGCTCGCGTGCCTGCATTCTTCTGATTTGGTTTTATACTTGTGTATATATTAACCCCGTCTGTTGACTCCCACTTGTGCCCCCCCCGACCCCGCTCGTTGCTAATACAGGTGCAGTTTCCCCAAACATGCAGTGTTCCATTCTCAATATCTCGTGTTTCGTGTTCATTTCCTATTGTCTCACACGTGAACATTCCAGTCTCATTGCCCTATGGACGTGCAGAATCCAGTGTCAGTCATTCATGTATGTACAGTTTCCCTAGATCAGAGACGACCAGCACAG
Source organism: Triturus cristatus (assembly GCF_964204655.1). NCBI lineage: Eukaryota > Metazoa > Chordata > Amphibia > Caudata > Salamandridae > Triturus > Triturus cristatus. The sequence goes on from NC_140583.1 coordinate 667,253,834, forward strand.
GCATGGGCCGTGTTGCAGCCGCTGCGCATGAACAAACTGCGTTTCATTGTAACTACCTCATGCATGCGCACAGAAGAGGTGGTGATAGCGCCTAGGTGCGTCTTATGCATGTTCAGTACTCCAGTGGGCCTTAGCTAATGCATTAGCAGTGTTCCAATTTCATGAGCTCATTCTGGTGCAGCAGCCAGGCCAGCTGGCCATACACGTGCAGTGTTTCAGTCTCTATATCTCGCGCAGGATCACTGTCTCATAACCACGTATACATCGATACTACATGGCCATTAGCTGATGCATGTGCTAAGTCTTAGTCTCAGTGGCTCGTGCATGTGCAGTGCACCAGAGTGTATGTACTCGTGTTGCCAGTGGCCGCCGTGTGCAGGACGAGAGGCGCGCTGCACTTGTTGCACTGGTGCAGTCACGGCCGCAGTCTGCAGATGCACCCGTTTAATAAAACACACACGCGACAGTTACATGTTAAGGTCTGTCAGTGTTTTCAGATGTATATCAATTCCTGGCTGCCAGGAGGCAGTCAAATGCAGATGTAGGGAACGGGCAGCACCGGCCTTGCATGCTTAACACACGATCTAAGGAATGCAGCATGGTTTGGAGAGCAGGAGGCACGTTTGCCCTTGTATGAATTCTGAAGATCGATAGCTGTTCTTCCGCCCGTGCACAATGTAGATCACGTCCCAAAGGACACAGAGCAAACGATCTGCCAGCTCACCGGTGCGCGGACCTCGCTCAATTTCTCGGCAGATGATTCGCTTTTTGCACACATCCCACCGCGCCTGTTTGTCCATTGTCGCGGTTCAGACTGCAGTTAGATTGTTTGTTACAGCGTGAACTGCTGTGGCTGCGGGAACGTGTCCGCGCGGCTGACGCACCACTGCTGCAGTCCGGCGCAGGCGGCGTGGGACGCTCTCTGGCGCGCGGCTGCACCGTGAGCCTGTAGCTCACGCCGCGTTACCATGGCGTCCCGCGGCCGCATGCAGCCCACAGCCGGCAGGCCACCAGCCCTGCATGGTGCGTGTCCGGATCTGACGTGCCGCCTTTAGTGTTCAGAGAGCGGTTGTAAGAAGGCAGGTGATAATCAGAGAATGTCGGTGCAATGCACACATCTATGTATACAGATGACGTGCTTTTTGTACTCATCAGATAATGCCAAATTTTACTTCATACACACGTCTCCATGCCGACGGTCATGTACCTTTTTATTCCATAAATAAAACGTTTGTTACTTTTTATTGTGTAAATAACATGGCTGTAATTGCACAGCTAATTGTGCTTTGCACCTTGGTGCTGTTTCCATAGAAACGGGGGCTTATCTGGTGTTAACTGTGTCTTCGAGAAATATGCAGCAACCACTCATTGGAAAAAAAACATGTCTGAGCGACCCGTGTCAGCCCCTGAATGGGGAAGCCACAGTCATCCGCAGAGGGGCTTTGTTACTAAGACCACGCAGAACGTATGATACGACATTTCTAGTAGTATGCAAACATACGGATGGTTACTCTATTCACGAACTAGGAATGTATGCATGCATAAGATATTCCTACAATGTGGACCCAGGCAATCGCCAGCGGAGCGCCATACATGTTCAAAGAAAACCCTGTATGTTAGGATCAGTGGCAAAGCAAGTGCGCAACACACCCTAGTGCATGCAAGAACCGCCATCCCCTAGTTTTCTAGAAGAAATAGTCACTCTTTAGGTTTAAGTGGACTGCATATGCCCCTGGGCTCCGGTACCACATCACCTTCTTCACAACAGGATGCCCCAGATGTTGAATTACTTCCACTACATTTATGGGGGCTAAGCACCCTTTATGTGTTTGGGTTTGCACGCCTGGATGCAATCTCCTATTGCTGCTGAGAACAAACATGATTATCACAAGGCCTCCCTCTCGTGCATCGTTCTATTGCTTTCTAGTTAGCTTCAAGCAACACAAATGCAATTGCATATATACAAAGACTATAGGTAAAGTACATATATCCTTCTAATCACGTGAGGCGTTCTCTCGAAGCCTGCTTATAGGGAAATGGGCATTAGTAAAATAAAACTAACGATTGGTGAATTAGGGTATTTTTGCCATTCATAAAATTCCTTGAAAGACGCCTTTGAAGTTGCATTGTTAAAATGTTTCACTGTGCGAAGACTCACACACACATAAACACCCAAACACTGTATGTTGAGTTGCACTTAGTGTAAGATGATATTTATTGCTCATTGGGGGGGAAGGGGGGGTTGGCATACGCCATGTGCCCACGAGTAGCTTAGAGGGAGCAATATTCATTGAAAATGATTTTACTTTCTTCTCTCTGTATATGCAGATAGGGCAGAGCTCTCTTACCTAAGACTACTCGACTAACCTTCATCACCAGGAGCACTGAACCCTTCTTTCAGAGGGGCAGTGCCACAATCCTACCCTTACTAGACCTCACACTCTAAAGAAAGCTGTCATTATTTTTTTGTTTTCAAATTGATTTAAATTTTCACTTGCTTGGCACCCTTTCTCCTTGCTATAATTAGAGCACCTATGAGGTTTGGATCTCAGTTTCAGTCACCTTTTGTTTATTTAAATTTTGGGGTTCCTGCTTGTGAGAAAGTAGATTATTATTTGGGGTGGGCAGTTCTCCATCTCGAGGAATAATAACATTAACATGTGAGGGTGAACCCATAAGTCAATAAATTAACCTGAGCTCCATCCCTTGGTAGCTGTGGCACAGAGCAGGCAGGCTTAACTTGGGGAAATGTATATAGTATTTATTCAATACCAAAATAAAAACTCCAAACAATCAAAATCTTAAATAAAACAAGCATTCGCAAATCCAATAGGTCTGGCGCTGGTCGCCAGCTTTTTGGCTTTGGCAATTCTTGTTTTGTTCTGTCGCGGTTTGTGCAACACGTTATTGTTGGGGAAGTTACTGGGCCATCATCAATCTAAAAGAAATCATTGACTAAAGAAAAAACATTTCTTTGGTTTCAAAAAGGCACACATTACCAAAGTAATCCCTGATTCTGAAGGAGACTACATTGTGTGTGGATGCGCTCCTTATGAAAAGACACCATGCTGTAACTCAAAGTGAAGTCAGCCAGTGGCTGAAGCATGCTTAGCCCATCACCCATAATGCATGCTGCAGTGGCTGGAATTAAAATGTCAGCGGCACAACAGTCTAATGAGAGAAATCTGGATGAAAACCCCCACAAGTAACTATGTTATACACATAATTGTAGCAAAATCAAAAGGTCTTGGCAAATACCAGAACTAAAAAGCCCAAACTGGTCTGACATTGCCTGTCAGCCTCTTGCCCTTTTGTAAAACGTTCTTACAGATAGACAGGTTTGCAAAGACAACTAGATAGATAGACTTGCAAATACAGATAGCAAGGGTTATAGTGATAGATAGTGTTGCAAAGATAGAAAGTTTTACAAAGACAGATAGTGTTACAAGGATAGTTCTTCAAAAAGAGATAACGTTGCAAAGATAGATAGATATCTAGATTTGCATATATAAAGACAGTTGCATTGATGGCAATAGTTGCCTAGATAGACGGATATATAGATAGATAGAAAAATAGATAGATAGATCTGCAAAGATAGATGGATCAGATAAGGTTGCAAAGGTAGACAGACAGATTTGCAAACACAGACAGAGTAGACAGATAAGGTTGCAAAGGTAGACAGGCAGACAGCGTTGCAAAGATATAGAGTAGACAGATAGACAGACAGGGTTGCAAAGGTAGACGTACAGACAGCTAGAGATACAAAGATAGAGTAGAGATATAGATCGATAGGGTTGCAAAGGTAGACGGATTGAGTTGCAAAGATAGATAGAATAGATAGATAGATAGATAGATAGATAGATAGATAGATAGATAGATCTGTTAAGATAGATGGATCAGATAGGGTTGCAATGGTAGACAGACAGATTTGCAAACACAGACAGAGTAGACAGATAAGGTTGCAAAGGTAGACAGGCAGACAGCGTTGCAAAGATATAGAGTAGACAGATAGACAGACAGGGTTGCAAAGGTAGACGCACAGACAGCTAGAGATACAAAGATAGAGTAGAGATATAGATCGATAGGTTTGCAAAGGCAGGAGGATTGAGTTGCAAAGATAGATGAAATAGATAGATAGATAGATAGATAGGTAGATAGATAGATAGATAGATAGATAGATAGATAGATAGATAGATAGATAGATAGAAAGATAGATAGATAGATGGATGGATAGATAGCAGCAGCGGTCCATGGAGGGAGTTCCGTGGGGCGGAAAGGCGGGGCGGGGGAGGGGCAGGGTGGGGGGTACTAAACACCGGAATATGGATAATTGGAGGTAAGTAAACAATTAAATAAATAAAACGAATTTCGTAGCGCACGCTGCACCGCATTTTGTGATGCAGGGCGCGCTACGAAATTCATTTTATTTATTTCATTGTTTACTTACCTCCAATTGTCCATGTTCCGGTGTTTAGTACCCTCCACCCTGCCCCTCCCCCGCCCCGCCTTTCCGCCCCACGTAACTCCCTCCACGGACCGCTGCTGAAAGATAGATAGATAGATAGATAGATGGAGTTACAAAGGTAGACAGACAGAGTTGAAAAGATAGTTAGAGTAGACCGATATGGGTGCAAAGGTAGACAGACAGATAGACTTGCAAAGATAAAGTAGACAGATATCTAATAAAATATCTATAAAAATAAATGTATATCAATGGAATGTTGATATGAGCTGATTTTTAATATTTTGTCTGTTCTGAAAGGATTGGACAAAATGTTTTTGTATGTATAAGCTGATTGTATTCCGAATTGAAATTGTATGCTTTTAATGTAACTTTTATGGTATTTTTCAGAATAAAGTAGATTGACTGAACGAGTAGACAGATAGATAGACAGGGTTGAAAAGGTAGACAGATAGACAGATAGAGAGACAATGATAGATAGAGTAGACAGATAGCAAGGCAGATAGGGTTCAAAGGTAGACGGATAGATAAAGTTGCAAAATTAGGTAGGACAGGAAATTGGAATACATGGCAAAACTAAACTTAGTAATATAATAGTTAAATATCTATATAAGCTGGACATACAAGATCACTGAGAGCACACTAGAAAAAACCATGTGGGCAGGACATGCAAACTAAATTGGTTTACAAATGTAGCTATAGTCCTCAATTGCAATAATAAGCAGCAGGACATACATGAGTGCAGTCATCTATGCACTGCATTGTGCACATACTAAAAAACACGACAACTTTGTGAAGAACAGTTTCAGATAGACACAATTTGTGAAATAGCAACAGTCAGATAAGGGTCACTCCAAAATGAATTTAGAACACATTAGCATGTGACAGGAACTGATGAAGCTGGAACTGCTTTGTGCTCATCACGAAGAGCTGGTTGAAAGCTTTCTGCTACCACAACAAACTCGTAATGCTATCACATTAGATTCTAAACACAAAGGCAACACCAAAGTAATAAAGTAAAAAAAAAAACACTGCCACTCAAGAGAACTACCGTATGCGAGTATGTGCTCTTTGTTAAAGAGTAAAATGCATCACTCAAAGTGAAGTAATCCGGTGGTTGAACTGGGCTGACCTTCTGCCCTATGCTGTAGTGGGTGGAAGTAAAACATGAATGACACGGCAACAGACTAATGCATGGAAAGCTTGCTGAAAGCTCTCATAAAAAGTATTTTGCGCATATGTATTTTTTAAAATCACAAGTTCTTGGATACCACCAGCACAAAATGGAGTACAATTAAATAAACAAAACAACGCAAAAACAACAAAAGTCCAATAAAGGTAACCGAAAATATGAAATTGTAAATTAAGTAAAAATAGCACCAAAAAACACTAAGCACCAATAATAGTCTATGGAAGTGGCATATTGGAACGTAGGTGCGAGTTCAGGCTGATTGCGATGGAGCGTGGGTTGGACACACCAAGAGGGTCAAAGATTTTACCTTCTGACTTAAGGCTTTTTCTATGCAGCTCAAAATCCTCTATTGGGGCAAGCCTGGAGTTCTATCTGAGGAAATTGCATCAACATTGGACACCTTTTCAGCAAGGTCCCACTGACGGTTTCGGAGGTCTTGGAAGTTCAACATTTTCTCAAGTCCCAACATTTAGGGGTTCTAGAGCAGCTCTTCTGTGTCACTTTTAAGGTTTCCAGGGCCTCAGGAACAACAGTTAGTTACCAGAACTCACTTCAGCAGAAGCCACCAGAAAGGTCTAGTCCAAGTCCACTCAGTACTGGTCAATTGGTAACTTCAGGACAAAAAACCTCTTTCAGCTTATTGTGCCCCTGTAGCCATGCAGAAGGTCATCCAGCTGAACCTTGAAGTACACTTTTTTGTCCAGGGTACAAGAGGGTGCAAGTCCAGTGTATTACGGTTCCTCTCAGGTTACGGCAAGCAGGGTTCAGTCTTCTTCTGATTTCGCAGGTCCAGAAAGTGTTCTGAGGAATGTGTCTTGAGGGGCCATATTTAGGCCTGGCCCCAACTACTGGGTCGGGGTGACTCTGGCTTCTTCCTAACCATCGGATTAAGTGTTACCTGGGGTAACCCTTGCAAATTTTGCTGCAGTCCTTTTTTGGCGTACTGCAAACAATCCCACAGTTTACCTCTGAAGCCATGTTTTCTTTGTCACTGTGATGAATGGCACAGTCAGTGCTGCAGTCCACAAGTGATACTTAACTCTCCATGCAATTGGCGTATTTCTGCACCACATACCATGGCCGTATAGAAAAGTTAAATATGCAAATTAGGGTTAAGCTAATATAATAATGCATACAGGGAAGAACAGGTACTTCACTCCTGGTTAGCAGAATTAAGTGAAAGAAGTTCTATTTGCAGCAAAACAAATAAAGCAAAACTGGGGGGAACCAACACAAAAGATCGCCATTTCATACACTACTCAATTATTACATTTGATTGGGTTGTTTCCGTAATTAAATATTTGCTTTCACAGTCTATTTAATTTTGCCATTTTTACATCTACTTCCATGTGCTGGAGTGCAGGAGTGAATTAGGACTAGTTTCACTCTTCCAACCACACAAGTAGCTTTTGTTACACTAAGGCTTTCAAGTCACATTCCTCTTTTTAACTTCTAAATAATTTGCTTCCAGGAGACATTGATATCAGTGCAGCTTCTGTTTTACATTTATGACATCTAAATAAATCTTTGCCAGTGAGACCATCAAGCACCACGCAATTCCTATTTTATCAAATAGGATTAACCTGTCATAGAGCAGCAAGTCAACCTAAAAGAGTACTTGATTGAAATTACTTCAGCAAAGATATTCCGCTCTTCTTTTCTGGTATCACTACCAACAAGTACATGTGGTTTACTCTATTCCTAATAATTGCAATGACTGAAACAGAAGCTACAAGATTTAGAGATAATTACATCCCAAAGTTACAGGCTACTCCATCACTTTGTTCATTAAGCAACAGCTTGAAGCGATTACAAAAGCATTATTTTTTTAAATTACACTTTCCATATAATACTCTTAGCTGATATTTTGCATGCAAATTGAGCTCGAGGGCATAGGTTGCATAGAAAATTCATGTGAGATACCAGCAGGAGAATGGTTTGAGGAAAAAATGTCTCCCAGCCGTGATTTTGCTGTTCGTGCAAGACATTTTCTTCTCCTAACATTATCCACAGGTGAAAATTATGCAAAATTTGATGTCTGCAAAATGGCAAGACATTTCGTGAAATTTGTGTAATGCGAAATATAAAAATTTCCCAGGTTTTGCGTGTGCAATTAATATTTTACTATAGCCTAGCAGCGCACCCACTTCAATGTGATCTTAGCTGACCCTAGCTGCTTAGTGGGCAAGACAAAACATCATTTCTGTACATTTCCACACTCACGTCTTTCTTGAACATATGAAAGCCAGTATCAGCCTCGTGGTTACCATGTGAAACACTCCAGTACTCTTCGTGATTGATGTCCACTCAAATGAAACTTCAGATGCATAGATAAGACTTGCTGATGGGAGAGATTTGTCTTGTCCATACAGTCAGCCCGCTCCAGGACCACAAAACATCTCAAAGAATTGAAAGCGTGTGAAAAGACATTAAGGAAAAACTCCCAACTGACATACGCTAAAAAAAGAAAAAAAGCAACAACACTGAGGAATAAATTGCTGAGTTTAAAACACACATTAGCAAAAACATTCCAAAAACTCCTAAAGAAAGAGCATCTGCTACAAAAGTGAGTAAACAAATCCCTGTATTAAAAAGTAATTTCTGTGCTAACCCGAAAAATCTTCACGGGTATTTCTAAAAAGAGACTTACGCTTACTCATCTGATTATATTGAGGACAAATCGAATCCTTCCTTCAAGTACATCCACGGAATCTTCAGAGACTACAAATACAGAACCAGATCCACATGCTGCTCTACAGAGGGCCCCTGGCGGGCCCATTGTAAATTTCAACAGCATTTCATGTCACCAGATACCAAACATGACGCTGCACATACCCCTGCTCACAATGAAGGGTAGTGCAAACCTGGACAGCAATCCGTCAATTCATGAGAAGAAATTCTTACGAATTTTCTTCGAGAATTCACTGCTGATGATTGCTTGTTTATGCAGCAAGCTTGACGTTAGTCTTTCAAGAGCAGCCGCTATCATGTCAGAATGTAATGCTTAATGATCTGGATTGCCTTGGAACCAGAAAGAAATAGCCTAAACCCAGTTCGAACTGTTCAGTATTTATGGTTCTTGCAACTTTTTGACCCACCAATCGGATTCTATAAAATCAGCAGCCTCATGAAGAAAATGTAAAAAATGCCAGTCGCTATGACCAGGAAGCCACTAGTTGGGTAACTAATTAGCTCCACTGTAGGAAAGTGGATAACCACCCTAATCATCATTACATTTGCTTGTCCTTTCTCTTCAAACACAGCTCTCAAGCCTAAATGTTAATCTGTGCAAGTGCAACAGGGGTTTACCCCAGCAAAGTGTTGGATGCAGGGCCTGGCCCTCTGGACAACTCCTGCTGCACATGGCAAAAATCTGTGCCATTTGGGTGTTTGCCACCTTCAAAGGCTTGGGAGGCGGGCCTGGTTGGATGCCAGGCTATACAGGTTGACCGCACACTGCAGCTGGTGATAGCTGCCACAGAGAGTGGGCAACAGGGGACTTTTGGATGTTGAGTATTGTGAGACATTGGGTTACTGGTTGAGGTGGGTGAAACACTATTCAAGCAGTTACCACAACTCTTGCCAAGGTAAGGCACAAGCAAACCCCAAATTAACCCGTGCCCAAACCTCTGGTAGCTTGGCACAGAGCAGTCAGGCTTAACTGAGAGGCAAAGTGCAAAGAATGTAGCAGCACTACAAACAGTAATAAACTCAAAACACAGCATGAAAAATAAATCCCACACCAATTTAGAAAAATAGAGTACATTTTACTAAATCAAGAGTAAAATGACAAAAATCCAAATAGTAGAACCGGAGGTTCACTGAAAAATTACTTTCTCAAAGAGTGCCGTCGGTGGTGGAGGGGGTGCAGAGAGCAGGGATGCATTGCAGGAGGTCGGCACTAAGAACAAGCCTAGTGTCGTGAACAGTTGTCTCTGTAGCGCGAAGATCCTGTTGTCATCATGAACCATTGTGCTTGAGCTTCGAGGTGGCGCTCCCAGAGAGTGGGCGATGCTGTAGCATGAAGGATTGCATTGACAGAACTTTGCATTAGCGGGCAGTGCAAACAGGAAAGTTTTGGCAGAAACGGGGCCGTTTGCGACTGTGAATAGCCCCAAAACTTCAATTCAGCCCCACTGAGGCCACACAAAGAGTCCAGGACCTGAGGGGCACCATTTGGGGGGTCAGCGACTTACTCCTGCTGGATCTGGAGGCTAGATTTGGTGGTTGGGAGCCTGTTATGTCCCTGTGGCTCTATAGTTACAGCAGGCCAGCAGACTATCCCTTGGAGTCACTCTGGGAGTCCTCTATTCAGGTACAGGTCCAATCCCTCTGACTCAGGCAGGAAGGCACCAGAGCAGCAGGGCAGCAGTACAGCAACGCAGTAGCCCAGCAGGGCAGCAGTACAGCAGAGTGGCAGTCCTTTCAGCAACACAGCAGTCCTTCTTCCTAGCAGAGTCTCCACAGGTCCAGAAGTGTACTGTAGAGTTGGTGTCTGAGGTCCAATATTTATGCGAGGTGCTTCCTTTGAAGTGAGAAAAGCTTCTAAAGGTTTCCCTGCCTTCCTTGGCCTCGCTTCAGACTAACTACAGGGGTATGCAGCTCTTTGTGTGCAGGCAGGACACAACCTATTCAAGTGTAAGTAAGACTGTGCCCAGCAATGCCCTCCCATCCTGCCAGTGATCCCCATTCATTTACACCTAAGCTCTCAATTGTGTGTTGCAGTCTAGGAGAAATATACAAAGCTCAACTGTCAGCTACACCTAGTCATGTGATCCAGGGATGGGCTGCAGGCACTAAGGGCCTGATTACAAGTTTGGCGTTGTGGGAGCAGCCTGCGGCACTGGCAGCCTGCTCCCGCACCGCCAAACCCGTGTGCGCACAGCCAGCCAGATTACGAGTTTCCTTATGTCTGGCGGGCTTTTTTTGCAGTCCCACGGTGGTGCCTCTGAAAATGGGCACCGCAATCGGAACGACAAAAACAGTTCGAACTGGGGTGCATGCAGATAGGGGAGCACATGTTGTGTTTCCCTGCATGCATTCCCATGTACATGGGCAACCAGAGGCCCTTTAGGGCCACCTTTGATTCAGGACCGCCAGCCTTTTCATGGAGTAAAGAAATCCATGACACCACTGGCGGTCCTGAAATGTTTAATATGCATGGTGGTGCAGCAGCGGCCCCACTAGCATATTGCTGATCCCCTGACCACCACACCACCACCAGATTACGGTGGTTCCCTGGCGGTTGCGGCGGTGCACTGGCAGTTCGACTGCCAAAGTTGTAATTGGGCGGTCGGACCGCCGGTGGCTGGACCGCCACTGTCACGCCCCTGCAAATCTGGCTGTCCTCAGACTACCAGACTCATAATTAGGCCCTAAATGGCTAAGGCAGGATAATGGCAACTTTCTAAAAGTTGCATTTTCTAAATTGTGTTTTGGAATCTGACTTTGAAAAAGAGAGGATTTTTCATTACAATTCCAAAGACACCAAACATGAACTAAATACCTGTTCCCATTTGGAAGTTACAGCTTATTAAGTATAATAATGCAACTCCAATATTATCGTCTGGGAGAAGTAGGCCTTGCAGTAGTGAAAAGTTAGTTTTTCTCTACCAGGGCATGTAAAACTAAAAAGTGCATTTCCAACTTTTTAAATACACTGCACCCTGCCCTCTGGGATGTTCAGGGACTAACCTAGGGATGACTTACATGTATTGAAAAGTAACATTTGGCCTGACAAGATGTTTATCTTGCCAGATCAAAATGTCAGTTTAAAACCACACACACAGGCTTCAATATCTGGCCTGAGACATGTTTAAGGGGCTACTTAAGTTGGTGGCACAATCAATGCTGCAGGCCCACTAGTATTTAATTTACAGCCCATGGGCACAGGTTATGCCACTTTACCAGGGTATTACAAGTAAATTAAATATGCCTATTGGGTATAAGCCAATTCTACCATGTTTTAAAGAGAGAACACAAGCACTTTTGCACTGTCTAGCAGTGGGAAAGTGTGCAGAGTCCTAAGGCCAGCACAAACGAAGTCAGCAAAACAGGAGTGTTGAAGGCAAGACTTTAGGCGAAAACCACACCAAGGATGCCAGGTCTAACATGTGGCCCCCAAGCTGACAGTGGGGAGAACTACCCAACTCGCTAAGGGTTCTCATTGTTAAGGCGGAAAAATTTAGATTGGTGTGGTCTGTTCCAGGACGGTGTTCCACCGCAAAGTCCATTCCCTGTAGGGAGATGGGCCACCTCAACAGTTTAGGATTCTCACCCCTCATCTGTATTAGCCATCTGCGGGGTCTGTGGTCTGTTTGAACCCAGAAGGGAGCACCATACAGATATGGTATCAGCTTCTTCAGTGCCCAGACTAGCGCAAAGGCTTCCCTTTCTATTGCCCTTAACCTCTGCTCCCTGTGAAATAACCTTGTGTGCTAATGAAGTCTACAAGTTGACGCAGGCCCTCTTCTATCAGTTGTGAGCGCACAGCCCCTATGCATTGCTCTGGGGTGTCTGTCTGCACAATTAATTCTCTAGAGAAGTCAGGGGCCTTGAGCATGGGTGTTGTGCACATGGCCTTCTTCAGGGTATCAAAGGCTTTCTGGCACTGCTCCATCCAGATCACCTGTCTTGGCTGCTTCTTAAAAGTTTGCTTTGTCAATGGAGCAACAATAGTGCCATATGCCTTGACAAATCTTCTGTAGTATCTGGGGAGGCCTACGAAGGCTTTACAATCTGTTTGGGTCTTGGGGGTTCCCAAGCCAGAATGCTTTGGATTTTGGCTTGGAGAGGCTGCATCTTGTCTCCCCCCACTTGGTATCCCAAGTAGATCACAGAACCCTGTCTATCTGGCACTTAACCGTCTTGATAGTCAGGCCAGCCCTCTGCAAAACCTGGGAATGGTCCTCCCAGCTGGAGCTGAAGAGCGCAATGTTGTTTAGGTAGGCTGCACTGAATTTCTCCAACCTAGCCAGGTTGACCAACCTCTGGAAGGTGATTGGGGCATTCTTCAACTTGAAGGGCATTACCCTGCCCTGCAACTGCCCTTCTGTGTTAGAGAACGCAGACCTCTCTTTAGCCTCCTCGGTCAAGGCAATGTGCCAGCACTCAGACAATTATTCAAACATGCTGAGGAACTTGGCAACTCCAAATCTATCTAGTGGCCGGAGGAGCTGGGCACGGCCCCTTCTCCTAAAGAAGTGGTCAAGAATTTAGGAATCCGGATCGACCAGAACCTCACACTCGATGCTCACGCCACTACCACTGCTGGCACCTGCTTCCACACACTCAATTTACTCAGAAGAGTCTTCCCTCTGTTACCTTCCTCTACAAAAAAAACATTGATGCAAGCCCTTGTATTAAGCCGTCTGGACTATTGTAACACCCTGTTAGGCTTGGCTAACAATGCCTCCTTAAACAAGTTACAAGTTGTACAACCAGTTGCCCGACTAGTAGTAAACACCCCCGCCCCCCAGAACGGCTTCTATTTCACTTCTTAACAATTTCCACTGGCTCCCTGTAAGAAAGTGGGTGAAATTCAAGATCGGCTGCATTGTTTATAAAGCCCTTAATGGCCAGGGACCTTCCTACTTGTCTAACAAACTTACCAAGTATACTCCCCCACAGCCCCTCCGATCAGGATCCAAGCTACTTCATTGCACTCCTAGAATTAAAAAGGCTCGTAAGGGTGGCAAAGCATTTACACATCTTGCCCCTACTTTCTGGAACGAACTGCCCCTCCATTTTCACGATTGCCAGAACCTCCCTCAATTCAGGAAGCTTTTAAAAACCTTTATTTTCTGAGTCCCTTGGGTCTGGCTGCAGCCCACCGTCCTAAGCGCAGAGATACCCCTTTGGGGGGATTCAGCGCTATAGAAATGAATAAATATCAAATATCAAATATCTATGACCTCATCATCTTGGGGATGGGGTGTGCTTCTGTCTTAGTGAAGGCATTAAGCCACTGGTAATCCACGCAGAACCTAAGTTCTGGGGTGGTACCTGGAGGAGCAGCCTTGGGGACTAACACCACTGGGCTGGACCAAGGACTGTTTCAGGGCTCAATGACCCCTATCTCCAGCATTTTGGGGACTTCTTCCTTTATATTGGCTCTTATTAGATAGCCTGTAGATGTTACTCTTCACAGGCATACTGTCCCCAGTATCAATATCATGGGTGCACCGTGTGGTGAGTCCTGGGGTATAGATGGAAAGAGATGTAAACTGCCCCAGCAACTGGTGTCAGCCCCTCTGCTGCCCTAGGGTTAGGGTAGGGAAGAGGCTGACACCCTCCACTGACTCATCCTGCTCCTTGGAAGAATGGAGAGCTTCACTTTCTTTCTCCACTCCATCGTCCGTGACCAGTGGGGCTTCAGGTGATTGCCATGCAAAACCATTAAAAGTGTTCCTGAGAGTCTTGAGGCCCACCAGGTAGGTGACCTCACTTTTGTGCTCTTTCACCTCTTAGGGCCCAGACCATCAATCTTGGACACCCGGGGCTCTACAGGCTCTATCACCCACACTATTTGGCCATGCTGAAACTCTACCAAAGTGGCCTCATGGCCATTTCACCATTTAATTACCTCCAAGCTGGCTTCTAGATTCTCTTTGACCTTCTTCCAAAAGCACTTAATCTGGGTATGGAGTGCAAACATGTAGCTAACCACATCTGGGGGGCTTTTCTGGGAGCTTGCTCCCAACCATCCTTCACCAGACTGAGAGGCCCTCACACAGGGTGTCCAAACAAAAGCTCAAAGGGGCTTAATCCTACTCCTTTCTATGGTATCTCTCTGTACCAAGCATTGCAAGAGGATGTACCACTTCCACCTCAAGAGCTCTGATAGGCCTATGATCCTGCTCTTCTGGGTCTTGTTGAACCTCTCAACAAGCCCATGAGTTTGGGAGATGGTAGGGTGTGGAGAAATTATAGGTTATCCCAGACTCCTTCCACATGGACTTCATGTATGCAGACATGAAGTTGATACCACAGTCAGATACTACCTCCTTGGGAACCTCAAATGGGTAAATATTCCCATCTTTGCCCTGGCCACCGCAGGTGCAGTCACTGTTCTCAGAGATATAGCCTCCGGGTACCGGGTGGCATGGTCCACCAAGACAAGGTTGAACCTGTTGCCCCGGGATGTCTTTGGGTCTAGAGGCCCAACAATGTCAATGCTCACCCTTTTGAAAGGAGTGCCAATGATTGTAAATGGCTGCAGAGGAGCATTGTGCTTCCCTCATGACTTGTAACTAGCCTGGCAGGTAGGGCATGACCTACAGAATGCATCTGAGACCATTTTCATCCAAGGCCAACTAAAAGTGGGTGACAAGCTGTTTAAAGGTCTTGTTGTTCCCTAGATGACCCGCCAGGGGAACATCATGAGCAAGCTCCAGTAGGAAGGCCCTGTAGCACCGAAGGATCAACAACACACAGATTGCACTAGGCTCAGGAAACTTAGGCTCACTATACAGGAGACCATTCTCCCAATAGATCGGGTGATCACCAGAGGTGTCGCAAGCTGCCTGGGCCTCGGCCTCCCAACATAGGCACTCCAGAGTAGGGCACTCCATCTGCGTCTTGCAGAACTCCTCCATGGTGGGACCCCTCCCTTCCTTCTACCAGTAGGTCACTTCAGGTAGGTTCCATAGGGCTAAAATGTCCTCCCTTGTAGGTCCCAGGCCGTTGCCTTCAGGCTCAGTCTCCTTCCAGACCATGGGAGTTTCAGGTGTGGGTTTCCAGCACCCCTTGTCCTGCCTCTTTTTGGCGGGCATCTGGGCCATTTTTCCAGGCTCCAGGTCTTCCTGACTACCCTCTCGGGTGGCCATGGACAGCGTGGTCAGACACACCCACTCAGGCAACCCTAACATCTCCCGGTGTGACCTGAGCTCCACCTCGTTCCAGATTGTGAGCTGTAGGTCATTGCCAGGCACAGAACCCACAGGCATGGATGGACTCATAGCTACCTGAGACCTCCCCCAGTCAAAGGGAACCAGAGCCACTGGAAAGTGACTCTCATGGTTGCCAGCTACAATAACCTGGTGAAATGCATTATGAACAACCTGCTCTGACGTCACCAGATTTACATTTGGCAGTTGTCATGCTGGCTCCAGTGCCTCTCGGAGCTTCCACCGTCTGCCCATTGTTGGTGGCCCACTGTCTATATTTCTTAGTATTACATCACATGTGAACCCTTGGCACCATCTCTCTGTCACCCAGGGACACTAGGGTAACCTCTACACTTCCACCCATGCTATCTAGGACAATTGCCTCCCCAAACGCTGTACTAACCAGTCCGATGTCTGCCTACCAGTGGAGGGCTGTGCCTGTAGGGGACACTTGGCATACTCCTTGAAATGCCCGACCGGCTGGCACTCATGGCACTTAGGGGGTGCCTTCCCCAAAGACTTATTATCAGGGAAGCATTTCTTTTATTGCTCAGGCAGGTATTCTGAGTTCTGGCCCTTAGAACTAGTTAGGGGATTTTTAGAGAACTCCTTGTTTTTCATGTTTGCCTTCTTCCTCCCTCCTGTGGTGGAGACCCTGCCCACCTTTGTGGTGATCCCACCAGATACTTTCTTGGGGACCCTGATGCTGACCGAGCCAGGCTTCTGCCTCCTTAGCTAGGTCCCTGAGGTCAGTGAACTTACTATCAATCAGGTGTTGGCACAGATCTACAAAACAAAGACTAAACATGTGCTCTGTTGCAATCAAGTTATACAGTCCCTGGTAATTCTTTTCTTCATGCCCTTCACCCAACCATCCAGTGCCTTGCAAAAGGAATCCACACTATCCACCTGGGGCTGATAGGCCAACTCTGGCTGTCCCAAAACATCTACATTTACTTTTCAGGGGTGAGTTCATATTTGCTAGTAAGGGTTTCCTTCATGGGGGGATTTCATCCTGTCCCCCTTTCTCTAGGTCCAGTAGGGTGTCATTCCCCTCACCAGGGATGTGCTTCCAGAGGTTAGTCCCCCAAACCTCCTCAGTGATCCTCTGCATCTTTAAAGCTACCTCATAATCTTCAAACCACTTGTCAATGTCATTCCCCACAACAAAGTCAGGCACCAGACCTTTTAAAATGTGGGCCCTCTTGTCTCCAGAGGGCACTGTATGTATGTTGCCACCAACATTGCTGGACTCTGCTTGCCTAGCTCTTATGCCCAGCTCTCTGATACTCCTCCCGTTAGCCATTGTTCTCTCCTCTGCCTCTATGGCCAATTTCTTTTCCACCAAGGCCAATCTCTTTTGCCCTGCATCCATAGCCGGTGTATTTTGTGCTGCTTCAATTTTTAACTGAGCCATCTTCAGCCTAAACTCCTTCACTGCCTTCGTGACTGCTACCTCCACTGGGGACAGGGCCCAGTAAGACACATGTCTTCCAATGTGGGAGGCAAGTCAGCCCCCCCCCTCAGCTGACTGCTACATTTCAGGGCTGGTATCCAGGCCCTGCTCTGGCCCCTCAACATCATCCTGTGCATCCTGGTCATCTGTTGTGACTGGCAACTGGTGGGCTTCTGCCCATGCTCTCAGAGGCTTTTGGAGCTCTGCCTTATTGGTGCTTCTTTTGGTGGGCAGCCCCTTCCCCTTGCAAAATTCCTTGAGCTCAGCCACAGTGTCGCTCTCCAGATTGAGGAGCTCAAATTCCATTTTTGCCGGTGGAGCCGCAGACCCAAACAGTCAGGAAGAGTAAGGGCGAATTTGGAAAAAGCAAAAAGGCCATTCAAGGAGAATTTAAGACTCAAACCGGTCTCGGATTATTTATCTGGTATTTTCAGTGTAATACAAAATCACTGTATGGCACTGCATAAACACACATCCTTATCCTCACTACTGATCACTAAAGTGAGAAATTGGGTTACTGGTTGAGAGGGGTGAAACCCTACTCAAGCACCAAAACAATCCTTGTCCAGGTGAGGCACAAGCAAACCCCCAAATTAACCTGTGCTCAACCCTCTGGTAGTTTGGAACAGAGCAGTCAGGCTTAACGTAGAGGCAATGTGTAAAGTATTTATGCCGCTCTTCAAACTGTAATGAAGTAAAAATAGAATACAAGAAAAGTCCCACACAAATTCAAAAGATAGAGTCATTTTTAATAAACAAATCAAGACCTCAGTGAGAAAAGAAATCCAATCAGTTAAACCGGATATATGTAGCACCAACAACTCCAAAGCACCAGAGCCAGAATGTTGTCATGGTAGTCACTCTCCAATATGCGAGTTAGTCCTCATTTAGGCCACAAATTACCTCCAATGTGCTAGTACCAGCACTTTGGCATGGGTGCCCCCATGTCACAAAGCCGGGGCCAGGGGACACAAGAGGCAAGCCAAGAGTTGCAGCTATGACCCTTCACAACCCCTAAATCACGTCCATGATAAGGAAGCAGAACTAAAAGGCTGGAACAAGCAAACACCACTTCCTGCCAGCTGCCACACACCCTTCACAACCCAAAAATTGGGCCTAGAACACAGGCCCACCAGCAAGAATCTGTTTAAGTCCTCATTTCAAAAACCTTCCTGGGACCCATAAGGTATTCTCCCCTGACACAGTTTAATGAACTACTT
Source organism: Triturus cristatus (assembly GCF_964204655.1). NCBI lineage: Eukaryota > Metazoa > Chordata > Amphibia > Caudata > Salamandridae > Triturus > Triturus cristatus. The sequence continues at coordinate 667,272,051 of NC_140583.1, forward strand.
TGTAATTCCATACAATTTGAAAATGTTCCTGTATCTGTTGGTTCCATTCTTACACCAGAAAGTGAAGTCATATAATCATATATAACTTCTCAGAAATTGAAGTGTAAAAGAAAACAGGCACTCAGAATAAGGCATACAACTCTAAGATGTTTAATGAAAAAAGAATCAGCAAGCGTTCAAGGCAATTTCCTAATCAATGGGCTAGAGCCTCGCCTCTGATCAGTTCAAGCACATAATGCTAAAATGTAGACATTTTGTTTTTAAATTTATACACTATTTTTCAATGCGAGGGAAGCAAGAACGCATGATAAAAGCGAAACCTAGAGATATATGGTAATGAGCAGGAGTGACGCTTTTCTCGCGGAAAGAATATGAGAATGCTTTGGGAAGATGGTACATATCTCACCAGCAAAAGCGGACTTTACTACTTTCTAAAACCCTCGCTTCAGTTTCCCAACTTCAGCATGAGGCTACACTTACTAGAATGGCTCAGCTGGAATGTGCAGTGTACAACTCAGGGGAACAAAATGGAAGCTCATTTAAAATGTGACTAAGTATGCAATAATGCCCAAAGATTAGTGGGCTTCAAGCAGGTACAAAAAAAAATGGTGACTGATAAAATATAGCAGGACACAGTACTTAATTTGTAAAAGAATAAGGGCTGGGGCACACATATTTAAACATAAGCTTGTGGCCTGGTTTATGAAAGGTCAGAGTAGTAAATATCAAGGCTACATAGTCTTTATTCCACCTCATGTCTCTACAAACCACCAACATGCTCTCCCTGCCCCTTTATCTCGCTCTTGCAATTTCTTTTTTTATCTCTGCTTTATCCCTGTGTCACTGTTTTTCCATCTTTCGCTTTCATGTTCTCTTTTATTTTTCACTCACTTGCTGTGGAACAAAGTTTATTCAGTGCTAGTCTCCAAAAATTAGTGTTGATGGGCCTCACCTGCAAACACCAACTCAAATTAAGCACCTTCTCAGGTGCAAGGAATCTTCTACTACCATGGTGCATCACACATTCGTAAGAAGGGTAAAAAATTACGACCCCATGTTAAAATTACTTCTTGCATTAATAGCCCTTTCTTTCTGCTCACCTGTTTTATAATGAACTCAAACAGTGCACTTTTTTCCAAACTTTGTTGCCAGATCCAGCTAAATTGGCATTTTATTTGACCTACCAGTTCCCCCGGCCCAAACCGGAATCTCTAGATATATTTTTGGGAAGTTGCCATTCCATGAGCTTTTGGTGAAGTGGTGTGAAAGTTGATGTAACAATGTATGAAATATGTATAGTTGATGGAGTGCCAGAGCCATGTTTGTAAAAGGAGCGGGTGGGAGGTTCTAAGCATCCATCACTTCCACTCCCAGCGAGCCTTTGCCACTATTAAACAATGTTATCCTTTCTATTGGCCTTATGGGGCATATTTACAAGGGCTTATGGCCCCCAGAACGTCACTTAAAGTGGCTTAATGCCGCCTTTTCACACAGCACTTAGCGTCAAGGGGGCAGACAATGGGTGTTGCAGTGGGCATTCTGCCACAACACCTGTTGCATTTGACACTGCTCCCTATTTACAAGGGTGGTGTAAATATTGGGCAGCATCAAAAATAAGACCAGGGAAAACCTGGTCTTAACCTGACGAAATGAGAAGCAAAAATTAATTTCTCCTCATTTTTGCTGTTACTAAACAGCAAGTTGCCATTAGTGATTGTTCATGTGCAGGAAGGGACACCTGTCTGCACATGAACAATGCTTCACTCAACACAGACACCCTTGCGCTATGGGGCAGGGGGGCCTGCGTCGGCACTAGGCAGCTAGATCTAGGGCTAGGGGAAATGCAGGGGTGCGCTATGTTCTTGAGAATACGGTGCATCCCTGTATTTTTACACTGACGGAGCACGGAGTTGGCAATTTTGGAGTTAACCCGCGGTCCGCCAGTTTATTGTAAATATTTCCCTATGTGACAGACAAAGATGCAACGTTGTTACAAAAGTGGAAGTACGCATACCTTAATCTTCTAATACTTTGGTTGTTTGGTACCAAACTCCCAAAGCAAATAAATAGTCCGGTCTTTCTCTTCTATGATAAAAGGCTGCTTAAAAGAACGGCAACGATAAGGAAAAAGCCCTAAAATGAAGCTAAACAGGTACTTGGAAAATTAAAGGGCGTGTGTGGCAGCATTTGGGCTGAGCAAGTGTTGCCAGTTATTTATATGCAGAGCACAATAATGCAACTGTTGAAGAGATGCATGTGTTAGTGAGATTTGCTCTGAGTCTCCTTGTAGTCTCAGTGGAAAGCGAGCTGCTGGAGTCTGAGCTGTTTGCAAGTGGTGAGCTAAGCAAGCTTGCAGGCCAGGAACGATGCTATCCGCATTGTTCAGTCTGGAGAGAGGACCAAAGTGAGCTCCAATGCATTATGGCGACGAGGCCAACGAAAAGGAAAGCTCTGCTGAAGGTCTTCATCTGAAAGAAGATTGCCTGAGTGAAGGTAGTGATCTGTGCTTTCAAGACATGCGCATTCATGATGACGTCTTGGCCCACTCTGCATATATTTAAGAGATTGGAAGTACTTACCCATGATTCCCAGTGGTGAAAATCTGCAAAGATAGATCAAAGGTACACAAAAGGACGAGGAAGAGCATTTTTGGCAGAGTTTACGTGTCTTTGTCTGAGGCCAGCGTTGATGGTTAAGCGAGGCGGAAGGTCCCGTGGCGATAAGTGGCTTGATTTCACAGCTGCATCCCAGAATGACTCAGCGGAATCGGAAAAGCCATTCTAAAATACAGAAAAAGTGGACCCGAATGTTCCCTACATAAAGGAGGTTCGGAGATGAGCAACTGCTTGATCGCTACAATTTTAGCTAAACTACCCCTAACTGGTTTAATAATTGTAGGCTTTTTATTTAGTATCATGAACATTTTGTATTTTGGGGTATTTTATAAGTTAACATTATCTGACACCTCTTGCAAACAATGTGCTGTGTAGCTGAGGCCCATTGAGACACGGGCGTCTCCACAAAGCCTACATTCAAACACTTGTAGCTATGCGGTTGTTGGGAATCTTGCATTTCTTTGTCCTCCGCAATTCTGGTCAAATGAAATGGGTGTTGCTGTCTTCAGTATTTCTAACAGCGCCACCCCTCGGAAGATGAGAGGGCAAGCATAACACACAGAGCTCCTTGCAGCAAGTGCACGAACCCCCTGAGGTGTCTTTTCTGCTTTTGGCTTTAGCATAGGATGATGTTTTGGTCATTATGCTGTGTTTGCAGACAGCGTTGGCATGTTCCATAGCATAACGTGTATTTGTAAAGCGCACGTTCATCCAGAGGCATCTTGGCGCTGAATAACAAATGTTTATTGTTATCCGACACAATCGTACTCATGTTATCGACCTCAGGTGGATGAAAGGCTGAGTGGTCCGCCAGGATTTTAACCTGTGACCTTGAGGTCGAACACATGCCCCTGCAATGCACAAATTAGTCCGCAGAGCCACCAGATCCGGTTGCCACCTCAGTCATCCCTCCCCCTGGCCCTGAAGCCATACCCCCCCCCCCCCCCCCCCCGCTGGGCGTTGAGCCTTTTCCCCGGCATATTTGTGGGGAGGTGCTCCTCCTGCTGCTGTCCACGGTGGCTAGAGATGTCCGGGGTTTATACTGCACTCTCGAACCACGTGCTTCTATGCAGGTGTCTTTTTAACAATTAATTGTCAAAAATGTTTAGCCAGAACACACTTGACCAACTCATGAGGAGGGGCATATGTTCAGATATATGTTAGAGTCTTCAAATGTTTCAAACAAGAAATGAGGATGTGTGGTGATTCACGCACCGCCGCACAACCTCTTTGTCCGTGTCATGGAAGGTGTCGCTCGCACTGCGCCTCGGTGGGTGATGGGGAGTTGTGTCACCATGACAGAGCCATGTGAGGGACAGGGAAGGGGGGAGGGCTCTGTTCGACCTCGCAGAATTGACTTGAGAGTTGAGACTTGTTTGCACTGGGAGTTTTGTGGGTGGTATTATCAGTGCAGGGTCCGACTGGCCAACAGGGCAGTTTGGAAGTGCCAGAAGGGCTAGTCTGAGGTCAGTATGTGGGAATTTATTTTTGGTGCTTGTGGGCTATTTTATGGCCGGGTGAGTCAGGTATTCTGTTGATTTCTTTGAAATCACCACACATATTGCACATAGAAAACAAAATGCATACAGAGCCCCAGACCTTGCAAAACACTTACACAGCCTGCCTACCCCAAATCCAAGATGCCCCGATCTGAAAATGCGGGCCTCTGTTTTATCTGTGTGATCCGCTAATGGGGGCCAGTCTGACCCTGCACCCGTGACGCTGTTGTCATTGCAAGTGCCAGTGTGTTGTGGAGGTAAATAAACGTTATCTTCTGATATTTTATACGCGTGGGAATGGGAAACTGTGTTTCGCCTTTCCTCAGGCATATCAATCCGCACAGGAACGATTCATTCCTGTGGGTGCATTCAGGAAACCGTCAATGACAGGGAACAGGCCGCACGACAGGTTGCGTCTCCATAGCAACAACGTCACGTAAAGGAAGGGACGGGGGTGCTCAAGGAAGACGGGGTGTATTTCTATCTATGTTCCTGCTGGTGGTACCCGGATGAGAAACGCCACTGTAGGCGCTGGATGTAGCTAGGTCTTGCCTCCAGTCCTGCCTGCAGTGAGGCATTGCTGCTTTCGAGTGATTGAAGTGTGTAGTGAAAACAGTAGTGGTGAAAAAGGGTAGTGAGGGCCTGAGGGGAGTTACGCCTGAATGGAATAGTCTATGTCAGGCTCTGCACTGGGGAAGATGGTCTCACCTGAACCAGGTGGACTTCTCAGGTTGTTGACATGAACTTTAAATCCGCTAGTGTTTCTACAGAATTTGTTTTGCACACATGTCTGCAGAGGTATGCCCCGTGTTCATCAGGCAAGCACAAGCTTCCCTAGATCACGGTTACCGGTCTGCCCATATATTTCGCAGGTTCCTGCTTGTCTTGCGTTTAGGACTTGTCTTGGCATTGTTTTTCCCAGCACACTGGCAGAATTTCTTTGCGCGTGCTAGTCGGCGCTGAAAGTAGGCGTGGTATTCTTTCGCAAGTGAATTAAAAAATTGTTTTCCTCCCTTCTGTGCCACTGCAGGGACGTTAGCTATTTCTTTTCTTTCAATAACATAAAAGGGACCTCACATCTACCAATGGAAACAAAGCAGTGCAGGAAGCTGAATAGGAGAAAAAGACAATTGGGACAAGTTACACGTTACGAACATAAAGTACCTTTATGTTTCTCTTTCTGTCCCTGCTCAGCCCTCCATCTCAAAGCTACAGCGCCAGAGTTATGAAACGGCCGCAGTGCTTAATTTGTAAAAGAATGAGTGCTCATAAGCCCACGGCTGTGCCGAATGCCAAGGCTGCGTAGTCCTGAATTTACCCTAGGCCTCTTTAATGCCCTGCTAGACACTCCCTGCCGCTTATCTCCTTCTTTCAGGTCCCTGCTTTCTCCCTTTGTGACAGGTTTTCAGCCTTTCTCTTCCTCCTTTTTTCCAGTTTGTGTGTTTTCTAAGCCTGAGCAGAGTTTGCCAAAAACACTACATTAGAAAAATGTTGTTCACAGTAATTTTCAGCTCCGGTTGTTTGTCCGCCCCGTGAAAATATCACAAATTGTACCAAGCATAGCGCAAGCGGGCGCTGCTTTCTTGCTGCCAATCGAGTCGATTTTATACTCGAGGGGCAGCTTTCTCAACGCCAACGGACAGTTTCTCAACACGAGCGGTCAAGATCATACGCAGCCACTCGCATTGAGAAATCTGACAACCCGCATTGAGAAATCCCACTGGGGGATGGATTTCCTTGCTCACGCTCACCAACTTGATGTTGAAGAGCTCGAGCGAGGAAAAAAACTCTGCTCCGCTACACGGAGTGGAGTATTTGGGAACTCTGCAAGCTCTGCGTAACACGGAGTGCAGAAAACTCTGCAAACTCCGAGAGTTGGGTGGAGTTCACCGCCCAGGCTTAGTATCTTTCTTCTCCTGCAGTTGGTCACTATTCTGATGAGGAAAAATAAGTGCAGGTCCCCAAAAATGAATGCCAATGGGCCCCATGGGCAACCACCTGCTCAAATTAAGTACTGCCACAGAAGAAGTGATTAGTTGTGGATGACTTACTAAATTTATGTGTTCCAGTGTTGAACATGATGCAGCTACGAAAAGTTCTATTTCTCCGAAAATCACAAAGGGCCTGAGAGAGATAGTTAATCAGTGGTTTTGTGGTGGGCCGCTTCAAATGAGATGCAGATTGTTTGTAGCCAAAACTGAGCTCGAGGGGGAGCCAATTTATAGCTTAGAGTACAGGAGTGATGGGCTTTAATGTTTTTGTCTTTGAGATCATGTGGGCTACTGAGAGAACATTCGTTTTAATAGGAGCTAGATGTGATATAGGGAGGCCTGTCAATAGTGCATAACCATAATCAATCTGTGAACTTACCTGTGCTATTTTAGGAAGAAAGGGCTCAAGATTAAGGAGTGATTGCAAGTGGAGTCTTGTATTCTGGGCCAACTCTTTGAAGTGAAGGCTCAGATGTATATGTTTGTCAAGTTGGAAAACAAGAGAATCCACATGTTTGTGGTGATTTGCTTAGCAATTCATTTGGCAACATATGGTCCTTGTTTGCGGAAATCAAGAGGGATTCTGTCTTGTGGGAATTAATTTCCACTCCATGGTGGTCATTCTGGAATTAATTGTCTTCGAGGCATAGATTAGGATCTTAAGGCTTTTTGTGGTGTTGCTTTTGACATATCACTGGGTGTCATCAGCCTATTGATGAACGTGTATTCCCTGTTTTGTTACAAAATCAATCAGTTGTTCCACATAGAGATTCAAGAGAAATGGGTGTGACTAGAACTTTAGGGACACAATTTTGATGCAATGAATTCTGATTAAAAAGTAAGACCCTCTCTCCTCCCTGCCATTCCTACCTCCCCTTCTTCCTTGACACCACATCAGGAGACTTGTAAGAGGTGTACACCTTGCTGTTACACATGATTCATCCCATCCAGTTCCATATTCCACCCATGGCTCAGCACCAAATGCCTTTGTTACATCCTGAGAGCTGAATTTACGTCTGTTGTTATTTCATGTACTTAACGTCAACTATTGTATGTATCACATTTATGTACACATCATGCATCTGTCAGGGTTTTTATTCGATTTGTTTCTTCTCTGGCCTCATTTTCTAATTTTTGCTTTTCATTATTACAAAACTTATAATGTTTCTTGAAAAAAAGTAAGACTTGAACCGATTGAGCACTGTTCCGTCTATGCCTGTTCTGTTAGGGAAACAGCCATTACATCACATGCATAAAAACGCATGCGATTACAACGCAGTTGTAACAACGACCGCGTTGTTACATCGCAGTACCATTACAAAGCAAGTTATTATAATGACTTGCTGTGGGGGGCGCTCTAAGCTAAGGAATAGTATAATTTACTATTCCAACACCTTCCCTACTGTTGCACACACTGGAGTTGGAATAGTAAATTATACTATTCCAACATCCAGCACCCCCTACAGCAAGTCATTGTAACAACTTGCGTTGTAAAGGTACTTCGATGTTACAACCCGGTCGTTGTTCAGCAAAGGGGTCTCAGTGCAATGGAGGGAGCAAAAACCAGATTGGAAGCCCCCAAAGTAGATTGCTGGTATATTCATCCAATTGGTTGGAAACATGATGTTTGAGTTTCTTGGTGAGAAAAGGGGGGCCTGTAATGGACCTATCATTTTCCACAGCTTTGGTGCCAGCAGTGGACTTCTAGCAGAGGTCATGGATATGTCCAATCTTGACAAAGCCTGGGAACAAGAAAAGAGTTAGGATTATATTTATTAAGATTTTATGCCGTGTTTGCATCACAAAAGTGACTCAAATCGACACAAAGTCTTTTTTACTCATTTACTTTCCAGCGCGAAACCTGTTTTACACTGGAAAATCACTTGAAAGTAAATCAAAGCAGCGCATAGCGCTGCTTTCCCTCACTAAGCGCCAAGGGGGTGTTCCATGGGTGGTGCATGGGTGTTCCCATGTAACCTCAAAAAGGTTTGGGAGGTACCCTAGTACTCAATTTGGCAGGTCAGCAAGACGGATGCTTGTTCTTTTAACTTCATACCTGAATAAAATCTGGACCAGAACTAAAATCAACTGGAACCAGCACCCCTAAAGAAGAAAAAGTGGGTGGATCTAATAAACAAGATTTTAATTAGAGATCTATATTTTGAGTTAAGATGGACCTGACAATATAAAAGTTATTTGTAAATGATCCCATCGAAGTGTCACTAATAAAGGCATTACACTAAAACCTTGAAGGGATTCATAGAAATAGAAAGGAGAGAAAACTAAACAAAGACCCTCCAAGAAAATTATAGGGTATTATCCGGCACATATGAGACTGTAAAAACCAGATGAGGAAACCATCCAAAACTTCATTGGAGGCAAATATAAGAGCTTTCATATAAATCAATAGATTTTTAAATATTGAACTAATGTCCTGAAGAAGGTGACGATCCACCTTAGCACCGAAACGCCGTGTCGACAGTTGTTTTTCATGTATTTATTGCACATATTGTTTTCCTTTTATTTAAAAATATGATGAATATATGATTTTAAATGTGTTTTTAACTTTGTCAATATCAATTGTATAGAACATGATCTTTTGAATAAAATATTGATAATACATTCCTTTGAATTCATCTGTTAGATTAGAAATTGATTGTTCTATGTATGATTTTATATATTTTGTCTGGAAATTTAGCAACCTGGTAAAATTTGTCTTATTATATCTCAGTGTATGGCCTTACTATAATTAAGTTAACCAATCCAATTAGAGGATCGAATCCTCATGTTTTCAGAGTAGAAGGAGAAGGGAACTTTGTGTTTTGTTTCAGTATCCGTTCCCATGGAACCACACAAGGTTTTTACGTAAAATCCAATATACTTAAAAAACTAGAAATGGTTTTACAGCAACAATTGTGCCCATTTCAAAGAGGCGCTATGAAGGAGAAATGCTTTCATTTCTCCTTTCTTTTCCAACTTTGCATGTGTGTTGCACTGTACATCACACACATAAAGTGGGATAAGGTTTAAAGTTAGTCTAAGCATATTATTTCGTACTGGAAGGTTATCCTTCCAGTACAAAACCTATGCTAGACTCACGGATACATCTTTGCACTATGGTGCAGAGATGGGTCTGTAACGCACGGGAGCCCATTTCTGCACCAGAGAGAGGGGGGGAGTGTCATATTTTTGCAAATATTGCGCTCCCCTGCTGTCTCCTCATGCAGAGAAGCACAGCACTTGAAGCTGCTGCACTGCATTGCGTGATTATCTAGTAAATCTGGGCCTTAGTGCGCCTGTGGTTTGAAGCCAGAATGGAGCAAAGGCATCTTCCTAGTCTTTGGCTAGTGAAGTTGGGATGTTGTCTGCTGGGCAATTTGATGATTTTTAGTTGACAATAGCTGTCATTAAGGTGGCCATTTTTGCCATCACATAGCAATTACAGGCTATGTAAACAGGCATGCTATCCTAAGTGTCCTGAAGATGATCCCGGCACTTTGTCAAGGGATTGAAACGTTGTCGACGCTTTGTACACCATATATATTTTTCAAAATGTTATGATAATTGTGTAATGGTGTCTCATGTATATTTTGTTTGTTTCATTTGAAATGCGCTTTAAACAAACACACTCTTTTTGCCCGAACACCTTATTTCATGTTGTGCGTCCTTTCTTGGTAAGTTGGATGCAGGCTTGTGTCCACTTCTACTGTTTTTCGTGTACTGTCTGTAAAACATTCTTTAACTGCATATTAAATTCCTGTCCGGCTGGTCAGAGGTATATAGTACTGACTGAGTCCATATTTATTAACTTGAATCTGATTATTGTCTAGGGACCATTGTCTTTAGAAATAGTTAAATTACCCAAGGACCCTGACCGATTGTATTTTGGTCCCCTAGTCTTTTGTTATTTTTTTATTTATTTATTGGATTTGTAGAGCGCCCGAATCACCCCCTGAGGGGTATCTTTTCATAGCATTACAAGAGTTAGGTCAGTCAGTTCATGTAGTGGGGGGGTCTTTTTAATGAATTAAATAGTGCCTTTATTGTAAAGATTCATATGGATGGCTAAGCTTTCACAGGTAGCCTTGATCGTCTTTGAGAAGTGTTGAGCTAATTTATAGCACCTGGATTCTGTCAGAGGGTGGGGAAACAGTGGACAGCTTCTGAAGCATTTTAAAAAGCTCCATCAAGCATTTGGGCACCATCTTGAGTGTCCTTTTCTGAAAAGTATATTTATCTTGGTATAGAGTTCTGTTAAAAGTCTTTCTGTTTGTATTAAGATGGAGGAGGTTTTTAGACCTGTCATCCTTAGGGTGGTCTTTCCCGAGAATGTTTGCCTTTTATCTCCTGTTTTGCTGATTCTTCAGGGTGGCACAGCATGGGGCAGTACTATTCCAACCTAATGAGGAGGGCCAAGACCAGCCTGTCCTGGAGGTTACTCCCCAGAGGACAAAGGTTAAGTGCTATTGAGAGAGAAGCTTTTGTTGTGGTCTGGGCACTGAAGAAGGTGAGGCCATACCTGTTTGGCATTCATTTCCTGATTCGGTCTGACCGCAGGCCCCTCTGGTGGCTCATGCAAATGAGGGGTAAGAACCCCAAACTATTGAGGTGATCCATTTCCCAACAGGGTATGGGCTTCATGGTGGAACACAGACCTGAGGTAGACCACGCAAATGCTGATTGTCTATCTAAGTTTTTCTGCCTTAGTGATGAAAACTCCTTAGAAGTTGAGTAGATATCCCTACTTTCACCTGGGGGGGGGGGCATGTGTTAGACCAGTCATCTTTAGGGTGGTCTTGCCCCTACCCTTTGCCTTTACCACCTGTTTTGCTGATTCTTTTGTTTGGACTTACAGCTCTGAGAACTTTACCACTGCTAACCAGTGCTAAAGTGCATGTGCTTCTCCTCTAAAAATGGTGATGCTGGTGTATACCAGATTGGCATATTTGATCTACTAGTAAGTCCCTTGTAAAGTGGTATCAAATATACTCTGGGCCAGTAGGTCAAATGCTGCTATTGGGCCTGCAGCACTGATTGTGCCACCCACAGAAGTAGCCTTTCAAGCCTGTCTCAGGTTCGCCACTGCGGGGCCTGCGTGTGTAGTTTACTTCCACTTCGACTTGACATTTAAAACTACTTGCCAAGCCTTAAACCCCCCTTTTCTTACATATAAGTCATCCCTAAGGTAGGGTCTAAGTAACCCTAAGGGCAGGGTGCCATGTAAGTAAAAGGTAGGACATGTGTGTTTAATCTCTACATGTCCTGGTAGTGACAAACACCCAATTTGTTTTTCACTATTGTGAGGCCTTCTCCTCTCATAGGCTAGCATTGGGAATTTCTTAATACACTTTTACGCTGTAATTCTGGATCACGGATAAGTCGCTTCTTTATGTTTCATATCTCTGGAATGCTAATGATAAATCCTCCTTACTGGTAAAGTTGGATTTAATTTTACTGTTTTTGAAATTCCACTTTTGTAAAGTGGGCATTTCTCTGCACTTACTACTCTTTGCCCCTGACAGCCTGTCTCCAATACATGTCTGGGGTGGGTAACAGCTACACTTTGTGCATTTCCTCTAGACAGCCACAATACAGGAAAGATAGGTGTGTCTGAGTACCCATCTAGATACATCTGCATTCTTTTGGCCTTGCCTGTGCAGGATGGGAGGCAAGGGATAAAACTTTACTTGAATAGACAGTGCCCTGTCACCGTACAAAGGACTGATTTGCACTCTCAGATAGCCTGGCAGGCAGGACTGGGTTGAAAGGAATACTTGTGCACTTCAGAGAGCTGCTTTGAAGTCACTCCCACATCAAAGGCACTTTTGGGTATAAGCACTGGGTCTCTGAACCCCTAACATCAGACACTACTGGACTTGTAACTGAATCTCTGCCAGAAGAACTGCTGTGCTGCTTAAATGGCCCAACTGGACTGCTGAGCCCTAAGACCTGTTTTTCTGGTTGTTGCCCTGCTGCTCTCTGACTCTACTGAAGGAGAGCTGGCCTCTGCCTTCACTCCAAGTGATCTCCAAGGTCTTGTTAGCTTGCCTCCTGTTGCTTAAGACTCAGGGATATCAAAGTGTCTACCCCTGCTCCTGTGCCTGGCTCACTGGTTGTGGCCCAGATACTTGCAATATGGATTTCGACACATCTCGTATACCAGAAACGGAGCATCGCCTCTGTTGCGGGAGTAAAATCGGTTCATTGCATCAAAACCAGCGCTTTGCCTCCAGAGACATTGGACAGTGTATTGCCGCCGCTGCAGCTTGGTGATATTAATGCATCCCCTTGACTGTGTGGCAGAATCCGGCGCATCGCTCGATGCCTCTCAACTCCGGCACCATCTTCGGAACTGAGATATCGCCTTCACTGTGTGGAGAAGATGGACTCATCCTGCAACTGTGGGCGCCAACATCAATGCATCTTGCTGTTTGCAACCAAGGAAAGGTACTTTGTTCACTGGGGCCGGTGTGGGTCCTATAGCCAGTTGGCACTCTGTTGTGGTTGGCCCAAACTGTGACTTTGCCCCAGTCCAGTGCAACCTAAAATAACTTTTTTACCCCTACTTTCTTCTAAGCATGTTACTGCTTTTATTCCTTTAAATTTAAATATCTCCACTTCTATACAATGGATTTTTGTTGTTTTGGTCTTGTTTTGTTCAGAATATAATAATCTATTTTTGATGTATGATTTTAACTTTTTACTTCTGGTTTAGATTTAGAGTTGTTGGGAGGCACTATTATGAGTATTTCAAATGAGATTATGAAATGATCGGAGTAATCTAACGGTTGAGGATTTTCAACTTCTATTAATTCCTTTTTGGGATAAACATTATTGAATTTAGCATCCTTAGTATGCGTGAAAGGGGGCAATGTGGTGATGTAAGAGTTAATCCGTTTTTTTATGGAAGGATCAGTGCAACACCACCTTGAATTCTGTTAGCTCTTTTAAGATGTGGTATATTGTATCGTAGTGGTAGCATATGCTTAAATAGAGGTTTTGAGGCTGTCTGAACTACGTTTCTGTGAGTGCAAGAGCATTGAGGTCATTCTCTTGGTTAAGAACCACTTTGGAGGTGCCTACACCTCTAAAGTGGATCTTAACCAAGAACATGACCTCAATAGAGGTAGTGGGAATGGTAAAAGGTCCTAAGCTGGACAAACACGTGTAGTTGAATGTTTTGTGAGGAGGAGCAATGTTTGAAATTAACATGTTTGTGTCAAAAGTAGAGGGGGTGAGGGAGATGTGGGATGTGGAGTCTAAAGGGAAATTTAAATTTAAATGAGCTTGAGAAAGTGTACTGGAGTCTGGTAATTAAGGAATGAAGGTGATTGACTTTGGAGTTAATGGTTAGGAGGTAAGACTGTGATTTATTCATTCAAGTTGTCAGTGGTGTGATGAGAGGAGAACGGGATTGCAGTACAGATGTGTGATCAAGAGTTTATTGGGTTTTGAGAAGGAAAGTGTGAGCTTCAGTTTGTAGTGAATGACTAGTGTTGAGGAATGAAGACTTGTGAGGGGAGCGTGAGCGGGTATTTGATAAGCAGTGACGAGGAGGGAATGTGAGGGTTGGTATTCATCAATGAGGTTGTGAGCATTCATGACCAGAAGAAACTGCATTATTTTTTATCATTTTCTGAAAAGAGATGAGGCACAGCTTGAATTTGCTTCAAGTTGTTTGGGATGGTCAAGGTTCATTGATGCTCTTATTAGAGGCATGGCAGATGTGTAAAGAAGAATGGGTGGAGAAGTTGGATGGTTTGTTTATGCCACTTTCATCAGGTTTTATAAGCAGAGAATTAGACCTTTTAGAAGAAATGGAGGCATAGATTTTTATTGTCTTAAGGGTGCTGCAGCATGCGGTGAAGAAATGTAGGTTTATGTCTCTGGATTGGAACATTCCAATATAAAATACTTTTGATATTCTGTTGTAGTCAACCTTCTTCCATATGGGATACTAGTGGCTTAAAGACTCATTATATTGTGTAAAACAGGAGACCTGTTTTTACTGGGCCTTTTTGGATCTGGTATCTGTTTTATATGATGGTCTTGCCTTATCAGTTTTCGGTACGGGCTCTGTGTTTGTGGGCTTTTGAACGGTTTTTGATAAGCCTAATGGGTAAGTGAAAAAAACAAGGGCACCCAAAGGAATTAGACAGGGACCTTGGGAAGTTATATATTACAGGAAACAGTGGTCCCTGAAATCAAAAAGTGGTTAGTCAAACAATGAATATAGCCAAGATTGGGACTATATTGCAGCCAATGTCCAGCCGGACAAGGCACCTTTAATAAGTTCAAATGGTTAACAATAATCCTGAGACTTACATATCGTGAGGACAACATGTGAAACACATTCAGGCAATTTCAATGATGTTTCTATCTTGAAAAATATAAAGAGTAGCGAAACATCTAATACATATACTGTCACCTTCACAATATGTTATATACAAAAAATCGAATGTGTAAGGTAGACAACTATGTCGACGGCGTTTCGATCCATATCAGGGGGATATCGGATCATCATCAGGACTAATCAGTTAAATTGCCCATACTCAAATGCCTGAATTTACTGTACCCTCAAAGAGGACTACTTCAGGGAAGCGAAAACACTAAGCAACAAACTGACCTCTAGAGGCTACCCAAAAAGATTGATCCGTAGTGCCCTCAAAAGAGCATGGTACTGTCCGAGGGAAGTTCTCTTGGAACCTAAACCCAAGAAAACACAGAACCGTATAGTTTGTGTCACTACTTTTTCCCTCTCTTCCAACAAACTACGTAAAAGTATTCTTAAACACTGGAATGTGGTGAACGCAGGAATACTCAAACTTGAGAGACCTCTCTTTGCTTTCAAAAAAAGCAAGAAAATCAAAGACCACCTGGTAAGAGCGGCACTTCCCAGTACAACGAATACTGGCACCCTCCATGACCACTGGGCCCTACCATCTTTGATTGGTCACACTAGATGTGGTAACTGCACTGTGTGTAGATTTACCTCAGATTGTAAAGAGTTTGTATTTGGGAATATACGTAATGTACACAAGTACTTCAGCAACTGTAATACTTGTAATGTTATCTATGCCATCTTTTGTCCTTGTGATATGATTTACATAGGTCAAACCACGCAAAAAATCCGGATCAGAATCTGCCAACACAGGAGCAGATTAAGATGCAAAACCCCAAATGCACCCTTGGTCGAACATTTTGAAGCTCTAGGCCATGCTGAGGATGACATACGCTGGACAGTGGTTTCCGTTGTAAAAATCCCACCGAGAGGCGCAGATCTCTCCCAATTGCTGAACAAAGAGGAATTGAAGTGGATTTTGAAAACCGGTAGCATTCACAAAGGGTTGAACCGCCTTGAGGATTGGACTTCTTTGTTATGAACTTCTTGGACCTAATCATTCCATTTTCTTGAACATTGACCACAACACCATTGCCTCCACTCCCACATTTCGCCACTGCTCTGTTTTGTTTGTGGCAATGCTGTGCATAATCTACTGTGCATGAGTCTCAAATGTATACTGATGGGGCACGATATCTTTCTGTAACCACTTGCTGAACTCCTTAACTACTTTCAATTCTCTAATGCATATTGTTGAGGTACGATACCTTTCTGCAACTATCTGCTGATTTTCTTAAATTCGTTTCGATTCCCTTGCCTCCTTGGCTCTCAACTAGCATTTTTGTCCTTTTACCCTCCCAATATGGCGCCTACAATCGCACACCACTCTCGTTTCGGTCACACGCCCTATTTCCGGATCACATGACCGCCCACATGGCTCCATATACCCATAGCATGACGGGAGTCACACATCCGCTTCACTTTCGATCCGGCATTGCCCGAACGAGATGTTTTTTGCGTGGCCACGGAAATCTCTTCTCTCACCAATTTGAGGTAAGGATCGTTATCGCTTCTCCCTTGCCCTCCCCCCACAATTTCCCCACGGTTCCTGATCCCACTCCTTTTTCTCAATTTTTCCTCCCAGACGAACATTACATTTTTACCGTGTCCTGTATATCCGGAACCTATTTGTCCTAGGTAAGCGCCTCACTCGCTTAACCTTCTTCCATTCGCCGCTTCCACCCTACCCCCTCACTCCAGCCTTTTTCTTCACAGGCATTGTACCTCATAAACGCGACCTTCTGGAGTATTGTGGGTTCGCTACCCGCCCTAGACGCCCCCTCTGTTTACCTATTGGTACCTTGAGGTAAATCTCCCCTCCTCCCCCGCGGTACATTCACGGCATTCTTTCTCACCACGGCGTATTTCTGACCAGCTCACGCTTGTCCTCCGTGACACTGCTGGGCACAAGAACGACATGTCTCCGCATCACATTTTATCAACCACGAGATTATTCTTCTTTTACTGCCTAAACCTTTACACGCACAATTGGTCACTTTCTGTTTAAAAGCCTAACCAATTGTGGTTACAATCACCAACCACTCACTCACTGTTTTTTAAGCTTTTACTCACATTTCATCTGTTTACTTTCCAAAACTTCACCTCTTCTCTCGTGTCCTCCTAATTACCCATCTGGACGCTTCGTGTCCACAATGCCACTATTACAATGGAATCCAATTTTGTATTTTATTTAAATGTAGATAGCCGCTTGCTCTGACGCGATTTTTCATTTTCACGTCTTGTGTTTTACCTTTGAAAACGTATTAATAACTACTCTGTTGTTATTTCCTTCCCCCTTTCTCCCTGCATTTCTCTCCCAAACTCTCCTATGTTTTTTTGTTTGCCTTATTATTTTCATGTAAATTCAGGCATTTGAGTATGGGCAATTTAAATGATTAGTCCTGATGATGATCCGATATCCCCCTGATATGGATCGAAACGCCGTCGACATAGTTGTCTACCTTACACATTCGATTTTTTGTATATAACGTATTGTGAAGGTGACAGTATATGTATTAGATGTTTTGTTACTCTTTATATTTTTCAAGATAGAAACATCATTGAAATTGCCTGAATGTGTTTCACATGTTGTCCTCACGATATGTAAGTCTCAGGATACAGGCTTGTGTCCCACTAAGATTTTACTTACATTCTTTGGATTATTGTTACCCATTTCAACTTATTAAAGGTGCCTTGTCCGGCTGGACATTGGCTGCAATATAGTACCAATCTTGGCTATATTCATTGTTTGACTAACCACTTTTTGATTTCAGGGACCACTGTTTCCTGTAATATATAACTTCCCAAGGTCCCTGTCTAATTCCTTTGGGTGCCCTTGTTTTTTTCACATAGTAAGCGCAATCGCCGGATTGCAAGGGCTCTTGCTCTCATCCCCCCTTCTTGTTTAGAAAGTGGGTCACCTTCCTTTCCTCTTGACTCCCATATCGTCAGACATTCTGTCCCTTTCCTCCCCCTCCCCCCCTTTTTCTGACATGTCAGATCACGCACCCCTCTACATAGACGAATACATCAAGAAGATTCTAGAAGGTCCATCCCTCTTCACTGACCCCACCAATGCTCCCAGGAAATCAGTTCCACACTTCCCGAGCAACTAGAGAAAACCAAGAAAAAGTCTGTCAGATTACAACTCATGATACGGATGCTCACAGAATATTTGAAAGCCGATATTATCCCCACAGGCCTCCAAATTAGGAACATACCCGGGATTGTTACTGATATCCCCAAATACATCACAAATTTCAGTTACATTAGTACCACCTGCTCTAGACACTGGATGGTCTTAGATATTGATATAGCGACAGAAGAACTCAAGAAACTTTTAGAAGAGATAACAGACATTGAGAAACAAATAACGGACAATGACACTATATCTGATAGCAAGTAACTGCTAGAACAAGTACAGAAAACCGTTGATGAATTCTACAGAATAGAACAGAACAAAAAATCTAATAAAGTAAAGAAGGATATTAAATCCTACTCCACCGAGAGAACATACCCTTACTTAACCAAAGATTTCTATATTAACAGATCTTATAATAACCCACGCAGTAACCGTCCGTGGGGCCGATTCAATAGAAGAAACAATCTAGTGGGATTCTCAGATACTTCTGCGGATTCATCTGACAATTCCGACCCAGGGGAAGGGACCAGTAGTGCCAATAGAGTACCTGGCAATCCACCACCTTCAGCCTCTTTTTTAGGACGTGGCCAACAAGAGCCACAAAAAAGAGGGGGCCTAAAACGTGCCCACTGGCAAAACCCACCAGGGGAACGACAAACCCGACGCAACTACTACCGTTGGTAGATAATCCACACATTATGGACAACCACAATTCCTCGAGTCAGACACAAACCAATCTTCTACTTCCTATATTTAATCTCACCAAACACCAATTGAATGATTCTGAGTTATCTATACTAAGTAAGGGCCTTTCATTTGTACCCACCAGCCAGACCAACTTTCTTGACCTACAGACTGAAGTTCTTAGGTTCTTCCGCAAAATAAGACTGCATAGCTATTTCCTACTGAATCCTCTTCCACCTAAACCATCCAATACCTCTTTAAGACCTGCGTCCACATTCTCTCCATCGGCCAATATGGTTCCACCAGAAATTTCCACCTTTGAGAAGCTGGTATTAAATGACTTATCCCAACTGGCCACAGAATCCTGTACAACATCTCATTGGCAGAAAAAAGCAGCACTCCAAACTCTTAAGACCAACAATCAGATTGTCATCAAACCTGCCGATAAAGGCGGTGGAATAGTGCTACAAGAAATCACTACCTATAAAAATGAAATATTAAGGCAACTAGGCAATACAGACCATTACTGCAGACTCCCCACCAATCCCACTAATGAATTAAAACAAGTCATCCGGCAGGTAACCACATCAGGTTTAGTCCAAGGCTTCTTGTCCAAACTAGAATATCAGTTTCTTAATTCAAAAGCACCTCGTATGCCAGTAATCTATACTCTCCCCAAGATCCACAAGGACACTTTGAACCCACCAGGACGCCCCATCGTCTCAGGCTGCGGCTCTATTCTTGAGCCGTTAGGTCTATATGTAGACTTTTTCATAAAAGACTTTGTTCCATCTACTCCTTACTATGTGAGAGATAGTATGCAAATGATTACCCTGGTAGAAAATCATGTTTTCAACCCCTCCATTGACACACTCTGCACTCTCGATGTTGAGTCATTATATACAAACATCCCCCAGCGAGACGCACTACGCATCATTGAGGCAGTTCTAGACACACGTATGAGACCACACGCAGTTCCCACCATCTTCATTTTACAACTACTAGAGATCTGCCTTACAAGGAACTTCTTTCTGTTTGATGGCCAATAATACCAGCAAACCAAGGGCACATCCATGGGAGCAGTTATCGCACCAAATCTAGCCATCTTGTACATGAACGCACTTGAAACGAACCATATACTGGTTCAACAGAACCCTTTCTTTTCTGCCCTGTCACTATGGAAACGTTACATAGACAACATTTTTCTATGTCCCACTAAGATTCTACTTACATTCTTTGGATTATTGTTAACCATTTCAACTTATTAAAGGTGCCTTGTCCGGCTGGACATTGGCTGCAATATAGTACCAATCTTGGCTATATTCATTGTTTGACTAACCACTTTTTGATTTCAGGGACCACTGTTTCCTGTAATATAAGCCTAATGGGTAAAGCATTTCACGGAGGGTGTATCCTAAATCTACAAGAATGATGTGGTAGGAGGAGCTCCTGGTAGATGTTATATTGTTGACCATAATGTAAGAGGTAAATATGCAAGGAGTGGGTCTGAAGGATAATTTCCAAAGACTTTGAACCGTAAAGGCAAGATTATACAACTGTACATACGTGAAGGTTCAATGCAGAACCAAAAATAGTGAAACATTTACAATATTGGACATGGACAGACATATGACCTAAAACATGCAGAGTTTCATGGATTTCAGTTTACATGTTTATAAGGTCCGCATAGATTGAATCAATTGTGCAGAATAGACAGCATATCATGGTCTTAGCAACTAGCTTAGCGTAACAAGAGAGAAGAACAAAACATACATTACCTGAGAGAGGTTTGGGTGGCACAAGCAGCGCTGCAAACCCACCAGTAGCATGTAATTAACTGACCCTCGGTATATGGGATACCAGGGTACAAGGGACTGATATGTAAATTATATAGGCCAAACAGGTGTAGACCAATCTTACCAAGTTTACCATAGAGAGCACATGCACTTTAGCACTGAACAGCAGTGATAAAGTGTCCAGAGTCATAAAGCCATCAACAACATACAGGAGGAAGGCAAAAAGTTCTGGGATGACCCTGTAGAAAGGGCCAAGTCCAACACAGGTACATACAGGTGAAACATGCCCTGGCAAGCCATGCGGATACGCTGCAGTATGTAAAGGAGGAGCTCCCCTGGAGTGAAGGGTATTGGGGGCACCCCTGTAGAGTCATGCAATATCACAGATTTACAGAACACTCGTGAATTCTAGACAGCCCCCCCCGGGCAACTTGAAGGGGAAATGGCAACCAAAATTGGGGGTATTGGAGGATGACATTTGAAAAGAGGCCTCTCGCCATTTAAAGAATGTGGCAATTAGGGCAGGGTTTTGATTGGGATGGATTTAAATCCTGCACAGTACGTATTTTACGAGGACTAAGCTCTACCGGATGGAGAGGACAGGTGACAAGTGTTTCCTTAAAGGCTGGTGCCAGCCTGGTACAGTGCTTTATACCCTGTGGTGGTGCCCACGCATTCAGCATGAACGCACACGGGTGGAGGTTACTTGGCCATTTTGCGGCTCCTTCGCAATGGCGGAGGAGCGTCCCCCACTGCCTGGCGCAGAGCCTGCAAACAAAAAATAAAATGATGATTTAGCATAGTTTTATTTTCTATTTGCTGGCTCGGAGCCAGCTTGCGCGTGGAGGGGCGGGGCATGGGAGGTGGGAGGAGGAGTGGTGCTTGTACACTCCCTAAGTATGCATATGTGTTTAGCCGGACGTCTCAGGCCGACCAAAACACACATGCACACTTATGTTTCTCCATGACCTGAACTTATCGTCTTTCCTGGACCGCTCAGGCCAATGCCCTGCTGCTCTGCAGCACGGGCATTGGATGAGAGTGTGATGCAGGGGCTGCTGGGAGCAGGAAGAGGCCAGCAGGAATGATGTGACGTGGGAGGTGGCCGGCAGCGTTGGGTACGATTTATTTATTTATTATTTCTACCATATCTCCGTCCCCCCCCACGCGTGCTCTCCCCCGCCTGTGGGCTCTCCCCACCGAGCATGCTCTCACCCCATGCACTCTGTTGTAAAGGAAAATACAGAGTCCATCTGTACATGTAGGTTACTTCTTTATTAGTAGCTTGGTTCCAGCATAGGGGATCAGGATAACAGGAGAAGTTAGATGGTAGAAAGATAGCCCCACCAGGAGCAAGCTCCTTGCAGCTCAGCCTCAGTAGACCAACTGACAATCTCCCCCAGAGAGGCACCCAGGCATTCTATGATGTCATGCAACATTCTAACAGAGCAGTACAGTGGAGAATAGCTGACAAGTAATTTACTACACATCCTCTTTCCTTAGGGAACAGCAGAAGTAAAAGTAAAGACAAATAAGTTACCCCAATAAATCTTTAGCAAGAAGGTGCAACAATGAGGTGCACATATCCACGAGTGTATTGCATGAGGTATCATGAATTCCACTGGCATGAACAGAAATGTGTTAAGATGTTAAACATTAAAATCGCAAACAACATTACTACACGCTCCATCCCCCTCCCTTAGGGAAAACACAGCAGCTTAGATAAAAACACTGCAACAAAGAAGGGCGGTCACCCACACAACCTCCCCATACTCGGGTACACCACAGGGTAGACACCCTGTTAAACAAAAGTGGGTGTAAAACACAGACCCTTGGGAGAAAACAACATCCCCAACAAAGAAATACAATAGTGGCTAGATACACTCTAGATAACAAGAAGAGTGCCACCACAACAACAAATATACTCCAGCGAGGAAACACTCTGTAAAGAAACACGAGGTCCCTTGGTAGAAGGCATGCTGACACTTAGAGAGGTCTAAACACTAACGAAAAAACTTCCCACTCAAAGTTGTACAAGCGTGAAACCCTTGGCCACGAATTCCACGCAGGTAGACTTCGACCGGAGCATGGTGTCCACATGAAAGGAAGACCCAAGATAACATTAGGAACCAACCAAAAACTTCACCAAGGAACACAACAGGGTTCTAACCCATGAAAACAAAATAACCTCCCCTAGATAGGGTACACCATAGGGTACACGCAACCAAGAAAACTGAAAACTAAAATAGAGGCATTGCCTACCCCCACAACCTCCCCAAAGAAATGGGTACACTCTATGTACAGAGACTACGAAATTAAAGGCATTGACTACCCCCACAACCTCCCCAAAGAAATGGGTACACTCTACGTATGAAGACCAATAAACTAAAGGCATTGACTACACCCACAACCTCCCCAACTAAATGGGTACACCCTATATACAGAGACTACAAAACTAAAGACATTGACTACCCCACAACCTCCCCCAAAAAATGGGTACACTCTATGTATGAAGACTAATAAATAAAGGCATTGACTACACCCACAACCTCCCCAACGAAATGGGTACACTCTATATACAAAGACTACAAAATTAAAGACATAGTCTACCCCCCAACCTCCCCAAAGAAATGGGTACACTCTATGTATGAAATTGAAGTAATGAGTTCCCCCACAACTTACACACCAATACAAGAACTTCTACATGAGTAAAGGCAACGTAACCAAAGAGGAAATGTTAAAGGCATTATAACCAGGGAGAAATCGTTATGCTGCGGTGATCGGGTTTTCACCCGAGAACTCCACACAAGGCCTCCCGCAGCTACCAGCATACAATGTAGAACTCTTGAGTCCCTTTATGTCTTTTTGCTGAATTCCGCCGTTGAAATTAAGTGCCCCAACGTTCAAAGCTCCATCACACGCTTGATCGTAAGTTCCATTACCTCATCGTAAATTGCAAAATGTCCTCCCCTTTCTGTGACGCCCTGCCCGTTGAGCACGTGTGAGTCATATTGTAAGGCCGATCGGGTAATTTTGTTGTCCTCGAAACTTTACACCACACACCAAAACGTAACCGTGTCCGTTGTCGAAATGTCGTAGTCCATGGCGATTCTGAATAAAGAAGTTTCAACCACTTAAGCAAAAACCGTGGTTGGCAATGAGAACTTCACCATAGAATACCAAGAGACCCTGTATGTGCTGTTACCAAGCACAAGATGGCAGCACGTTTCTGACGCCGCACCAGGTGGCTCACGGCACGCTGTTGCATGCAGGCGTCACTGGTCAGCTATGGAGAACCAGAGAAGACGTCACACAGGATTCACCCAGCCTCCACACGGAACTAAGAAAACGGTGAGGTGCGCGTGGAAGGCTTTGAATATACACAATGCGCTACCGTTTGATATGGAAAGTCCATTAGGGAGCAAGAACGGCAAAACGAAACGCGCACACACACCAGAACACACAGTCTCTGCCCCCACAAATATGTCCAAGTGCTCACCAAAAGCGCCGAGCCTCAAGTCACCACTCGGTCGGCAGCTCACTGTAGGAATAGCTTCAAAGATGATTGAATGCAGACAGCGTCGCCGCAAAAGCGCAAAGAGCAAAACACACACCCAAAGTTTGCGGAGCGCTTCATCTGCCGATGCAAAACACACTCCCAAAGTGTGCAGAGCGCGTAGTCTGCCGATGCAGCTCGCAAATGAGCACCCTGCCAACGAAACTGTTAATACAACCATCACCAGTCTTTGAAGAGTACACTGTTTGAGCACACTGCGAGGCCCGTTAGAAGCGAATTGTAACACTAGTTAAATCGGTGGTTCAGTGCTGTGTCTGATGTGCCAGAGAGTCTTCCAGATGACATAGTGAACTTTAGTAACCAACGCCCAGGTTGCAGGCTGTCCGGGTGGTACAGGACACTGGTGGGGCTGGCCAGGGCGTAACATCTGAATTTCAATTGACGTCTTGAAAATTATTAAAGTCTTTAGTTCCTCCTGCTATAGTTCCTTGGTTCCTCAGTAGTCTTAACTCCTTAATGCACGCGTCAGTTCTTCAGATCGTCGCCAAAATTGTTGTAAAGGAAAATACAGAGTCCATCTGTACATGTAGGTTACTTCTTTATTAGTAGCTTGGTTCCAGCATAGGTGATCAGGATAACAGGAGAAGTTAGATGGTAGAAAGATAGCCCCACCAGGAGCAAGCTCCTTACAGCTCAGCCTGAGTAGACCAACTGACAATCTCACCCAGAGAGGCACCCAGGCATTCTATGATGTCATGCAACATTCTAACAGAGCAGTACAGTGGAGAATAGCTGACAAGTAATTTACTACACACTCCCACCACCCGCCTTACCACCCTATGTTAATGACGGCCGCCACTGCCATTTGGGGAGACAAGACACTGTCTCAACAATCTGTACTCTGGTGTAACATATCGCTAATGTTGGTAAGGAGGGACATTATTAGATGGTGGGGCAGCTTAGAACACCCCGCGAGTGGGACATGGACAGCACACATGGTCTGGTGCATGCTGGCAGAACGGTGTCTACAAGGCATGGAGCTGCCCTCAGAAAGTTGAACAGCAGTGGGAACCCTGGAGAGACTTTTGGGGCATGGGATGATCTCCCTCATGGCAAGGCGACCTGAGGTGGTCTTCTGGTGTTTAGGGCTTTCTTCTATGGGAGGACTTGGGAGCGGAAGGCGAGAGAAGGCCGCACAATGTTCATGCTGATGGTTCTGGCCTGCGGCCACAGCGGAGTTAGCTGCTTAGTTTATATTCTGGAGAACAGACACATGTCAGATTGTTTTCTAACATTGTATTTCTGTTTTTTACTGACCGTATCCTAATAAAGAGTTTTAAAAAATGATGGGAGTCCCAGCAGAAAGTGGAAAGTGGCCCCTGAAACTCCCACATCTCTTGGATATCCATAGGCTTTAGACTGAATTGAGGACCCCCAATGGGGGCGATGCAGAGCTGCAGGGGCCCGGGCTACGACCCTGGGTCATCGGTTGGAGGTGACGAGAATGGCACCCATAGGACGTCAAGCAAATTTAGAGGTGGCCTCACACTGCTGCAGCAAGGCAAAGCATTTAAAGAAATCTGGTGAGGGTTCCTCGGGCATTATGGAGATATAAGCGGCTGAAAAAGCAGGTCCCGCTCCCAGGATGAAAGCGGAGTGTGAAACAGCAGGGTACACAGCAGCCAAGCAGCACACGTCACAGGTCACAGGTCACTACTGGTGGGTGTCATAGACCTGTGCAGTTTATGATCAATGCCTTGGCAAATCCAACACAGCCCACAGGGCAAGAGCCACTTAAGGGATTTTTAAGCAGGCATTCTCCATGGCAGGTGGACATACTTGTAGTAATAATGACCTCCTGACGACCTTCACTCCTCGGTGGGCTTCAAGGGTGCCTGTGCTCTGATGCTTTTGAACTTGTCTGTGTAGCTGACAGCATCAATCACACCAGCTCTACTACAGACATAATAAGTAAGCTGTCCCCTATGACCAGTGATGCTTGTATATATGGGTTGGGGACAAAGACTCTAAATAGTCCTTGAAGAGAGGCTCTCTGAGTGACAGCAGCATCCGAAGTAAAACGATGCATGTACTGGGGAGCCATGCAACCTATCGCAGACATTGTGTGCTTCTTGAGGGATGAGAGCACTCATAGGTCGTTAGATGTACAGCGCACGACTGACAGCGTCAACCCCGACTCTCATGGCCAATCACCATTTGGCTTAGTGGAAGCCATGTGGTGATGGCTGTACTCAAATTGTGCTGGTGGTTGGAGGTGCTGGTCCCAGCACTAATTTTGTGGACCAGGACTTTGTTTTTGTATCAGATTTTGTTCAATAGCAACAGAGAGAATGGCAGAAAAGGGAGAAAGAAGAAGAAAGAGAAAGATAGATTAACAGTGGTAAAGGCAGAAGACTGGGATGAAAAAATAACTTGCAAGTGTAAGCTAAAGAAACCGGAACTGTAAAATGGTGTAAGACCGAGGCATGATGAGGTGCAATTTAGACTAGCCAACTCTGGTATCCGGCAAGACCACAGACTCCTGAGAAAAATGCTAGGCCCCGCCTTTAAAAAAAAAAAAATAATAAACTCTGGGTGATTGCACTTGTATTAAAGCCCTGCACGGGCAGTCAACGTTCTATGTTAGGATGCAGTGGTCCTAGCTCCTGACGAGAAGGAGATGCCATCTTACTGTATCTGTGGGGGCCGCAGGAGGGCTGTCAGTGTGATACCAGATCATCGACTTTCAAATGCTGATCTGAAATAATATTCAAAGCAAAATATGTATTTGCACAATATTTGCAAGGTAAGCAGTTGTGATGTTAGAATTGTAAATCAACACTGAGCTATGTCTGCTAAACGTGGCAATAAAGTGCAAATCAATACCTGCAGGCTGTATTGTTGTAAGTCAATATTTTTGTATTTGATTTTTGTATTTGATATGCCCTATGTGAAGGAAGTAATTGGACCTCCCCACCTAACATGTTTTTCATTTCAGTTTTTCTTCTTCGAATGCAATAGCCTGCTTAATTTAGGGACCTCCTAGTTACTTTTATGCACGGACCCCACTTTGATGCTGAGCTTCCTGTTACTGCCTAGACAGCAGCAGAGGAAGCAGCACCCGATTGGATAAGAGTGGAGGCAGGGGTGTCAAGAGACAACTGCATATTTTTGTGAATTAATATTTATGGGTGTGTGATTATGGGTGTGCACTTGTCAGTGAGCGTGTCTATACGACTGTGTGTGATTGCATGCCACTATGTGTGATTGCATGCTAAGACATTTTTACTTCTGTTTGCCTGTCTGTGTATGTCACCTCCTGCCATCTAGTAGCTGCCAGTTAAGGACATCTATCTGCCACCACCCCTTGCATCTTGTGCCCCCCATACACATTGTGGCGGTCCTTGCTTTAAGTCTATCTCCTTGGCACATGGTGGCAATCCAAAGCACTATGGTGAACCTGCCTTGGAGCATCTCACCTTAGCAGGCTGTGGGCATTCTTGGCATTGTGGTCGCTATGGCATAAGTTGGCTATCTTTGCTACGGTGGGGAGAATCTGGGAAATATGTTTGCTCTGGCATAAGGTAGCTAGAATTCCTTCGCATACACAAGGCATTCTAGACATTATGGTGGGCCTGGCACAACGTGGCCCTCTTGAAAATGTTGTTGTCATTTCGACGCATTATTGTAGGTCCGAAACAAGGTGGTCTCCCTTGGTTATTAAAGTAATTCAGGTGGCCTTACAAGGCACAGTGCTGCCCCGTTCATATGTTGGGCAACCTTGGCTTCTAATAAGCATCCCAAAATAAGTCAGGAATTCCTAACATCTATTGTATGATGTCATTTTAGGGGATTCAGAAAACCCTTACAGTAGAGCCATTTCAACCGGTGAGATATGGTTTAATTAGCCACAAAAGATGGTGTCTGCCTCCACTTTTTTCGACTATTAAGCACACACATTGGTTGATGGTATGCAAAATGCGTTCCATTTTCTATACTTTCACATTACACTGTCCATACCTTATTTTGACTATGTAGGAAACAATGATACACTAGGGTTGAGTAAAAGCTTGTTTTTTTAATACTAAATACACACACGTAATATTGCTCTTTCAAGCTCAGAGCCAGTCAACATTACTTTATTTATGAGATAAGCCATAGCAAAAAAACATACGGAATATTTCATCAAACCATGTCAAATGCAATGTAAAATGACAATATTTGCATTACAACAAAGACATATGTACGTTCATTTATTTGAAGAGGAGCTAGAAAATACAGCGGACTCACTCTACACAAATCCATATGGATGGGTTTTCTTAACTGATTAGTATGTTTGTTTATGAAAGCGCTAGGAAAAGATAAAATCCCTTTGATGTTGCTATAGGGGAACTCATCCCTTTAACCTCACTGCTGTCTGAAAGGTGCTTTGTTGTAAGCTGTATTTGATGTTTTCGTTGCTAAGATGTAGATGAAGCGTTTTTACAAGTACCTAAAAAACAAAGGCTTAAAATGGCAGCCCTATTGATACCCTGCAGATGGCTGCTGCTTTGCTAGATAATAAGAAAGCCCTTTTACAATCTAAGCTGTTTGCTTTGCTTTGCTTTGAGATAACCCGGAAGCTCTGGGCCCTAATCACAAACCCATTTCAGCTCTGGACATTCATCTCAGGTAACCATAGTGTAAATTCATCTGCATACTGTTTTCAGTTCTGACAGTTCATCCTAGGCATTGGTACTCGCAAACATTTGTCCATGGGCCACAAGGTATGGTGTGTGGGGTGACCGAAAGCCACACTGATGCCAGTAGGGTGATGGTAGGGGTTTTTGGTGGGTTTTTGTAAGGCGGTCGTAGGGGAAGCAAAGCATGTACATCTACTGGATGAATTGGATGTGAAACCAGAAAACCTGGAATCAATCCCGTCTTTCCTCTTGACCTAACCGTGTGATCCTATGCAATTATTTGTCACTTTGCCTCTTTTTTCTTTATTGTGGTATATAAGAGGACCTCAAAATACAGGAGTTCAGAATGTGCATTGTATAACACATTATACCGTGTTTGATTATGTTATTCAAGAATATTAGCATCCCAGGCCACCCAGGGGGTGCACAAGACAACTGACGTGCCTCATAGTTGCTATTGGCATTTATGTCAGGGTGGGGTAGGAAAGCATGAATGTTTCTAAATACAAGTTTGAAAACATCAATAATAAAAACATACTGATGGAGCAAGGACTCATAGAAAAAGAGACTTGCTTGGAAGCAATCCTCTCGTTTAACTCACTAACATGTTATTAATTAGGTATTGTGTAAAATTAACGTGCACCACATGGACACTTGAATTAGTGAAGCTTGCATATGTGTTTGCTAACGTTAACCAATTCGAACAAATTACTGAAACCGCTTTAACAGGCTAATCTTTACTGCGCATGCTTCAACTGCATCTACGTAATATGACGTATTAAAGGTTGGAGGGAAATTCTTGCGCATGAGCAAAAGGCACTAAAATAGAGTCTTATAGTCTCGCGTGCATGGCACCTGCTTAGCTGAAACTAAATCGAGCTATTTTACTAATGCTAATGCGGGGAAAGTATTAATAAGTAAAGGGGTTTAGAGTAGAGACGGTGGTATGCAGTGAAATCATTTGTGAAAGTAACATTTGTCTTTTCTGACTTTATCACTAGTGCGCATTTGGGCCTCTTGGGTATGTCTGAAGTGAACTGAGTCATGTAGTTTTTGCGCATGACAATTGAAAGTCAGCCCAGAAGAATGACAGGTGGGTCGAGAAGAGGACAAGGTCGCAGTATGCCTGAGCCTAATAACCGGCAGTGAAAATTCTAAATGAATGAGACTACATGTTCAAATTAAAACATTTGTTGCAGATGAAATGTGAATGTGGGTGGGAAAATAAAACATGAATACAAATTAAGGGTATGGGTTTGTTAACAATGGGCTAACTGAAAAAGTGATATGTAAGCATGGTGTGATGATTCCCCCCCTCTTGCCTGACCAATTAGATTTCGTATTTCTTGCTATATTGAAACTTTAGTGGGTGCTACATGAGGAGCGAAAGGCATAATTGAGGTAGCCTTTAGTTAGTTAGAGAGACGTAGATGCTGAGATGCTGTGAGCCATGGGTGTTGTCGGAGTAGCGAGAGATGCTGATTAACAACCCGAATGCAGAGCCCTCTATCCTAATTTAATTAGGTTAGAAAGAAGATCGCGGAAGAATCTCGAGGAGGAAGAAAGTGTCAGAGAGGGGAGTGACGCAACCGTCGGTATTAGAGAGGTCATCTATCCTGTCCTGAATCCTGTCCTGAAGTCTTTGTCTCCTGAACTATCCCGGGGGACCCTTACCAGCCCTTTGGCCAGGGGGTTGGTCTTCACACCATCCTTGGTAACTATAATTTCATTCATTTGCAGATGTTCTTTTCTCTCTGTCCTCTCCTTTCTGAGCATAAGTCATTGCAAAAGTTCGAAGTATGTGTTTGATGATTTGATTTATTCAATCTCTCTCTCCCATGAGTGATGGTGCCTGCACTGCATTTTTGAAGTGGTTCACATGCACTTAATTTAGATAAAGGCTTAAAACGTTCTCGAGTCTGTGGTTATTTACTTCAAGATATAAAGAAGTTTTAGAATTATGTTCATCACCATCAATTAGTTCAACTAATGGCCCATCGACCAGAGGAAATAACTTTTTGATCAGTGAAAGGTTAGTTAGGAATGGTGAATAAGTAATCTTGATTTTGTGATCACCCATATTAACTTTGACTCCAGCGGTTTACTGAATTGTGTATGTGGGTTTATGGGCCCAGGTGAGTAAATGGTAGTGGAGTATCTGTTGTTGGTACGCCGCTGGATCAATGCAATGCAGTTGTATATTACAACACCTCTGCATATTAATGAAATGCACTTTTTTGAATTTTGAAGAAACATAATCCTATTTTATACATTTGTGCAAGATGTCTTTAAAAATAAAGGTGTTCTTAATGTTAAGTGGTGCAGGACACCACCTTAGTTACTTTATAACTTAAAGTAAGCTACAAATAAATACTTGCCTGTTTATTTAATATATTTCTTTTAATTAATATTTGTGCTTGGTAAGTAAACAGCAGCCGTGCAGCTGTTCACCAGAGGGGCTGCATTTAAAGGTCAGGAGGGCTGCAAGAGGCCCCCGGGCCGTACTTTGAGTATCACTGATCTTAGGTAAACAGTGTAAATTCATCCTGTTACTGTTTTCAGTACCAACAGGTTATTTTAGGTAAACTTACTGTAAATTCATGTGGGGTGTTCTGAAAACATGGACTTATTTCCTCACACATACATTTGCATGCGGGCAAACCTCTTGAGAGAGGGAAGAGGATTCTCAAGAGTGGGAATGCCTTGAGAACAGAGCTTAATTTGAGCCAGTGGTCTCTCTGCACCGGCACTTATTTGTCAGCACCATCACTTATGACAGTCTGGCACATGGTGGCACTGTTCGTCTAATTTAGAGATGAGCACAGCAATAGCTGTTTATTAATTCAATGTGCATAAAAGTGACTAAAACCTGCCACCCAGGCCGTTCTTCTAGCTTTATGGGGCTTGGATATTCAGAATTGTCACACTTGTAGGGTGGGGTGGTTTGTAGTTGTGTAGGTACTGTCATTGGCAGTGCTGGCAGGGGCAATGGGTGGTCCAAGCAGCAGTGGCTCCATGACGAGAACCCAGACACTCATTTATTCACAAATTAAGCACTGTTTGGTAAATTTATTCACACCCACCAACTAACTTGTTTGCTGGTATTTATAAAAACATTTCATATCCCCTTTCCGCCCTGGATGCAATCATCCTGGAAAGGGCAGAAGTAAACATGTGTTCAACAGAGAATGGTGAGGGAAATCAACAAATGTAGTTGAGGTGTAGTAAAAAGAATTCTCCTCAAGAAACAATATTCACCCTATGGAAAGAACGGATACAAACATGTTACAAACTGCAAGTACACTGCAGCATTAGATGTACAAATACATATGTGTACGCTATGCACACCTATGCCTGCGTGAATGCTTTTAAATGTTAGAAATGGAATTCACAAATGAAGTCCAGGAGTACTCCTGGCTGGAGCTGCTTGTGAGCACTGGCCAATAATGGACAATCCTGTCCAGGTACTGAGAGTTTCCCTATTATCACTAAAGGCAACTGTTGTTTTTCCATTATCCCGTGTGGATATACAGTTTTTATAAGGAGCCATATATCATATCAAGTGATCCCTGGACCAATTGTGTATTCACTAATCACTTAGTACGGTGTACGGTGGAATATCCAAGATATTGGAGAAGACGCCTCACTCACTAATAGTGACATGCTTCATCATGTGCGTCTTTCCACACCCAGGTAAGATGGTACTACCTGGGCGGAGTCAACCACAGATATTCTGGGAGTTCTTATATAAGATAACAGGTGGTTAAGCAGGGAACCAGATACGTGATATGTTAAAAGTACCTACAGGTATACCCAATTTGGATACTTTATTCTTAGGGTACCCGTGGTATAACTGAAATCGTGAAATGGGGTTCTTTTGAAAATTATTTTTTCAAATATACCCACTTTATAATGCCAACATGTTTCGGCCCTCGGTACTAGCCCAATCGTGTCTGGGTCCTTCGTCAGGGCTTGTAATATCTATTCCTTTGTTAAAGGTCCCTGCCTTATGTTAAGCATTTATTCCATGCACAACAGTATGAGGCCTATTGCACTCACCTAGATTTTTTGAAGACGATAACCAGTAGATTTTCCACAAAATAAAAGGGGATACAGACATATACAAACATTTTAGTGTTTTAAGATAGTGCAATATCACTATAGTGTTCCTTTTATCGTTAGTATTTTACGTAAACACCCAGACTAAGTGATTAATTTCACTTGGTGTCATTACCCGTGTTACTACCTCAGTGATTATATTCTCTCTGTGATTTCCGTCAATACGCTCTATTTTAAAATATTGTAAATCATAATGTTGTTTCACACTCACAACAAAACTGTGTGCAACTTTCCTACACACACACGCATGTAATTAGATCTATTTTTGCACATGCTTCATGGAATATACTAACGTGATCTAGCCCACTCCCGTGATGTCAGTGCCTCTCTTTTATGTGTCCTACCAACAGAGCTATTGCTTATATTGTTATTGTTCTCACCTACTGGATGATGCTGTTGGGCATCATGCAGGTCTTGTGTGTCACGGTGGTGTCTTGTAGTCACACACTAAGAAACAGAGTTGGAGATCGGGAGTGAAGCAACAGTACTATTTATTAGTTAAGAGGCTCACTATTTGGTTAATACAATGAATTTCTATTTGTTTATAGACGGTTAAGCAACATTACTTATTCTTGTGCCACTCTTGGTGAATATTCGAGAGATTTTATTATATGTATCTATATTAAGGCTCCTATAACTCATTTACGTCTAGGTCGCCTGAAATCTCTATTATTGAATCATTTTATTATTTCCAGATACATTTTTTCTCTAACATTATTGCCGAGGAGCTAACTCTCTTATGCCCCAATTTCTCTATGCAGACCTTTGCTCGTTGTGTTATCTCCTAGTAATTTTATTCTGAATCATGCAATACAAAAGTTATTCGCTACAACACTGAGTCGGCCAACACTCCGTGTCAACTCCTTCTTAAAAGTCCCGATTTTTAATCCCGGGCACTTTTTAATAGTAACACGGTCAAAATATACTCGCCGGTTGTCTATGTCACAATGATATTCTTACTCAGCGTTCCCACCTGGGAAATACATGGATATTTAGGGCCACATGTACGAAGATTAGTAATAGCAATTACCAAATAGTGATTTTCTCTGAATCACTATTTGGTAAACACTACTACCAGTGTACAAAAGGAATATATGGCCCATTAGCAATTTGTAGTGGGTTGCATATAGACCTACTTCATGAATATTAATGAGAAGGTCGCAATTTGTGACCCATTATGATGCGCTGCCATCACAGGGGTGGTGGCCTGCTGGGGTCAGCAGACTACCATGTCTGTGATTGTTTTTAAACAAAGCAATCATTTTTTTTTTTTTAAATGCAGCCCGTTTTCCTTAGGGGAAAATGGGATGCATTTAAAAATAAAAAATGAAACGTTGGGCCCATTGCCTGATCCTAAAAAATATTTTTTAATCGGTCTCAGAGGAGGAGGGGTCCCCTTGGGACGCCTCCCCATTTGCGAATGGATTACCACCAACTTTGAGTTGGTGATAAAATGCAAATGTTTTGTGACTGCATTTTGGTTGGAAAATATTCATACATCCCACTCTAAGTCAGTATTTGGAAAAGATGCCCTGAACACACCCCTTCCAAACACAGAATTGGAATGTAGTTGCAATTCCAAATTGCGATTCAGTAACATGTTACTGAATCGCAATTTGGGAGTAATATATGCCAAAATGCATTTTTGCAGTTGGAAGCGGCGCCATTCTGCAAACGAGCCATTCACGACTGCACAAATGCTTCGTATATGATATCTAGCCCTTAGGTCTTTCAAAGGGGACAGGCAGTGCCTTTGGAGGGTGGGAAAAGGACGGAGCCACTCCTATATCTAATGGGCATACATGGCAGGGTTTCTCCAAGGGTAGAATAGTTGAGGCTGTTCTCTCTGCTGCAGATGGGGCCGAAATGCAGGATTATGCTGATACACAAGACCTTGTGATAAGTGAAAATCACAAAATCCATGGTACCGCCTTCTCCCTTTTGCGATTTGAGTTACCGGTATCTTCCAATGACAGCAGGGTAAGGCTGTGCCCTGTTTAACCCTGGCTGCATAAGTGGGCTTGGAGCAACGCATAGAGACACAGTAAAACTTGCTATGGCCCGCCCAGGATATTTAAAATGTCCTTGTTTTCATCCTGTTAAAAGCATCTTCTAAGAATGATGTCAGTGAAGATCAACCTGCTGAACTACGTAGCTTCTATTTTCAGTTTTGATTGGGTGTCTTACCCCATGCTACGCCCACTAGGACATGGGTATGACCAGATGATAGGACCCTGGCCTGCAAATGTCTTTTAAAGAAACCGCAGCTGATATTCTTTATTGGCTCCCTTTACGGTTGTTGGAGGATAATGTGGCTCAAGTCATTATTTCATTGTTTTAATATTACGATCTGGTCTGCTGCTATTACTCTATAGAATACTCCTTAGTAAATAAACGCTGAGCTATGTCTGCATACCTTGGTATTAAAGGGCAAATCAATCCCTTGCAGTCTGCACTGTTATAGGTCAATATTCTTGTATTTGATGTTGTGATATACATCCTAGCCGCAAGGAGCTGCTGCCCCAGGGGAGGCATAGGCGCCCGCAACAAATATGTTTTTCATTTCATCTGTGAATCTCTTGAAAGTCCATTCTCTATTCCAAATACAAGGATAAACACCACAGAGTTGCTTTCCAAACTTTAAAATCCCACCTGTGGGAACAAGGCATGAAGTGCAATGGTGGCTTGTCAGGAGGGGCGTTTGGGGCTGTGCCTCACCACCTCGCCTCGTCTGCCTGTGCTAAATAATTAATCTGCTCTGCCCTGGTAATGTGCATGAAAACTGTGTTTTAATGCACTCTGCCAGAGCACATGCCAACCCTTCAAACCCACAGCTGACAGGTGGAGCCGAGACACAGTGCATCTGCAGACTGTCTGCAGTCTTTGGACGAGTCACAGCTTTGTGCATATGAGAGAGCATTATTCAGAAACACCCCCACACACAGTCACAATTCATAGCACATAACAGACATATCGCACATGTCCGAGGCAGCACAATATGTCTGTTAATGGGAACAGTCATGGGGAAAATATAAAAATGCCTTCCTGATCAATTGCAAGCCAGGCAGAGGAGCAAACATATGAACACACGCCCTGTCTCAGCTTCTGATGTGGCGTGAGCTTCAACCCCTTCATGTCTGCAATGCAGGACGCCTAGACCTGTGGGTCCTGTTTTCAGCACCAAACCCCTGGCCTGCTGCCCACCACGAGGAGTGGAATTCTGATTTACCCCTCCAACAGAGGAGCAAGGCTTCCCATGATGCTCATTGGTGGGCTGTTGGCCCTGGCGTCTGGATAATTCTTGGCATATGGGGGCACCCATGGCATGACATTATGGCGCCCCCCCCTTGCTGACTATGGTACACGTAGGTCCTGGAGTGTTCTTCAGTGAGATTGGTCCTTGCTTTATACCTCAGCATTGTATTAACACATATGCATACAATGTTTGTGCTCTCAAACCATGGTAAAGCCCATTGAGGCGTGGTATCAGTTCTACATTAAGAGCCATCACTTTCAGAACTACCATACTAGATACATTTCAGATGCACCGGGCGGCTTTAGCGCTGTTGGCGCCCGGTGCAACAATCACTTTTGGCGCCCCCTACGCCTCATGAACGCCTCCTCGGATTCTCTCACTGCCACTGGGCAAACGTCCCCCTCATCTCTCCAAACATAATATATTGCTAAACACAGCGCCCCACCCCCTCCCCCCCATGCCAGCGCCCCCCTCCCCAGGTCAGCGCCCAGTGCGGCCGCACCAGTCGCACTGCCCTAAACCTGGCCCTGCAGATGCATGACTGCTTTATCCCGCTAATTGCTTTATTTAATGGTGGACAGTACGTAAAATAGTTTAGTGGATTAATATATGACCTGCAACTCAGCCTTTCATCAACCCAGAGTCAATAAAATAAGTTCTAATGTGTCGTGCACTATTAGCAGCAGTTAGTGACACTGCTAGAAGTTACAAACTGGCAGAGAGTAATACATAAAATAGTACCTCAATAGGGCCCACTTTTCATTAGCCTCTTCTTTTTTGGCACACACAAAAAGAATTAAAATGCTCGACAGAATGAACAATTTGTGCTCTGCTGTACTGTCATACGGGTGTTAGTGCTGATAACCTGCGTTGTGGAGTATGTGTGGTGCTGGCTGTGCAAAAAAAGGTGCAACTAGCTGTGAGATCATACACGCCCGGTCACCTTGTGACTCGTGATCTACACCGGATGAGATATGAGCAAAGCAGATGGCGCTGCCACCTGAGCTATGTTTGCCTTCGCTTGGCACTCATTGGTTGATTGGTTTCAGGCAAGCAGGCAAAGGGCCTGTGAGGACACAGGGCGGACATTATGTCCGCTGAGAGAACCTCACTGTCCCCTGTTGCAGTCACTCATTTAGCAGTGTGCATATATATACCAGCAGCGATATTCCGTGTGTCGATGTGGACATTTTAGCCTTCTATGCACGACATATCCGTGATCAAAAAAACTTCGTGAAAGGGCTCCAAGGGTTTTGAGATGTTTGTGCCACTAATTATAGGCATTGGGGCAGATTTATGTGGGACTTGCGCCCCTTTTACGCCGCCGTTGCGTCACTTTTGTGACACAGCGGCGGCGTAAACCCAGCGCCATGTTGCGCCCAATTTACATCGTGACGCATCTATGGAGATGCGTCACGGTGTAAAGCCCTGCGCCACGTGAAACCTGCGTCAGGTTTCATGTGGGCGTTTCGACACAGGGGGCGGCGTTCCGTCGCAGGAACGCTCCTGAAACGCTGATGCGTCAAAACCCTGCGCCTGCTTGAAGCAGGCGTAAGGCTTGACGCACCATGTTAGGGATAGGGTAGGTTGGAACAGTGCTGGAGTTGCGTCGCGCTTGCGACACAACTTCAGCACTGCGCCAACCTTATGCCGGCAGATGCGTCACGTATCTGCTTGTCCTTGCGCCACGATGCACCGCATTGTAAATGCGGAGCATCTGCGGTGGCGCAAGGGCAAACTTGCGTGACGCATCTTCCCTGGCGCATCCATGCTGATTTGCAGAGATGCGCCAGGGAACATAAATCTGCCCCAAGGTTTTTTGCCTGTTTTTTTATTTTTTTTATTTCTCTTAGTGTTCAAAAGAAACAGGCACTCTGTTCAGCGCATAGGACTCCGAAACATGTTCAATGCAAAAATAGCCAGCAGGCATCAAGATGAGTATAGACAGGAATGTCAAACCGGCAGACCAGAGCTTCACCCCCTTGTCAGATGGAGCTCATAATCATAATCTTAAAATCTATACATTTTGGTGATACATTTATATACTTTTTCTCAATGAACGTGAAGAGAAGCAGGCACCCACGATGGACCGAAACTGTGGATAGGCGCTAATGATGAGCAGGGTCCAAACTCTTCTCGTGGTATGAAAGCGAGAACACCTAAAGAGATTGTAAAAAATGTTTGTTTTATCACAAATTTTTACAATTCTCACTTCATCGCACCAATTTAAGTATGAAGCAATGTGTACTAGGGCAATTGGGTAAAATATGCAAATCAAAACACAGGATAGCCTAATGGCAGGACATTTAAAATGCGTTCTCCAAAATCTCAGAAGGCCCCACATTGGCAAATCTGAGAACTTGAACAATGATTATAACAAAATATCACACGTGAGAAGTCTAAATGTGCTTACAAGAAATCAATTAATTAGATCAAATGTACTTCTGTCCAACAAAGTTTAAAAAAAATACTTCACGTTACATTGTGATTTTATACATTCAAATTGTATCATATGATGGAAGTAATAGAGGCTTCTTCCAGGCCAGTATTTAATTTTCTTGCATTTCATCATTGAGCAGAACAGTCGATATGTGTTTTGCAGGTGAATTCCTGCTTTTTCAAAGCTGCATACATATCTAAATAGTTTTTAAAAAAAAGTGCGCACACACACATATAATCAAAAAAACAAAATCAAAAGCAAACAATACAAACAGAAAATGAACTGTTAAACATAAAAATAAAATAACTTTAAAAAACTTGACGAGCAATACTTCTTAGCACGAACATATCTGAGCAATCAATTAATTACCCTCATTATTATAGACAAGTGTGATATAGAGTATGCAGCAACATTCACCCAAATCTCTACCTGGAAACTCATGTCAATGAAACTGAGATATATAATTTTATCGAAACGGAAGTCCTCTGTTAATCTTATTTTAAACCTCTTTGATTTTACGAAATATGGTTCATAATATATGAATGAGTAGTACTGAAAACACAGATCATCTATCTATCTATCTATCTATCTATCTATCTATCTATCTATCTATCTATCTATCTATCTATCTATCTATCTATCTATCTATCTATCTATCTATCTATCTATCTATCTATCTATCTATCTATCTATCTATCTATCTATCTACCTATCCATTCACTGAAAAACTACAAAGGTTAAAGGGAAGTTATTGTTAGGTGAAAGTGTCAGTTAAAACAGACCATTTCAAACTAACAAAACCACTAAAATGATCTAAAGTAACGATAACTCGAGCCCTAAAGTAACTATAACTTGTGCTCCCTCCACACACAGTTTTGTCATCAATGATGCCATTTCAGATGTTTCATTGATCTTATAAGTGGTGTCAAAGAACACGTCATTACTGAGGTAATTAGCAGAACTTGGCGAAGGCGCTCCTTTAAAATTACTTTAGAGCATAAGTTTTAGATACTGGAGATAATTGGTGAATATTAGTGGTTTAGGTAGTTTAAAATGATATGTTTTAACTGACAGTTTCATTTAGCTGTAATGTCCCTTTAACCTTCGTTTTTTCTAGTGAATTTCTATGGTTGTTTTAATGTAATATTATAATTTCTAACTAGAACGTCATTTCAACCTTTGTTTTTTCAGTATATTTCTGTTTTTGTTAACTTAAAGTAAGACATTGGTTGTCTTGCACAGCCCTTATGGGTGCCCAAACTCTTACTGCATGGTCTGGCCCTCCACCCAGCCCCGATGCTGCAAAGCTACGTTATGTAACAATACAAAGGTTGTTATTTTAAATAAGTCAGACCACTGGCTTTGTCTAATGGTCAAAATACAAAAAGCGGTGGGCCTATTGGCTTTATCAAGGGGTAAGCATATCAACATATGGAAAGCCGATCTATTGGCTTTGTCAAAACATCACCAATAATCATAATCAAATGTATATTTCATAAATTCATACATTGTAATGTTTATTAATAGTGATTGTGGCAAATCATTTTTAATAAAGCATTTTAATTTTTTTTTAAAAGC
This sequence comes from Triturus cristatus, assembly GCF_964204655.1. Lineage (NCBI taxonomy): Eukaryota > Metazoa > Chordata > Amphibia > Caudata > Salamandridae > Triturus > Triturus cristatus. The sequence continues at coordinate 667,311,771 of NC_140583.1, forward strand.
ACTAAATTAGTGTTTGAGACTTTTTTTTTAAACCTTTGTCAGGTGACCAAGTGCAGCCATAGATAGAACCAACCACAAGAGGGCTCTGCACTCCAGCTGACGAGCATACAGCCTCAGCTCGGAGTGCTAAAAAAGCACATAAGGTAAGCTCTCCTGGGGTCATGGATTTAATGACTCTTGAGTTTTATTTAATGTTACTGTTGGGCTGCTGCACTCCCCAAGCCTAAAAAAACATTTAAAAAATGCTGGGTGGTGCCCCTTTTGGGGGCATCAACAGCATTAAAAAAACAAAAAATCAAATAGCCTGTGCATGACATTATGGGACGCTGCTTGTCTAGAGAAGCAAATAATAAATAAGCGGCTCATAATGCTAATTTATTATTTTTAGTTTTTTTATATATATTTTCTGGGATGCCTTGGCATCCACCTGTGGCAACCATACCTTATTATAATGTTGGAGACCGCGGGAGAGCCCCGTGGCCCTCCAGCCCTAGCTGGCTCTCCAGCTACCACTGTGTTGGGAACGGGCCACATTTTCATTTTTGGGGCGGCACCCAGTGCCCACCTGGGGCCCCAACAATATGGGTTTTGTTGGGGGCATGCGGTTGGGGGAGGGGAGGGCAAAGGCCCCAGCAGCCCCTGCCATCTCCCCAGCTACCACTGTGAAGGGAGCCGGACGCTTTTTTATTTTTGCGTGGATACACCATACACTCAAAACTTGTACATATGAACCATTAGTTAGTATTGTATTATAGGTTATGCATAGGCTATTTAGGGTTGGGCGCATTCTCCAGATAGAATGATTGTGAGCACAATCCCTCATAACAGTCCACCTGGTGCATCCATACCTTTTTATAATGTTGGGGGCTGCGGGGTAGCCCCCAGGGACCCTGCAGCCTCGGCCGGCTTCCCAGCCACCACTGTGGTGGGAACCAGCCACTTTTTCATTTTTGGATGGGTACCCCAATGCCCACCCGGTGCCCCCACAATCCTGGCTTTGTTGGTGGTATGCGGGAAGAGCCCCAGCCACCCCTGCCAGCTCCCCAGCAACCACTGTGATGGGAGCCAGACACCTTTTCATTTTGGGGTGGGTGCTCGGTTCACTTAAAATCCCTACATATGAACCATAAATTAGTATTGTAATATAGATAATCCATATGTTATTCAGTGTCACTTGGGACGCATTCTCCAGATAGTATCTTTGCGAGCACAATCCCTCCCTCATGACAATCCAGTTATCACTCGATGAGCGCCTTAGGTTCACCAATGATCATTAACACTCGTACAATTGACCCAGAAGCAGATAAAAAAAACCCCAAAACTTTCAATTTCTTATAGAGAGAATTTTAGAAAACAAAATTAAGAAAGCCTCGAACTCTGGTTTTGGTATGTTCGATCTGAAGCTTTTCAGGTTAAGCTAGATAAATAGCAGTTAATCCTACGGATGTAACATCATAGTAATGTTAACATAGCTCCCCAAAAACAGTATCAATCAGTTCAATATAAAGGGATTGATGCCTAGCAAGAAAATGCAGAACTCCTACCAGTTTAAGAGCCTTAAAAAGGGAGACAACACGTTTTTCATTTCTCCGTTAGGAAATCTCAAACCCTAGTCAATAATGTTTTTTGATCCAGCTCCTGGTGCAATGTGGTAAACCTTGTATTAAGTACATCAGGGGAGAGAAAGTGCCCTGTTCCCCGTGTCTTATATCCGCTTCCTGTACTGTGCTGTCATTTCTCACACGCCATTCTCCACTGTCCTTGCCGAGTGCCTTTCGTTTTGCATAATCAGTCATTATGACATTGCTTCTTGCTATTTTGTCCACTGGCTTAGTTACCCTTGTTTCTTGACCATGCTTTATGTGTCAAATAACTGCATATTTGCCAGAATACTATCATGTTTGACAGAATGCGCCTAGAAGTCATTTCATTTGTAGTGTGCCCTGTGTAGGCTTCCTTAAGGGCACTATTTTCTTCGAGGTTGTTTACCTTTAATGTAAGATGTTAAGTAGATTTGCAAGATGACTCAATGTCTAATGTCTCTGGAGTCCACAGTGCTACTGTCATGAGAATACATTTTACAGATTATTGTTATTATGATTAATGTTTTTAAATTATTAAAATTCAGAGTCCCCACACCGATGCATCTTTGCGCTAGGTACAAGAGGAGACACAACAGAAGAAACCTCAGCAAAGCAAATAAGATTAGAGAGATTATTTAAAAATATATGAAAGTTAATTACACTGTGGAGTTCCAATGGGTGGTCACTCCAGAGATTAAGACCCACAATTTAGAAAGCTTTACCTCCACCTCTCAAGGGTTTGAACCACTGGGCTTTCAGGAGCGGCAATGTGCTCTAATGTAGTTTTCTAGCAAGCCTGTAGGGTTCACTTTACTTGAGAAAAAGAGGAGTTCTGTTATCGAAGATTCAATGTTTCAGACAGAGGACCCTTCAGCGAATTCCTCGTTTAACTGCAAGCTAGTCAAATTTGACTAAGAGAGTGACACATGGGCAAGTTACCGTAGGCCAAATACTAGCCATACCACCAATGTCTTTAGTCGGTGGAGCAGCTTGGAAATACAATGTTCTGGAAAACCCAGATAGAGTGCATTGCAGTATTGCATGTGAGCTAAAAGACAGGTCCTATCCACTTGCCCATGTTGCTCGTGGGGAGGAAAGGCAGGATGGTTTCCAGCATCCTCACAATTTTGAATTTGTGGCCTAAATGAACGTTCATTGACAAACACGATGCCCACATTTCTTACTTTAGAAACTGAAACCAGAAGTGGGCCACAAGTCATGTGTCCAACACCAGGACAATCTCTTCATATTGGCCACGTGTTTAATATCCAAAACTCCTCTCCCAGCAACCAGTCCTGTAGCTAGCCAGAGTGTTGGTGGTACTCTGGTCAAAAGTTTTTAGCATACAGATAGCACCAGGCTAATTTATTAAATCCAACACAACAGATGAGGTTACAGACTAGGAGAGGGAGGATCATTGAAGAACATCCAAAGTGTGTCAACACCTCAACCAAGTAGAATGGAGGGTGAGACACAGGCTATGACTGCTTGGATTACTAAGAAGGGAATATTAACAGGGCGAGCCTTCCAGTCCAGTGACTTTGATAGGATCTAATAGACTCATATGATTGACTGGGTGAAACATCGCTGATTGGTCCAGCAGCAGAGGCCATACTGTCTGTCCCTCAAGATGCTAGCAATGAAGATCATCCAGGATGGAGACCAGCACAGATTCCATGCAGTAACAACCTAGGTGGAACCCAGCTTGCCCTTCAAAACACTGTTAGCTTGTGGTTTGGTTTAGTTGAAGTGAATAAAGACTACTACTCCCAGAAAGCATTATGTTGTTAATCGAAGTCTCAAGACGAAATACTTTCACTGCCACATCATATAGCATCATAATTCCCCCCTGACTACCTGAATCCCAGCCTCTGTGAAGCTCTTGTCTGTTCTTTCAGGTCTTCTGACATCGGCTGTAAAGGCTACTCTGACTGAAATGTACAAAAAACAATAATATATATATATATACATGAAACAACCAACACGTATAAACGTGTAAAATGAAGAGCACTCCAGCAAAAATCCAGGGACAATGTTTTTCAAAGCATAAATGCTTTATTTGGCAAGTTCCCCCCGTGCTACCCCCGAAACGCTGAAAAAAAAAAAAAAAAAAAAAAAAATATATATATATATACATATATATATATATCAATCGCAAAGTTTGCCTGAAGAGAGGGAGCCCACGCAGGTGAGTAAATCTTGCCTTCAATTTTATTGAGGAAAACAACTTGAGCAAAATGGGTGCTTCCGCCGCATAAGAGAGTCTTGCCTGACGCGTTTCGTGTCGTGGACACTTCCTCAGAGGCTCAAGGCTCAAACAGCATCTGTCTTGGGCAAATTCATGGCGTTACATTTGTACGATAGTCCCCGCCCATGTGGGCGTGGCCACCTGCGTGGCCTGTTGGTTAATGTAGTGCCTGTTAACTCCAGTGAGTGAATCTCCCAGTAGAAAGTTCTTTTGCCATTAAAAATCCCCAGTGGGTTGTTGAGGCACTAACGTTGCGCAGGTTGTCGTCTCACTTTCCTCAATGGCATCACCTTACCCCTTCAGCTATTCCGCCGGATTGCGAAACAGCAGGACCACACTGGCGTGCGGCAGGGCTCTCCTCGCGGCCCAGGCACGGCCGCAAACATCAATCGCAAAGTTTGCCTGAAGAGAGGGAGCCCACGCAGGTGAGTAAATCTTGCCTTCAATTTTATTGAGGAAAACAACTTGAGCAAAATGGGTGCTTCCGCCGCATAAGAGAGTCTTGCCTGACGCGTTTCGTGTCGTGGACACTTCCTCAGAGGCTCAAGGCTCAAACAGCATCTGTCTTGGGCAAATTCATGGCGTTACATTTGTACGATAGTCCCCGCCCATGTGGGCGTGGCCACCTGCGTGGCCTGTTGGTTAATGTAGTGCCTGTTAACTCCAGTGAGTGAATCTCCCAGTAGAAAGTTCTTTTGCCATTAAAAATCCCCAGTGGGTTGCTGAGGCACTAACGTTGCGCAGGTTGTCGTCTCACTTTCCTCAATGGCATCACCTTACCCCTTCAGCTATTCCGCCGGATTGCGAAACAGCAGGACCACACTGGCGTGCGGCAGGGCTCTCCTCGCGGCCCAGGCACGGCCGCAAACATCAATCGCAAAGTTTGCCTGAAGAGAGGGAGCCCACGCAGGTGAGTAAATCTTGCCTTCAATTTTATTGAGGAAAACAACTTGAGCAAAATGGGTGCTTCCGCCGCATAAGAGAGTCTTGCCTGACGCGTTTCGTGTCGTGGACACTTCCTCAGAGGCTCAAGGCTCAAACAGCATCTGTCTTGGGCAAATTCATGGCGTTACATTTGTACGATAGTCCCCGCCCATGTGGGCGTGGCCACCTGCGTGGCCTGTTGGTTAATGTAGTGCCTGTTAACTCCAGTGAGTGAATCTCCCAGTAGAAAGTTCTTTTGCCATTAAAAATCCCCAGTGGGTTGCTGAGGCACTAACGTTGCGCAGGTTGTCGTCTCACTTTCCTCAATGGCATCACCTTACCCCTTCAGCTATTCCGCCGGATTGCGAAACAGCAGGACCACACTGGCGTGCGGCAGGGCTCTCCTCGCGGCCCAGGCACGGCCGCAAACATCAATCGCAAAGTTTGCCTGAAGAGAGGGAGCCCACGCAGGTGAGTAAATCTTGCCTTCAATTTTATTGAGGAAAACAACTTGAGCAAAATGGGTGCTTCCGCCGCATAAGAGAGTCTTGCCTGACGCGTTTCGTGTCGTGGACACTTCCTCAGAGGCTCAAGGCTCAGGTGGCCACGCCCACATGGGCGGGGACTATCGTACAAATGTAACGCCATGAATTTGCCCAAGACAGATGCTGTTTGAGCCTTGAGCCTCTGAGGAAGTGTCCACGACACGAAACGCGTCAGGCAAGACTCTCTTATGCGGCGGAAGCACCCATTTTGCTCAAGTTGTTTTCCTCAATAAAATTGAAGGCAAGATTTACTCACCTGCGTGGGCTCCCTCTCTTCAGGCAAACTTTGCGATTGATGTTTGCGGCCGTGCCTGGGCCGCGAGGAGAGCCCTGCCGCACGCCAGTGTGGTCCTGCGGTTTCGCAATCCGGCGGAATAGCTGAAGGGGTAAGGTGATGCCATTGAGGAAAGTGAGACGACAACCTGCGCAACGTTAGTGCCTCAGCAACCCACTGGGGATTTTTAATGGCAAAAGAACTTTCTACTGGGAGATTCACTCACTGGAGTTAACAGGCACTACATTAACCAACAGGCCACGCAGGTGGCCACGCCCACATGGGCGGGGACTATCGTACAAATGTAACGCCATGAATTTGCCCAAGACAGATGCTGTTTGAGCCTTGAGCCTCTGAGGAAGTGTCCACGACACGAAACGCGTCAGGCAAGACTCTCTTATGCGGCGGAAGCACCCATTTTGCTCAAGTTGTTTTCCTCAATAAAATTGAAGGCAAGATTTACTCACCTGCGTGGGCTCCCTCTCTTCAGGCAAACTTTGCGATTGATGTTTGCGGCCGTGCCTGGGCCGCGAGGAGAGCCCTGCCGCACGCCAGTGTGGTCCTGCGGTTTCGCAATCCGGCGGAATAGCTGAAGGGGTAAGGTGATGCCATTGAGGAAAGTGAGACGACAACCTGCGCAACGTTAGTGCCTCAGCAACCCACTGGGGATTTTTAATGGCAAAAGAACTTTCTACTGGGAGATTCACTCACTGGAGTTAACAGGCACTACATTAACCAACAGGCCACGCAGGTGGCCACGCCCACATGGGCGGGGACTATCGTACAAATGTAACGCCATGAATTTGCCCAAGACAGATGCTGTTTGAGCCTTGAGCCTCTGAGGAAGTGTCCACGACACGAAACGCGTCAGGCAAGACTCTCTTATGCGGCGGAAGCACCCATTTTGCTCAAGTTGTTTTCCTCAATAAAATTGAAGGCAAGATTTACTCACCTGCGTGGGCTCCCTCTCTTCAGGCAAACTTTGCGATTGATGTTTGCGGCCGTGCCTGGGCCGCGAGGAGAGCCCTGCCGCACGCCAGTGTGGTCCTGCGGTTTCGCAATCCGGCGGAATAGCTGAAGGGGTAAGGTGATGCCATTGAGGAAAGTGAGACGACAACCTGCGCAACGTTAGTGCCTCAGCAACCCACTGGGGATTTTTAATGGCAAAAGAACTTTCTACTGGGAGATTCACTCACTGGAGTTAACAGGCACTACATTAACCAACAGGCCACGCAGGTGGCCACGCCCACATGGGCGGGGACTATCGTACAAATGTAACGCCATGAATTTGCCCAAGACAGATGCTGTTTGAGCCTTGAGCCTCTGAGGAAGTGTCCACGACACGAAACGCGTCAGGCAAGACTCTCTTATGCGGCGGAAGCACCCATTTTGCTCAAGTTGTTTTCCTCAATAAAATTGAAGGCAAGATTTACTCACCTGCGTGGGCTCCCTCTCTTCAGGCAAACTTTGCGATTGATGTTTGCGGCCGTGCCTGGGCCGCGAGGAGAGCCCTGCCGCACGCCAGTGTGGTCCTGCGGTTTCGCAATCCGGCGGAATAGCTGAAGGGGTAAGGTGATGCCATTGAGGAAAGTGAGACGACAACCTGCGCAACGTTAGTGCCTCAGCAACCCACTGGGGATTTTTAATGGCAAAAGAACTTTCTACTGGGAGATTCACTCACTGGAGTTAACAGGCACTACATTAACCAACAGGCCACGCAGGTGGCCACGCCCACATGGGCGGGGACTATCGTACAAATGTAACGCCATGAATTTGCCCAAGACAGATGCTGTTTGAGCCTTGAGCCTCTGAGGAAGTGTCCACGACACGAAACGCGTCAGGCAAGACTCTCTTATGCGGCGGAAGCACCCATTTTGCTCAAGTTGTTTTCCTCAATAAAATTGAAGGCAAGATTTACTCACCTGCGTGGGCTCCCTCTCTTCAGGCAAACTTTGCGATTGATATATATATATATATGTATGTATATATATATATATTATCTACTGGCGGTCGCCAGTAGATAGTTATAGTTAGGACCGTGTTTCCATAGGAAATCTGAAAATTCTATTTTGAATAACTTTGGCGCCGGTTGACGAATCCTTGTGAAATTTTCAAAATAGGTGGGGCGCTCCGCTCAGCTCCTACCCTGAAAGTCTCGGGGGGATTCGTCAAGCGGGGGCTGAGAAAAAAGGGGGGTCCCAAAACACGTTTTCCCCATGCATTTTTCCATAGGGACATTTAGTCCAAGGTACAGCCCGAACGGCTGAACAGAATTATTTGAAATTTGGGAAAGAGAAAGTCCTCAGGTCAGGGATGTGCCTTTTGAATATCTGGAGTCAATCTGTTCAGTAGTTCCTGAGAAAATTGCAGTTAAAAGTACATACATATCTATAGGTGCGCACCGTACACGTACCGTACGCGTACCGCACGCGCACGCTGCCGTGCGCGAGCATAATTCTGATTGGTGGTTACATGACAGTAAACATTCCAGTCGGTCGAAATCAGGAAGTGTCGGCCGCCATTTTGTGTGTCTCACACTGAAAAACAAAGGTAAAGAACGTGAAAAGGGGGCAAGGTAGAGAGTTGCAGACCCCCTAGCCTTTGTCAGGGGGTCCAAAAAGGACCCAGAAGTGTGGAAAAAAAAAAAAATTAAAAATCGCAGCGTACGCGTACCGTGCGCATACGGTACGCGTACGGCGGTAAAAAAAAATAAAAAAAATAGAAATAAAAATCAAAATTAAATGTTAAATGTTGGTTGGCTCTAAAAAGAGCCGTTGTGTTTATTGAGTGTTTTTTGGTACCTACAAGTAAGTTCTGATGCAGAGTCTAAAGTTCAAGAGGAAGACTCTGTTCCCTTCATCATTGAAATGTACACCATCTCCTCTATAAATGTCTTGCATGTTGTAACGCAAGTTGTTGTGGTATATAGAACCCATACCATAGTCTCTGAGGAAAGCAGAAACAGACTTATTGACGTGCTTTCTTGCTTTGTCAATCTGCGGACAAAATTGGTTGGACCAGTTCCACTTTTGCCTTTGGCATATATTAGAATATACAAAGGCAGTTTGTGGAAAAAGTGACATCAATTGCACAAAGGTGTCCTTAACAAGCATTTCCAGACCTGAACGTGTGGAAGTCTTCCAGTAGTTTAATCAGGATACCAAGAATAGGACCACGGTTATACAGCAACACAGCATCCCAGCAGTGGCACAGCTCCCCAACTGCCAAAGCTCCCCAAGTTCCAGAACCTCCCCCGCAGCTCATCCCTGGACACCTGGAATGTACACATGCATTCCAGACCCCAGAGGAGAAAGCAAGATAGGACAAGAAAAGGGAGGACAAAAGAGACATGGTAGCCCACAACACATCCCCTACCCTTAAAAATAAAAGGATGAAAAACTTATATGAGAAATAAAATGCAAGGAACAGAACATGTGGAATCAACATTATTCCTTAGCAACAAAAGGAATGAGAAATGGCAACAACAAAATATACATTTCAAGACATACAATAAACTTATTGCCACACAGCCACAATCAAATGATAAAGAATACATTTCAAGACATAAGATAATCTTTATGCCAACTCGGCCTACATCTTAACCTCCTACAAGTGCCGGAACCAGAAGCACCTGTAGCAGCATTACCATAGATCTCCTTAGAACCCGATTCACATGCCTGGTCAGATTCAGGAGCATCAACACCAGGCTCCCACTTAACCAACCTTGACATGCTCCATACATCACCAGAGTCCAACACAACCACATTCCTCCTGACCTCCCTGATGACAAAAGGACCCATAAACCTAGGACGCCCCTTCTTCAGCAGACCAGGATTCCTGATCAAAACTTCGTCCCCAACACACCAACGTCTAAGGGATGTGGAATTCCTTTGATCAAATCTGCGCTTATATTCACTTTGATAGACCCTTCTTTTCACATCTACCTGCTCATCCTTCCTCAAATCATTCACATCCAGCTTCAACCAAGCAGGACTCAGCTTGTCATGAGCCTTTCTCCCTCTCAAAATAGAAAAAGGAGAAACAGAAGTCAGCCAATTCGGGGTGGTACGATGAGCCCACCATGTTTCCCTGAGCATCTTCTTAAGAGAAGTTCTAGTCTGTAGAGCCCTCTGGGCACAAGATTTAACCAATTTGTTCATACTCTCCGCAAGACCATTAGCTTGCGGAGAATACAAAGCCGTCTTGAAATGAATGATAGACAACTCCTTTAAGAATCTGGACATCTCATGCGAGACAAATTGCACCCCATTATCAGTGATAAGATATTTTGGAATACCTTCTCTGGAAAACTCCTCAGAAAGAAATTCAATAACAGTTCGGGTATTTACAACAGAGACACATTTAGTGACTACCCATTTAGAGGTGTAGTCCACCAAAAGCAACACATAACGCTCATCAGGAGGAAAAAGCTCAAAAGGTCCAGAAATATCCAAACCCAACTTGGACCATGGCTCAGAAGGAACATCTACAGGTGAAAGAGGCGCAACCCGAGTCTTTTTACTCTTGTCACTGTTCGCACAATCCCAACAATCTTTGACAGCATCCTCCACCTGTCGATCCATCGTTGGCCACCAGTACCACTCACGCACCCAGGCTGTGGGAGATGTAGAAAGGTTTTCACCAAACGCATTAATTGGTGCCACTTTAACCCTCTCTGACCAATCCATTTAATGTCTACATTTGGCAAAGCAAGGTCTTTCACAATACCTCTTTTTTCTGCAAACTTTTCACTCCAGAAGACATAGCTATGACCTACAATCCACACTGTGAACATCTTTCAAGGAGATCTGGATGCACTCAGAAGGTGTCTTTCAGTAGAATGGCAATATGAAAAGAAAGATAGTTGTAAAATGGAGGCTATCATACTTTTTTTTTTTTTTTAAAGAACTGATTGGCTGATTCAAACCATTTTACAGTTAAAACTAGGCTGTATGTTTAGATTTTTACAAGCATGTTTTGTATTGGCTCAGAAAAATGTGTACCCACAGAACATTACTTTGGATTTGCTGTTAGGTTTGAAAAGTCAAGCACTCTTGCTCTAAGGATTAGAAACATTGTGTGTTGAACTTATGACCTCTCTGCTCACAGCAGTGTTCCATGACCTGTTGCTCTGGTAGCAGGCAGAAGTCATGTTGGGGGAAGGGATCATTTGGAAAGGGTTGAAATTTGCAACCAATAGAAATGTGTGTTTCCATTTGAAAAAAATGTGGGAAGCACTGTGATTTGGAGTTAACATGTATATGTGTGGAAAAAGAGAGGGAAACATTGCCATTAACTGGTTCTGGTGAGAGGAGAGAGGTGTACAGCTCAGAGATTGTTGCTGTGATAATCTGCTGTTTGAGTGCCACATTTCTTTCTGAACTAACTACTTTTAAAGGTGAGTTATGAATTTGAGAGGGAATGTATGTGGTGCATTTTGATATAAATAATAGAAATGTGATTCTTCTTTTAAAGTTGTTTTTCACATTTTGTGTTTTGGGAGATATTTAACTGTCTTGAACTTGTAAAATATTATTGAGTATGTCTTCACCATAAGTTAAGGTGTACTGGTATCACCCAGGAATACTGTTTTCTGCCTAGAATCACACCATGAGACAGTGTGCACACAGGAATTGTTATCAGAGATTTAATTTGTGTTGCTCTCGCTCTGTTAGCCTTGCACTCGCAGGAAAGGGGCAGTTTGTTTTCTTGAACTGTGATGGTTAGCATTCAGCAGAAATCACTTTCTCACAAATGAGAGGCAAATGCTAACACATTTGAAATTAACATGGAACATTTTCCTTCCACTTTTAAAGTTGTGTTTTATATTTTAAGATAAGGAAGATATTTAAGTGCCTTGAACTTGTAAGATATTATGGAGTATGTCTTCTCTGGAAGTTAAGGTGTACTGGTATCACCCAGGAATACTGTTTTCTGCCTAGAATCGCACTATGAGTCTGTGTGCACAAAGGAATTGTTGTCAGAGAATTCATTTGTGTTGGTCTGGTTCTGTAAGAATGGCATTCGTAGGAAAGGCGCAGCTTGTTTTTTAGAACTGTGATGGTTTGTATTCAGCATAAAAAAGCTGTTTGGGCATGTGCTATTTTCTGTTTCTGAAAAATAAAATGAAAATGTGTCAGACTGTTAGAGTAATTATCACTTGCTCTACCACAGTAGTAAGTGTGCTTTCAAATTGCAAATCAAATTTCGTTTTCTGCCTAGAATCACACCATGAGTCTGTGCGCACACAGGAATTGTTCTCAGAGATTCAATTCGTGTTACTCTGGTTCTTTCAGAATTGCATTCGTAGGAAAGGGGCAGCTTGTTTTATTCAACTGTGATGGCTAGCATTGAGCCCAAATTAATATGTCACAAATGAGAGGGCAATGCAAACACATTTGACATCAACATGGTAGATTTTCCTTCCACTCCTGCAATGGGTCATGTAGTTTGTACATGTTCAAAAGTCCAATTAACCCTTACCACACATGTAGTGTTACATACATGTCTCCAATGTATATGCAGTTGCGCAAGCGTCCATGCAGATCTCTTTTGCACCTGACAGTAGACAGTCTTCAGAAGCACAATCTTAGCAGAGAGCAAGCTGTTTCTCATGTACAGTCATGCTTACTATTCAGCGCTGTGTGGTGTTTCAGATAGCAGTGAGTAACGCTAATACATTGAACATCACCAAGGCTCATTTCCTTTGCTAGAGTGTAGTACGTCATTCAGGTTGCACATGTTCATGGTCTCAAAAAGCAGTTTGGGCATGTGCTCTATTCTGTTTCAGAAAAATATAATGAAAATGTGTCAGACTGTTAGAGTAATTATCACTTGCTCTACCACAGTAGTAAGTGTGCTTTCAAATTGCAAATCAAATTTAGTTTTCTGCCTAGAATCACACCATGAGTCTGTGTGCACACAGGAATTGTTCTCAGAGATTCAATTCGTGTTACTCTGGTTCTTTCAGAATTGCATTCATTGGAAAGGGGAAGCTTGTTTTATTGAACTGTGATGGTTACCATTGAGCCCAAATTAATATGTCACAAATGAGAGGGCAATGCAAACACATTTGACATCAACATGGTAGATTTTCCTTCCACTCCTGCAATGGGTCATGTAGTTTGTACATGTTCAAAAGTCCTATTAACCCTTACCACACATGTAGTGTTACATACATGTCTCCAGTGTTTATGCAGTTGTGCAAGCGTCAATGCAGATCTCTCTTGCACTTGACAGTAGACAGTCTCCAGAAGCACACTCTTAGCAGAGAGCAAGCTGTTTCTCATGTACAGTCATGCTTACTATTCAGCGCTGTGTGGTGTTTCAGATAGCAGTGAGTAACGCTAATACATTGAACATCACCAAGGCTCATTTCCTTTGCTAGAGTGTAGTACGTCATTCAGGTTGCACATGTTCATGGTCTCAAAAAGCTGTTTGGGCAAGTGCTCTTTTCTGTTTCTGAAAAATATAATGAAAATGTGTCAGACTGTTAGAGTAATTATCACTTGCTCTACCACAGTAGTTAGTGTGCTTTCAAATTGCAAATTAAATTTCGTTTTCTTCCTAGAATCACACCATGAGTCTGTGCGCACACAGGAATTGTTGTCAGAGATTTAATTTGTGGTACTCTGGTTCTTTTAGAATTACATTCGTAGGAAAGGGGAAGCTTTAATTCGTGTTGGTTTTATTGTGTTTTTCACTTGTAGGAAAGGGGTAGATAGTATTATAAGATTTGAAAAGCACAAAAAAAATATAGTAATAAATTTAAATTACATAAAGGTATTTTTTTTTTAGTTTCTTTCAGGTATTGCTGACCAACAGTGAAATAAATTAAAGATGCCTATAAAATCAAGGAAGAGAAAAGAACAGAAAAAACATTTATATTTGAAGACAACTGGAGGACCCAAATTAGTTGAAGATCCTCATGTTGGAAAAAAGAAAAAGTCCTCTGGTAAGCAAACTAAGGATTTTTAAAAAAATATCTTCAAAAAAAGAACAAATTTGAAAAATGTCCCCACTGCAAATAGTGTTTCAAGTAGAAAACAACAGGACAAAAGTGAGAAATTACAAAATGCTAATGTACAATTAGAAGCAATAAAGATTGACTTAAAAAGAAAAACAGCATTTAAAGACATTCGTAGAAAAATGTTTCAGAGAAGAGTGATGTCCAATTTGCTAAAGGATGTGAAAAAATATAAGAAGAAAGCAAAATTTTATAAGCGAAAAAAAGAGATTGAATCAATTGTAGCTAAGGCTTTAGATTTGAAAAGAAAACTATTCATTTTAATTTTGAACAGGATCCGTACATTAGATAAAATAGTCAATGTAATGAAGTCACAAAGCAAAACGACAAGAGTAGTGAAAAGAAATAACTTTTGTAAAGTGTTTTTAGGAGAATGGATGCATAGTTCAAGTACTGAACCATTTTTTAATGAAGAGAGTTATCTTCAAAGTAATAGTTTGCTGCATGCAGTTGACACCAGAGGTCGTGCTTATGAAGTGAAAGATGGTTGTATAATGAAAAAGGAGAAAATGGTTCCAAGAAATGAGGAAGAAGTGATAGCTGATGAGGTTATGGGGAGACGTCCTAAAGCCCCAGTGTACACTTGGAATTGTAGTAGTATTTGTACTGTACGACAGGAATCTATTGATAAATTACGTGACTTTCTAAGAGAATATAGTAAAAAAAGTGTTAAACAGAAGATTAAGGTGCTTCAAAGACTAGATCCATGTAGAGTGAGAGAGAATACTGGTTTGCAAGGACATTCTCTGGCTTGTCTTTCTAGGAAAGTTTGCCAAAGTGTTTTTTACCATTTTAGGATGCTGGCAGTTCATCATACTGAAATGAGAAAGTTTGTGAGAAGATTGTATTTTGCTAAAAGTCCAGCACTAAAGTTAAATGAGTTGAATAGGGCTCTGTTCCGTGGATCTGTATCAGATGTAGAGAAGGTTACTGATGAAATTCAGTTTTGTTACTTTGGTCCGGAACAAGAAAGTGCAGGTAATGACACAGTTATTGAAGAAAATGTGGAAGAGAATGTAGAACCCACTGTTAGTAAAAATGTTGAAGATCAAATGACAAAATTTACTATCATCTCTAATGAAAGACCAAATATTACTTGTATTTGTTGCCGGAGAAGCCATTATAAAAATCAAACAAGGTATGTTGATCTCTATAAAAAAAGTGAAAAAGAAAATAATACTAAGTGGATGGATTTTGCTACATATTTATTTCTGGAAAATTGTTTTGATTTGGGTGAATATCACCGTATTTGTAAATACTGTTATAACAAGTTAGAAGAAAATAAAATGCCAGCAAGAGCTGTACATAATAATTTAGAATTGGTTGAAATTCCTGCAGAACTTAGTGATTTAAATACATATGAGTCTATACTCATTCAATGTGTCCATCCTTTTCAGACTATAGTTCGTATGGAGCCCAAAACAGGCAAATTACCTCCTTCGGATTTACAAAGAGGGTTACAAGGAAGCGTTGTCTATTTGCCATTGGATTTGAAAAAAAATATGGAAACTATTGATGCAGATAGATTGGAAACTGAACCATTAGTTATTTTGGTTAATGGAGTACCAACAAAGAATAAGACAATTTGGCAGGAGCTGGTAGATGTACGAAAAGTACAAAGAGCAAATTTATATTTGAAAAGAAATAATAAATGGTATGAAACAATTTATATGGATGAAGATGAAGAAGTTTTACTACCAGACTCAGGAATACCAGCTTGGCAAATTGAAAAAGTGGATAAGTCAAAAGAAGAAGAAATTTATGAACATTTCAGCATACATCCTCTTCATTCAAAAGAAGTTATGGCAAACACTATTGATCTGTTTCAGATGAAAAAAGCACAAGGAACTCCCATGAGTGTATGGGAGGAGAGCTTGGAAGCTCGTTGTTTTCCCCAGCTGTTTCCTACAGGAAAAGGTGGACGATATGATGAACGTCCAGTACAGATTCCTGCTTCTGAGTATCGGACTACAAGATTATATGCAGAAGATCCAAGATTTCGTCAAAGTATTCCTTATATGTTCCATCTTTTATTTGAAAGTAACTTGTCAGCACTATCTTATGCAGTAAATCACATTTTGAAAACTGGAGTACATCTACATAATGTGTCTGCAAAGGATTTTATGAACAAAGTGCAACAGCGAGATGATCATTTGGAATCTCAATTGATTAATCTAATGGCTTGTCAGCGTGGGACAAATGAATATTGGTACCGACGCCATGGAGAATTGAAATGTATGTTACGGAATTTAGGAACTCCTACATGGTTTCTCACCCTAAGCTGTGCTGAGTACGCTTGGGATGATCTTCTGTATTTTCTTCGAGAGGCAAATTCAAATATTGAAAACATCCAATACAAGACAGCAGGAGAATTGTGCTCATTGGATCCGGTTAATGTTTGCAGATATTTCAATGATAGATTTGAGGCTATGATGTCCTTCATCTGCAATAAAAAAAATCCACCTCTTGGAGAAGTTGTGGATTTCTTTTGGAGAAAAGAGTACCAAGCAAGAGGTGCTCCTCATATTCATATGCTGTTGTGGATCAAGGATGCCCCAAAATTTGGAACACATTCTGATGATGCAGTTTTAAGTTTCATCGAAGGATATGCAACATGTGCTATACCTAAAAGCACAGAAGAGAAAAACTTAAAAGAGCAAGTTTTACGTTTCCAAAGTCATCGGTGTGGAAAATACTGTCGACGAAAGTACAAGAGTAAAGAAAAATTCTATACAAAATGTCGATTTGGATTTCCACGACCTGTTCTTTCAAAAGGAAGAGTCAACAGTTTTATGTCAGCTGTGCGACATACTATTACAAGAAAATCTCCCAAAAATACGTACAACCTAAGAAGAAAAGAAGAGTCAAAATATATAAATGACTACAACCCAGTCATTTTATCCATGTGGAATGCTAACATAGATATACAGTATGTTGCTGACAATTCTATTGCTGTTGCTCGGTATGTCACATCTTACATCACTAAATCTGAGAAAACGGAATTGAAGGAAATGTGGGAAGAGATTTCTCACGAGAAGACTGTCAGTAAGAAGCTATACAGTTTCAGTTTAAAGATGTTATCGCATCGAGAAATTGGATCCTACGAATGCTCAGATAGGTTATCATCTGCAAGTCTGTACTCCAGATCCAGAAGAATAATTTGGGTAAGTTTAGGCCTTGCAGGAATGCGAAATCGGGTACTGAAATCTGTTGGAGAAATTGAATATTTGGCAGAGAATGACTCGGAAAGTACAGATATTTTGAAATCAAACATGTTGGACACACAAAAAGAAGTCGTCATCTTGAGAACATGTGTCTCTATGAAGTGCTGCAGAACTACAATTTTACACGGAAAGTCACAGAAGACATCAACAATGGAAAATATAAAGTCATTGGTGAGGAAGGATGTTTGGTGAAGCAAACAAAAGGAAGTTTGATTAATCACAGGAAGCTGAGTTGCGACACTCCTGATAAAAAGGAATTTTACTACTTAGCACTTTTACAGCTGTTTAAACCATGGCGTTCAGAGGATGAATTACTTGGAGATTTTCACAGCTATGAAGATTCCTTTAATGCATGTAAAGATACGATTGAATGCAGTACTTTCACAAATTATGTGCAAATGTTAAATGAAGAAATTGAACAGGAAGCTACAATTGCAGCTGAAGTAGCTAGAGACAGTTCTCAAGACAGCCAAAGTTCTGGAACGCTCAGTCAAGATCCCCTAGGACAACCAATCGTAGAAAATGAAGCTGCAATAGCAATGACTGAAGTGGAAACAGATATGAATCAAGCTCAGGAAGATTTAATAGACTTACCAAATTTGGAACAGCAACTGAATGAAGAACAAAAACAAATGTATGAAGAAGTCACAAAAAAATTGATCATGGATTACTACATGAAAAGAAAGAGTGCTCATGCGCATCATTTGAACCAATCAGGATGTATGTGAGTGGACAAGCTGGAACTGGAAAAAGTTTCTTAATTAAAGTCATCCGAAGCTACCTACAGCAAAAAACCGATTCAACTTTGTCTTGTGTTGTTACTGCTCCAACTGGGTTAGCAGCATATAACATAAAAGGAATTACCTTACATCGCTTGCTAATGTTACCAGTGGAGCATGAGAACAAAATAGAATATCACAAGCTAACAGGAGAAGCATGCTTCGAAGTTTCAAGAGTGTTGAAGAAGATGCAAGTTCTTATTATTGATGAGGTAAGCATGGTATCAAACTTAATGCTTGCCTTTGTGCATTTAAGAATGCAGCAAATTCTAAAGAGAGACTATGACGTGTTATTTGGAGGAAAACATGTTATAGTTTTTGGGGATCTTCTGCAGCTCACTCCAGTTAAAGGACAACCAGTGTTTAATACTGTGACACATGAAGACACGAAGAAGTCCTTAGGAAGTATTGGTAATGCGAATATTTGGTCATTCTTTGAGTACAAAGAACTCACTACCAATATGAGGCAAGCAAACGATGAAGATTATGCAAGTATTCTGAAAGATATCAGAATTGGACTACTCACAGAAGTTGGCAGAGAAGCATTACAGAGTCGGCTGCTACATAATTTATTTCCAAATGAAGAAATAGTTGCAGAGAAAATATACCAGAACATTGCAGAAAAAATACTGTAATCTACTTAATGCCAACACTACGTGAATGCTCGAAATTCAATGATGAACTTTTGAAATTGGAAAAGGAAGAGATTAAGAAAATGGAAGCAGTGGACAAAATTCAGCATGAAGGAATTACTATTACATTAACAGGCAAATTGAAAAATAAATTGGATTCTCTAGAGAAGAATATTTCGAAAACAGCTGGATTAGAAAAAAATCTTTATGTTTGTATGAACTGTCGAGTATTTTTAAGAAGAAATTTGGATGTAGAAAAAGGTTTAGTGAATGGAGCTATGGGTAAAGTTGTGGGTTTTGTGAAATACCAGAAAAAAGATGGGATTGAATTTTTAAAAATAAAATTTGATCAGATTGAAGAGGTTAAAGACATTTGTCGTTGTTCAGTTCGTTTCTTGCTTGTGAAAGACTTATATGTACATAGGAAGCAGTTTCCGTTTTCTCTAGCATATGCTGTAACTATTCACAAATCTCAAGGATTAACTGTAGATAGTGCTTTTGTAAACATTGGTTCTACTGTGTTTAAAGAAGGTATGGCATATGTTGCTTTGTCACGAGTGAAAACATTATCTGGTCTATTCATGATAGACTTTGATGACTCAAAAGTTAGTGCTGATGCAAATTGTGTAAAGGAGTATAATAGATTAAGAAGAACCTATGCTCCTCATTTAGGTCAGTATCCTGTGTTTGAAAAACGTGTTGTTTCTCGGAAAAGGAGAATTGAGAATATCTATAATGAGGATGTACAGAAGAGAAAACAAAAGGAGAGTGATGTGATTGCAAGCAAAAAGAAAAAGGACAGTGTTCAAGAGGTTGTTGGTTGTCATTTTGAAAATAGCTCTGGTGTCAACTGCTACGCAAAGTAGTGCTGAATGTTGTATTTTTTCTTGAAAATTTGCAAGAGCAGATAATACTTAATCATGTAAAAAGATTTTGTTCTCTGCTGAGTTTTCTTTTTGAGAAGCTGAGTATTGATAAAACTAAAATAGAAAGTGCTTCTGATGTTAGAAAACTTTTAGATGTATGTTCAGGATGTACACAGTTTACTCAAAATGTCCAGCAAGATGCACAGAAATTCTTGATGTATATCCTTATGGTACTGGAAGAAGAAGGGGTAGAAATAGAAAATATGTTTGGTCTCTCTTATAAATGGGAACATAGTTGTGAAAACTGTTTCAACACATGCAGCTCTAATGTTGATTCAGAAAGGTTCATATATTTAACATTACCAGAGAGTCAATCAGTGACTTTTAGTAAATTAGTTAAAGATGCCAATCACAGCATGGAATGTTCTAAATGTAAATCAGACATGTTTTCAACGTTATTTTTAAAGAAATATGGACAGTATGTAATTTTAATGATGCAATGTTGTAGAGCTGATGGTTCAAAATTGGACACTTTAATAAAGAAGTTTACAGGACATCAATTATCGATATCTGGAAAAACTTTTGTTGCAGTTGCAATAATTTTCCATGATGGACCTTCAATAACTTCTGGTCATTACACAGTTTATCTTAAATGTGAAAAAGGCTGGACACTGTGTAATGATTCTCAATTGATTTTCAAGCAACGTTTGCCTGCAGAATGACCAAATTCCTATTTAATTTTTCTGAAACCAAAATTTTAGATACAAATTGCAACATCTGAACAAATCATTTTTGCGATTTTATTGGACTACCATTGGATATTTCATCAAAAAAGAATTTAAAAATTAACATTTGGCCTCACGGAAAGGTAAAAATTTCTCTTGTGGACTTCTTTGACAGATAATATTTTGGTGTATGTGCTTAAGCAACAAGATTTACAGACGATATTTATTGCAAATATTTGTTGTTTTTAGATGATGTTTTTATTAAATATGTTACATTTCTATAAAGGGATGCTTTACTGAGAAGAGATTCAGGGCTTTTTTTAAACAATCTTTCAGATTGTTAATTTTTTTGCCCGCTGTTAAGTGATGAATGCAATTGGTTTCACGATTTACAGTGAAATTCAATATATTCTGAAAACAGCAAAAAAAGGGCAAACATTTGTTTTTTTAAATAAGAAAATACGTGTACTGTATTTTTAAAATGTATTGTTAATATTAATACTTTTTTTCTTTTTTTACAGATTGAGAAAGAAAATTTAGGAAAATTAATACTTTTTTCTAGCAATTAAAAAAAAACAGTTATTGATAATTAAGTTATTTTGTTGGTCAGGTAAGTTTGAAATATCTGTATTTATCACACATTTACTTTCATACTCCCTTTTTTTCACTTCTCCTCACTCTGCGTTTCTCATTTCCCTTGTGGTCACTCAAGTACATTGAAGGGTGAAATAAATATTTTATTTAAAAAAAAAAAAAAAAAAAAAGGGTGCGCGCACAGTAATTTTTTTTTTAATAAAAAAGTGATAAAATAAATAAAAAAAAATTGTGAGGTAGGGTGGCTCTTAAAAGAGCCCTTGTGTTAATACAGGGACAGAGGAAAGAAAGAATGGCAATATTAAAAGGTACCGCACTTGTGCTGCTCAATCTTATTGTCTATTAGAGGAATACTAGTCTCCCCCATAGCAATAAGAGAGTAACAAGTGTTGCACCTTATATGTACTCTCTGAAACCGAGGGTAGATGTCCAGAGGAGCAGAAGAGGGTGACGCTCCCACCTCAGAGGAAGTGCTCGGCTGAGCTGCCGAAGATGTACTCGGCTGAGCTTCTGCGGATGTGCTCGGCTGACTTACTGGAGGGGTTGCTTCAGTATGTCGAGCAAAAGTCTTGGGATGTACATCCCTAATGTGTCTAAACATAGAGAAAATTCCAAAAGAATACTTCTTCTTTGGATTTCCTCTAGATAAGACACGCCCACAAAGTCTGCAGGTGACTAATGAAGCATTGACTTTGTTCTGCCCCTCTGGAAATGTGAAATATTGCCAGACAAAAGAATTCTTCTGTTTCCTCTTTCTCTGTCTAATAATGCTGTCCTGCTCACTCCCAGAAGAGGACTGCTGCTCTGCCATTGTATCCCAAAGACAATTCAGCTCCTTCTCCTAGGGAATCACAAGCAGTAATGAGGGGAATGGGTGTGGTGTTGGAAGTTTCTGGAAATGAAACAAGTTTAAACCAATGAAAAGTGTTGTTTCTGGATCACATGACCTACCTTGCGCGCTCCGTACGCTTACCGTACGCGCACGGTAACGCATGCACGTACGTAAGACGCGCGCACGCGCGCATGCGCATTAGAGGCACGCGCACTCGCACGCATGCGCATTAGAAGCACGCGCACACGTTATAGTTAGGAATTAGCATTTAAAAAACCTTGCAAATTCACTGAAAAAACCATAGGTTTCACACATGTTATAGTTAGCTGGACATTTCACTCATAAAAAACCATTGAAATTCCCCCGTTATAGTTAGTTCAGATAACTATAACTCGCGCGCCTGCAATCCACTGCTCATGACGTCACATATTACATTACTCATGACATGGTCAGTGGCATCACTCATGACATCCCTCATGACATCATCCTTGTGATAGAGTGGCGGTCGCGCGAGTTGTCTGGTGTAAATCTGTTCAGTAGGTCCTGAGAAAATAGCATTTAAATCAATATATATATCTGTAAGCGCGCTCCGTGCGCTTACCGTAAGCTTACCGTAAGCGTACGGTGCCGTGCGCGAGCTCAATTCTGATTGGTGGTTACATGACTGTAAACATTCGAATCGGTCGAAATCAGGAAGTGTCGGCCGCCATTTTCTGTCTCTCGCACTGAGAAACAAAGGTGGGGAACGTGAACAGGGGGCAACGAAGAGAGTTGCAGACCCCCTAGTGTTTGTCAGGGGGTCCAAGAAGGACCCAAAAGTACGAAAAATACATTTAATAATTTAAAAAAAAAATCGCGGAGTGCGCGTACGGTAAGCTTACCGTACGCGCACAGGAAAAAAATAAATAAAAAAATAAAGAAATAACAATCACATTTATTAAATAAATTAAAGTCCCACAAGGGAGAAAAAAATCAAATATTACTGTATAAAAACAGGCGAGGCGCGCACGGCATGGACTGCGCAACGTGGGTGCTCGGTGCGCGAAGCGCACCGAGCGCCCACAGTGCGCGCACGGTGCGCAAAGCGCACCGTGCGCACAGGGTGTGCGCACAGTGAAAAACCAGAAAAAAAAATAAAAAATAAATACATAACTTAGCATTTAAAAAAACGTACAAATTCACTGAAAAAACCATAGGTTTCACACACGTTATAGTTAGGAATTATCATTTACAAAACCTTGCAAATTCACTTAAAAAACCATAGGTTTCACACATGTTATAGTTAGCTGTACATTTCACTCGTAAAAAACCAATGAAATTCCACGTTATAGTTAGATCAGGTAACTATAACTTGCGCGACCGCAATCCACAATGTGTAATTTCAGATGTCATCCTTGATGTCATGAGTGATGTCACTGACCATGTCATGAGTGATGTAATATGTGACGTCATCAGCAGTTTATTGTGGGCGTGCAAGTTATAGTTACCTGATCTAACTATAACGTGGAATTTCATTGGGTTTTTACGAGTGAAATGTACAGCTAACTATAACATGTGTGAAACCTATGGTTTTTTTAAGTGAATTATATATATATATATATATATATATATATATATATATATATATATATATATATATATATATATATATATATATATATATATATACATACATATATTATTGTGCCCTGAAAAGATATTATCATCTAAGTTCGCTCTGCCTGTCCTCCTCCCCTTTGTGATAAGTTGCAGTTCCTTTCTATGCTGCACATGAAATCTTAGCTCTTGCTCCAACATAAATCGAAAAGGCTGGTTCATAAAATTACCTGCTGTATTTCACCAGGAAGTGCATCTCAGGTTGAAAGGTATACGAAAACATGGATACACTATTTATTTTAAACTGTAGATGGAAGTCTGGGCTTCCTCCCCCTTATGTAGATAAATAGTAGTGTGAAGTTAGAGATGCAAATCAAATGATACAGTAATATGCTGTAGAACATGTTGCAGATATGTGGACTTAATGACCCTTCTTTCACAAATTAAAGTCAGTATACTGTAAGGAAAGATAAAAGACTGAAGATACTCAGTTTAGGAATTCGGTGAAAAGACTGTCAACATTGAAGTTGAAAAACCCTGACAATTAATTGACCACAGACTTTTACGAATTTGATAGCCTTGCACATGTTACTATTTGAATCACTGGGCTTTCTCTGGTTCCCCCCATTCTCGTATACATGCACAGAACACTCCACTACTCCTTTGGCTAGGTTGATGCTGTATAGCTGCCTAACTGTTTTAATACCCCCCCCCTCCAACTGAACTACCTATAACACAGACAATCCAGGGAGATTGTTGACTCTTTCCCCTGCCTCTTGCATAAAAGAAGCCTTGAAGCATAAGACATGGCATGCAGAGTGAATTGTAACCACCAGCTAACTACAATTATATAAAATAGCCTTATAGCCTGCCGTAGCAGGCTATTCGGCTCGGGCCTTTAACAAGGGAGTAGGACTTTAATAGCCAGTATATCCCAGCTACGAAGGGCTATAAGAACATTCTGCCACTAGAGGGCAGAATATTCTAACAAATAAAACAGAGGCTTCTTGGAGCCTGAGGGGATAAAAATCCCCTCGGGCCCCCTGACGCCTTTGTTCACAGCCAGAGATGAACAAAGTCAAACATTAGAATGGTGGTGCTCCAGGCACATACAACACCAAAACACTTCCCACATAGGATCACAACAAAGACAAGACTCTGCCAATCACGCACTCCCTCATGTTTTAGTATACTACCTGTTGACCAAAGCACGTCAGCACTCCAAAATGGGGTACAGAGAGACATAGAAATGCTGCAATACAATACAATACCTCATAACGTAGCACAGTATGTACCACTATTTTGTGCCTTTCTTAATACCCTATCATTGACCTTTCATCTTGGTCTCCATCTCATTATGTTTACACTAATGTTCACTTGCATAATGCTGCAATCATGTGGGCAGACATGCAAGGATAGAAGGGCAGTGATGAAATGTATGTACATAATGTATTAATTGTGCTCAATCTTCTCGGCTTCCTTTAGCTTTTAATTCTCGCCTACAGACATTTTTTAACTGCCCATTGCCAAAGACCTATGATTTAATTTTTGCTTCTCATTTGAGTACTTTTTTTAAAATCAATTTCATTTAATAGCTTTCCTTACTTTTCTTATGGTGTTCCCTCCCCTAGAATATATATTTGTTACTACAGTTTTTATCGAATGACTTAAACCTTTCATGGCTCATATCATGGAATTTAATTTATTTTTTCTATTTCTCCATGGATGGGCAAGCTGTTTCTTACTGTTGCTACTCCTTGTGATGCTTCTCTCTTTACATCTTCACCCCACACTCCATGTGTTGCTCTCTACCCCTTCCAGTCCATCCGCACAGAGGTGCAGTTTTGTCAAGGATTGACTAAAGAGCAGATTTTAATATTTTTTTTTAGCCCCTTTGATACATGTGTTGCATAAAAACCCAGGGCTTGGCATACAAAGGCAGCTTTTATGGCTCTGAGGAGGGTGAGGTCTAGGCCGCTGCACTCCCTCAGCTTGCATTTGAGGCAGAAGCTGTACTTAGTTCTTGTGGCGGTGCAGAGTATCAAATGGCCGGATGATTTATTCCAGTCCTGAGTTAACTTTGGGAAACCATTTCCTTTAAATTCTGACACTCTTATTCAGGGCCTCAGGCAGCTGTTGAGTTATTTTAAGTAAATGTAACTAGTCCTCTCTGTCATTTTTAAGCTGGCTCATGTGCAACAGACTTTGTAAATTTTGTTTTGATTTTCCTGTATGAAAAGTATTTGAAAAATAAACCATGCTATTTATGAAAATTGAAAATATTGAATTCAATGTTCGATTTGGGAGAGGCCTTAAGCTATGTGTTTACTTTACCTTCAGTATTCTAATTTTGTTTTTCCTTTATTTATTATTATTATTACTGTCATTTGTAGAGCGTGCAGCTACCTCCAACGGAGGTGTCCCGGCGCTTGCAGAAGAGTAGAGAGGATTTTGGGTATTAAAAGAATTAGATACAGTCGAACAGCCATGTTTTCAGGTTTTTCCTGAAAACCCGTTCTGATGGGGATTTCCGCAGGTGTTCTGGCACAGAGTTCCATAAAATAAAATAGTGGTTCTTACCGAGAAGGCCCTGCCGCCAATCCTAGATTTCTTAAAACGAGGGATTATCAGTAGCTCCTGTTGGTTAGAGCGAAGTGCCCTAGTTTGGCCGTATTTCCGGAGTCTATTCTTAAGGTAGGATGGCCCTAAGCCTCGGGATGCTCTAAATGCCAAAGATAATGCCTTAAATTCAATACGTCTCTTTACAGGTAGCCAATGTAGGCTCCGGAGATGAGGGGATATATGATGGCGAAAAGGGACCCTCCTAATGAGTCTTGCTGCTGCATTTTGTATGACCTGCAGCTTTCTGACAAGATACTCTGGCATCCCAGGATATAGACTATTGGCATAGTCCAGCTGGGATATGATCATTGCATGGACTTCTGATTTTCTACAGCTAATTGGCATTAGCTTCAGGAATCTTCTCAGGGCTTTTAGCTTCCAGAAGCAGGCAGCAGAAACCTGGCCTATCTGAGATTTGCCTGACAGATTAACGTCAAATTTAAATCCCAGATTTCTGGCTGAAGTTGGCGGTACCGGTGGGGGGTTCATTTCCGCAGGCCACCAGAGTTCTGACCTGGGGGGAGAAGGTTGGTTAAAAACCTTTTCAGAATGCTTTACAAACAAGCATTGGCAAATCCAGTAGTTTCCTACTCTTAAAATTAAAGCAAGACCTATTGGCTTTGCCAGTGCTTGGTATTTATTTAATGTAGGAAAAGAGCCCATCTGTAAAAAGAAGGCAATTGCACAACTTCTGCTAATGTGTTCCACAACACATGGCCAAACAGGCAGAGTTAGATGAATGGGAGATGAGTTATAAGGCAATGACTTATATGAATAGGCAGTGGAAAGCAGTGTCATAAAAATACTTGAGTGGAAGAGTCGGTAACACTGTAGAACAAGTTATGAATTGCTACAAATAGCAATCCTGCTCTATGAAGGTCAAATTAATTATAATGTAACATAAAATAACATACCATACCATAACATAACATAACAGAACATAACATAACATAACATAAATTGTGATTCCATTAACAGTCTCAGGGTATGCTTAGGGCCTAGAAAGAAATCAACAGTTTTGGTTCAGGTACTTACACAGCTAACGATTGCAACTATGTCAATCATCTTGCATTTGCAATATCCATTTTGTTCTCTGACCTGGAAATTTGTGTATCTATATGTTTGTGCTGCAGAGATCTCTGGTAGTATTTATCAATATGTAGCCATTATAAGTGGCTTAGTATGATGTGTGTCCTTTTTTTTATTTACCAAATTTATTTAAATTTAAATTAATTGATTGTTAACATTTTTGGGGAAACACAATACAGTTAGGAGATACGGGGAGGGAGATTGCCCTGGGAAAACCCTAGCAACCACACTCATACCACAGCGAACCTCAGCATATATCACTGAGCTCAGAGATGAAAACTGCGAACCAATAAGGGGGTCGCAGCAGATACTCGACTACCTCTCAGACTTTTATGCTGGGCTATACTCTTCCGCTGCCCCAGATGTGTCGGCTGATCTGCAAACATATCTGAACTCGCTAGAATTATTGTGGTTGGGCAAGGCACACAGGGACTATCTAGATGAACCTTACACTGTAGATAATATTATACAGGTTACTAATAATCTCCCCAATGACAAAGCCCCTGGTCTACATGGCCTGACCACGTATTTTTATAAAACATATGGCACTCTACTAGCCCCACATCTACTAAACGTCTACCAGGAGCTGCTGGAATCTGGTCGCCTCCCATCAACTATGCGCGATGCAGTGATATTAACACTCTTAAAACCTGGGAAAGACCCGGCGAACCGCGACTCCTACCGCCCGCTTTCACTTATAAACGTGGATAACAAGATATATGGCAAACTATTAGCTCTAAGACTGCACCCCACCTTCCCTTCATAGCCAGACCAGACCAATTTGGCTTTATACCTGGCAGGTCAACGGCGCATAATCTGAGAACCTTTTTCGCTCTGCTTCATTATCTCAACCCCCAAACGCCAGCAGTGGCAGCGCTTCTAGATGCAACTAATGCATTCAACTCCCTGGAATGGATGTATCTGTTTATTATACTGGCTAGATTGGGCATTAGCCCTGGTTTCATAAAACTAATCAGGCTCCTGTATTATGAATCAACCGCCAGACTACGAGTGAATGGTCTCCTGTCCGAAAGCTTCACTATCACACCGGGTACGAGGCAAGGGTGGCCCCCCTCCCCACTCCTTTTTGCTATAGCTATGTAGCCCTTGGCCGCACGTCTCTGACAACATCACGCCTCTAGAGGTGTGGGATTTATATCTAGGGGCCTGATAGTCTCGCTATATGCAGATGACGTGACGCTATATATTAGCAACCCGGTAGAAAATACACTCCCTATCTTTTGCGAAATGACCAGGGTTGGAGGTATTTCGGGGGTCAAAATTAATTGGTCCAAGTCAACAATGTTCCCCTTGACAGACTGCACAGCTCCTTTCCCACTTGCCTACCCTCTAAAATGGGCCGATGGGCCGGTTAAGTACTTGGGAGTCGTGATGTGCAGGAACTCTGGGATATGAACTACGGACGCACGATGAGTTGGCTTGAAGGGAAGATTAACACCTGGTCTTGTCTGCCGTTGTCATTGGCGGGTAGAATTGCTATCGCAAAGATGATAGTGCTACCTAAACTATTATATCTATTCGTCAATCTCTCTCTCTCTCACTAAATCATTCCTTAACACTGTGAGATCCCTGATGATTTACTTGTCTGGGCTGGGAAGCAGGCGAGGATTTCTTGGGAACTACTCACACTGCCACTTAAACAATGAGGGTTAGGTGCACCAGATATTCCCCTGTATGCCCTCTGCGCTCAAGCCCAGTTCCATTTTTGGATACACCCAACTCCATTTCAGCCGCATGTGGTGATAGAACTGTATAGAGCAGCCCCTATCCCACTGAATGTGGTGATATTTGCCAAATTTAAGCGACCCAAAAAATAAAATAGACACTACTGAAACACTGGGGTGGGCCTGGGATGGGCTTCGCACAAGAGCAAAGCAGTAGTTGTTGTATGCTCCCTCTGCCTCACTGGCACATAATTCCCAAATACCAGCATTGGCTGATCGTGGCAAGGTGTTAAGAGCTGGGAAACTTGGCATGATAACATTCGCTGATTGATATCCCAATGATACCTTTGTCACTCCGCAATCACAGGATGGGGAAACCAAGTTACACTTTTCTGACTTGCTGTTATTCTATCGCATAAGGGTTACCTGTCGTCAGATAAATAGCTCCTTCCCTGCTCCTCCACCCACATTAACAGCCCTAGAGCAAACCTTAAGTAATGCATCCCCGCGCAGGCTGATACACATTTATAGAATACAATGCAACATACATCCCTGATCACGCAGCTAAAGGCCCTAACTGGTTGGAATGAGGAGTTACCTACACCTTTGACCAAGGAGCAATGAAGGTTCTCCTGTGGACAGCTAGAGGCGTTATTCCCAAACTATATACTCCGCCTGATCCATTTTTCAAGTTTTTGCATAGGTATTATAGGACGCCCACTCAGCTTCACTGTATGGGAATTCGTGTTGACACAGGCTGCTGGAGATGCCTCTGAGCTCAATCTTCACTTGGCTTGGTACTGCCCCTCGATTGCATAATATTGGTTAGAAATATTTTATTTATTCAGTAAAATACTAGAGGTACCAGTGGAGCCATCACCGCTTCTGGGACTCCTGGGCTATACGAAAGATGCTCCAATAGAAATCAGACGCCTGCTCGCTATATTGCTTTTATTGGCTAAGAGACGTGTGGCTATACATTGGGGGAGGCCAGGGGACCCAAAGGTTAAGATTCGGATTATAGATGTCACATATTGTCAAGAGCAACTAAACACCTTCTGGGAGCTGATGCTGGAGCTTCTAGACCACGCAACATCTGGGGTCCCTTTCAGACATTGCTCCGTTCACAAGTACCGGAGAATGCAGTATCACCTGTACCTCTTGGGTAAAATATTAATAGTACATGACAATCTTGGAGACGTGTGCAGTCAAGTTTGTTGTGCAGATAAAATAGTTGTGCTATTTACATCTAATTTGGTCTCAACTAGGTGACATAATCTTTCCTCCCTCTGTTTACGTGGCCATCTGCAATAGTGAAATGGTTTGCTACTCTATGTGACTTTCATGTGCTGCATTGTTTCCCCTGCACCATTGTTTTTTTTCTCGTTTTCTTTTTTTTTTCTTTTCTTCTTTCACTTTCTCGTTTGGCATTCATGATTTATTTATTTATTTATATCATTTATAGAGCGCATGAATCACCCCAACTGGGGTATCTCCGTGCTGCAACATCCTGAGGCAACCAAATGGGAAAGATCAGAACAATGAGGTTTTTAGCAGCTTCCAGAAAGATATGTAGTTGGTACAGAGACGTAGGTGGATAGGCAGATGGTTCCATAGAGATGGAGCCATATAGGAAAAGGATTTACCCCTAGTCTCGCTTGTATTATCAGAGGAATGCGGAGGAGATCTTTGGACCCTGAGCGGAGGGTCCTAGATGGAGTATATCTGACCAGCTTATCAGACATGTATCTTGGTCCCATGTTGAGGGCTTTGAACACCATGCAGCAAATCTTGAAGTTTATTCTTTTTTTGCGAATGGGTAGCCAGTGCAGCTCTCTGAGTAGGGGAAGTGAGTCTGTTCTGGGGGGGGGTCATTGGTCACTAAGCGGGCTGCCGTATTCTGGACTACCTGCAATCTGTTTAAGGAAGATTCCTTTGCTGATATTAACAGAGCATTGTAGTAGTCCAGACGGCTTAGGACCAGAGCTTGTATCAGAGGTTTTCATGTAGATAGTGGGAGTAGGGGGAAAACTTTGCGAAGAAGGCTGAGTACATGGTAACAGGCCCTGTAGGTTGATTTGGCATGCTCTTCCAGGCTCAGCTTCTGGTCTATTTGGACCCCTAAGTTCTTTACCACTTGTTTTGGGGACGGGCCCAGTTCTCCTGGCCACCAATTAGGTGACCACCTAGTTACTGCTTCTTTGAATAACATGATCTCTGTTTTTTCCGCATTTAACTGAAGGAAGTTGTTACTCATCTAATCGGTGATGGTATTCATGCCCTCAGGGAAGGTGTCCTGAATACTTGTGTTATTCTTGTCGAAAGAGAGAAGCAGTTGTGTGTCGTCGGCATAAGAAATTGTTATGAACCCTAGGTTTCTTAGTAGAGATGCAAGTGGTGTAACATAAATGTTAAATAAGGTGGGGCTCAAACATGAGCCCTGTGGTACACCCTTAGAAACATTTGTGGTTTGTGATATGAAAGGACCAAGGTGGATGGTTTGAGTTCGCTCCGCCAGAAAATCCGTCAACCATTTTAGTGCCTTCCCCTGGATCCCTAAAGCCCTGAGTCTGTCCAGCAGGATCTGATGGGAGATGGTGTTGAAAGCTGCAGACAGGTCCAGCAGTATATTAAGCAACGAATTTACAATGGAACCTTCTATTGACCAGCACCTGAGATTAATGTCACCCTTTCGTATTCTTCCCACAAAAAATATGCTATTACACATAAATTAAGGGTATGTGTGCATACTGAATAGCACCCATTGTAACAATGCCAGTTCCCTGGGGAACAGAATTAAGATAAATCTGACTTAAGCTAAGATGCACCACAAATTCAAACACAGTGTCAATTAAATTAATATAGGAGGACAAGGTAATCCTTGGTTTCAAGTTCCTGATCGAGGAACATCTTCCAGCAACAGTGGACTTGCCTGTGGCCTGCCTGTCATGACTATCAGATCGTGATCGGTACAAGGGTTCCCTACACATTTGGGAGTGGATTACGACCTCCAGTCCAACCCGGCATACAGACAAGGAGAAAGAATCCCCACAATTGGGATTTCTACGAATATGATTCTGAACGTTCGTCTTTTTTTATAAATAGAGATTACATATAGCTCAAAATTTAGACGTTTCTGGATGGAAAATTCCCAGTGTATTTTGGATAGCCACAAATCAATCAACTCTGGAGCTACTCATCTGCCTACTTTTGCCCTGAAGAAGTCCTGTGTCAGGACGAAACGCGTCGGCTGTACCGCTTCATATTGTCCAATGAATTTGGAATAAAGAAATTGAAACCAAGGATTACCTTGTCCTCCTATATTAATTTAATTGACACTGTGTTTGAATTTGTGGTGCATCTTAGCTTAAGTCAGGTCCAGCAGTATAATGAGCACTGCCTGACCATTGTCTGCAAGCATCCAGATATTGTCTGTGACTGTCATCAGGGTTGATTCTGTGCTGTGTCTGGGTCGGAATCCTGTCTGTGAGTGGTGTAGGCAGTTTGAGGATTCTATTTATTTGGACAGGTGTTTATTTACGTGCTTCTCTAGTAGTATGCTTTGCAGAGGGAGTAGTGAGATGGGGCGATAATTGGTGAGGATGTCAGGGGGCAGTTTGGCATCTTTCCTAATGGGCAAGATCTGTGCTGCTTTCCATTCCTTGGGGAGCTATTTAAAATGGGATAAATGGGAATAGTGAGCTGATTGGCTAGCGAGCCTGAGATCTTGGCGGGAATCAGGTCTAGAGGGGAGCCAGATTTGGTTGTTTTTAATAAAGATTCAGTTTCCCCTAGGGAAAGTGTGGAGAATTATTCAAGTTTATTATTACTAGTTGAGATAAAGGGGGGGTCAGATATGTGGTTTAAGCAGGAGCATTTGTTCGCCATTATCTTGTGGTAGATATCATCGATTTTTAATGTGAGATGTTCTGCTATGTTGTCGCAGAGCGTCTGAGATGGCGCCTCTTCTGAGTTGCACGCTTTTGAGTTCGTCAATGTATTGAGGACCTGGAATAAAGCTTTGGGAGTGTTATCTGCCTGATCAAGTTGTTTTGCTATATATATTTTGCGTGCGGTTTTCAAACTGCTGTGGTATTTGGTCTGGGCGGATTTAAATTGTTTTCTATCTTGGGGGTTATGAGTGCGTCGCCACTGTCTCTCTAATTTCTTGCACTGACTTTTTTCGGTTCGGAGATTGGGGGTGTACCAAGGGGACTGAGGGCGTTTAGGGACGGCGGTAGTCAATTTCAGGGTTACCAACGTGTCTATAGTGTCGTTCACGCTTGACTGAAAGGCTGTTAGACGTTTTCTACCGTGTCGGAGTCGGAATATTGTGGTGGGACAAAAGTGTCTCTAAAGAGAGCGGACATCAATTTGTGCCACTGTCTATAGCTCCTTGTAATTTGCGTTTTTGGGGGCTTTGTGCTCTATAGATCCTACAATACTGAAGTCGATTCTTGAGTGGTCTTCCCATATAAGGGGGCAAGTTGTTCCACAAATAATGTTGGATGAGTTTGAGAGGATTAAGTCTAGCGTGTGTCCTGCTATGTGGGAAGGTTCGTTGTTGATTTTGGTCAGCTCAAGCGCGGCTAGCTCTGTCAGAAGGGAGGTGGCATCAGGGTTGTTAGGGTTTTCGCTATGAACATTCAGACCGCCGAGAAGCAAAAAATTGTTAGAGGAAATAACATATGGGGAAAACCGTTCCATAAGTAAAGTGACGGCATCGAGGAGTGGTCCAGGAGGGCGATATACCAAGGCTCCTTTCCAGCTTATTTGAGCTTGTAGGTCTATTCTAAACACCAGAATTTCAATCTTTTCATTGATTAAGTGATCTAGTACTATGACTTTTATGGTGTCTTTGTGGATGATAGCTACCCCTCCCCCGCTCTACGTGGTCTATCCAGTTTTTGAATGTGATAGCCATCGGGTAGTGCAAGTGCAATAGCTGGGTTGGATGATGGCATAATCCAAGTTTCCATCAGGAAAGCAATGTGGGGAAGGGAAGAGGAAATCATGTCCCCTATATTGGTGGCGTATTTGGGTAGTGATCTGACATTTGCTAGAAAACATTCCCAGCTTGCGGTCTAGTCAGCTAGATGTATAGGACTTAATTGTTTGCTGGGGCTGTGTGTATCCCTAATTCTCAAGTCAATTCTTTTATCGTTAGTCCTGGGTTGAGCAGGAAGTATACTTTGATATCCGCAGTTTCTGTAAGCGAGAGGGCCTTCTACTTCTATAGGGAAGGTCACCGCCGACCAGCTCGCCACCTCCCTCAGCCAGAGCCCACCTGTCAGGACCACGGACCCTAACACAGCTGCCCTCGACCTCACGCAGTGGCTGACCTCCTGTGCCGACGACCTCGCCCCACTGAAGAACCCCCTCACCAGGCCCAGAAGCAAGAAGGCCCCCTGGTTCACCGACGAACTTAAGGACTCCAAGAAGGCCTGCCGCACCCTCGAGAAGGCCTGGCTCCTCAACAAGACCGCCGACAACAGAACAGCACTCAAACTCGCCACTCGCAGACATCACCAGCTCATCCGCAACACCAAGAAGAAATCTCTGCGGGAACGACTGGACAAGAACGCCCATGACAGCAAGGAGCTCTTCAACATCGTCAAGGAGTTCTCCAACCCCAGCACCGGCAACAACGACATCACTCCCTCACCTCTGCGACTCCCTCGCCTCGTACTTCCACCGCAAGATCGCCGACATCCACAACAGCTTCGACATTTCACCCCCGCACCCATCGGTCGTACCTTCGCACCCCGCCGCCACCCTCCAGACATGGACCGAGGTGACCCCCGAAGACACGTCACGCATGATGAACACCATCCACTCCGGATCTCCGACCGACCCGTGCCCCCATCATGTCTTCAACAAGGCAGCCTCTACCATCGCACCCCACCTCCGAGACATAATCAACACCTCCTTCAACACAGCAACCTTCCCGGAGAGCTGGAAGCACGCCAAACTCAGCGCTCTGCTGAAGAAACCAACAGCGGACCCGACCGACCTCAAGAACTTCCGCCCCATCTCGCTCCTTCCTTTCCCCGCCAAAGTCATCGAGAAGGTCGTCAACAAGCAACTGGCAGCCTTCCTCGAGACGAACGGATCCCTCGACCCATCACAGTCCGGATTCAGAGCCAACCACAGCACCTAGACCGCCCTCATCGCAGCCACCGACGACATCCGAGCCCTGCTCGACAACGGCGAAACAGCGGCACTCATCCTCCTAGACCTCTCCGCAGCATTTGACACTGTCTGCCACCGCACACTAGTCCAACGCCTCAACAACACCGGCATCCAAGGGAAGGCTCTGGAATGGATCATCTCATACCTCTCCGGCAGAACACAGAGAGTACGCCTCCCTCCGTTCCGCTCCGAGGCCACCGAAGTCATCTGCGGCGTCCCGCAAGGATCGTCGCTCAGCCCCACTCTCTTCAACATCTACATGAAACCCCTCGCTGCCATCGCACGCCAACACAACCTCAACATCATTTCCTACGCCGATGACACCCAGCTAATTCTCTCCCTCTCCAGAGACCCCGACACCGCCAAAGCCAGCCTGCACGAAGGGATGACAGACGTCGCTGAATGGATGAACATCAGCCGCCTGAAACTGAACACGGACAAGACAGAAGTCCTCATCCTGGGACCATCACCCTCCGCATGGAACGACTCCTGGTGGCCCCCGGCACTAGGCACCGCACCTGAACCGACGGACCACGCACGCAACTTGGGCGTCATACTGGACTCCTCCCTATCGATGACCAGACAAGTCAACGCCGTCTCCTCAGCTTGCTTCCACAACCTCCGCATGCTCCGAAAGATCTTCCGATGGATCCCGATCGAGACCAATAAGACGGTCACCCAGGCTCTCGTCACCAGCAGACTAGACTACGGAAACACCCTCTACGCCGGTACTACAGCCAAGCTTCAGAAAAGACTTCAGCGTATCCAGAACGCCTCCGCCCGACTCATCCTGGACGTCCCCCGACGCAACCACATCTCGTGCCACCTGAGAGACCTGCACTGGCTCCCTGTCAACAAGAGGATCACGTTCAGACTCCTCACCCACGCACACAAGTCCCTCCACGACCTAGGCCCAGGGTACCTCAACAGCCGCCTCACCTTCTACACGCCCACCCGCCGGCTACGTTCCGCTAACCTCGCCCTCGCCGTCGTCCCTCGCATCCAGAGAGCCACCGCTGGAGGAAGGTCATTCTCCTACCTGGCAGCTAAGACTTGGAACTCCCTACCCGTCCACCTGCGTATGACCCAGGACCACCTGGCCTTCAGGAAACAGCTCAAGACCTGGCTGTTCGAGCAGTAGCAGACCCCCTTCCCCAAGCGCCTTGAGACCCTTACGGGTGAGTAGTGCGCGATATAAGTTCCATGATTGATTAATTGATTGATTGATTCACTTATGGGTTGGTGACTTGCTTACTACTCGGCCCGTGGAGGTTGTTGTAATAATCAAAGTGACAAGAAGCCATAGAAGTATAACTGTCAGTTTATTACAAGCCATCCGCTCTCTGACATGAGCAGGTTGTCAACGTTCTAAGGTGAGCTTCGGGAGATACCAAAGGTGAGTGGGACGGAGGGGGTGGACGGAAGGTACCAAGGTGGGAGGAAAAGGGAAGATACAACACATCTCCTTACCCAACATAACAGGAACGAAAATATATGGTGAAACATTACCTAGCTACTCTGTCCCCACTCCAAACTTGACCGTCCTCCACTTCCACCACATTTTTCCCTTTACCCTTAACATTCTGGAGAGGAAAGAATTTACTCTGTCCCACTTTAACCCTGGTGGGTTTCTTTATCAACACAGCATCGTTAACCATGGGTTTCAAATCCCTCACCCCGTGTTTCTTATCATACCAGTTTTTGTAGCGGGATTGATGTTGCTGTACCCTCATCTGACTTTCGGACCTGTCATAGACAACCCTCTTACCCCCTTCTAGCCAGAGAGGGAACATCTTAGTGCCTGGTTCTCTACCTCTTAACATTACAAAAGGGGAGATCCCAGTTACAAGGTTGGGTGCCGTGTGATAAGCCCATAAACAGTTTTTAAGGGAGTCATCAACATTGAACCCATTAGACATTGCCAGTTGAATATGTTCCTTAACCATACGGTTCATCCTCTCTACCAACCCATTAGCCTTCGGGCAGTAGAGGGCCGTTCTCTCATGCTTGATATTATGGTCTTTTAAGAAAGTTAACATTTCATCTGAAGTGAACTGTACCCCATTGTCAGTTACAAGAATAGATGGAATACCCTCAAATGAGAATACAGATTTCAAAAATGCCACGAGGTTCTTGGTCGTGGTCGAAGAGGTGAATTTGACATTGACCCAATGGGAGGTGTAGTCCACCAGCACGAACATAAACCTTCTCTGCGGGCCTAAAGCATCCATGGGGCCAATTATGTCCATGGCCAGTTTAGACCATGGGATGGTTGGTACCTCCACCGGTGAGAGTGGGACCTTATGTAGAGACTTGGTTTTGTCAGCTTTAGCACAACTGTGGCAGTCCTTTACCTTTAATTCGACTCTAGCATCCATCCTTGGGAACCAAAAGCTGTTCCTCACTTTGCTTTTAGTGAGGCTTCTCCCCAAATGGCCCTCGTGTGCAAGGTCTATTATTCTGTCTCTCAAGGTTTCAGGTGGCACAATTTTAGAATTGCGGTAGATTCTGTTATCCTGAATAATGAGCTCATTTCTGACTTCCCAGAATACTTTCAACTCTTCCACCACATCCCCGCATTTATCTGGCCACCCATTTATGACTAAACTTTTTAGAGCCTCCATTGTCGAATCCTTCATCATTTCGTTGTCCCACTCCTCTTTAGAGAAGGAAGGCAATTGAATAGAAAGGATGGGGGTGTCCAAGGAGTCCTCCCCCATGTTGGTTTCTAAGGGAGACCTGGACAAATAGTCAGCAAGGACGTTGTCCTTCCCTGGTAAGTACTCAACTCTGAAGTTAAATTTCTCCAGCCCCAAAACCCATTTGGCAATCCTAGGAGATTCACAAAGGGATTTCTTAGATGAAAAGATGTGCGTGAGAGGTTTGTGGTCTGTGCGGACTGTAAACTTACTGCCCCAAAGAAAGAACTTGAAATGATTGATGGCCCAGTAGCAGGCCAATGCCTCCCTTTCGATCACAGAGTAATTCCGTTCAGGTGGACTTAAGGTACGGGAGGCGAAGGCAATAATGGTTTCTCCCTCTTCCCCTTTCTGAAATAGAGTGGCCCCAAGACCTTTGTTGGAGGCGTCCGTGCATAAGAAAGTTCTCTTCCTATGGTCAAAAGGTCCCAATGCACGTGAACTCATAATCTCTTTTTTTAAGGCAATTACAGAGTCAGAATGTATCTCTAACCATTTGAATTCACTCTTTTTCTTTAACAGATCCCGTAAGGACTCACATTTCTCAGAAAACCTGGGAATGAACTTGGCCATATACTCCACCAACCCTAAAAAGGATTTGAGCTCCTCCTTATTCGTGGGGAGAGGTGCGTTTTCCACTGCTTGAATTAAGCTCATTTTGGGTTTTATTCCTTCAAAGGATAGGTTGTGTCCCAGATAGTCCACCTCCGTGACTTTGATCTTGCATTTTTCCTTTTTGACCGTTAGCCCTGCAATCGACAGCCTGGAACATGCTTTTCTAAATATGGCATCATGCTCCTCCTCATCGGCACCATAAACCAGTACATCGTCTTGGAAACACATACAGTTGGGGATGTCCTCCAAAACCTTTTGCATCATTTTCTGGAAGACAGCAGCCGCTGATGCAAGGCCGAAAGGCATCCTTAGGAACATGTAAGTGCCCAACGGAGTTGAAAATGCAGTCAGTGGTCTAGAATCTGGGTGAAGATCTACTTGGTAGTATGCCATTGACAGGTCTATGACTGAAAAAAACTTTGCCTTCCCCATGGTACTTAACATTTCATTGATGTTGGGAAGCGGGAACCGCTCGACCCAAATGCTTTCGTTGAGACTGCGTAAGTCAATGCAAAGGCGAATGCCCTGTCCGTTGGCTTTAGAAGCTATGACAATGGGGGACACCCACTCTGAAGCGTCGATGGGGATAATAACACCTAAATGGCAGAGTTTGTCAAGTTCTTCTTTCAGAGGCTGTCTTAACAGTAGAGGAACTTGGCGAGTCTTATGTACAACAGGTTTAGCCCCTTGTCTAACCTTTATTTTATGTTGATAGTGCTTTAGCAATCCCAGCTCATTAGAGAAAAGGCTAGGGAATTCGTCACATAGGGGTGACTCCCCTGTAGTACCTTTGACCACCATGACCTGTTCCCTACCGTTGGGATCGAGAATTACTCCCAGTTCCCTCTGGTGGCGCCACCCTAGGAGATTAGAGCCCGAGCTGACGAGATAGACCTTGGCCACTGTGGATCTCCCCTTGAAATTTATCTCCGTCTCCACCATGCCTACCAACGGAATAGGGTCTTTGGTATACCCCTGGGGTGTGATGTCAGGTTCAGATATAAGCATGCCTGGATCCCCTTTGATTCTCCTGAAATCTTCCATGTTTAATAGAGTAAAGGGAGAGCAGGAATCTGCAAACATTTCAATACATGTGTCTTTAATTGAAATGTTGCATTTAGGGTATTCAAAAGGAATGCTACCACACATGCTTTTTACTTGAAACGTAAATCTTAGCTGCTCGTCGTTGGTTTCATTGATGGCTTTGACTTGGCTGCTGTCACTGTCCCTGCACACCCTGGCTAAATGACCTCTTCTGTTACACTTCTTACAGTGGGCATTGCGAGCTGTGCAATTGGGATTGTTAGCTAAATGGTTACTGCTCCCACATCTATAACATTTGAGGTCAGAGTGTTCTCTAGGAAACTTACTGGATGACTCAACCTTACTTCGGACTTTAGGGACATTCCTATTTGGGGGTTCTGCCTGAACTGCAGCAACCACTTCTTCAGACACCTTAATTTCTTTCATACACTTTGCCGTATGTTCAATAGACTGAGCAATAGACACAGCTTCTTCCAGTGACGGGTTTTTTGACAACAGCTTCTCTTGGATCTTGCTATTGCTTGTGCATCTGACTAATTGATCACGTATCAAAGAGTCATTTAGATCCCCAAAATCACACCTTTGAGTAAGGCCTCTCAGATTGGCAATGTAGTTTTTTACCGATTCATTCTTCCCTTGTAGTCTACTGAAAAACTTATGACGCTCCAGAACCACATTTATCTTATCCCCAAAATGATTACCCAATTTTAGCATGGTAACCTCATACACATCAAGGTCCTCTTCTTCGTCCAGCTCAGGTTCTGGAAGAGTCTCATACACTTTGCGACCATGTACCCCCATGTTGTGTAACAAAATGTGCTGCTTACGTAAGGCCGAAAATCTTTCTCCCCCCATGGCAATCAAGTATGACTCAAACAGTTTTGTCCATTCCTTCCAATGGATATCTGGATCGCCACATTCATTTAAAAATGAAGGAGGTTGACATATCCCCGGGGTACCCATTGAGAAAAAGGTGGAGCCCCCAACTTGCCGCAGGAAGGAAGAAATGTATCTGGTAAAGGTGCTTTGAGGGTAACACTACCAGACCCTTGAGGAGGTGTGAAGACTGCCGCAGCAGAAAGCAGTACAGATTACTGAGGCCGACAACCTCTAAGACATCAAAAGTGAGCTACCAGAAATGTACTCTAAAAACTGAGTTATTCCAAAAGCGCTCAGCACAATGGAGGAAGGAGTCACTGTGATGCCCAGCTCGATCCAAGGGTAACATACGCATATGTGACGAATAGCTGTAAAGCCCGACTAAGCTGAAGCTAACTCAAATAATCATTGACAACCAATGCTGCATGGCAAGGACTCCGCAGGAGCAGAAAGAAGTCAATCCTTTGCCGACAGCTGTTATAACTCTCTGACTGAAATGTGTCTCCACAACGAAGGAATGCTGCCAAAATCCTTTAGAACGTACCTCAAAACATCAGGTAATGTTCCGGCTGCTGATTTACAGGAATAGCCGCGTAGCTACAGTCCCGAGGATCGGGTCCCAGCATCCGCAGCTGGTAGCGATGTGGAACGCCAGCCGGAACAACCCAGGGAGCGGCAAGACCCCCCGCAGAACGCAGCACACTCTTCCGCCCACAGAAGGGCGGTGGGAACGAGACAAACGCCGTCAGGCAAGGAATCCTGCGAAAGGCAACAGGGCAGCAGGACCCCGCGGAACACACCACCTACTTCCCGCCCGCTTGTGGGCGTGTAGAGGCGTCGACTGGTGCGTCTTCCGTCAGGTTCCTGGACGCCGTCCTAACTTGAGGAGCTGTCTCTGAGGGAATGCGCATCCGGAAGATGGATTCGGCTGATGAAGGTACAAGTCACGCTCCAGAGGTGTTTTTTAGTTGCGCCAGAGTCGCTTAGCTCCCCAGGCTCCGTGAGTCCTGAACCCTGGAAACGCTGTAGACGCCAACGTCCGCTGTGCAGGGTCTCGCTGAAAAGGCAAGCAGGAAACACCACGCCACAGGACTAGGAGCGTACCAGTATCCCTGGCACCAAGGCTGTCACCTTCCCCTTAGAACAGCTGGACCTGAATATTCCGCTGATAGAGTCCAAAATTGAGAGCAACAGAAAAAGGGGAAATGGCTTGTCCTGCCCCCCTCACAGGAAATTCGTCGCCAGTGTAATAATCAAAGTGACAAGAAGCCATAGAAGTATAACTGTCAGTTTATTACAAGCCATCCGCTCTCTGACATGAGCAGGTTGTCAACGTTCTAAGGTGAGCTTCGGGAGATACCAAAGGTGAGTGGGACGGAGGGGGTGGACGGAAGGTACCAAGGTGGGAGGAAAAGGGAAGATACAACAGTTGTCTCTAATACTTAGTAAATCCTGTCTGTTATATCTGATGAGGCCTGCTGGGCTTTTTACCTGATCTCTTTGAAAACCGGCACCGGATCTCTTTGCAAACTGGCTCCTGGCGACGTCCAGGCACGGACGGGCTTGCCTTAGGTGCGCCTTTGGCGCGCCCGCTGCACGCCAGTCCGGTCATCTGTTTTTGTAGTACCAGGCAGCTGAACTTCTGACCTGGGCTAAGCTCGTCACTTCCGGGTGGTGATTAACTCCCTCCACTCAAGCGGAACAATCCGAGGTGGAACAGGGAGGCACCCCACAGAGTGTCTAATGAGCGCTGCGTGATTGCGAGTGAGGACAGCTTACAAAGTGACTTCAGGTAACGGTAGAGTGCAATTTTAAAAGCAAGTGACTTTTCTGTTAAAAGCAGGCGATTACAATGGTGAAGAGTGAAACACTAAGCAATGTTTAAAAACGATTCTAAGGAGCTCTTTCCCAGGCGCTCCTGTTGCTACAACACTGATCGTGCTGCTCCAGTACCTATTGATGGCCTCAAGCGCGTCCATGATTATGTACTGTGATATAACTGATGATACGATCCCTGCTTCAATATGCTGGTTATGTTTTTTGTATGTGCCTTATTTAAATGGAAATAAATAAAATTAAAAAATGAATTGAATGTTTAACTCTAGCTTGACAACTCACCTGTAGTTGACCTTATGTGAGCAATAAAAAAAGGCCTTTAGGAAGCACTAATGAGTGAGGGGCCTGTCTCTGCCCAAATGTTGAGTGCCTCGAATACAACATTTGGTAGAGCAGAAGATGTGTGCTTGCACTAAAAAAGAGTGCTTGTGTTGCATTTTTCTGCCTTGTGGGATAGCTTAGCTTATGCTCAACACAATAGGCCTGCACTTTGTATGGTGGCAATCCAATGATCAGGGTTATAGGCAAGATCTGTTTATTATGGAAGGTTATGACAAAGACAGTAGGCCTGACTTATTAATTGTGGCAATAATATGTTAAAGCCAATATGCTTTTAATGGTGGATTTTCTTTACACTGTTTTAAAGCTTATACACAGGTGCATAATTACAGGAATTCTCAAAGATTACTGTAGTAGGCAAGGGTTTTGGGATTGGTTACCTCATTTGACAAACCCTGAGGTACAGGAATTTCATTGTGATAATCCTAGTTAAACTCTCTTAGAATGGGTTGTGTATTGTTTTACCAACTGTAACTGAGTGTTATGTTTTTCCTTTTATGACCGTATACCCATAGTTGCGCTGTTGGTAAGTTTATGCCGAATACAGTAGGAATTAGTTGGTTCTGGTAATAAGCCTGTGATATACATGATAAGCCAGATTAGTTTATGGGAAAATGTTATGTCAGAGGCCATAGGTCTAATATTTGTATTATGAAAAACAATGGCAAATGCAGTAGACCTGATATGTATTGTGAAAATCGAATATTAAGGTCAATGGTCCTTATTGGGTTAATTGGTATTACAAGTTTGTAGACAGCCGTGGCATCACA
This sequence comes from Triturus cristatus, assembly GCF_964204655.1. NCBI lineage: Eukaryota > Metazoa > Chordata > Amphibia > Caudata > Salamandridae > Triturus > Triturus cristatus. Next base: position 667,354,389 of record NC_140583.1, read on the forward strand.
TACGTCCTCATAGAGTACTATAGTAGGCAAAGCTTTTTGAGTTTGAGACGTTGTAGTGCTTTGTTGTGAGTGGCATGCTACTCCGGAACCCAATGTTGGAGGCGAGAAGGTGGTAGATAAGTAAAAGTGTTTTTTTGCTTCCAAGTGCATTAATTGTGGTAAGTAATAATATCCACATTTGTAAAGCGCGAACAATCACCCGTAAGGGTCTCTAGGCGCTGGGGGCTGTCGGGAAGATTAAGCAAGCTATTGCCCAGAGTCACATGGTGCTGGACTAATCTGCCGCCGGCGCTGGGGATCGAACCATGATCCCCAGATTCCGGAGTCAGTCGCCCTGGCCGCGGCACCACACCTCTTCCACAGTAAGTATGTAAAGTTTGTGCTCTTGAGATCTCATATATTTACTGTATTGGTTTCAGAGGGATAGATTGATTTAAAAATGGATTAGTAAAGGGAAGATGTCAGGTGCTATTAAAACTTGTGGATATGTGCGCCTGTTAGAGACTTTGGGCTTGATTGAGATATCGGCGGATGGCTTACTCAGTCACAATGGGTACGGATACCCTGTCTGCCAAAATCTAATTCCCATAGGATATTATGGGATTTAGATTTCTGCAGACAGGATATCAGTCCCCATTGTGACGGAGTAGCCAATCTGCTGATATTTAAATCAGGCTCTTTGAGACTTTCTAGCTCGGCGTGGATAGCACTGTGGTATTCCTATGCCTAAAAACTTTGCTAGAAATACAGACATTTGAGATGAGCCAATTCAGAGTGTCGCTGGTTTGAAGGGTGCTCTATGTTGTAGCAGCTCTCCACTTAAACTTGGGAACTACCCAGAGTTCCTTGTTTTTTTTGGTATAATTTATGGGGCACACAAAGCCTGAAAGGGTATTGTTTAGACTTATACTGGGTGATCTCTTGTGTCTGGACAAAGCTATACATGGTCGTAATATGTAGGTAGTCAGGGGTGGCAGCTGGGACCTCTAACTTGCTCCCTGCTACTCCTGGTACCTCCTTTGCAAGCCCTGGCTTCAGAGGCGGCAAAACGTTTGCCTCCTCTGAGGCCAAGGGGTTGCAAAGGTAGTGCCAAGAGGAGCAGGGAGCAAGCTTGAGGTTACAGCTGCGACCCCTGACTACCTCCACATGACTTCCATTAAGTTAATCCTTTCTGAAGGGCTCATAACAAGAGCAAAACATGTGTGAGGGGTGACTTTTATTCATTCCTGGTTTGTGGGTAGTACTTTACCAATCCAAAGCTGTAATACTGTGCCTGGAGCGGTAAAAGGCTTTTGAACATTTTCACTTCAGCGTGAATGGCACTAGCTAATCCCATCCTTAAAGACTTTGCTGTAATAATTACAAGAGACTGTCACTTTCTAGCTTGGCGAGGATAGCACTGCGCTAAGCCTATGCCTAAAAACGTTCCTAGAAAAGGTGAGCAGATTCAGAGTGTCGCTGGTGTTGTAGGTGCTCTATGTTAGAGCTGCTCTCCACCAATAGTTGGGAATTACCCAGAGTTCCTTGCTATTTTTTGCACAATTTATGGGGCACTATAGGTCTGAAAGGGCGTTGTTTTGAAATATATATGAAAACAATACCCTTTCAGCCTTATAGTGCTACATAAATTATGCAAAAAAGAAGAAAGGCTACTCTCTCTCTATCATACACACACATATATATGTTTGTGTGTAGGTGTAGGTGTGTGTGTGGGTGTGGGTGTATGTGTGTATTTTTTCTTGCTCTTAACAAGTAAAAATTCAATTATATGTTTATACTGTTACCTTAGAGTATGCTTATTATAGTAGACCTGAGTATGATATAGGTCTGACTCGTTCATTAGAATAATGATTGTCAGAAGCCATAGGTCAGATATGTTTATTATGAAAATTACAACAAAGGAGGAAGGCCTGAATGTTTTTATTGTACAAATCATATTTTAAAACCAATAGTGCTTTAAGGCTGAGTTGATATCACACTGAGCTAATGGCTGTAGACAGGCATTTTATTATATGAAATCTCACAGATTACTGTAGTAAGCAGAGATTTTGTTGTTGGTTATGGTCTTTGACAAATCTTGGGGGTTAGAAGATCTGCACACTTTGCTAGCGCATAGAAGGGCTTTGCAGGTGTTGTTGTCTGCCAGGCACTTGTAATAAGAAAAGAGTTTCTAAGAATATAGAGTTTCATTGGGTCAGCCCTGTTATGCCTGTTCAGCTGCTGTTCATATTCTGCTTCTCCCCATGAGAAAATAGTGCATGAGGCAATGGGTTAACCCACTCCTGCTACTGGCTCTATTGCCCTGGGGGAATCGTCTTTTCCCTGTTCACATTTGCCCTTCTGCTCTGAAATGATTGCGCTTTAGGGCCCAATTCTTTAGTTTTCTATTTTTGTTTCTTTCTGTTCTTCGCATCTTTCCTCTTTCTCATTTTTAGAGCATCCTGCAGCTCTCCCAAACAGTGTTACCAGGCCTCTCACTTGCTGCTCATTTCATCCGCAGTATGCTGCATTCTAAACAGCCCCTATTTCTAAACTGGGTGGCCATCTTGGAATGGTATTGTCCCTAGTGTATCATTGTTGTTTCACTGTTATTCTCATCAGAACAGTAACATATGCGAATCCTAAATAAAGAAAAGGTGTCCGCTTTTCCGATGTGCACACTGAAAGCTGCCATCGGGAGACGGAGACCCATTTTTTTCGGAGCTTTTGGAGGGTATTCCTTCTCTCAACCTGTTGTTTTCATCTCGAGTAACCGAGCTTGCATGATTCCAGTCTAAACTGCCTTTCAATACAGTCACGCCTGAGCTATCCTGATATTATGAATTCCTCTCTGTGGATCTTGGCTGTTGGCCCTATTCAGTGGAACCCATTTTAAAACCATGTTCTTTATAAGATTTTAATTACTGTTCTGATGAGAACAACACTCCACCATGTTTTTGGATAGAATTCAAGATGTCTGTTTTCTCATAATTTAAGCAATAATTGGTCCTGATAAAGAGGTGAAAAAAGCATCAGAAATAACCCACCGAAACGTGCATAAGTGTTTGTAACCACCCACTGTGTCCTGGCCTACCGGAGGAACCGGGAACCTGATCCTTTTTTTCACATTCTGAGACTTGTTATGCACAACTGGGGCCTTGTTAGGTCTCGCCTAGTAACGCAGCGCATGCGCTGCTCGACTTGGCAAGACCTATAGTCGTCGGTTTGGTGGCGGAAGGGAGACAAAGATGTGCACTCTCACGGCACCCCGACAGCCCAGGTGCACGCTCACGGCGTCTCTTTGAGCATGCGCCGGGACAGCCGAGATGCATGCTCATGGCGTCTCTTTCAGTGCGCATGACCTCAGAGACTGCGGGCTCAAATATCAGCCACATTTTGGGGGCTTTTCATCTCAGTGCAGCAAAGTTCAGGCATTGCCTTTTAAGGGAAGTGTTGTGATGTGTGCCAACGTCGAGGCACCCCCTGCGAAGGTGCTGCACCCGCGCCACGCAGTCCTTCCAAACCAGGCTCGTCTTTTCCTCAAGTGCTGTTTCACGTTGTGCAGCCGAATGCAGCTTTCTCACTTCCCCTGACGCTGAAACTTCCTCGCCGAGCTGCGAAGTTCAACCTTCCTCGTCATGCTCTGTGCTTCGCAGTGCAGCAAACTTCAGTCTGCCATCCTCGTCGGGGGCTGCACATGTCCTTGGGTGTCCAAGTGGGCCCTGCCCTGTCCGTCAGGCGCGTGGGTCAGGCTCCGCTTCCCTCTCCCTCAGTTGTCGTACCTAACCTCGCTGTTCAGCCAGTTCACCCCACTCCCTCATCAGGTGCACACAACGGTCCTCTCAGGGCAGGCAGGCTCCGGGTACCCTCTGCCTCAGGTGTTGTACCTAACCTCGCTGTTCAGCCAGTTCACCCTGCTCCCTCCTCAGGCGTGCGCGGGTCCTCTCAGGGTCTCCAAGTTACGGCTCCCGTCCTCCCCCGGCGCCGCTCCTCGCAGTGCTCTGTTCACAGTCAGTGGGCGTTCGGCGCCTAAAATGCAGGCAGGCGAGGGCTTTGGGAGTCCAGCATTTCCATTTCAAAGCTTTGGGGAGAAAGGTATTTTCACTCAGAGTTTGAACAACGAAATCACTTAATCTCCCCGTGCCTACCAAAGATTTAAAAAAAACTTAATGTGTCCTCTTGTAACGTAACCTGTGCACATGTAAAGCGCTCCAACACGCGTTTGTTATTGGTTATTTTCACTCAGAATTTGAACGGCGAAATCACTTAATCTCCCCGTGCCTACCAAAGATTAAAAAAAAAATAACGTGTCCTTTTGTAATGTAACCGGTGCACATGTAAAGCACTCCAACACCTTTGGGTCGAGTTTGCGCTATATAAATCAGGAAAAAAAAAAGCTTGGATGACGGAGCGGGGAGAGAGAGCAACACAGTCACAGAACCGCCCGCCGGTCATCTCATCAAAGAAAGGTATGTGTAGAAATGCACTCAATATTGAACATTTCTTTGACTTTCAAAGTTTACGGTTGCACGTATCCACATATTCTATTTGCAGTTTTTAAGTATTTACTATGCACATATTGCCAGTGTTAGCAACTTTGAAATAAAATATGTCCTCATTTAGCATGTGGAAATATACACTATTGTATAGGAACTGCACAGTCGCCAGTTCTGCCCCTCGTTTAACATGTATATGCCGGGACAAAGGTGGATTGTTTCAGGCAAGTAAAAGGGGACAGGCGACTAGAAAGTCTCAAAGGAAATGTGTCCTCCACCTCCGCGTGTCATAGTCCTTATGCTGCACTTCTGGGCGGAGTCCTCAAGCTCATTTGGACCCGCTGTGGTGTAAGCAACTGCACAGCTGCCAGTCCTCCTCTGGGGCTACTGTTCTGGTGGCACATCCTGTCCTTGATTTCAGGTCAGGACAGTGGCACTACCCATCCGTGTGCTACAGCTTCAAAATACAAAAGGGATTAGGAGGCTGATCCAGGGCATGCCACTCCACCATCCTTAGAACCACTCCACCATCCTTAGGGCCTACTCCACCATCCTTATGGCCTACACCGCCATCCTTACACCGACTCCACAATCCTTAGAGCCACTCCACCATCCTTAGGACCACTCCACCATCCTTAGAAGCACTCCACCATCCATAGGGCCACTCCATCATCCTTAGGGCACTCCATCATCCTTAGACCCGCTCCACCATCCTTAGGGCCACTCCACCATCCTTAGGGCTGCTCCGTCATCCTTACAATGCCATTAGCTCAAACTCTAACAATTGCGAAACCTATTGCATTGCAAATGCTTGAGTTTAACTTTGGATTGATTCTAACCAGCATTTCTTCGGCACCAGGGTTTTTTCTTTGAGGCTGTCCATATCTTTTAAACACAGTATTGAATGTCTAAGGAATTATGCTAATTAAAGAGACATGTTTCCGTTATTAGACATTAGATTTCTTGTAATGCTTTACCTTGTAATTGAAGATGAATGGAGTGTGTAAAATTATTGATTAATGTGTATACTATCATCAGTTCTGTCCTTTGGGCCCAGAAGACTTCAGGCTGTTTCTCAGTTTGAGTGGGTACTCTTTTCTCTGATCACCCACATCCTTGGTGGTAATTTGAATGAATGCAAGAATAAGTCAGTGGGCGGACGAATGGATGCATCAGTGCAAGAATGAGTAAACAGAATGTAGTTGAACATTGAAAACGACTGAGATGCCCAGTCCATAAAATACTGCACACCTTCCTCGCTTTCTGCTGTTTTAATATTTCATACCATTTGCATCATGATTTTAGAGTCACCCTTTTTCGTGTGATCCCAATAACCTGATTCAGAAAGGGCTAAAACGTCACAGACTGAATATATATGTTTCTGCATGATTTTCTCTTTGTCTTATAATAAAGATAATAATGAAAGCCACTGTCTCTCCCAAAATAGTTGTTAAGCTCATGAATTTGTAAGTTTGATATCAGCTCCACACTGACATTCTGTGTGATCTGAGAAAAACAATATATTTTTGCTTGTATGTGGTTGGCATATAGAACCAGACTGCTCTGACACGAAACTCTGCACACATGCAAAGCTTGATGCAAAATAATATAGTTGCATTAGTAATGTTTTCATTCAGTTGATTTTGTTATTAATGTTCGTTCTGATAAGGGGAGCTTCGGTAAGACATCTACATCTCTAGTCTTCTTTCTTTACTGTTCCAGAATATCTTCATTTTTCCATGAACAGACCACTAGACCAAGGGAACTCTGAGGCACCCAAAAAAAGATAGATGGCCAGTGCTTTCATCGACACAAAAGTAGCTTTATAAAAGACATCTATGAAAGGATTGTTTCTAGATTTGATATGAACGAGGGGCATGCGAAATTCGCGTACTTTGCTTTTGTTCATTACACGAAATTTCAGTTAAAAAAAAATAATTATGTGTATATACGCAAAATGAAAATCTGTCATACAGCGTTTATATTAGCATGAAATGTGTCCTTGTGTCAGTGTGTCAAAAAAGAGTGAAAAATACAATTGCCCAGGACAACAGCTACTCGTGTTCTGGTTGTTTGTGTTGTTCCATTCACTCCAATGTTGCTGTGAACTACAGCATAATTATTCAAACGTGGCGTAACGGCATAATTTTGGGAATTTCCTATAACAAGCATTTGCACAGTTTCCAGCGCTACGCGAATTACGCCAGCGTGATTTGCATGTCGCTCGGGCCTCATCTGTTCACAAATTCGTTGTACGTCTTCAGCGGCGTCTAGAATGTTCTGCATATTTCACGGTTTGGCGCTAACTCTGCAATGCAGAGAAAAGACAGTTCCGACTAAAGAAGCCCATTTGTGTGGGTGTCTGATAATACAGCTTGTAGGTAAAAATGCATGAAATTACTAATTCTCGTCTTTACTGAGATGAAAAGTAAAGGCAATGTGTCAGTCAGGCATGCCAATTACATGACTAAGGCTGCTCCCACACTGGAAGTGTAGGCAGCGAATATGCTAAGCCTCGCAAACGCTGTAAGTGCATCAAACACACACCAGCGTGTCTCCTTGGCAGTGTTTTAAAATAGGAAGCTTACGAAAAGAACCAAACGCTTATTTCTGCCTTCACAAAGTTATCACCAGGATGGCGTACTGATTGCGAAGAGGAGAAGATAAGTGGAAAATGCCATGAGAAATAAAGACAGACTGTTCCGGCCGTGAGATATTGGCATTTCCCTTTCCTGGATTGTTTTTCTGATGATATGTTAGTTGTCTGCGGGTGACGGGAAGTAAAATAAATGAACTTGCTTTATGGATTTTTACCAGATTTCAGATCTGTCAACACGCCCTGTGCTAAGGTGTGTTACACAGTGCAGATTCTCCTCCCTTGGCATCCGAGTGAAAGGCCGGCATCACATGGTGTTTTGCTGTCGCCACAGGACCTAGGCGGCAGTGTCAGTAGCCTTAATTAGTATTTTTTGAGGAGGTAGGTATCTCTGCCTAGGTAGCGCAGGACTGTAAAGCCCATCCCCTCTCCTTGGTCCCACCTGCTCGTTGGCTGGCGAGGCAGTGAGGGCGCAAAGCCCCATTCGCCTCTCCTGCCTCTTCCCTCCTCCTCTCTGCGGACATATCCTGAAGGTCGGTAGGTCTGAGGTTTATGAGAATTAGCGACGCGTATTACGTTATCATGTATTCATGTTCATAGATTTGAGTATCACGTTATTATTCAATGTAATTATCTAGATTCTGGCGATAGAATACTCATCACCCAGAACCTCCCATGACATAGAGGACTCTTGTCCTGCTCGGTCCCCGCCGCAGCTCACCTGTGACCATATGGCTGTGCCCGATCACAATGACTGCTGTGCCCAGCACAGATGCAAACTTGCGCCTGCCGTGGGGGCAACACATCAGACTGGCTGCTTGAAGCCACCAGCCTGCCTTTCACTGTGCAGGCGGTAACCCGATCTGCATTTCAAAGTTAATGTTAATGTTAAACAGACTTATAAAGCACACTATCACCCCACGGGCATCCTGGCGCTGACATACACTAACTCAAACCATGCACACATGTTGCAGTGAAAATTGCACCTACTAATGAAAAGGGTGCCTTTAACAGCACCATTAGGATAGAGCCAGGTCTTCAATTTCTTCCTAAACTGCAGGAGATGTTCCATCTGTCTGAGGCTGGTTGGGAGTGCGTTCCACAGCCGTGCGGCTGCAGAGCTGAAAGCTCTTCCTCCCAGTTTTGTTCTTTTAAGCTTAGGTGCTTTTACCAGTTTAGCTTTAGAGGATCGCTAGCTTCTGGTAGTAACATACCATTTAAACTTACTCTGCAATGGTTTAGGCCCTAAACCATGTAGAGCCTTAAAAACAATACAGAGAGATTTAAACTGGATCCTCTGTAGCACAGGGAGGAAGTGAAGCTCATTAAGAGCCAAGGAGGCTGATGATCGCCATGGTTTCATAAGGGCTAGCTTAGCCGCAATTGTCTGACTTCTCTGAAGTCTCTCAATCAGGTAGTTTGGGGCCTGCAGCAGAAGGGCATTGCACTAATCCAGCCGGCTCAAAACAACGCTTCTCACTATCTGTGCCCTCGTGAAAATTGGCAACATTGGGAGGATCTTCCTTAGCACTCTTATTAGGGAGAAACTAGTCCCTACCATTTATTTACTTTAGTTTCTAAACTCAGCCTATTATTGATTACTACTCCCAGATTACGTACAGTCTCAGAGGGTGTCAGTGGCTTAGCCACTGGGATTGGCAAACATTTGCCGGGAGCAGATGTGTAATTTGCTGGGCTGCACAGCATAGGATCTCTGTTTTATTACCGTTAAATTGCAACGAGTTATTTGTAAGCCAGCATGCAGTGTCCTGCATACATGCGTGGACATTTTCCAGGGATAGTGATTGGCCCCCTTCCAGTGACAAGGTGAGCTGAGTATCATCTGCATAATTCACCAGGCTGACATTATGGGACTTAATAACAGAGATCAGGTTGCTCATATAGATATTAAACAGTATTGGACTGATCGCCAATCCCTGAGGTACACCATGCTGAATGTTGGTGAAGTCTGATTGATATGGGAGTAGTGCTACTGCCTGTTGTCTATTCGACAGGTATAATTGAAACCCTTTTAAGGCCGTGCCCGTTTCCCCAGCTTCATTAAGCTTTGTCAAGAGAATTTTATGGTTTACCGTATCGAATGCGGCAGACAGGTCTAGTAGAATCAGTATGACTGGTTGTCCCTTGTATGCTCGCATTCGAAGTTCATCCAAGACTGTCACCAGGGCAGTCTCTGTTCCATGTCCTGGCCTGAAGCCAAATTGTACATCCTCTAACTTATTGTTGGTTTCCAGAAACTGCGAAAGTGTTTTGCTGACCAAACGTTCTATGATCTTCACAGGATAGGGTAGAAGGGAAATAGGCCTGTAATGTTTGGGACACATGGGGTCAAGGGTAACTTTTTTCATAAATGGTGTTACTATCGCTTGTTTCCAACAGGCAGGTACTACCCCGTTGCTCAGCGATTGTCCGCAAATCTGTTGGAGCAGCGGGAAGAGTTCACTCCAAATCCTATTCGGTAAATGATCCATTGGCGAGCATGAGGAAACACTTAGAGCTCATTTATTGAATTCCTCCTCTGAAGGTATCTCTAAATGATCAAGAGTTACCAATTTACCCCTATCTACCCATTCCTCCTTCTGAGTCAATGGTGGTAATCCCTTCCACTTTGTCTAAATCGCCCAATCTTAGGTCATCAGTAATTTTACTGATCTTTTCCTCAAATAAGATTGCTGAGCTGTCACAGAGATCCTGTGTAACATTAATCTTATTTTTTGTACAGTTATGGTTGAAAAGATCCTTCACTATTTTTAATACACTTCTAGTGCTATTTAATGCTTTCAAAATAATATATGCATAGTATTCTGCTTTTACTATGGAGATTTCTTTTTTATAGTTACTTATCGATTTCTTCATGGCGATTTTGTCCTCGTCTACATATTTTTTCTCCATTTTCGTTATGCTTGCTTACAGCCCTTTGTTAAGTTTGAAAAATTTTCATTGTACCACACGGCTGACAATCTACATGGTTTTTAATGGTTTTTCATAGGGGCGATCTGGTCTAGCGTGTTACCTATTTGTTCACACAGTGACATATAATTTTCATCCACCTGCTTACTTAAATCTAGAGGACTTTGTGTAGGAAATATTGGAGATAATTTAGCTTTTTTCAAAAGTCCTTTCCAGTCCCTGCATCGACGATTATTTTCCTTAATGGTGGTGAAATCATTCCTTCTAGGATTAAATACCAAGAACTTAATCAAGTAATGATCAGACCAATCTACATGTAGAATATCCTCCAATCCAATAACGTTTTCCGCAGAAAAAATCCAGTGTGTGTCCTTCCCTGTGTGTTGGTTCTGTTACCCACTGTTGCAAATTCAGGGGCATATTATCAAGACAGGTGATAAAATTATCGCCGCTTTAGTGGCAGAAAACTGCCACTAAAACGGCGATAATGGGCTTGATAATATGCGCTATGGAATTCCAATTGAAGCTCAGGTTAGATGTCCTTCACAGTTTTCTGCCGCTAAAGCGGCGATAATTTATCGCCTGTCTTAATAATATGCCCCTCAGATTCTCACAGGATTGAAGAAGGTTTTTAAAGGCTGGGTCTAAGTTCCCATTGGGCCATAAATTAAAATCACTTAAAATAAGTAATCTAGTATGGGTAAGTGCCATGTTGCTAGATATCAATGAGTGCCTGTAGCTAGAGGCTGGCAGGACCAGGCGGTCTATAGCATACTATTCCAGTCAATAAATGTCCTTCATGATCCTTCAATGAAAAACCCAAAAGTTCCATACCCTCCACATCATCAATTTCCATTGAGGTGAAGTCCCAATTATCTTTGAAAATTACCCCTACCCCACCCCCTCTGCCACTGTTCCGTGGCTTGTGAAAGGGCTTATATCCCAGAGGGCATACCAATCCTAGTTCAAAATTGGAGTCAGGGTGCATCCAAGTTTCTGTCAGAAACATTGCATCCAAATCACGTGTTTCCAATGTTAATTGAATCTCCAGGTGGTGTTTCACCAGGGATCTAGCATTGATTAATCCGCACTTAAGCTTATCCCCTCCTATGGCTTCTAAGGCTATTTTCTCAACCCCTTCATACTTGTGTTCACCGGCATTACCCCTCTGCTCACCTATTGCCCGGAGCTGCTCACTCAAGTAACAGAGGCGTCTGTCCCCTTTCGCGTTTTTCTCCACACCAGCAGCATGGCTGGCGCTGTGCGCGGCCTTAGCGCAGACGGACTTGCTGCGCCGTCGGCTCGCTCGCTGCGAGTCTCCGCTGCGTGTTTGGACTGGCATCCGGTTTTATGGAGGGGGTTAGGCAGCCAGACCGCCAACCTCCCTTCCAGCCCGGAAGTAGCCCTGATCTCCCTCCACGCAAACGGGATCATCCCGCGGTGGACCGAGGAGTAATGGGCAAATGCAGTACAAGTAACAAGTAAGTAAGCCCGCAGAAAGGGAAGTACAAGTTAAAAAAATATAAGCAATTTAAAAAAGATAAATTCTGTACAATTTTAAAAGTCACCTACAGTGCAGTGTATGTAATCAAGTACAAACGAGCCTCAATGCCCGCTGCTCGCATCCGCCCAGAGGGTGGGGTGGGAGAGATTTCCCTGCAGGTGAGTGCAATAAATGCATACAGGCTTATGCCTGGGAAGGTCAATGGTCAAAGTGTTTCCTCATTTGCCATGTTCTCATTCAGAAGATGGACCGCCCCTTGAGATCGCCCTGGCACTTCATGTAAGAAGGCACAATCTGAATTATCTTCCTTGGGCACAATTTTCTTTCCTTTGATCACAACTTCCATATAGCTTACAGTACACATAACATCAAGGAGGCAGGGATGATAATAGGGTTTGCAACTAACTTAATACAGCTTCATTGTCCTGATATTGATAGTCACTGTGTTCTGCACAGTGCTTTATCTGTGAAAAAACGCAAGGGTAGAAACATAACTTTAAATTGACGCCTTCCTTGGAGGCCCTCGTGCTTGTGGTACTAGAATATAGTTGTTAGACGATAGTCTGGCATACATATTGTATCCTAAATATTGTCTACCAAATATCATCCCAGGGTAGTTACTATTCCCCTTTTTATCCAGTCCTGTGTCTGTTGTGCATAGTACCTTCTGCTGCATCCTCTTTTATTAGTTCATTTCTTGCTCTTTGGCTCACCCAAGATCATCAATTTCTCTGTACAATGTCTACTTCTTCTCTTTTGAGTCATTCTTCAGAATTCCACTTTCCATTCCCATTATGATTCTACCGTATGTGCCTCCTTCTCCACTGCGTTATATGCATCTGACCCTTCCCCAATGTATTTGTCAGTCTGCCCCCTCCTTAATCACATATCACTTACTTGTGAAAGTACATGGATAAATAATTTGTTAATGGACTTTCTCAAATATTTTCAATCGAAAGCTGTGGTCTGAATACTTCTAGTTTTAAATATGGCGTGGGTCATATCCTTGGATGCAAACTCAATATTGAGTGTCTAGGCATGATGCCGGCTCTTTACTATCACTTGCCTACTTACATTTGCCTAGCCCTGGCCAAATCTTGCCTCTGCTCATGCTTCTCTGTCACTTCCTGTATGAAATTGGGTTTTTAGTTGAGCGGGGTAAGAGTCCCACTCCTTTTGTAGAAACAATCCATGTCACGGTGATCCAAGTCACTAAATAAACCTGTGCTTAACCCTCTGGTAGCTTGCCACAAAAGCATTCAGGCTTAATTTAAGGGTAATGTGTAAGGTATCTATGCAGCAATCTAACATCAATAAAGTGAAAACACAACACAAGTAAAATCCTAACCCAATATAGAAAAATTGACTATTTTTTATAAAAAAAAAACGTCACCAACACAGCAAAAATCAGTGGAACTTGAGTTATGAGTTTCAAAAGCTTTAGATGAAAATAGCGCCAAAAAAGCACAAAGCGCCACTTGCAGGAATCTGATCGATCTAAAGGAGGTCAAAGTCACATGTTCAGGCCAACTGCGATGGAGCACAAGTCGGATTCAGGAACCATGTTTATCCCGGTGACGAGTTTATCTTCTCAGAATCCAAGTCCATGTGAGTAGCCTAAGCTATAGGTTTGCGTTGGCGGGGGCCATAAGGGTGTCTATATTGGTGCGAGTGGCAGTCGGTGGTTAAGCTTCATGTTGAAGGCATGTTGACAGGTTGCTATTTGCCGCAAGGAGCAGGTCAGCATTAGAACTTCGCATTGGAGGAAGACACAGTGACCATTGCTCTTTGCGATGAGCCTGTTCATGGTCGCAAAGATCCCATACTTCTGGATTTTCACCTGGAGTTTGTTCTTGAAGTAGGAGGAGTACACTTTGCTGCCAGTGAAGGGTGCAGGATATGGGAAGAAGTTTCAAGACTGATTTGTATATGGCTGGGTCAAAACTGGGGTGGCATAGTGAGCAAAAACATGATGGATTTAACCCAGATCTGCGGCTGGATGAATGTTTGACAATTTTCAGCATTATGTCTATCATCTTTTTGCGTTGGCAAAAATCATTAACATGTCAGGCTAGCTTATGAAAAGTTGCTAGCATTGTGATAAATCAGCCACAAGTTAGGTACAAACGTGACTGACTGTGTCAAAAATGTACTGATGTAAATTGTGGTATCCTAACAATGTGGTGACTAAAATTTTGAGGAAATAAAGTGTTGGGATATTTCCAAGTTAGTGATGACATCTGACTATAATTCCATTTTTGTCAGTTGATGCTGGACCTGGATGTTACCTGACCTGTGAATGGGATGTTCTTGAATAAAGAACCTACTTGGCCTTTACTGGAGTCTGCATCCTTTCTACACTGGCGACAATTGGGTGAGAGCACCCGGACACCTTTGCCCTGAAGTTTACTCTACGTTACGCTATTTCTAGTTGAATTGAACCTATCTGTGCCCTGTGAAGATTTCAACAGGAGGCCTGTTTGATTTGAAGGGTAGTGTCCATTGTTCTAAAGAGCTATATTTCTTTAGAGTTTTGTAGGTGCCCAAGCTTGTTGGAAAGCGCTATGTTGGTAAGCACTCTGCACATCTTAATGCTCGAGCACAGTGTGGGTGCCCTAAGCGACGTCTGGGGAAGTGAATGCATTCTAGTTGCCTCTGGCATCATCGAAATAGGGCATCCAAAGAATGCAAGCCAGCATATGTACCTGAGTTTCCCATTAGCAATGTTTTGGCTTTATTCGATTCCAGTCCTGCGGTCGGTGGGGTAGTTTTTTGGATTCCTCATGTCATTGGAGCCTGCAGCTACAGTGCATGAAAGAGAACCGGCCTGCAGCTACAGTGAATGAAGGTATCTGCCTGCTGCTACAGGCGTCAACAAAGGCAACGCAGCATTGTGAACGTGAATCTGCTCATGCGCCTGACAATGAGGTGGTACGCATGGATCCGACCATGCAACGGAAGTTAGAGCTTACAGGCTCCGCTGTGATGAGTGGAACACATTGCTTGCTTAGCCAAGATTGCCAATCAGAATGCGGGAGAGAGCACAGCTAAATTTACAGTAAAGTGGTAACCTACTGTGCTTCACCTCTACTGTTGTGTCTACCTTTGTTTTTTTCTCTCCTCTACTCTCGGCCCATTAAATTCTTCTCTTCCAGCCCTGCCCACCTTGAAAAGTCTGTTGCCCGGCCTCTGTAAAAAGTCTACATTGCAACTGTTCATCTGTGCCGGAACTGTGTTCCCACTTTCTACAATTCTTGTTTTCTCTGTGGGTTTTGGAATTACACTTTTTCTATTTTGTTAGGTTTATTTGTACTAAACCTTTTCCTTTGTAGGATTTAATATGCAGAATATTGTCCCTCCACCATTGTTCCTCACTTCATCAGGTGAAGCACTGATTCAGTGGTTCAAATGGAAATAAACATTTATACACTATTCAACGATGTGTGGTTCAAATCTCATGTCTGAAAGAAAAACATCCCTATTACTGCATTGTTTGGGTTGTGAGGGACAAGAGGTGTTTGAGAATTTACCAGACTTAGAATAGGATCAGGAAGACGAGGAACTTCACAATGGTTGATACATGCATTAAGAAGTTGAATTTACATTACTTGCCAAAAATGAGTACTATATTGGAGAGGTATCATTTTGATATGAGGGAGCAAAGTTGTGGTGAGTGTGTGGAGGAATATATAGCTAATTTCGGGAAATTAGCCTCCTTTTGTAAGTTTGGTGCTACATTGGAGGAACGTGTCAGAGACCACTTTATGCTTTGATAAAATCAGACAAGAGTTATGGTTGAAGGATGATCCCATTTTGAATGAGGTAATCTGCTTTGCCACAATGTGTGTAGTGGAGTTAGACAAAAATAAGAAAATTCCTGTATGTAAAGTTGATATAAAAGACAAAGAAAGTAAAAGCAAAAGCTACACAATCTCACCAAACAAAATATAAAGGTACGTGCTTCAGATGTGGCAATCCAGGCCATATTGCCTCATATATGGAATGTACTGCATGGAATGTCATGTGCAAGCTTTATAAAAAGAAGGCACATTTTTGCGAAAGCTGTTGTTTCAACAGAAGTAATGCCCTGGAATCAGTAAAGATGGTTGAAGAATGTATTTTGTCAGTGTCGACCAACGTTGAAAAAAACATCCCAAAGATCACATTCCATTGTAGGGTTAGATAGGGAAACTTAATTTGATTCTGGGTCAAGGCTTACCCTTATGACAAATGAGATATTTGACAAGCAATTCAGCAAAGTATTTTAACTAAAGGGCCCGAGGTGGTTCCTGGAGTGTATGGAGGTCAGACCGTTGATTTAAGAGGGTATTTTGAGGCTGACATAGAGTTCAAAACCAATATGATTCATGGGAAGGCTTATCTTCTCGAAAAAGGAGACAGTGTATTGAGTTGGCCACATCAGAGAGACCTTGGGGTTATACTGGATCCAAATTCTCCATCTCCAGTTAGACTGAGGGAAGATTATATAAAAGAGCTGCAAATGAGTACTGTACAGAAACTTGATGTAAAGAGCATTAATGAGTTTTCAAATTTGTTGATTAATTTTCTGGGGTGCTCAAAGGTGACATTGGGCTACAGTGGTGGCAGCCAAGGTTGGCCCATTCCCATTTACATGAGGGAATCTGTTGAGATTGAACTGAAGTTACTGTGTGAGGAAGGTATCATTGAGCTGGTGAAAAGTTCAAAATGGGTTGCGCCCATTGTTGTTGCTTGAAATCAGAAGACATCAGGTCGTGTGTAGACTTAAGGGCCCTAAATAAGTGTGTGGTTGTTGACCATTTCCTCTGTCAAACATTACTAAGATGATCTCATTCTCTAAATATAGGCTCCCATTACACCTTTTGGATCAATTTAGGGTCCAGCGCAGGTCATTACTGTTTACAGGGAAAGATGTACGAACAAACTCGCAGCAAGAAGTCAAAGGGTTTAAGAATGCGAAACCCCTATTTCAAATGTACTAAGCCTATTTAAATGATTCAGAAAAGGTTTTCTGAATAGTTAAAGAGTTTAGGAAAGTATACCAAATAGGTATTTGGAAGGGGTGTGTTTAAGGCATCTCTCCCAAACACCAATTTCTTATAATATGTATTAATGAACTGCGACTATAACCAGGACGCAAAATATTATTGTTTTACCAACTACACAAAGATAGTGGTAATCCATTCACAAACAGGCAGGAAGGGGTCTCAAGTGGATGCCTTCTTCTTTGTGAATGTCAACAACAAGAAAAATTCTGAGTAGGTAGTGGCCATGGGACCACTGCTTACTACAAAAAGAAAGGTTTGTGAAGCTTTTTATTTTTTTTCAAACACAGCTTGTTTTCCTTTAAGGAAAAAGAAAATCTTTAAGAAAAATAAAAGCTTTATTTAAAAGCAATCACAGACATGGCAGTCTGCTAGCCACAATAGGCCACTCTCTCTGTGATGGCAACAAATCGTAGTGAGTTGGAATTGTGGTCTACCTTTTTTAAAATAATATAAGGAAGATCAGATTCTGACCCACTACATTTCAGATTTTAAGAACTGACAGATTAGTACACAGGTCGGTTCCTAAAAATCTTTACTGGTTGCAAAAATACTGGTTGGAAATTACAACAGTATTTTGGGATTTGTAAGAAATTAGGTTATTCATTGAGGCGGGTGAAAACCCAACTCAAGCAACAACTACAAACCCTGTCAGGATGGACCACAAAAGTCACTAATTTAGTCTGTGCACAAAAGCAGTCAGACGTAACTTAGAGGCAAAGTGTAAAGTATTTATGCATCCCACAAACAGTAATACAGGGAAATCACATCACAAGAAAAATTAAATATCCAATTTAGAAATATAGAGTACATTGTAATAAAATGACACCAAAACAACAAAACTAGGATCAGTAGAATCAGAGATATTAAAATTAAAGGTTTTCGGTAGAACTAGCGCCTAAAAGCACAAAGCAGCACTCATAGTCATCTGTTCATGTTATATCGGGGTAAAGTCGCAAGTTGAGGCCGACCTCGATGGAGTATGAGCTAGATAAAGGGACGAGGTTCATCCCACTGAAAAAGTTACCTTCTCAAAGTCAGGCGTGAAGAGTCCAGTAGGGCTCAGGCAGGTCATTTTGGAGGTCCAGGCAGGTCCAATTTCAGCAGGTCAGCTGGGCATATGCAGGGAGGCCTAGAGCTTGTTGTGCCCCTGCAGCTCAGAAGAGGAGGTCAGCCAACTGACCCTTGGAATCTCTCAGGTAACCTGGAAGAAAGAGAGCAGGTCCAGTCTTCCTTCACAGAGAGCAGGCCTCAAGCAGCAGGGCAGTCTCTGGGTAACAAGGCAAGCCTCAAGCAGCAATGGAGCCCTCTGTTAGCAGGAGGCATTCCTCCAAGGAACAAGACAGGACTCAAGCAGCAGGGCAGTCCTTGGGGATCAAGGCTATCCTTATTCAGTAATGTCTACAGATGCAGGAGTGGCTCAGAAGGTCTATTATACCTGGTGCCATCCTTTGAAGTGGGGGAATTTTCTATGCTACCCAACATTTGGTTCTGGAAAGTTCTTCCCTTTCCCTGCCAAGACTCAAAGTACCCTGGGGTGGCAAACGACTGGTGTCAGGTTCTTTTGTGTGTGTGTTGAAGGCAGCCCTTTGCAATGTAAGCGGGGGAGGGAGCAGCTCCTCCCCCAACTATGCTGGCAGGATGGCCCATTCTGGCCACATTTAGTCCCCTATTTTTCACTATCTGGGCCCAATACATGGGGCATATTATCAAGAACGGCGTTACAATTATCGCCGCTTTAGCGGCAGGAAACTGCCGCTAAAGCGGCGATAATGGGCTTGATAATATGCCCTTGTGAATTCCCATAGAAGCCCAGGTTCACACCATTTTTTTAAATTAATGAATTGATAATTAATGTTAATTATACTGCAGGAGTGGGAATACTAAATTAATCCCCTACGCTATCCAACACTTTCCCTACTGTTATACTTGGTGGAGTGGGAAAAGTAAATTATTCCCACCCGCTATCCAACACTTTCTCTACTGTTGCACTCGCTGGAGTGGGAATAGTAATTTGTACCCACCCGCTATCCAACACTTTCCCTACTGTTACACTCGGTGGAGTGGGAATAGTAATTTTTACACACCTGCTATCCAACACTTTCCCTACTGTTACACTCGTTGAAGTGGGATTAGTAGTTTTTACCCACCCGTTATCCAACACTTTCCCTACTGTTGCACTCACTGGAGTGGGAATAGTAATTTTTACCCTCCCGCTATTCAACACTTTACGTACTGTTACACTTGGTGATGTGGTAATAGTAAATTATTCCCACTCGCTATCCAACACTTTCCGTACTGTTGCATTCTCTGGAGTGGGAATAGTAATTTTTACCCACCCGCTATCCAACACTTTCTCTACTTTTACACTTGTTGAAGTGGGAATAGTAATTTTATCCCCTACGCCGTGCAATGTTTTCCCTACTTTTAGCATTAATGTAGTGTGAAATATCATTTATTTTTATTTTATTAATAATTTAATTTATTATATATAAAATTAATGTTTATATTTATATTACAGATTTATTTAGAGATATATGTAATTATAATTTAATTTATGTTTTTAACATTTTATAATTGCATTTAATAATTATTTATTAATATTATTACGTGAATATATATACATTTTTTTTAATTATGCATGTTAAATATTTTTTTACATTACACTTATTATTTATTAATTTTAAAATGTTTTAAATAATTCTAACTATGTTTTATTTAATTATATTTATAATTTAATTAATTTTATATTATTTTTAAGACATTAAAAAATCGATATTTTATACAGCTATATTTTTAACAACGATATTTTAGTTTCGATATTTTGGTACTTAACTTTATGGAGTTAGGAAGTCGATATTTTGTGAAGCAATATTTCAGACTTGTAGAAGTTTGGTGATGTTCCTTTTTCTTTCGAATCTGCATAACATTTAATATTGATCTGATAGTACACACTGTAATTGTGAACTGCATTTAGGTAGCACTTAGCACCCCTGACGAGGAGTTGAAGCACTTTGGGGCCCATTCCGATCCGGGTCGGAAAGCACTCCGACCGAGCCGGATCCGGAGGGCCCGATTCACAGAACTAACTTAAGACAAAATCCTAAACTTACTACCATTTTGGTATTCACAGAAGGCACTTACTCATTTTGGTATTCACAGAAGACACTTACTCACTTCGGTATTCACAGAAGTTAGGAGTCCTAACTTTAGGACTCCTAAATGCCTTCTGTGAATACCGAAAGTCTTAAAATTAGGATTTTTCTCAGTTTAGGAGTCCTAAAGTTAGGACTCCTAACTTTACTACTACTAAACTGAGAAAAATTGTAATTTTAAGGCTTTCGGTATTCACAGAAGGCATTTAGGAGTCCTAAACTTAGAGTCCTAACTTTACTACTACAAAATTGAGAAAAATCCTGATTTTAAGACTTTTGGTATTCACAGAAGGCATTTAGGAGTCCTAAAGTTAGGAGTCCTAACTATACTACTACTAAACTGAGAAAAATTCTAATTTTAAGGCTTTCGGTATTCACAGAAGGCATTTAGGAGTCCTAAAGTTAGGACTGCTAACTTCTGTGAATACCGAAATGAGTAAGTGCCTTCTGTGAATACCAAAATGAGTAAGTGCCTTCTGTGAATACCAAAATGGTAGTAAGTTTAGGATTTTGTCTTAAGTTAGTTCTGTGAATCGGGCCCGGAGTGTTTTCCAACCAAGCCGGAGGCCTGCACTCCGACCGAGCCAGTACGATGCGGCTGTATGTTACCGGACTCGGTTCGGTCGGACTCCCATAGAAGTCAATGGGAGCCGGTCGTTCGACGCGTACATGGGCTCCCATTGACTGACTGGGTACGTCGCGGACAAGTGCGTCCCCTACAGTGGGTACACATCGGTGCCATCCGCACTGTACATGCCTGTGTTGGGGAGACCCATGGGTCTCCCCCTGTGTCCGAGTCATAGGGCTGCGGGTGTCAGGGGGTCCGACGCGGATCCCCAAAGGCAACCACCCGGACGTTTTGCAAGCCGGACACTCCGGCTCGCACAGGCTGTCCGACGCGTGCATCGTACTGGCTCCGTCGTAAATCCCATCCATTGCACGCCACGGTTATCTTCCGACCGTGACGTACGGAGCGGATCGGACCCGGAAACGACTCGGTTGGTAAATTTCACGTAGATCACATCGGACTTGCTCGCTTGTACAGCTGTACGAGTCGGTTGGAAAACACGCGTACGGCTCGTAGTTTTTCCGGCCGGATCGCGTTCGGTGCCCTTCCGACCCAGATCGGAATCGGCCCCTTAGTGGTGAGTTGTATGCTACTCCGGAACCCAAATACCCTGCTTGACGGATTTGTGAAAGTGTTCAATCCAAGCATGGTCTTGTGTTTACGTTTTGAATGAGCAGTGTTTTGCTAATCCTAAAGATAATTGTGCAAATAGTAATTACAATAATAATAAGAATGATAGCAGCGGTAACAACGATTAGGGTGAGGATGATGATGGTAGTAATAAAACGTATTCCTGCATGGCTCTATTCCTAGCTTTGGCTGCCAACACCTGCTGACTTCTCATTTTCACATGCCCCTTTTCCAATGTGCAGTTCTCCTCTCCTCCAACCAATCACTTTGAAAGAATTGAGTGCTTTTCATTACCACATTTTGCTTTCCCTTGCTTTTCAGTGTTTGATGCTTACCGGTTCATTTTTAATATCTGGTTTATAACCCTGAAGATGGCCATTATGAGTTTCTTAATTCCACATTGGTTATCGAAGGGTCCATAATACAGTATGCATTCTAACAGACCTGCTGCTAATTCATGTAAAATACATCTTGGACAAGCTTGAACGGTGGTGTTTTCCTGTGTGCGGCCATCCATTGCACCAAAAGCTTCTAAATCGTCCTGATGATCATCCATGTATTGGTTCTATAGGGTTAAAACGTCAAGACAAAAGTCAACACAAACATGTGGAAATTATGTTTCAGATATTAACATCCATTGCTCTTTCTGCTTCAGCTTATGTCTCTGTCAATTGTATATGTTATAACTTCTTGTGACACTGTTCTGAGCCTCATTTATGAGAAGAGTCGCATCGCTGAGTGAAAGCAGCAACACGCCACTTCTCCGTGCCCCTCCTTGCGACATGATGTATGCGTCATATTTACTGTACAATGCATCATGTCGCAAGGAATGACAGATACATCAGTATTACTGACGTATCTGTTGGCGCAAAAGTGGCGCATTGCTGGGGTGTGTCTGAAAACAGACGCAACTCCAGCAATGTGTCCTTCCACATGGAGCATGCCCCATGTGTAAGGGCCTGCGTCAGTCTTACGCCTGCCATTAGGCAGGCGTAAGGTTTTGATGCATTGGCGTTCTAGAAGTGGCGCAGTCAAATCTTATAGATTTCACTGCGCCACTCATACGACCCTTTCTTGCGGGGGAACGCCCACTCTGCATACATTATACCTGATGCAGGTATAATGTAGTGCAGGGCTTTACGAAGTGACGCATCTGCCTAGATGCGTCACTTCGTAAATATGGTGCAACATGACACATTAATTACGCCGCCGCATCACAAAAAGTGACGCAACGGCGGTGTAAATGTGACGCAGGCCTTCATAAATAAGGCCACTGTTTCTCCCTATTGTTTGCTCGAGCATTT
Organism: Triturus cristatus; assembly: GCF_964204655.1. NCBI lineage: Eukaryota > Metazoa > Chordata > Amphibia > Caudata > Salamandridae > Triturus > Triturus cristatus. The sequence continues at coordinate 667,376,597 of NC_140583.1, forward strand.
TGTTTGAGCACTGCACCACAAATTCTACTGAGAACATCCAGCTGTAGTTGAGTATATAATACAATTATAGATATATCAATCCGTCCACAGAAGTCTTTTTATTAACTTTTACATTATAATAAGTATTGCCCTTAATTTCTTCATAAAGGAGATCCACAGTATGAGCTAACAAAATTGACTATGTAACCTGTATTTGTGTGTACACGTCTTGAATAGTTGTTGAATAATTGTTGAATACTTTTTTTAGGTTGAGCTTGGGTGCGCATGCGCTGCTGCGAGGCATGCAGTATTGGAGTATGGCTTTTAAGCCCCTCCCACTCTCTGCCCATAATTGCCATTGGCTTGTGTCATTGTCCTTCATAAACGCTGGCTTCCCATTCGTTGTTAGGCTTGTTAGTCCTTCCTTGGTACTGCCTTGTCTGCATTTGTAACCTCCCATGGCGACTGGCCCTTTTACTTCGGTTGCGACATGGCATGTTTTATTTAGTCTGTAAGCACTCTTTTCTTGAATGGGTTCCTCCTACTGCAGGCATGACGGGCTTTCCTCGCCATGCGCGCTTTCAATTTCAAGCAGCCCTGGACAATGGTGGCTGCTTCTTTGAAGTGAAATAGGTCTCGCATTTACAAGAGTTTGAGCTATTTCCATTGTAAATGACAATAGCTTAAACTCTCGTAAAAACGAGACCTATTGCATTGCAAATGCTTGTTATTGTTTTCTGAAGAAATATTTTTTTGAATCTTATAACTGTTTACTTGTATGACTGGCATTACGAGTTCTGTGTGTATTTTTGCTCTAGAAATGAATCTACGGAATGCTTCATAATCAGTAGCGGTCCGTGGAGGGAGTGACAGTGAGGCGGGGCGTGGGAGGGGCAGGGTGGGGAAATGTAAACACCGGAATATGGATGAACGGAGGTAAGTACACATTTAAATAAATAAAACGAATTCCTTTGGGCGCGCAACGAAATTCGTTTTATCTATTTAAATGTGTACTTACCTTCGTTCATCCATATTCCGGTGTTTACATTTCCCCACCCTGCCCCTCCCCCGCCCCGCCTCACTGCCCACCGAACTCCCTCTACGGACCGCTACTGTTCATAATATATAGTTGCATTGTAAATGGTTGTGCCAGTTAAAATTGAGTGTGCATCTATGGGGTTCCTGTGATTGTTGTGCATCTGTTGTCTGGCCGTCCTCCTTCCGATTTCAGTGTGACTCCATGATGCATGGTATCTCTGCTCTTCAGCCCCACCCATAACACACCTCCAACCCTTCCTTCCTGACAAACCCTAGCATTCCTTACCTGTGTCTATGCACCTCATGTGCCACGTGACAGCAGCTGTGCCTCCCGTCCAATAGCTACATCTCAATGCAGCATATGGCCGAAGAGCAGTTAACCGTGCAGCTCTGCAAGTGTTTTACATCCCATTGTCGGGGCCCGTTACTTGTAAGACTCCTGATCGTACGTCAGCCCATCCTGAAAGTGACACGGAACCTCCATCGGTCCTCCTGTGACCCAGGCATCCGGTAGAAGCACGCCCGGCCCACAGGGCGCCGCTGCTGCCCTGCAGCGTTTATTATGCCAGTTGGCATTCACTGACAGTTTTATGAGCCTCTTCTATTAACGCTGTCTCTGTCTCTTCCCTGTGTCCTCGCCTTGAATTTTATAGTCAAGTCTGTGTTTCCCCCTCGCCCTGAACTTCGTTTCCACCTCATTGTCACCTTCATGTATTCCTTGTGCAGCCCCACAGGGTGTGTGCCCTCTCTGGACTCCCAGCAGCTCCCTTGCCATCCCATCTCGCCCCTTCGGGCATGCACACACTCAGAGCACCCTTCCCCGCTTCCAGCACTCTAACATGCATGGATTTGGGATACTGTCCGCTGGTTAAGACTGCTCTTGATCTGTATTGGTGATCATTATTTGAGACGAGTGATTCCTTTTCCAGGTTCTATGCTGTGACCACGCCTCATATTGATGTTGTTTGTTTGTCTTTTAGGGATGTGTACTTATGTTTGACCATCATTGCCCCCTGATGAAAGGCACGGCCTGAAATGCATTGGGGCTTTCATCACTGAAATCCAAAAGCGACACATTCATTTAAAAATATAGGATTTGTACTGGTTTAAAGCCGTACAGATGAATGAATGCATTTAGTAAATAGAAATGAACCACACCAGTGAAGAGTGAATGCCAGATGCTATAAATAATGCTGTGTGGCAGGAGATGCGCCCAGTGCCTTGGGTGTGGGATGCTGACTGTTCCATTCCCAGGGAGGGAGCCTTTATATCAGCACACAAGAGGGTGACATATAGGGCATGCATCATAGTTCAAATACAGTGAGTATACAGAAGAGGCCCTCATTACTCAAGCTACTGGTGTCCAAGCAGCCCCCACTTCCTTTACCCTCGATACTTCGGCTCCCCTTGTTCTTGGTTGGGGAATTGTCTCTCTCTCCTCCTTGTCCTAGGTGTTCCATCTTGTGTCTGTACATCTGTATTCCTCCCACCCTATGGAGATTGTCCTCTTTGTAATTCACTCTCTGACCTCTTCCCCCCCTAAGCTTCCCTTTTATGGTATTCCTAGCTTTTTGCCCTGTGCTGCGCCCTCATCGCAGCACTTTTTGCCATTCAAAATCACTACTTTACAACCATTCCTAACAATATTAGGGGAATGTATAAATTTGCCCAAAATATTCCAGGACTGGAGATGGAATAGTAAATAAGCCACCAGGAATCCACCTAACCTAGGTGCCCAGCCTCATGCCCACGTCTGTGTGTGTGTGTGTGTGTGGCACGTCCAGTTGAATGATACGCCCATAGTCACTGGATGTGAGTAGACAATTACAATTATGAGTTTTATTACTTTGGGTCTTAATTTTAATTTCTAAAACCCCTTTTCTTTGCATACTTCTTTTTAAGGTACACTTTGGGCCTCAATGTCCTCCGGCTCTCTCCCATCTCTTCCAATAAGTTTGATTTTTTACTGCATCTAATTTTTTACCTTTACCTTCTTTATACACAGACATGCTTCAAAAAGTATTAACAGTTATGATATGCCTTTCTGATAATCGTTTAGCACAAGGGGCTATATGTAAGAGGCTATTTTGCCTTTGCAAACAGGCCGATTCACAGAATCGGCCATGTTTAAAAACGCAAAAAAGGATTCTCCTATGTACCAACCTCTATTTGGGATTTGGTAACCTGTTACTGAATCGCAAAATGGGTTTGTGATCTGGTATTTGGAAACGGCGTGTTTAGGGTGTCCTTTCCTAATACTGCCTCACAGAGGTATGTATGAATGTTTTGCAGCCTTTTAGGGGTCACAAAACATTTACAGTTAATCATCAGATTCAATCTGATGGTAACCCATTGACAAATGGGAAGGGGTCCCTTGGTGAATGGTGGCAAACATGTTTTTTAAGAGCAGGCCATGGTCCACAGCCTTCTCTTAAGAAATGAAAAGAAAACTTTTCATATTTTTCTTTTAAACGCAGGCCGTTTTTCTTTAAGGAAAATGGGCTGCATTTAAAAAAAAAAATGATTACTTTATTTAAAAGCACTCATGGACATTGTGGTCTGCTGACTCCAGCAGGCCAGCATCCCCGTGATTTTAGCGATTCCTAATGGGTCACAAATTGTGACCTACCTCATTAATATTTATGAGAAAGGTTGATTTGCAACCCCCTGGGAATCACTAAAGGAAACTCATGGAGTTTCACACATTAGGAATACCGATGTCCTAATTGCAATTCGCAGAAAATCACAATTAGGTAATCGCTATTCCTTATATTGATACATGTGGTCCAAGAACTCTTGAGAGGAGAAAGGTGCAGGACGGGGTGCCCCTGCACAGGACTGTCTGGGATTGGTGCGATGCATGTGGATGGATGTCATGCAGAATGAAGGCTTGGGAGTGCCTTGCACCTTCATGCACTGAAGCCGCAGCTTGCCATGGTTGGTGCTCATGCTGGACACAGATGCTCACTTGCTCATACCCTGCTCGCTTCTGTTCCTATGGTAATGTGATGAGTGGGCTGCCGTCGTATCAAGGGAGTGAGACATGCTCAACAGGCCCACGAAAACTGAATGGAGATGGCATGACTCAGTCCTTGAAAGAATCGGGTGGACAGGTCATTCACAAGGCTGTGCGGGGGAGCATGCCTAAGGAGGCGAACCGACCGAAAATAGATCGTTTGTGACATTACTGAATGCCTGAGCAAAGTCTCCAATGTAATTTCCTTGCCTGTGCCGGCTTCTCTCTTCAAGGTGTGCTCATTCATTGAAATTGCACGGTGGCAGCTATGCACAGCGACACAAATAGGGAAATACCGAGATCCCAGATAAGCCAATGCGTTACTTTTATACGTTTTACTTCGTGACGGTCAACAAGTAAACCTGGTAAAAAGACAAACCCACCCTGTAAATGATGCAAAAATGCCAGTGACGTGGCAGGGACAGCATTTGAATTACATTTTAACGGGAGCCACCCTTGCAGCCACACACGGACATGTCAAGACACATCAAGGTGATGTGGAGTGGTACAGGACTCCATTGCCCTTCCACCCCCATCAGTACAACTCTTCAGCCAATGAGCCTGCGTTTTATGAGGTTTCATGGGGCAACTCCTGGAAAGTTATGGCTGCTATTTAAAGGGACACCTTCATTTAAGTGCTGCTTTGTAGCCATTGCAGCTGCGCCCAGTGCAGGTAAGAAGGGTGGGGGATATTTCCACAGACTAACATGAGGGCAAATTATTTATTTATTTAATTTTCCCTCGTGGTCGTCTGTCGAATCCCCTTGCAATCTGGCCCCATCGCTCTGACCTGCACGGGCCGGTGCTGAGCCATTGTTCGTTCACCGAGCCAGTGCTGTCCACTTGGCAGTGACTGCCAAGATGGAGAATACCAGCATTCTCCGGACAGGGTCTTCGTCTTTTGCAGCTCTATGGAAGCTGAGCAGAAGGGTTTGTTTGTTTGGCATGCCTGAAATAACTGCATTTCAAGCATCCAGAGCAGGGATCTCCAACCTTTTCTATATTATGTTCAGTAAAAATCATCCTGAGATACTAACTCAATTATCAGTGGGACAATATTGACCACTACAGACAAGATTCCATGAGTGGTCCTTGCATGCAGGATTACTAGCAGTGATCACCTCAGTGCATCAGGAAATTTCACTAAAGATGTAACAAAAAGCTTTATCAATATACATTTTTAAGTCTTCTCTATGTTGCAGCAGTCATATACACAATGCCCATGGCACCTAAGAAACAACACCAGTAATAAGACAATCTAAAACAGAAAAAAATGCCATTTAAATATCAGCCGTAAATATATTTTGCCTATAAACATCAGCTTACTAGTTCTGAAAGTACACAGATTTCACTTTTAAATACACCCTGTGCATTTTGGAAACATACCTAATTCGACCAAACAAAAGCTTTTCATTTACTAGGTTGGGCTACACATAACGCAACTCCTCAGAGTTAGCTGGAGCGCCGCTAGTAGATCGGGAACTACTCGCTGGAGAAACCTGTCCCAGAATATCTCACCTGGAGATCTCAGTCAAAATTCACGCCCATAACATAAGACATAGGTTCTCCTGCATCCTCATACACCTTTTCTACAATTTATCTAACATGCATTCAAAAATATGAACTATACTAAATTCCATTTTCATAATTCTAATATTAATGTACACTTTTTTAAGAAATACATGTCATGGCCATGTAGTCTACATCAGTTTCTTAATGTGTATTATTCAAGCTCGAGGAATCCTATATTAGGGACCATTGTTCCATTGCATCCGGTATCCCTACACTTCTGATTGGGCGGAGAGGGTTGTTCACTATCCCGGTCTTACTTGTCTAAGAGGCAGGAATGTACAAACCTCTAAGGGGAAAATTCAGAAGCACATTTATGGGTATGGGAAGAATAACTGCAGATTACTCTGTTACATGCACTTACATGACTTTGTGAATCGGCCCTCAAACACCCAACCACCTATGGGTGATGTGCAAAGAGGGCACAGTTCTTTCTAAATGTCGCGAACTGATAAAAGAGTTGTTGGAGCTTTGATTCCATTTGCTTCATGACCTGCCCAAAGCATGCTCTTTTTCAGCTCTCAAAACTGTTCAACTTGGCATATTTAAAAAAAAAATAGGGATGACCGTGCCATTGGTCCATTCTGCTGTTCTATTTCCACAGTTAGGAGAATGTTTGTATGCAGTGGACTGGAACCGTCCTAAAGCCCTGGTGGTGCCTCTTCCCTAACCACCCTTGAATGTTGTGTATTTGAGTCAATCTGACATGACATTACTACTGCTTGGCATGTCATCAGCTCACTCTCCATCGCCTGGGCCAGGGCAGGACTGGAGCCTCGGTTTCATAGACTGCATTCCCACGTGACACAGTTTCAAATCATGTGAAGTGATGTTATGTAATGATATAATACTTTCTAGTAAAGAGTCGTGGGTTGACCTTTGGTTATTACAAAAAATGCAATAAGAAGAAATTTAACTGAAAAATGTAACTGTAAAATGAGGTGAAAGTCTACCAGTTAATACAAAATAAAAGCCAAGTATTTTTTTTTCCATTTATTTCTAGGATTCTGAAGATTTGCAGCTAAAATGGTGTAACCTGCACTATCAAGCGCTTCTCTGATAAAGATTACAGCATCTCCAAGACTTTCAATTGACCATGTGATGAAGCGCAGTTTTGTTTAAATCAAATGGTGAGTTCGCTGTCTTGTTACATTCATATACTTTTATATATCTTTGAACTCGGTTTGGAAGAGTATTAAAATATTGATTAGAAAGTAAAACATCTGAATTAATTTTCAATAGCGCTCTGATTAAAATACTGCTAGAGAAAGAAAATATAGATAGTTATGTTATGTGGGTCGAATGACTTTATTGTCACGTGAAATGCAAACCACATGTAGGTTTGTTATTTATAAAGAGAAGCACATGAGCTTTCTTGAAGCTGTGAAATTGTGTGCATTGGCTTTTAATGGTAAGTAAATGATGCACTGGTTTGCTTCTCATTGCGTTGACTGGTGCCATGCAATCAATTGTACAAAACCTTGGTAAATTAACCCAGTATCTTCTTACTAGCATAGCACACAGCTTTTCTGTGTCTCCATGCCAGCAGCACTGATTGGAGAATGTTCTGTCAGGTCAGCTGAGGCAGCTTTAGACTTTCTATTACATACATTAGTGGGAGATAGAATGTTCTGCAATAGCTTCAATTTGGGTAACTACTGCTTTCTTTTCAGGAAATCATCTGGATTCACAGAAATCAACTTCAGTAATATCAATGAACCGGTTAGTAATACGTCTGAGAAAAGCTTTAGCATGAGTCTTTGCCAAGCATTTCTATAGCTTTTTTCCAATTGTTCTGCAAGTCAGCCGGACACATGGGAAACAGCGTTTACAATGCTGTCATCACATCGCGTAACTATTACAACGCGGTTGTTACAACGACCGCGTTGTTAGAGCGCAGTGCCTCTACATCGCAAGTCATTAGATCGACTTGCTGTAGGGGGCGCTGTAAACCAAGGAATTGTATAATTTACTATTCCAACACATTCCTTACTGTTGCACAGGCTGGAGTTGGAATAGTAAATTATACTATTCCTAAATCCAGTGCGCCCCCTCCAGCAAGTCGATCTAATGACTTGCGATGTAAAGGTATCGCGTTCTAACAACACGGTCGTTGTAACGACCGCATTGTAATAGAACACGATGTAACATGCTATATTCAGACACATACCTGTGGAACAAGGAGCATGGCATGATAAGGTCCCTTCCTACTTCCTGCAAACTCAAGACACATTACAGTACCACTGCCCCAGTAACCTCATCACCACTGCAGGTATTTTCCCTGCTCCACCTTCATAGACTGCTGACCTACAGAGCTCAACATCAATTCTGCAATTTATTGCAGTCTCGATTGTACAGGTATTACTTTCTCTCTGAATCTAGAATATTTATATAATGTTATAACTCTAGGGTGCATAATCATCTGTTAAAAGGTTGAGGTGAACGGTGACTGCTCGAAGTAGTACTTGAAAATGTGTTTTCAGATTCTTTTTGGGGACAGTGTACACAAGTTGTTGTCAGGGATAAAAGCAGATCGTTCCTCTGCAAAATACACATTTTCACTGTAGCTGAACAATCGCTTGCAGGGTTTTTCATGCTTTGAATAAGCTCCTATCTGGCTATCTGAGAGATAAAAATGTGTATGTTATTGTGAAGTTCTTTGTGCACTGAGGGTATTACTTTCATCTCATGTGAAATTCATTTGAGAAATGTTTGCACTGTGAACGCAGCATGACCACTTCTTTTGCACTTATTCACTTGCTGACACATTCATTTGCGCACTTGTTAAGGCTGGACCTCGAGGATATGAATTTTTGTTTAATGATTGCAACGGGCAACACAAACCAAGACCATGCTACGTTTCAGTTATTTCTCTCCCTGCATATTATTTGAGAATTTCTTGACCAATCACAGCCACGTTCAATCTCAGACACGACCTAAGCTAGCAACCGCTACATTGGTCATTTTGGAAAGATCCTGGTCTGAGGTCAAGGAAGAACTGCTGTTGTGGGTTTCTCCGATAGGTTCCATGTTGGAAGTAAAATGATGCATAACAGCATTCCAAAGGGTGATGCAGGAGAGTTGGGCTGGAGAGGTGTGAAGTGAGTCTGGAAGGTGAGATTGCATTACTCTCCACGTGAAATAAATACTTACTTCTTATCATTGTGGTGTGTCTACATATTTGGTCCACAACAATTTGGCGACAACCTACCTGAATGAAGAGTAACCTACCAGTGATTCAAGGAGTTGCATGCTGTTATTGATCAGCTTCATTCTTGGAAGTACGGATGATACATAATGAGCGATGAACATTGGTTCATCGAAGAAGTATTCCTTTTTTGATGGTCGCAGGGTGTATTTGCTTGGGCCGGCGGAGCAGTGCATCCAGTGATGTTGAACACGCGAGGTACCTTTCGAACTGGGTATGTGTGCATCTTGTACCTCATTCTAGCATGTTGGTTGCAGCATGCACTGGCGTGTGCGTCTTCTTTCTCGACATGTGACTGGCTTTGACATGTGTGGATGATGTCATCATGCTGGGTAACGTTACATGACCTAGCATGCCGCCATCTTGGGGGAGTCAATACCTGTTGAAACACTGGGCAGGGTGGCTGGAAGTATCTTATCTTCTCACAACATTACAGGGAGGGATATTGAGCACATTAACATTTACAGCGCATTAACATTTACATCAGCATTTATCCAGGTATTTTGTTTTTTGTGGACGGCTACACCTTGGGGCATTTTACATGTTCTGTTGGAATATCTTTCAGGCAGCCTACTTCATATGAATATTGTGCACTGTGGAGCATACTAGATAAAACAGTTTTACAAGTAGGAGTGCTTTTGGCCCCAGGTGTATTACTGTCATTGCATTGTACATTTGTGACTCAATACGTTTAGGTTAAAGGTGAAGTGTGGACAGTGGACAAAACCAATAATTTGGGGAAGATTGGACACTGAACAGTTCCTTTGACATGTAATAAGAACCTTGACCATCAGTCCTCCTCAAGCATTTTGGCGTAAACCTGAATCTCTACAGAAATGGGAAGAGTAATTTTTTAACTTTTGATGAACCCAACAATGTGTCTCCAGAGCAAAAGAAACGGATTTTGTTGTATTGCTTTGGTCCCCAAAGATTGAAAGTGCATTCATAGATGTGGAAGATTGCAGTTGAAGGGTATGCAAATGCAGTTAATGCTATACTTGACTTAGAAGGCACACTTTGCACCTAAAGTTTGCATTGGAATTACTAGGTACAAGTTCTTCCACCGCAAACAAGGAAAAATTGAGACAAGATGAATATGTGGTGAAACATAAAAAATTGGCAATCGATTGAAAATTCTGAGTTCTTCAAGAGCATGAGATTAGAGATCAATTGGTAATGCATGCTAGCAATCCTGTTAATCAGGAACGCTTATGGGTAAATGAGGATTCTCCTTTCAGTGATGTATTAGGAATAGCACATAAAGCAGAGATCTCAGGAAAATGGGCATTGGATTTAAACGAGGTGGAAAAATAATGTGAAACTATTAGCAAGCTTAATACTATAGTTGTCAATAAGTCTAATGTAAATCCTAGTAAAGGTAAGCAGAGGTTTAAGGAACAAGTGAGGTGCTATCATTGTTAAAGTAAGGAGCATATGGCTTACAGCAAGAACTGCCCAGCTGCCAAACAAAAGTGCAGTAACTGTGGCAGTGTGGAACACTTTGCTAAGGTATGCAGAAGAAGTAAGGCCAGAATCAAGAGTAGGTGGTGAGACCAAGAGGAAGAAAAGAGAACTTTGGACCAGGATGATGAGAGGTGTGGCAATATATAGATTATTGATTGCAAATTGATTTCGAATATAAATGAGTATTCAGTTAAAACTAAACCACTTTGTTGGATGATGATTGGGGTGTATAACTGCAGATATTTGCAGACTCAGGGCCATCATATACCACCAATAATGAAAAATTGGGGAAATACAATTTGTGCAGAAGGTAGTAGATAAAATATTAGAATCTGACATTTATCCTTAAGGTCATAGCCGTGAACATATTGATATGGTGGGTTTCCGATGGTGCATGTCAAGTTTATGTATAGAAATAATTAGGTGTATTGTATGTTGCTAAGGAAGGACATTTAGGTTTGATCGGCATGATCAGAGAAATGTGAGTATAGTGCTAGACCCAAACAGTAAGTAACACGTCTTAGCTGTTAATGTTCATAATGACATGATATTTTAGTATTCAGGCAAGGCAATTAAGAACATGATTACAGGTTGCCAAAGGTGCTAGGTATATTGGAATCAAAGGGATTGAATGCTGAATTTCCTAAGAAAAGAAATGTGACTTATCTAGGTCATGTCATTGGTGAAGATGTTGTCAAAGCCCCGCCATCTTTGACTAATGCTGTTGACCAAATAAGAGGTCAGAGCCTTCCTGGGAATAGTGGAATATTGAGCAACATTCATGCCAAAATTTGCCAAAGAGTCCTATCACTTTAGGCAGCTATTAAAGTGTAGGAACAAATTTGTGTGATCTAGTGAGTGGGAGGAAGAATTTTTGTGGCATTAAAGCTTCTATTGCATATGTGTCCGCTGTGAATTGTTTTGACCCACGTGCAGCCAGCGTCATCACCAGGGATGCTAAGAAGCAAAGGGCTCAGAGCTGTAATGTCCCAGATAAATGAGAATGGCAGGCAATGCATTATTGCTTATACATGATGATCATTATCCCACATGGAAGAAAAGTATTTAATTATTGTGTGGAAAATATTAGCTTGTGCATAACCTATGAACCATTTTAGAACTTTTAGTTAGAGGAAACTATTTACTATCCATTTTGATCAAAAACCCTTGGTTAAAATTTTAACATTCGAGGGTACTGTAAGTGCTTCCATTAGAATAGCTAGGCTATCTATGTGGATGCAAGAATGCAAGCAGCATTGGACTACTTCAAGTGGTCAAGTTACCCAAGGCATTATGGGCCACATGTATCAAGCATTTTGCATTTGCAAATGGGCCAGTTCTCAGAATCGTTCCGTTTGCGAATGCAAAAAATGCTTTTCACATGTTAAGTTTACGATTCTGTATTTGATATAGGCGTGTTTAGGGCATCTCTTCCAAATACCAAATCGTATTGGTATGTATGAATGTTTTTTGACCGTGAATGCGGTTACAAAACATTCGCATATTGCCACCAATTTCAAGTTGGTGGTAACCCATTCGCAAATGGGAAAGGGTCCACAAGGGACCCCTTCCCCTTTGTGAATGTCTGCAAAAACTTTTTTTAAGAGCAGGCACGGACCACTGCCTGCTCTAAAAAAATGAAAAGTGAACTATTCATTATTTTTAATAAACACAGCCCATTTCCCTTTGAGGAAAAGTGGCTGCATCAAAAAAAAAAAAGATTGCTTTATTTAAAAGCAATCACGGACATGGTGGTCTGCTGATCCCAGCAGGTCACCATACCCGTGATTTTAGCAATTCCTAGTGGGGTCGCAAAATGAGATAAGTCGGTTTGTAAACCCCTACAAATCGCTATATGAAAGTCTCATACATTTGTAATAGCGATTACCTAATTGCAATTAGGTGATCGCTATTGCAAATGTTGATGCATGTGGCCCTATATTATTTTTGAGATCTCCAAATTTGTATTTAATACACTTACTTTATTAGTCCACATGTGACTCTACACTCATTTGTGAGGTGTCATAGACAACCAAGCATGACATTTTACTTTATCTAGCTGCTACTTACGAGAAGGGGCTGGGCAATACCTTTGTTCAGTTTTAATGTTGGGCCATGATGGTTTGTAGACCAATACTTCTCATTCAGAACAATGCCACTGGTTCTACATTAGTAGACATATTTATACGCCCTTGTGTTTCCTTCAGGGGTGTGGAATTCCTATAGCCCAACGCCCAGGACAATACTTTTCATGTTTATTTGGTGCTTGGGACAAAATGGGCCCAACCCCCAGCAGCTCAAACCCTTTGGCTGCCAGATTACAGTACCACATTTAAAAAAAAGAAGGGCATTGTTTGCAGCTAAGGTAATATTTGGTCCATATGTATTTGCTGTTCAAACTTGTATTTATGGTAGATTAATAGGAAGCCTTTATTATTAGTGTGAGCGCTCTAAGGAACTGTTATAAGTTCAGACTGCACTACTGACAGTGGTTCCAGTATAACAATGTGTGCGCATGTTTGCAAAGTTTAGCAATATTAGGCTATGTATAATGCTTCCATGATGCTCTCTGATTAGATGCAAAAGCTTGAGAGCAAGATTGCAGAATTTTTGCTTTCAAAATAAAATAATTAGAAACAAAAGTTTCAGCTAAACTACTGTGAGAATCTAGGTTCCATTTATTTGAAACATTATTTAGTAAAATGTGTTGATGTATGCTAGTATTTTCTCCAAAATAGCTATAATGTGAAATCGGTGTAACCAGTTTGAACAGAATTATAGGAAATGACAAAAAACAATCATTAGCAAAGCCAATAGGTTTGACATTGATGATCAGCCCTTTGTTTTTTGTTAATGCCACTCTTGTTCTGACATGGTTTTTGTACAACTTTATTGTTGTGGGAGCTGCCAGGTCCTTATCATTATAACAGACATTGTCAAAAGCAAAAATATCTTTGGTCTCGAAAACCACACATTTCCACAGTGGTTCCTGGCACTGAGCAAAACTACATTCCATGTCAATATGCCCCCTGTGAAAGAGCAGAATGCTGTCACTCACAGTGAAGCCATCCAGTAGCTAGAGAGAGAGAGAGAGAGAGAGAGAGAGAGAGAGAGAGAGAGGATTTTAATAAAGACAAAAGGTCCCAATTCTTAAAGTAAGTCACAAAAGTCAGCAATGGTTATATGACCTTGCATTGGTGCAGATTTACGACTTTTATGAATTTACAAGAATTTACAGGAATAGGTCAGGAAATCGTGCTCCTAGAAATTATTTGTGAACTGCCTTTTAGCACGAGCAACTGTGCATGTGCAGAATTACTCATGCGAAAATCTGTTCAGCATTTACAAGTTCTCTTTACCAGCAACCACTTTTTTCCCCAACCCTGGAAGAAGTTTTAGTTCTGCCCTTGCCAGGAGTTAACTTCCAGTCTTTCTCTGTATGGTAAAATATTAGAGGCGAGCTGATGAAAACCCATTAAACATGCTAGTAGGTTTGCACAGACTCAAAAGGACATTCCAACTATGGGGATCTTTTGCTTACTGCTACCTCCAGCCCCTGTATGTAGATCTGCAGAAAGGTGGCAAATTAAGCGAATTTCTTGTATTCAAACCCTACTATGATATGACCTCTGGCATAGTCAGAGAGGCTAATATCAGACCTCTTATATAATGAGATTGCTGACATATTTTTCCGCTCACTACATGGCATCAAAGGGACAAGTAGACTTTGTTACAGGACAAGTAGATTTATGATCCAACCTGTCCCATGGACAAATACATGTTTTATTAAATTCCACACCCCTGTCCCTTCTTTTTGTTACATTTTTCTTGCCCTCTATAACACCTGCGCATACATCAGATACAGATGCCTTAACAACCCATGTGGGACTTAGGATGATAGTGCATATGATCTAGCAAAAATCACTAAATATCACGGGGAAAGTCTGATGTGCAATAGCCCTGTTTTTTTGACCTCCTGTCCAGCCCCGAATGAATCACGATGGCCGAGACCCAGCTTTCTGGGTCTTATTTATTTTCAGCACTTTTGGAGATCCAGGAGGAATTATTGAAATTGCAGAATTCGTTTTTTTCATTAGTTACAGATTTAGGACTATGTTACTAAACTGCAGCTGCAATATGGCAATTAGAACTTCATGTGCTAATACAGAGATTCTTTGGAACTGAATTTACCACCATCTTTCCTTCTATAATCATCTTAAATTTGGAAAAGATGATGGTCCGGAGATATGAACTAGGAAATGGTCAGCATTACAAGTTGATCCCAATCTCTTTTTGTTATCATTAATCAAATTACATAAAATCATTAGTATATCTAGATTTAAAATGCAACACTATATCCAGCTATTTGATCTTTATATAAAAATTGTAAATTGCAGTAGTCATTTGAGGTGGATATTAAGTGTTGTATCGTGACTACTGAGACACCAGGAGGGTGCATATCTTTGCAGCGTGCCCTAGCTTAGCACATTTCTAGGAAATGGTGTTTCTCGAAATGTCAACGAGTTAATAATTGGTAAGAGCAAATTTTGTTGAATATTAATCATATCTGCCAACATTATTTTATCTTTTTAAAATAGCTTTTGCATTTGATGGATTCTGCATCACCCCTTAACAATTTCTGGACGTTAAAGGTTTTTGACGTGTATGTTTTGAGGAAGCTAGCATGCAAACAAATGTTTAAAAATTTCTGGTGCATCTTGGGGGATTGTACACAATATTCTATTTACCATTTTACATATGAAGTATGTAGGGTTGCTCCAACAAAATTTAAAAAGAAATGTTATTCCTCTGTAAGTGCAAATACATTTATGTGCCCAAACTCAAATCTCAAATTGTGTGCACAGTAAATCCAATGAATGAATGCCAGACAAACAGTTATCTAATTATGCTTATATGCTAGAGGGATAGATGACCTGGGGGTGTTATTATTATGAATCATTGTGCTTTAGCTAGAAGAAATTGTATCATAGATCAGACATGCTCATCATCAGGACACAGGCACAAAGTCACGTAGGAGCTGACCATTACCTCATCAGGTCTGCCATATACACAAAGGTTAAGAAACTGATTGACTAAGCTGTTATCACAGGGTGAATAGATTCCATCACAGTGTTCCATGCAGATAAGCTTGTCTGCATATTGCACTGTGGTGGACAGAATACAGCTGTTTACATCGCATGCGTTTACAATGCATGCGATTACAATGCGGTCATTACAATGACTGCGTTGTTACATCTCAGTACCATTACAATGCAAGTCGTTACGACGACTTGCTGTAGGGGGTGGGCTGGATTTAGGAATAGTATCATTTACTATTCCAAATCCAGTGTGTGAAACAGTAGGAAAGGTGTTGGAATAGTAAATTATACTATTCCTTAGTTTAGAGCGCCCCCTAAAGCACGTCGTTTTAATGGTACTGCAATGTAACAACACGGTCATTGTAACAACCGCGTTGTAATTGCATGTGTTGTAACGAATGCAATGTGATGGCTGTTTCCCGATGGAAACCATTCTTACTGTGGTTGCAGCCTTGTAAATCACTAGCTTAATCATCAATTTTGTTCTTGTATCTCCTGGTGACCCTATCTAATATAGACTTATAAGGCTGAGACGTTGACACCACAAGTCCAACAGATTGTGATTGATGCAGCCCCTGAACTCTGTATTCATGAGAAATGGGTCTTTATTTTTAAGCCTATATATGTACGCTCATATCACACCACTGTTCACTGTGCCGCCTGCATCCGAGAACTATTTTGTTTTCTATCATCATTTAAATAAAGAAACTGTACTCGAAGCAAAGAATAAAATTGTGATTTATAAATGCCTAGCAACAGAAGTCTCCTTGTCAGTTATTGTATGCATCTCTTTTGTTTGGAACATGGGGATTATGTTAAACAGGCCTTGAAATGATTTCCATGTGTAACACTGTCTCTTTCTCATGTTATTATGTCACACCTATTCTGATCATTTTTATAATATGTCCAAGGTCTGTTTTATTAGACAATGCAACTTTCATCTTTGAGGGTCATTTTCAGCTCTCTTCTCTTCTCTGTTCTCTCATTTGCTTGAATATCCTTCCCTGAGATGGCATTTAATGCTCCATGTTAGTATCTTTACAGACTTGCCTGCCTACAAATGTGTGAGGATGCTATGTGCTCAGTGTCAAGAGTTGCCATCTGTTTGATATTTTACGGGCACATTCAGTAATTGCAGTGTTCTGGCAAGGGCCAGCAATTCAAAAGAGCTTTTAAAAAAAATAAATGTATTAAGCAGAGCGCATATCTCTTCTTCTTTCATCACTTGCACAGACTGGTGGTTTTTCATGTAAGGGGAAGCCACAGTGTAGTATGGAGTACGTGAGTGAATAATTAAACTGCACTATTCCTGAGACTGGAGCACAAATAACAATAAGCCACTGAAAATGCTAAGACTGAAAACATTGAGCCACTAATGATTCTGAGACTTTGCGAATAAGACCCAGGCAAGCTTTCCAACTTTGACTTATCTTCCATACACAGAAAAAGTCTTAGAGAAACTAATTCACCGACGCCTTACTGGTCACAAGCTCCTTAATGCCACACATTCTGGATACAGGCCTAATCACAGTACAGAAACAGCACTCAACGCCGCCACAGATGGCATCTGCATGATCCTTAGCAGAGGAGATACAGCAGTCCACATTGCCCTGGACCCCTCTGCAGCATTTGATATGGTCTCACAACTCCATCCTTATTAGGCACGTGCACAAGATTGGCATCCAAGGACCCACTCTTTGCTGGATCTGCTCCTTCTTAATGGATAGAACACAAGCTGTCATCTTGGCACCCTAGTTCTCAGAAGCCAGCAAACTCAGCCGCAGAGGGCCTCAAGGTTCATGGCTCAGTCCTCCCCTCTTCAATGCATACATGATCCCTCTTGTCAACATCATCTTTGCACATGACATCAACATCCTGTCCTACACCGACAACACACAAATCATACTCTCCTTCTTTGACAAGAACCTGTACTCAAGAAACAAGTTTACCGCCTGCATGACCAAAGTTCTAACTGGATGAAAGCAAGCTGCCTCAAGCTCAGCACCAACAAGACAGAAGTAGTGATCTTCACAAGAACACTTCACCATGGGGCTCACACCTAAACCTAGCACCCATGCTAGGAATCTCTGAATAATAGTCAACAGCAAACTGGGCATGAACGCACAAGACAACGCTCCCACTGCAACTTGCTTCCAGACCCTGAAGATGCTCAAGAAGACCTTCAAATGGCTCCCAAGCAACAGTAGAAAGTCTGTCACCTGTGCTCTAATCACCAGCAAGTTGGACTACAGGAACATCCTCTACACTGGGATCACCAAGAAACTCACTCGAAGACTACAAACCATTCATAACTTGGCAGGGAGATCCATCTTCAACTTACCCCACAGCACTCACATCACACCACACCTCAGGGAGCTTCACTGGCTTCCGATACACAAATGCACTAATTTCATACTCCTCTCACACAAATTCAAGGCACTACACAACTTAGGCCCCACCTACCTGGATAGTGGAATCTCCTTCCACCAACCACCCAGACACCTGTGCTCTGCACGAATCCTACTCGCACACATCCCATGCATAAACAGAACCAAATCAGGAGCATAACCCTTTCACTCCACATCAGAGCCTCCTCCTAGTTACTTGAATTCTGCAAGAAGCCGAAGACCTGGCTTTGCAATTAACAAACCTTCCTTAGGCAGGGATAGGCGCACACACTTACTCAGCAACAGGATACCCTTGAGGAACATAACATAACGCAACACATTGGTGCTAGACTATCAACGGTCAACTATTAATAATAATCTGTCACTAATATTAATAATATAACATTGATGATACTGATTCATTATATTTCATAACCACTGGTAATACTGAGCCAAGAGACTGATTTGGCTTGGTGTTTGACCTACAAACCAACTGGAATAAATTAATAGTGTCCTCTGGGTGGCCTGGTCAGTCAGACCACAAGGACTCTTCTGGATCTGAGAATCTAGTGGAAAATGGAAATGGAAAATGGAAAAATTCGGCATTTGGGACACAAGTAGCCTATTGATTTAGAGATCTATACTCATAAGTCAAAAAAGGGCTGACTACATTGGTTCAATTCTGGAAATCCTTCCCGCTCTCAAATAAGGTATTAATTTCAAATGGATGTTTGTAACCAGATGCTTGTATGTGCTAAAAAATGCCATGTGTTCCATCCCAAGGGATACATTCAAGAAATTAGAAAGTCTATTAATATGGGGTATTTAAAATTCACACGCTGAAGTTAGGATGGGAAAAAGGGGCCTTTCACTCTTGTAAGAAAGTAAATTATTAATTAAGGTGGGTGGAAGTGGAATTCCACCACAAGTAATAAAAGCACTAGCCTGTTAGATCCATTCAAAGGTTTCATTAATTTAAACCTAAGCTCAACCCACGGTAGCTACTGCAAAAAGCAGACAGACTTAGCTTAAAGAAAATGTGTAAAGCATTGCGAAGTACCAAAACAGTTAACATTTCAAAGACACAACACTCAAAATCCCACTCCAATTGATAAAAATAGAGAAAAGTTTAATAAACGGATTGACATCAAAACAACTACAATCCAAAATGGAGAACTAGTGTTATGCATTTTTAAAGATTTATGTAAAATTAGCATCTAAAAGCACTAAGCACCAATGATAGACTATGGAAGCGGTAGACTGAGAACTAGATACACTTTGAGGTCCACTGCAATGTAGCCCCAGCCGGAAACATCAAGTATATTGGTCTTGGTAAAAGTCTGGAAGTCAAAAAGTTCAAAACATTTTTTAAGTCCCCCTCCAGAAAGGCATTTTATTGTTGTTTTGATGAAAAACCATTGACACTTATTTTAAGTACCAACGCAGAATTTGACTTTGTTAGTTTTTGAGAAAAAATCCTTGTTGTGCAAGTAGCCGCTAAAACTGTAGCCACTGCTGTGGAACTGAAGGACAAGCACCTGAAACAGATTGGTTTCCCCTTGGCCTCTGGATCTTTGGAGATTTCTATCTGAAAATTGCCAAAGTCCCAACACTGAATGGGCCTTTTTTTCAGAAGTGAGATAAACTTTGAATAGGATAAAGCTGAAATCCAATCCAACACTGGAAGTGGAGGCCGGGTACTTTTCCTGGCGGGTCCACTAGAGGTCTGGAGCTCAGCAAGAGTAGTTTTTTTAAGTTTTCAAACTTTCGTCTGGTGCCCACACGACTGCAGGAGTATACTTCTGAGGCAGCCAGGACCTGAGGGTAGGCACTTAGAGACTCTCAGGGTGTCATGCAGAAGCCAACAGCAGTGTCCAGTCCAGGTGTAGTTGCCACTGGTCAGCTGGGCACTTTAGAAAAACGTCATCTTGCAACTTGGTTTGCCCCTTATAGCCAGACAGGAAGTTAGCCAACTGACATTTAGAGTCCACTTCTTTGTCCAAGGTACACGTAGGAGGTCCAGCCCTTCAGGCTTACGCATAGGTTACAAAAAGCAGGTTTAGTCCTTCTTCTACTCTTCCACAGGTCCAGAGTGTGTTCTACGGATAGTGCTTTTGGGGTGCTGCATTTATGCCTGGCACCAGCTGTTGAGTCAGTGTGACTCATGGCTCTTCCATAACCAACGTGGTAAAAGTTCCCAGGAGTAGCCTTACCCACTTTTTCAGCAGTTACTGCGTGCCCACCTGAAGATGTAGCCAGAGTAATGAGCAGTTCCTCCTCTGTGGTCACTCCATACCAGTTCTCAAAGTAGCTTTCCTCCTACTGAATTTGATACCACACCATGGGGACTAAGGCTATGATTTTCCAGTTTTCACCTGATATTTATTTGTGACTTTGCGGGCCCCTTAATTAATTTACTGGGCCCACCCCAATTGGTCTTCCTGCCGGGGAAAGAAAACACCTCCCCAGTCTGGGGCAATTGTCCCTGCTCTGGGAGAACTTTTCACCTGATTGACAGCTGGTGGAGAGCTCATGTAGATTAGCCTTCAGGAGCTTCAAGAAGGGCTATGGTAACTTTCTAAAAGTTACTTTTCCTAAATATTTATTTAAAGTCCAACTTCACCATTAAATTGGGCCTTTAATAATACTACATAGACTGACTGAATTATTTTTCTAGTATGTCCCTAACCCAAGATACAGAGTTAATATTTATTTGTTTCTATACTCTAGTTTTCATTGTAGGACAGTCAGAGCCTCCCACAGTGAAAATAGCTTTTGGAGGCTTGTCACTGCATTGACATAGTAAAATCAGATATCTTCATGGGCCATTTTTAAATACTGCGCACCCTACAATGTGGATACAAGGCCTATATAGGGGTAACTTATTAACATTTAACATTCTGTCAAAAAGGGATTATTTTGACATATCAAGCTGCAGGTTTCAAGTGCAGCAGCAGGCTACACTGTAGACCTGAAGCCATGTTTTCCTCGTCACACTAGTGGATGTCTCTGTGAGAAGTTGGCCTGGTATATGCTGTCCACTAGTTATAGTGGGCACCCTGTACCAGTCCAAACAACCCCTTATTGGTTACTGGTTAAAGACAACCTTTATTGAAAGCTCTCCTAGTGGTATCTATGGAGAGCAGCCTTCAGGCTCAGTCTTGAAGGAATGTAAAGCAGCTTGTTTTACCAGTCTATAATCTCTTGAGTGCCTAAATGAAAGACATCCACACCAGATATATACATACAATATATGTATTTATTACTAAACACACCTTCCTAGACTTTTTATGAGACTAAAGGTCAAAACACATAAGTCACACTTAAAATATTACAGTAAAATAGCACAAATACACGTCAGGCCCTAGGGGCGAGCCAAACCATATACTAAAATAGTGGTATAAGAACCACGACTTAACTAGACACAAGGCCTAGAGCCTGTAGAATCACTGGGACCCCAAGGAACCACCCAAGGTAGTGACACAGGGGACCCACGGGGCCGTGTGCAGTGTGTGAACACAGCCGCGAGCTTCCGTTAGCTTCTATGAGGAAAGTCGCGGTTAGATTTTTAAAGATTAGGGACACTTAGAAGTGAGTCAGGACCAAACCCTTTGGGACTTAGAAAGTTCTAGGGCCAACACCATCGGGAACACCGCAGTACTCGTGTTACCTCACCCAGGGAATCCGGATGCATAAGTGTCAAATGGTGTCGGGTCGCGTCGTCGATTTCAGTGGGAGCTGGCAAAGAAGTGCTGCTGCCGGGAAGATGCGAAGTGTCCGAAGAGATCCAAGCCTGGATCGAAGATGAGAAGAACCTGAAAGCAAAGGTCTTCCTAGCCAGTCTTCCTAGCCAGTGACCAGGAAGGCGATAGGCAGATGCCCACCGATGTTGGGTGATTTCAGGTGAAGAAGGTGAAGTCAGACTCTTCAGCCATGAGGACCAGGAGGTGTCCAGGACAACAAGGAGCTGGATACGAGCTGTCCCACAAAGGATGTTGAGTGCTGTAGTATCAGTGCCCGGATTGGACACAACAAGCCTTGGCAACAGCAACCCACGCAGAAACAAGAAAGATGCTTCGGTGCAGACCAGCAAGGTCTGTGGGACTCACCACTTGGTAGGGAGTTGGGGCACATCTGGAGCAATCAGGAAAGCCCAAGAAAATTCAAAGTTACCCCCTCAGGGACCCACCAGGCGACGGACCAAGGAACGTGAAGGGACCTCAAGACAAAACACAAAATGGTGGCTCACGGGTCACTCGGGGTGACTAGGCCCTTCTGTGCTCGAGGTTTGGTGCTCGAGGTGGGGGCTACAAGTCAGCCCAAGCACAACTTCAGGAGACGACGAGAAGTCAATGCACTTGCAAAAGTGCACGGTGACCAGGAGTTCCGGTTCCACGCTATTCACGAGGGCTGCGGGTCTCAGCTTTGCTGTGGACTCGGGTCAGCCTCTGAGATGTATGGAAATCCTCTTCCTGGGCTGCAAATACTTCGGAGTCCAGCGGGAGCTTCGGAAATGCAGACCGGCCAATTGCTTCATTGGTGCCTGCAAAGCAGGGGAGTCACTCCTTGACCCTAAGGGAGATTTCTTCAGTCCTCAGCTTTAGAGTTTCATCCAGGGATATCTAAAGTTCTGGTTACAGAGGTTCCTTACTTACACCTAAGGAAGGGGTTGAACTAGCTCTGGGGACCCACCTATGGGAGGGTTTGGAAAGAGGGGTGGCTACACCCATTTCCATTGTCCAGTTTCGCACCAGAGCAGGGGCTGGAAGCCCCTGAACCGGTTTGAGCTGGACTATGCACAGCTGCCCCCAGTGCAGGACTTCACAGCACTCAGAGAGTGCTCCCACCCAGCCCCAATACACATATGCCTGTCTGGGAGGTGGTTACACCCCCCTGTGACAGGAAACCTATTGTCCAGGCCTCCCCTGCTGGAGTTTCGGTCAGCAGCGGGAGGCCAGACCCATGTCTGTGGCTGTAGCATCCATTTAGTGAAGCCAGGGCTCTATTAGATTTCGCCGGGTATACCAGTACTGCCATGTCTCTTCCTCTAGAAGGGTGGGATCATATCCTCACGTCAAGAACTGATGTGGGGGTATGATTCCAAGGTGATTGACACCAAACACAACATGTTTCCGTGCAGCCAGTCCAAAGTTAGAATTAACCGTTTAAGATATAATGCACTTAAGAGTATATGGACAGGCTGCACCACTGACAAACGCGGAGAAGAGATTCCAAAGGCTGCAGAGGGGCTCAGCTCATGCCTGGGCACCCTCTTACATATAACCAAGCACCCTGCCTTCAGGATTGATAAGGCCTGCCATAGGGGTGACTGATAGGTTACTATGTGCAGTGATAGGTGAGGTATAGTGAACCTATACCTCAGTAAGGGGTGCATGCACCACCTTACCCAGGCTGCAGTAGCAGACCTGTGGTGTCATTTTTCATGGCTTTCCAGGCGTGGCACAATACATGCTGCAGCCCCTGGTAGGCCTTTGGGGTACCTATGCCCTGGGTATATAGTATACCATATACTAGGGACTCACAAGGGTACCCCAGAATCCAATCTGGATTGTACCTAAAGTACTTGCAATCAATTTAGAGAGGAAGCAGCTAGGCTGGGGCCCTGAATAGCAGGGTCCCAGCCAGACTAAAGTCGAAAAACAATGAAACACCAGAACAAAGTGGGGGTAAACATGTGAAGCAGATCCTACTCTCCTACAGTCTCAACAAGCTTCAGTCCACAGGTGATAGCGTTCTATTCCATAGGTGTATTTTCTGCACCATATAATATGGCCTTATAACAAAGTAAAAAAAATCAATTAAGAGTTACCCTATCTAACTATGTTTTAGGGGTCAGAGCACATGCCCAGGGGACTTGCAGCAATGTGAACAGAGTCAAGAAGCCAACAGTCAGTCCCCAAAAAATTAATGCGAGTGACCACGCAAAAAAGGACACGTTCTCCCAACTCAGCTTTCTGTAACTTTACTGGTGGGTGAGCCAATTTGAGCAAGCAAATAAATGTTATATGACAGAAGATAGGTGGGAGAAAGGTTTAGTAGAGGGGTACTATGATGATGAACCCATGGCAGTAATCCTTATGAGAGGAGAGGATTGACCACCTCACCACCCATATTTAGTAGCCTAAGTTAGAATCGCTGGGAATATGGCAGTTAAGAAGGCACTTTGACCCTTTTTGATGGAACTGGTGATGGCAGTCCATGCCAGTGACATGATGGAGAAATGTTGTCTGTATGCCTTGTTGCGCTTCCAAATTCAATTGGTTGCGTCCCCCTGGGCACTACTTATATCCTAGGAAAGGATTTGTTAGTTTGCGTTGTTTCGCTTCACAAATGAGTGCTGACTCTCGTCGTAATTCTTTACTTTATTTATTTTCCTTTCGATGTTTTTAAGTTAGACATTATCTTCATGTCATCATTTGTTAAACATCGTTTCTCTACAAGCCTTATTTTGGCTCCATGTATAAGTAGTGCCCAGGGGATCGCAACCAATTGAATTTGGAAGCGCAACGATGTATTCATTACATTGGCGTTCTTGAACGGAACACGCCACCCCAGGAGCACACAATAAACTTTTGAACCATTAAAAAATCTTCATCTGAAAGTGGTTGTGCGCGGGCCAACAAGTAGTTAGTGAAAAACATATTCTAACCGAAAATGTTACCATATTTAATGATGTCCAGGAGGCCTTCTGAGGAGGACATGCCCTGTTTCTCCAATACACCAAACTGGCTAGGATTATAAGAGAAATCTGAACATGGTTCCAAGTGTTCTTGAAGTGACCCAGACTCTAGACTCCCCATTAAACCAGTAACAAAGATGTATACAGGTTTCAATAGCCCAAATAGCATTGCAAGTGGATACAAAAGGTTCCCTTGAAGGTGAAACAGCTTTGGCAGAACAACATAAACGAGTCCCTCATAGAATCAGGATGGAAAAAAACATGTTCACATTTTAGGGAGGTCTCGAGCCAGGCACGGTTCGAATTAGGGCACTTTAACTTCCTACACCATACTTATTTAGATCTGCTGAAAATTGAGGACATTCATCCATAGGGGTCATCCACCTGTCCCAGATGTGCAAATATGGACTTTTTGATCTATCAGGAATCCGAATATAGATGAAAGATATATCCAAATCTTTCAGTTGCCTGCAGATCAGATTGCCAATTTAGACCTTCATTTTCCGATTGCTATGGACTCTCAAGCCTCTATAAATGCCTCATGATATTTTGTCGCTGTATAACCGATAGATTAACAGATAAGGTGGTGCTCCATTCAGTTCTTGGATTGTGTCCGTCTTGTTTTGCTATGTCTGTCATTATATATGGGATACTTTTTCATTCATTATTTATATATTATATTTTATAACACTTTCCATTTTGTAATAATTAAAATTAATATGACTAAAAGATATAATTTAACAATTGCTTCTTTAAATGTTAACGGTTTGTGTCAGGCAGTATAAAGTAGAAAATGTTTGATTATCTATGGAAATGTAAAGTTAATACATTTTTTTTACAATGAACACATATAGATGACAACATTTTAGCTTACATGACAAAAATATAGCTTAGTACTATAACTTCCTCACCAGCACAGGGTTGAAAAATGGTGTCATTATTATTTTTTCTCACCAAATGCAGTTGACCATTCTAAATCACAAAAATTACTCTGAAAGACGTGATGTTTATGTTCAAACCTAAATTGATAAGTGCTCTCAATCAATATTCTGACATTGGTAATATAGGAAATGTTTCCATCATTAAGGTTGGAGATTTCATTGCTGAACATTATAGCTAAAGTTACATTTTGTCATAAAAATCTTATGCTCCACTGAAACCAGTAGAGAAATTAAACTAATAATTGGTAGTTAACCAATCCCAATTGATCATTGGAGGCTTATATATCCTACTGATAGAAATTTTACTTTCTTCTCCAATGCTCATTCTACATATTCACGCGTTGATTATTTACTTTATTCCAGGAATTTATTTCATATGATTTTAGACCCTAGGATAGAACCCGTAACTTTTTCAGACTAAGCTTTAATTTCAGTTTCTTTAAATGCAAGAGGAGATTCCTAAACATACACCCAAGTGGAGAATTAATACTTTTATTGTACTTTCTGATACAAGTCTTTACAAATAATTGTCTATCATTTCTGTCTATTTATGTTATAATAAACCAAAAGATATCTCCAAGATATCAGAGGGTTTAATGTCCCCATCATAGCACACAAGAAAACGCAGGTGACTCTGTGGCATAACCAGATTGTTTTGTGATCAATAATTTTGATGTCTCAATAGTACGTTTTGGGCCATTTCCTGTTGGAGGCAGTAGGCCTACCCACACAATTGAGGTACCATTTTTATAGGAAGACTTGGGGAAATGCTGGTTGGGTGGAAGTTTGTGGTTCTCTGTAGTTTCCAGAACTTTCCATCACAGAAATGTAAGGAAAATGTGTTATGTTAGACAAATGTTGGGGTTTGCAAAGGATTCTGGGTGACAGAACCTGGTGAGAGCCACACAAGTCACCCCATTCTGGATATCCCTGGGTATCTAGTTTTCATAAATTTACAGGTTTGCTAGGTGTCTCTGGGCACCGGCTGAGCTAGGGCCCAAAATCCACAGCTAGGCACACTGTAAAATAAGATCAGTTTTCAGTTTAAAAATGTGATGTGTTCACGTTATGTTTTGGGCTGTTTCATGTCACAGCCACTTGGCCTACACACACAAATGAGGGACCATTTTTATTAGGAGACTTGGGGGAATACTGGGTGGTAGAAGTTTGTGGCTCCTCTCATACTCCAGAACTTTCCATCTCAGAACTGTTAGGAAAATGTGATTTTTTAGACAGATTATAAGGTTTGCAAGGGATTCTGAGTAACAGAACCTGGCGAGAGTCACACAAGTCACCCCAATCTAGATTCCCCAGGGTGCCTAGTTTTAAAAAATTTACAGGTTTGCAAGGTTTCCATAGGTGCCGACTGAGCTAGGACCCAAAATCCACAGCTTGGCATATTGCAAGAAAACAATCAGTATTCAGCGGAAAAATGTGATATGTCCACGTTGTGTTTGTGGCCATTTTTGTCGCGGGCACTAGGCCTACCCACACAAGTGAGGTGCCATTTTTATCGAGAGACTTGGAGAAATGCTGGGTGGAAGGAAGTTTATGGCTCCCCTCAGGTTCCAGAGCTTTCTATCACAAAAATATGAGGATTTTTTTTTACTGCTTTTAAGGTTTACAAGGGATTCTGGGTAACAGAACCTGGTGAGAGCCAAACAAGTTACCCCATCTAGGATTCAACCTCAGTGTCTAGTTTTAAAAAATGTACAGGTTTGCTAGGCGTCTCTAGGTCCTGGCTGAGCTCGAGCCCAAAATCTACAGCTAGGCACATTGCAAAAAAGAGTCCGTTTTCAGTAGAAAAATGTGATGTGTCCATGTTGCATTTTGGGCCGATTCCTGTCCCAGGCACTTGGCCTACCTACACAAGTGAAGTACCATTTTTATTATGCAGCCTTACGGCTAAAGAGGTCAACCTCGAAGCTGGGGAACCGGGTTCGAGTCAAATAGTTATGGGGGCCTAGGAGGGCACCACCCCAAATAGATAAACAAAAAAGGCATGGCAACTGGGAGGAGGCTTGGCAGCAAAGGGGATAATCAGCCGGCCCTTGACACTAGAGTGGGGTTTTTGGAGTGAACAAATTTGACGAATGTAGATTAGGTTGAGGAGTCTTGTTTATCTGCAAACACCAATTGTTTGCAACCACTGTTTCTTGAACAGCTGAAGGAGGGCCGTTCATATTCAAAATGTGGCAAGCCTCGTTTTTATCTTTTATCATTGTAAAGTGGTCACGAGCGGCACTGTTTTTGTCTCCTTTAAATTAAGCGAAGAAAAGGACCCAAAAGCACATTTATGTGCCTCTTCAATGCACACCACTTAAAAACTACACCTTTGTCAGTAAATGGACTAAGCTTTAATTTCAGTTTCTTTAAATGCAAGAGGAGATTCCTAAACATACACCCAAGTGGAGAATTAATACTTTTATTGTACTTTCTGATACAAGTCTTTACAAATAATTGTCTATCATTTCTGTCTATTTATGTTATAATAAACCAAAAGATATCTCCAAGATATCAGAGGGTTTAATGTCCCCATCATAGCACACAAGAAAACGCAGGTGACTCTGTGGCATAACCAGATTGTTTTGTGATCAATAATTTTGATGTCTCAATAGTACGTTTTGGGCCATTTCCTGTTGGAGGCAGTAGGCCTACCCACACAATTGAGGTACCATTTTTATAGGAAGACTTGGGGAAATGCTGGTTGGGTGGAAGTTTGTGGTTCTCTGTAGTTTCCAGAACTTTCCATCACAGAAATGTAAGGAAAATGTGTTATGTTAGACAAATGTTGGGGTTTGCAAAGGATTCTGGGTGACAGAACCTGGTGAGAGCCACACAAGTCACCCCATTCTGGATATCCCTGGGTATCTAGTTTTCATAAATTTACAGGTTTGCTAGGTGTCTCTGGGCACCGGCTGAGCTAGGGCCCAAAATCCACAGCTAGGCACACTGTAAAATAAGATCAGTTTTCAGTTTAAAAATGTGATGTGTTCACGTTATGTTTTGGGCTGTTTCATGTCACAGCCACTTGGCCTACACACACAAATGAGGGACCATTTTTATTAGGAGACTTGGGGGAATACTGGGTGGTAGAAGTTTGTGGCTCCTCTCATACTCCAGAACTTTCCATCTCAGAACTGTTAGGAAAATGTGATTTTTTAGACAGATTATAAGGTTTGCAAGGGATTCTGAGTAACAGAACCTGGCGAGAGTCACACAAGTCACCCCAATCTAGATTCCCCAGGGTGCCTAGTTTTAAAAAATTTACAGGTTTGCAAGGTTTCCATAGGTGCCGACTGAGCTAGGACCCAAAATCCACAGCTTGGCATATTGCAAGAAAACAATCAGTATTCAGCGGAAAAATGTGATATGTCCACGTTGTGTTTGTGGCCATTTTTGTCGCGGGCACTAGGCCTACCCACACAAGTGAGGTGCCATTTTTATCGAGAGACTTGGAGAAATGCTGGGTGGAAGGAAGTTTATGGCTCCCCTCAGGTTCCAGAGCTTTCTATCACAAAAATGTGAGGATTTTTTTTTACTGCTTTTAAGGTTTACAAGGGATTCTGGGTAACAGAACCTGGTGAGAGCCAAACAAGTTACCCCATCTAGGATTCAACCTCAGTGTCTAGTTTTAAAAAATGTACAGGTTTGCTAGGCGTCTCTAGGTCCTGGCTGAGCTCGAGCCCAAAATCTACAGCTAGGCACATTGCAAAAAAGAGTCCGTTTTCAGTAGAAAAATGTGATGTGTCCATGTTGCATTTTGGGCCGATTCCTGTCCCAGGCACTTGGCCTACCTACACAAGTGAAGTACCATTTTTATTATGCAGCCTTACGGCTAAAGAGGTCAACCTCGAAGCTGGGGAACCGGGTTCGAGTCTCGTCAACGACGCTCAACATCCTCTTATTCACATGCCAGTATGGGTACCCACAAATTCAGAAATGGGCAAATAACCACTGCTTCTAAACTCCATATTCTGTTCCAATTTCGGAAATATATAGGTTTCCTTGATGCTTATTTTTCACTCCTTATATTTTACCAAATGAATTGCTGTATACCCAGTACACAATGAAAATCCATTGTGAGGTGCAGCTCAGGAATTGGCTCTGGGTACCACGGGTTCTTGGTGAACCTACAAGCCCTATATATCCCCGCAACCAGAAGTGTCCAGCGGACATAACAGTTTATTGTTTTAAAAAATCTGTCATAGTTAGAAGGTATAGGTGAAAACGTAGGCACAAATGGCTGTTTATTTCAACTCAATTTCAATATCTGATTATTTCAACTGTTACTTTCTATAGAAAAACCTTGAAGGATCTACACAAATGTCCCCTTGCTAAATTCAGAATTATGTCTATTAAAAAATGTATAGGTTTCTGTGATCCATTATTGGTTTCACATTCATTTGTACCACTAACTGGAAGGAGGTTGAAAGCACACACATAGGAAAAATAGGCTATTTCCCAGTACAATGCCAAAACTGTGTAGAAAATTAGGTTTTCTGACAAAAGTCTGCCTGTTCCTGAAAGAATTGTGAATTTCCCAGCGCAGACCCTTTGTTGATACCATGTTCAGGGAAAAAAACAGATGCTTTCTTCTGCGGCACATTTTTTTTAAAAAAACCTAAATTTAGCTGTATTTTGGCTACTTTCTGTCCCCTCCAGGGAAATCCACAAACCCTGGGTACCTTTAGAGTCCTCAGGATGCTGGAACAAATTGACACAAATTTGGTGTGGATACCTTATGTGGACAAATAGTTATGGGGGCCTAGGAGGGCACCACCCCAAATAGATAAACAAAAAAGGCATGGCAACTGGGAGGAGGCTTGGCAGCAAAGGGGATAATCAGCCGGCCCTTGACACTAGAGTGGGGTTTTTGGAGTGAACAAATTTGACGAATGTAGATTAGGTTGAGGAGTCTTGTTTATCTGCAAACACCAATTGTTTGCAACCACTGTTTCTTGAACAGCTGAAGGAGGGCCGTTCATATTCAAAATGTGGCAAGCCTCGTTTTTATCTTTTATCATTGTAAAGTGGTCACGAGCGGCACTGTTTTTGTCTCCTTTAAATTAAGCGAAGAAAAGGACCCAAAAGCACATTTATGTGCCTCTTCAATGCACACCACTTAAAAACTACACCTTTGTCAGTAAATGGTCTCCCAATTATTTTCTGAAAGGAAGGCAATAGAGAGAGGCAGATAGCACGTGTGCAGCTTCTGATGACATGGAGGTTGTCTCTTTGTGAGTTTGTTATCAGAGGGGCAAACTCTAATGCAAGCTGTTTCTCAGAACAATGATTGAGAGCTTTGTGTGGGGACAATAGAAGCTCTGAATAGGGCCTTGATTGAGAGATGGCAAATGCTAATTATGTGTGGGTGTGATGAAAGTGAATATTTACTGCTTCAGGCAACAAAGGGCTTGCATATGCTTTTTGGGAGCGTTTATATACCAACAGGTTTTAAGTTAATGTGCAAAGGACTTGCCATAGTACACAAGCCAGAGCATTTTGGAACTCCACTGTAGGAAACTGGCTTACTTGTCGAGGAGGTGAAAACCTCCTCAAGGAGCAATCACAATTACTGTCCAAGTGCATTCACAAGCAACCCCAAACTAACCTGTTCTAACCATCAGGCAATGGGTAAACTATTGATGCAGCACTTCAAACAGTAATAAAGTTAAAACATGACACAAGAAAAAGCCCACACCAATTTAGAAAAAGTAGATTAAAATGTAATAAATTGTTTCAGACCAAAACAACAAAAATCCGATAAGTAAAACCAGAGATATGCAATTTTGAAAAATTAAGTAAAAACATTGCTTAGAAGCCCAAA
The DNA here is from genome assembly GCF_964204655.1 of Triturus cristatus. Lineage (NCBI taxonomy): Eukaryota > Metazoa > Chordata > Amphibia > Caudata > Salamandridae > Triturus > Triturus cristatus. The sequence continues at coordinate 667,407,828 of NC_140583.1, forward strand.
GCGCCAACTGTAGATATCTGGTTATGTTAGATTAGGACTAAGTCACAAATTGAAGCCCACTGTGATGGAGCATGGGCCAGATACAGGGACCAAGTTAGGTCTGCTGAACAAAGTACCTTATGTCCTGGTTACAGAGCATTGCGAGATCCTGCATCAAGGATGCATTGTGCAGTGGTGGTTCCGACAAAGCTGCGGAGCTGTTATGTGGAGTCCTGCATCATTGACATGGATGCAGTCAATGAGGGGCTTGAGACGCGAAGTCCTGTGTTGAGCATGATTCTCGCAGTGGCAGCCTGAAGAAGTGGCGGGGCTGCGATGCGAAGTCCTGCATCGTCATCAAAGATGCAGTAGATGAAGGACGTGTGATGCAAAGGCCTGTGTCGAGGATGTGTTGTGCAGTGGTGGCTCAAAGGAAACTGTGGGCTGCGATGGGAGGCCTTGCATCGGGGATGCAGTGGCAGCACAGATACAGCTGCGAGGAGATGCATCACACAATGTAGGTTCTGCTCACAGGACCACAGCTGTGCTGGCAGAGCATCTTCAGGCCCACTTCCAAGGGGTTCGGGACTAGGGTGGCTACACTTGGGGAGCAAGACTCACAGCAAGCAAAATCCAGGTGCTGGGTTCAGGAAGGTTGGAGCCTTTTCTGTCCCTGAGGCCAGCTGATTAGCACTTAGAGTCACTCTGGTGATCCTGGGTTCACGGTGCAGGCCAAGTCCTTTTCACTCAGGCAGCAGGGCAGCAGAGTAGCATCCTTAGAGCAGCATGGCAGTCATTCTAATCCTTCCACAGGTCCTGAAGTGAACTGAAGAGTTGGGCCTGAGGTTCAAATATTTTGAAATGAGAGACCTGGACCTCAAGGAGGCAACCGAGAAAAATTATGTCATCTTGTAGGATATTTCACAGAAGCAACAAAATGATATCAAAGAAAGGAAAGCTAGAAAACTTAGACGTGATGAATATGACTACAATGAAGTTAGAATCTTTACTTTTGCCAAAATGTATGACCAGTGGTTTCAAACTGGTCAGGAGAGAGATAAACCTAACAGATTAGAAGTAATCTCAGTCTTTTCCAGTTCTACCTCTTTGAGTGCCCTCCGCTACTAGTGACAGTGAGGCGGATACCACGGGGACATCAAAAGAGGCAAGACAGGGTAATTCCTCTTTTTTATGAGAGGTACAGAGGATTTGAAAATGCAACAGGGCACAACCCAGACGAGGAGATCAGGAAATAAGACTCGTAGAGGCAAAATATCAGGGAAAAGAGGACTACAGAAAGAAATTGCAATCAGGGAACGGGAGGAACAAATGAATAGTGCAGAAAAGGGGGTGGAAGTGATCAATCTGTCCTCTAAAACACTCACAACGGATATGATCTCCCTTTTGCAGAAGGGTCTTAGTTACAGTCCCAAAGATGAAGGTGATATTTGCAGTTTGAAAATTGATCTCTTCAGATTCGTATGAAACCTGAAATTGAAGAAATGTTTCAGTACCAATAGAATATTTCAACTGGCTCCTTATCAGATGTTCTGAGTATACAGGATGTGCATGACACGCACTTACTCCTATCCCTCACGGACACTGAACACACACCACTGCACATGGACAGACTCTTAGAGGAACTTAATGTGGATAATGACTACAGACTGACAAGTGCGTTAAAAAATAAATCCAAATGGACACCCACTCTACCAGGGGGCAACACAATCAACATGTTTTACAAAATGGTTTTGGAAGACATAGGCAAGTTTAGTGACAAGAGGACTAACAAAAAACACTAGACATCATGACAATCTCATATCTGGAGAACATACAGCTCTCAATACACTAGCTACTGACAACGAAATTATTATCAGGGAGGCTGACAAAGGGGGCAACGTCGTAGTAATGAACAGGGTGGACTATAACCAAGACATTTTTATGCAACTTCATAACGAGGCATGCTATGAACGTCTGAAAAACAACCCCATAGGACCACTTATGTTTAAAATCAACAATTGTTTGATGGAGTGGCATACCGCAGGTCTTATTGAGGACGAGGAACACATGTATTTGAAAGTGTTCAGGACAAATTTCCTGTGTATATACACTCTACTAAAAGTCCACAAACACTTTCTCTTTCCCCCTGGAAGGCCTATTGTCTCGGGGATGGGGGGACCTACAGAACGGCTATCTGAATATGTAGATCTTTTTCTGGGACCTTTGGTGCAGAATCTTGCTTCATATATGAGGGACACAAAGCATATTTTAAGTACTCTTGCAGACTTCTACTGGCAACAGGGTATGCTCCTTGCTACGTTAGACGTGGTATCCCTGTACACGAGCATCAAACCAGACTTGGGTATAAGAGCAATACAACAGTGTTTACACAAAAGATCAGCAACACAGTGGCATCACATCAATATGCTTTTAGCTAAGATGGAGCTGATTTTGGTCAACAACGTGTTCCTTTTTGAAAAGCTGTGGTATAGAAAGAAGAGAGGGGTCGCTATGGGCTCCAAATTCTCCCCAGCCTTTGTGAACCTCTTCATGGGTCGCTTGGAGGAAGAATTAATTTGGGGCCCATAAAGTCAGCCTTTTCAATGACTCAATTATCTTCTGGGGTCGCTATATTGACGACTGCCTTTTAATCTGGTCTGGCACACAGGACAAATAAGAACAGTTCTGTACATACATGAATACTAACACATATGACATTAAATTCACACATCTGATCAGTGCAAATAATATCACATTTTTGGATGTGGAACTATACATTTCATACAATACCTTACGCAGCCACCTTTTTCACAAAGACACTGCCTGCTACCAGTGTTCACCCACCCCATCAAATTTGTGCCATTCCTTTTGGGTGAATTTACAAGAGCTAGGAGGAACTGTAGCAGTGAGGACAAATTTGAGGTGTGTTTATCAGCAATGAAAACTAGATTTGAGAATAGGGCGTACACACAACCGAACCTAGCCAAAGCTGAGAGAAGAATAAGGACGATACGTTGTGAGGAAACTCTACGAGACAAGGTACACAACACAGAGTGCAGGAAGACTTTGAGACTCATCACAGGTTTTAACGATCTTAGTGGTGTTTTATCCAAAAGTCTCAACAAACACTGGAAGTTTTTGACAACTGATGTCTCTCTGGCTGAACACATCACAATGCATGCACAAATCACATACAGGAGGGGTAGAACTCTGAGAACCAGGCTGAGTCCTAGCTACCCAAGAGTACAGAGCAAGGACACTTGGCTGACACCACATTCTTTGGGTTTTCATAAATGCGGCTCTTGTGGTGTTTGCAGATGGGCACCTGACAACAAAAGAGTTCACTGGTCCCAACAAAAAATACAGTATAAGATCTAACATTAATTGCGACACAAAATTTGTGGTCTATGTTCTGGAGTGTGACTGCGGATGCAAATACGTGGGTAGCACCATAAGAACCCTTAAAGAAAGAATTGGGGAGGACGCACAGGCTCTCAAACAGCAGGACCCGAAATACCCCATGGCACTACATGTGTGGGAATGTCTCTCTCAAGGGCAACACAAACGTTTCATTTTCTATGGGATTGTCGTGACTGAACCTAGCCCCAGAGGAGGGAAGAAGGAACTACGACTGCGACCTTCCGAGGCGCTCTAGATCATGCATCTGAGATCGTTTGAACAGGGTCTTAACAGTGATCAAGAGATGCATTACATTCTGGGGGATTGAAATACAGTGTATTATACTCCTTAGGTGTTTCCTGATCCTCATAATAACCAGTGTTGTGCCTTATTTTGATGCATACTTTTGGATATACTGTACTTTATCGGAGATTATTAAGAGTCTGTCACATTTCTCACATACTGCTGAAACAGTGGTGTGGCTCTCTTTGGTTGAATCACTGTGTGGCTCAATGGTTAGAGCGGCAGACACTGATGCAGAGGTCTGGCCCGGACCAGGGTTCAATGCCTGTCTCGGTGGTTCTTGGGCTCAATTTCCCCGGACCCGATAATTCTCGCCTCGGTGCCTATTCTAATCATGGGTCCCACTCTGCAACTCTGGGCAATAGCTTCCTTAATCTCCACAACGGCCCCAAAAGTGCTAGGATGCCTGGCTTCACCTTGGGGGTGCCCAGGAGTGGGCACTTCACAGGGAAAGGCCAGGAAGGGTTCCACAGCGGTATGTGCACAGCGCCTGAGAGACCCTTTCGGGGGTGTGCGGAGCGCTATATAAATGCACTACATTTACATTTCCTGTACTGTACTCTTGCGAACCAAACGGCAGTGCACAATGTCATGGGATGTCGTGTTTTATGTTACCGTTGAATTATAAAATATTTTGAAGTAATCTAGGTTGGATTCTATCGCAAGACCGATTCCATGCTTCGTTAATCATCGGAATATCTAGTGTTTTCATGTGTATTGTAATTACTTTTCCCGAATATCGCTATTTTATTTGACAATGTCATCTACATGTGACCCACTCCATGTTTCATTATTGTAATACAATGTGATGTCGGGTCCACATACCACAGGTCGACATCAAAATATATTTGGTTTTGTGTACATTGTAATGCTCTTTCCGGACTTTCAGTTATGTCACCCCCTCTCCTTTCCAAACTACTTTTCACTTATAGATCATTATTCACTGAGCACAAGATAGTATTGGTATTATTATTAATTTTTTATTTTTATGAACTTCCCGATTATCAACCATGTCCCCTTTCCAAAATACTCCCACCAATAGCACACTGTTCACCGCACACACGATAATATTGGTATTATTCCCGACTTTGTACTACAATCACACGTTCCTTTTGGTCTAAGAATCAGCGCGGGGTTAATGTGTATGCAATTGTTAGGTGTTAGCTTCACACCATAGTAAGAGATGCCCGGTTCACTTTGTATACCTCACACGCAATATTATTGCTATTATTGTCTCACGGGTTACTGGAATCACACGTTCTGTGTGCCGTTGCATCAATGCGTAGCTCATGTCTCACGCATTTGTAATGAGGTAACTTTACGCAGTAAGAAGAGATGCCCGGTATAGTTGTTTGAGCCAATGCCGGTATTTAAGCTCTTCCGGGTCATGTGTCCTACTGCATCCAGTACAGAGCACACTCACGGAAGTATCAGACGGTCCTGTGTACACGCCAGAGGTAAGACTGACAAAGAAGTATTGGGAGGGAGGGGGACCGCCAACACCAAGACCCATTTTTTTGTGTGTGAAAAAGGCCACTTTATTGAAAACAGGTGCATATCACAATGTAAACTGCTCCTCCATTTTTCCCACCCCCACCCCTACGATCCCCACATAAAATTCCCCCCCCTGCCAATAACAGAACACTACATAATATGACATAACATTACATAACAATCCTATTTCCCAGTTTTGCAGTTCCAAACTCCTGCCATCTAATAAAACCTACAACCCTATCTGTCCTTCTGCAACTGTAACTACCTAACCTCTATTCTAAACTTATCCTACCTGCCTAACCTTTCCCTGGCCCTGCCCCCAAAATGTCCCAAAATGTAACTCCAAACTTTTGCCAATCTGGCCAACTTTTGAACAACCCCACCACCCAGGAAAAAGAGGGAGCATAGGCGTGAAGCCGCTTCCCCTTTTTCCTGTGCCCCCCCCGCCCTACAAGGAGTGTTATCATAGCTGGCCCCCCGATTAAACTACAACACTTCGTGGCACCTACCAGCCACCAACATACCATACAATAAACGCATAATGCATCCACAATGTGTTGTGGCACCTACCAGCCACCAACATACCATACAATAAACATAGTTCTTTCCACAGCCTGTTTCCCGTCCTCTCCACAAATTCTTGACGAAAACTTGTAATAAACTGAGTCTGCTCCAAAATCGGAGGACCGCTCCCTGATCTGGACCCGCTTCACGAATGAACGCCCCACTAACTATATGATCCCGTCCCTGGCGATGGGGCCCCCTCCATAACCTGAAATAGAAAACTATACGAGCAGACGAAACAACATAACAACTCTATATACCTCTCGCAGCACCGATGGCATAACTCTCATCACCCTTTGCTATCCCCCTCGTTGCCCCTCTTATGATGCCCCCCTGGTTCCCCCTTACGATCACCCAGTGAAGCAGAGGTCTTCCAGCCTGTCGTCGCCCCCTGCCCCGTCGTCTACCTAAGTCCATCCTGTCTATGCTACTGCACACCCTCAGCAAACGAGACCCCCTCAAGCGGGCTGTTCCTTTCAACCATCAAGATTCAAGAGCCCTGTTGGGCCCCTCGGTTGACCCCTGCTAAAGGCCCTCCAAACCCCTCAAAAACTCTTGGAAATGTCCAGTGCTGCTTGTCATTCCGTGGAGCCTAAGGTGCCGTCGAAGTCATCCAGGTAACATAGTACCACCGGTGACTCGTATGCCCGTAAGATAACTCCTGGAAGAGTGATTCCGCAGAAATTCGAGGGATGCGCCAGACATAAGTCGCCCATCGCTAATGCTTTGCCCACGTATCATTCACTTCCAAAATGGATGCCCAGGAGAGCCCCATCCTCTGGGTGGACTGGAAGCCTACGGAAAGCTGACTGTATGTCGCATCCTCTCCTGTCCCTGTTGCGCCCGTGGTCACTTACCAGTGACATGGCCACGTCAACCAACTACTAAGATGCACGTGGTCACTCCCAGTGACTTGGCCACGTCAACCAGCTAATCATACATCCACGCCCATAAGAGCACTACTGGAAGAGTGATTCGGAAGAAATTCGAGGGATGCGCCAGACATAAGTCACCCATCGCTAATGCTGTGCCCACGTACCATTCACTTCCGAAATGGATAGCCAGGAGATCCTCATCCTCCGGGTGGGCTGGAAGCCTACGGAAAGCTGACTGTATGTCGCATACTCTCCTGTCCCTGTTGCGCCCGTGGTCACTTACCAGTGACATGGCCACGTCAACCAATTACTACGATGCCAGTGGTCACTCCCAGTGACTTGGCCACGTTAACCAGCTAATCAGGCCCAACGACCACAATGCTGTTGCTGAAATCGGTCACCGTATCGCTGTCCGGCCCTCACAATTGCAGCGTCCCGGCATTGCCCTCACACCTCTTTGTCCCAAAGAAATGTTTCTGCTCCGGGGCCCGCCATGCAAGCCTCGCACCCTACATGGACCTATGTATCGTGCATCCCTCAAAGCATTCTCCTGCTGCCCGAAACTGCCCCCGCCCAGCCCCAGGGCCTCTCAGCCCCAAAGAAAACCGTAGCGCCTATGCAGCCGTCTGGTTCGTTCCAACCATGTACGACCGCGGCAGAATTGGACCCCCTAATTAGCGTACAAGCCTTTTGCCCCGCCCCTCTAGGCTGCTGCTGCTGACCCCCTGCCTGTGAACCACTTGTTTGCCACTGCTGGCCCCCTGCCTGTGGACCCGCCCCCTCCACAAAACAATTCACCAAGGCGTGTCTGCCTCCGCATTTCGAGCAGCCATGCCGGAACTTACAAAATTCCCTAGTGCACGTTCCCATATTGAACTCCCAGGTGGGCTGCCCCTCAGAGGGCCGATAAACAAGCGGTAGCCCGCTGGCCGTGAATACAGTCTTCCCCGCACGGGCCGACCCCATCGTGTGCTGCCACAGGTCCATATCCAACTCCCCCCATTTAGCTTCCGTATCCCATGCCAGACGAGCTCTAAACTCTCTGTCGTACTGAGCCCAAGCGTAACCCTCCACCGTGATCTGAGCCTTCCAGATGAAATCCATGTACTTAATTAGGGCCACGCACCTCTCCGGGTATTTCTCGCAGTATACACTGGCATATATTAAAAACGTCCAGTTTTCTATAGTGAGCGGCACCCTGGGCCGCTTCGCCAATTCATATTCTTCCTCCTTCGAGCCCTCTTTTGCACGAACCTCCCTGTGCAGCAGCTTGAGCATTTCAACATACACTCCCTTCCATATCCGCTCTTTAGTGGCTAACATCAGGTGCGCACCCAATGGCTTCGTCACTCCCATATAGGATAGCTTCTTGATTTTTAACTCCCTGCTCTCCAACTTTACACCGGGCTCTACTGTCACTGCTGCCCCAGCGTCACTTTCCGTCTTTGTTTCCAAAGCGTCCCCTACTCCTCCGACTGTCGTGTCTGCGTCCTCCATTCCTACTCCTACGTCCAAAACATATTTTTCCCTGCATAACCTCCCCCCCCCTCCAATCCCAACCGAAACCATCACCGGTTGCACTCGTCCTTTGTCTGTTTTACCTGGCTCCACGGAGGGTGCCCTTCGCGCGGCAGCCTGCTTCTACGCAGGCGCCGTTGCTGTCGCCAACCCAGCTGCCCGACCCATGGGCCCAGCCTGGCGTCGTGACATCTGCAATGTACTACAAACAACATTAGTCCCCCCCCCACAGCCACGTTGCTTTCCCTCAATTCACCCTCCTCAAGATTATCCCCATCATAGCCTAGCTCCTCGGGCTCCAACTGCCCCCAACTCCTGACTACAGAGGGCGCAGACTGCCTTCTGTGCACATCCCTGATAAAACCGTCATGCCTGGTCCTGCGTCCTTGATGTCCCGTGCCCCAAAGAGGGCCTTCGGGTGTTGGGGCCAGCGAGACCGTGCGGGGCCTACTTATGCTGACCACGATGGCCTCCCTCGCCGGTACTGGGTACGCCGCGCGAGGCTCCACCCTCCCTTCATCTCGGCACCTATGAACTGCTCCCAGCTCTGCCAAGTCAGGTTCCCACCACTGTGTCGCCGCCTGCAACCGAAAAGTCTGGTCTGGTGTGCTGGGCCTAAATTCCTTAACTTTCCCCACCCAAATCCTTGTCCTGCCTACCCCCAGAGACCCGCCACCCAATGCCGCCCTACCCTGCCGAGATCAATCGCAACCCCCAGACCCATCCTCCTCCTCGTCTTCACTCCATTCCCACATCCCCTGACTCCCACGCACGCCTGCCCCCGATGCGCTGAGGCCCATGCCCCCACTGAGCCCCCCCTTCCGCCTGACTCTTCACCCGCCAGATCTCTGCGCCTCGCCTCCAGACCCAGTGACCCCCGTGTGCCATATAGGCATCAATCTGTTCCCTCCTCGACAAGCCCCATACCTCCTCATGCCCAGCGGTTATCCGCCCCCCCTCCGATCCCCCCACCTCTGGGACATACTCCTCTTCCATGACCCTGCCTCCCTCCCCCAGTGACCCCCCACCGTACCCAAGAAACCCCCGTCCCTCCCCAACCTGTCTGCCCTCCCCGTGAGTCCTGCCTTCCTGTTGCTGCCTCTTGCCTGCTGCCCAGCTGCACACCCCCATTGACCCCTCCCAAACTCAGCCCCCTAAGGCCCCCCTGTTCCCCTCCACTTGGCAGGCTCTCTAGGAGAGGGGAAGCCCTGCCGGTGTGCCCCTGAGTCCTCCTCCCCCCTCTCCGAACTGCCAGCCCACTCCAAAATCATGAGTCCCCTTTTCTCCCTCCCCCCCTGCCCCTTGGCACTCCAGGGCCCGGCCGGGGAACCCTGTGGCCCTCTCCTCCGGCAGACCCCGCCTTCTTTCATGCTTGCTGGAGCCCCCATGGCAGCGGGAGTCTCCCGTGTGTCTCTCCCCCGCGGGCCGCTCTCCTGGTATAGGAGCGGCCTCGCACCTTCACCAGACCGTCCGGGGAGACTCGGGACGCGCTTCGCCGGCGAACACCGCCCAGCGAATTTCCCACCGTAGCCTCGTCACTCAGCAGAGGCTGCGGTTCCGAGTCAGCACCTCGGGCCGCCCACACGCCACCCGTGCGGCCCGGGACACTCACCTTCACACGGTTCCTCTTGGGGGGCATGCAGGCCGTGACGGCAGCCGTCACCCCTGCGGACACCCGCCTCGCCGGGCACGCGGTTCCCGCCGCATCAGTCGTGAGGCAATCGAGTCGGCCGGCCTCTTTGAGCAGCTGGACCGCCTCCAGAACTCTCCAGTCCTCTCCAGCAATATTGCTCGCCCTAAGTGAACGAAAATTGCAATTGCGCGATATAAAACCCTCACAATTCCCCCTACAGACAAAATTCTACAAAATTCTAGCTGCAGCTACCCTCCCAGCCACCAGGTCACCAAACATAAAATCGAGCTGGGAGAGGGAGGGCTAACCCCATATAGCCTTTGGGCTATAACCTCACTTGGGCTACATTTGGACTATACCCACGGAGCCCAAATATTAACCAAAAAATGGCCGCTGCCAGGCGCCCCTCCCCTCCCAAACTGCCCGGGTGGCAGACCTCGCGGGCTCGGCTGCCCCCCAAGTCCCCCTTCAGTGTGGGCGAGGCCTTTAAAAATACTTCTTAGCATGACTCGAGATTAGTGTAGCGCTACTAACATGATGGCCCTTTCTGTCATTATCCCTGTAGGCTGACCTGTAGGCTGACCTCGGCCTGAAAGAATCCTCGAGGTGGTTAAAACGGCACTCGAGATTTGGGAACTACATAAGAAACGCCCACTTTGGCTTTTATTTATATGGAAGTGCATAACTCGGCATTTGTTAGTGATATTCTTTTGATGCCCTGAGTACAAGGTAATGGCAGGATACTGTAATTTTGTCTTCATTGCTATTTATAGGTGACTTAGTATACCCACTGGCATAAATATTAGGGACTCTAATGTGAGCGGTTATTTTCTAGACTCGCGACATAGAGAAGATTAAAAATACCGACTAAATAATGTGCTTGGGATTACGTATGACCCGCCGGGTTGGAACTATCACCAGTATTGAGGTGAGAGCATTGGTGATTTGAGCTTTTTTGAAAAAGATTAAATGGTTCTGTCTGTTCATCTCAGAATTTACAATTGGGTGCAGCTTCTGATATGGTTACGTGCTTCTCATTTTCAGGTCTAAGCTAGCAATTATTTTGTTACTTGTTGGCTTCTCTACATTTTATCTTGTTTAGTTTTGTAGACACTAGATTTCACTGATTCTCCACGTACGGCTATATGTATTTAGGTTTGCTAGGTCTCACGTATTCACTGGAGACAGTATGATCACACACATGTCTCCCACTGGTGTTACTTCACCTTCACGAGTTGTCACGGAACGCAGTACAGGCGTGTAGTGAAACGTATACTCAAAATTCGGATCACTTTAGACACCATGTTACGAGGGTTCCCAACGGAATCCGTTTTCCTTCACAATTACATTCCTTTCTTAAATTTCGGGCGCTACTCCCCTTTTAAAACGCGTTGTTCCCGTCTTGCTCTTAGTAAGAATTGTGTGGTATAAATTTGTATGTGCATACCCATAATTGACATGAGTCATTTCTGTATTGTTTCCAGCCCTGAAGAAGTCAAGGGTTAACTCCCTATTGGCGAAACACGCGTTGGCTGGTGTTTTGTGAAATATTGGATTAAAGAAGAAGAAATTATTCTTAAAGAACAGCGTTTGTCTTCATCCTTACTAACAGAAATTTGTTAAACTGGATTGTATTTACATGCGTGTGCATAGGAACTGTTGTCACAATATTTTGAGTTGGTACACGTTTTAAGTAGGGGAAGGTTCTGGAGGTTTGCAGCCCTAGAGGTATCTAAAATTTCCTGCCCTGCCCTAGCTTTTATGGGGGGCACAAAAGACAAGTGTCAAACCCTTTGTGTGTATGCTAAGAGTCTTTACGATGTGCAAGCGTGGTAGGTGACAGCTCCCCCCCTTCAAGTCAGAGATGTCTCATCCTCCTAACACCTATTTCCCCGTAGGCTCACATTCGGGGAGCAATACACAAAGACCAACTGATAGGAAACAAGCTGCAGGCACTAAATGGTTGACAAGACAATGCCAACTTTCTAAAGTGGCATTTTCAGAATTGTGACTTAAAATCCAACTTTAGCATTAAAGAGTGTTTTAAAAGAACTCTGTAGACACCAAACTCGACATTCCTACTTGCTCCCAATTGAAGGTTACAGCTTATTAAATTTAATAAGGTGACTCCAGCGTTATCATGTGGGAGAAGCAGGCCTCGCAGCAGTGAAAAATGAAATTAAGAGTTTTTCACTACCAGGACTTGTAAAACTTAAAGTTACATCTCTTACTTTCTAAAGACATTGCACCCTGCACTGTGGGCTGTTTAGAGCCTATCCTTGGGGTGACTTATAAGTGTTAAAAAGGCATGTTTATGCCTGGCAAAAGGTCTATTTTGCCGGTTTGAAGTGGCAGTTTAAAACTACATACACAGATTGCAATGGCAGGCCGGAGACATGTTTAAAGGGCTACTCAAGTGGGTGGCACAATAAGTGCTGCAGGCCCAGTAGTAGCATTCCATTTACAGGTCCTGGGTACAGGTAGTATTTTAATTTTAATTTTTTTATTTGCAGAGTTTTATATAGCGCTGGCTAGACCTGGAGGTATCAGAGTGCTTTACATGAGGATCAGCGAGTTACAGGTTACATAATTACATAGCCAAGTATAGACATAGGAGGGAAACATGAGATTACACAATAATATGAGTTATTAGCGCGTACACACGTTTTAGGGGAGTGAAAGGTAGAGGGGAATGATAAACAGGGTTAAGGAATGCAGGTGGAAGACACAACAGGGAGACGAGGGAAACAATGTCCGATGTCCGGCTGGGTAGGTGACGGCCGAGGGGTGAACCAGAGCCCAACTCCTCTATAGCTGCATAGGACAGCTCCACCGGGCATCGGCCAAAGTTGCTTGGGCACCGCGGTAAGTACAGGCAGTTATGGATTGTGCCCAGGGAGCATCGTCAAAGTTCTGTCGAGAGCACCGGTCACACAGTTACTGGGAAGCGCCGTCCACCTCATCCTCCAGGTCGCCCCCAGGTTCAGGTTTGATGTGATTGTTGTTCGGATTAAGCTTTTTATCTGCCATGGTTTTTGCAATGGGAGGCTGGTAAGGCGGCACTGGGTAGATGCCAGTTTTCGAGAGAGTATGTGTCATGGATAGGGCTGGGATTAAAGGTATTGTGCACCCTCTAGTACAAGCCGCATACAGCAGATGAGTTAGATTGTTGTGGCAACCTCGAGGAACAGCAGAGCCTGACAGAATCCATCAAGGAAAACAAGAAGGCACGAGTAGGTCTAAATTGGCCAAGAGCTCAGATCAAACCATCTTGTGCATGGACGCCATATTAGGGTCAGGCAGGGCCCTGTGAGGCTTCGGTACATCAACAACCCCCACTTCAGACCAGAATAGTTGATGGACTCCTTAGTAGGGAGAATATTGTCCTAAGAGCATAGAGGGGCAGCTGCTGTTCATGTAATCCCCTTTTAGGTGAACAGATTTAAATTCTTATTCGTATCCGGCCGCCATGTTCAGGTCAGGCAAGCCGAAAAAAACGGAGCAGGCGCCAGAAAGTCCTGAAAGAAGAAAGCGCAGCCCTGCAACATACCTCCGTGATAGAATGGTAAGTATGTGGGCCGCAGAGGTCTCTGGGGGGCCTTGTGTAATGAGCGCTTCACTTTCGGCTCTGTCACCACTGCCGCCATTGCCGACGTTGCGAAGGTAGTACAAATTACTAGGGGCTTAGAAGTAAATTAAATGTGCCAGTTGGGTATAAGACAATTTTACCATATTTAGAGGAGAGAGCACAAGCATTTTAGGACTGGTTAGCAGTGGTAAAGTGCACAAAGTCCTAAAAGCAAACAAAAACTGGTCCAGAAAACAAGAGGGTGAAGTCAAAAAAGTATGGGGATGACCGCGCAGAAAGGGCCAGGTCCAACAACATGGTTATAGGGAAAGCTAGCGTACCAAAAGGTAGGAGAAGTGCATGAATACACACATTCTATCATTTTATAATGTCGTGATTTTTATAAAACACTGCTTTGTCTATGGTAAAAGAAGAGTCCGGTAGGGCTATGAGTAAAGTATTGCAGCTGTAAAGACAGCATCAAAGAAGGACTTGAAGGGGTCACAAAATGTTGATGTCGGAGCAGTAGGGTGTACATTTATGGAGGAGTAATAATTTAAATCAGGCTATCTTGTTTCTGTTTCTAGGATTATGTTTTTTGTTACAGAATACAGTCCATGTTGGATGCTCATGGTTTTGTAACAGATTCATAGTAAGGAGAAGCATTCGTTATCCATGTTAGAGAAATGGGTCTGAGTGCGAGGTTGTTCATTCGTGATAAAGAGAACACACTTTTTGTTGAACTGATTTTAAGATAGGCACTGGATCTCCAGCATTGATTAAGGTACAGACAAGACTAGAGGCAGCTGTTAAGACGTTGACAACCATTTAAGCATGTTGGTGTATTGATAGTTGTAAATTCTCAGGTTCACTAGAAGCCCTCCACCCTCAAGGAGAGATTGAAGCTCACAGGGCAGAGTAAAGGTCTCTTGACAACTGCACAGATGACAGAATAAAGGCTACCTGGAGGGAACCATCTGAGTAAACGGGTTGCAATTTGCTGTGAATAAACTGAACCAGTTTATGGCTTTGTTGCTAATTCTTATGCAGGATTTCATCTTGGCTCAAATGTTACAAATGACAAGAATCACTCCTGTCAAGAATGCAGAGGGTGCCATTCACCCCTTAAATTGTGCCATTCACCACATAACTTGTGGCTCGCGGTCTGGGCTGCAGCGTGGTCTGAACTCAGTCAGATTGCAATGAAGAGTTCACTGCCTTCATTTCACCTTTAGACCTATTACCTGTTTATTAGACCTGGAGATGTGGGTAGACGGGGGAGGACTGTTTTTAACCAATGAAACCCTCTCTGTTGAAGAGAAATGTTTGGCCTTCTCACTTATTCCTGAAGACTGCATCACCCTGCCATCCCCTAGAATCCCTTTTAGAGTATGTGGTAAAATTAATGTTACATTATTTGCGACTTAGGCTACTTGAAATCTACAGATGGTCTGGCGGGACAAATCATATTACCAAAAGGAGTGTCGCCGACTGTTGGATGACAAAAAAAGACTTCGAGGTACTAAAATCCAATCCCACTCAGGGCCTAAGAAATAAGATAAAAGCCCTGGTCGATTTTGCAGAAACAAGTGGCCACCTCTCTAACAAGCATTTGTAATGCAAATCAGTCTCGCCTTTGGGACCAAATATGTATTTAGCTATGCAGCACATTAGCCTGGGTGCTGAAACATCTACTGTTCTTTAACATAGAGGGAAAGTAAGCACCAAACTGCGTGACACGCCAGGTATGGGACTACATGGAGAGAAATATTGCCTGTTTTTAATATAAAATCAGGGCCTTCAGTGGTCAAAACACTAAAAATACAAGATTTGAAAAAAATATTATTGTCTACGGGTGCTCATGGAAGACAATTTCTATGGACTGGAATCTACAGAATGCTAAAGTGATTCTGGTATTTTACTGACCTTAGCTGGTCGTTTACTATCAAAAAAGTTAAATAGAGGCAGTTGCCAGAAAAATTTAAAAAAAGAAAGTTCCTCAGCAGATAGCAATTCTGGTATTTTACTGTCCTCTACTGGATCTTTTCAATTAAGACAGTTGAATAGAGGCAGTGGAACAGAAAAAAGTCCCTAAGTGGACGAAGACAAGTCCTAGGGCTGATCTCCAGAGCCCACAAAGTACATACACATATAAGTATATACTAATATATATGTATATACTAAAGTATATACAAGAGGTCTCAAATTCTCAACCTAAAAAGGAAGCCGACTTCTTGGTAACGGGAGACAAAAGAATCCCCTACTTCTATACCTTACCCAAGATTCACAAAAATAGATACCCTCACCCAGGATGACCTATTGTCTCGGGAATCAACTCTCTGTTAGAACCACTTTCACAGTTCTGTGACTTTTTCCTAAAACCTCTGGTACAGAACACTGCCATCTACCTGAAGGACACCAAGAACCTCCTAAATCTTCTAAAAGAAATTTATGTGGAGGGAGACTCCACCTTTCTCGTGAGTCTTGACATCGAGAGTCTGTACACAAGCCTCCCCATGATGACACAATTGAGGTCATCAATAGGGCTCTAGCTCAGGCCACATGGGAATATAGGGCTCCAAAAGAATTTATCATAGAGTGTGCCAAACTGGCCCTCAAAGAAAAAAAAATAGAATTTGAAGGTGACAAAGTAATGGGACTTCAATGTGCAGCACCTTTGCCCCTAGTGTGGCAGGACTTTATGTTTACGACTTTGAAAAGAAGCACATTCTCCATGCTGAGAACCTACCCTAAGGCCAATTCCTCCAACTGAGGAGGAATTGCAGCAAATTGGAGGAATTTCAAACACAGGCAAAGGACCTTTCGAATAAACTAAAGACCAGGGGATACCCAGACAATATACTTAAGACATGCAAAAAACGGGCCCGTAACCAACCACAAGATGTACTTCTGGAGGACACTCCAAGGCCCTTGAATGAAATCCCACTTACCTGTGTGATTACTTTCAGTACTCTTTCTAACCAAGTCACTAAATCTATCATGAAACCCTGGGAAATACTACAGACAGGCAACATGAAGTGGGAAAAACCTCTTTTCAAAAGGCCACGGAGCTTAAAAGACTCCCTCGTCTCCACCCGCCCTAGAAAAGAGACCAAGGCTCAAACAAGCACAGTGCTCAACTCCTGGGGCCTCCCAAGTGTGACCGGACATTTTCCATGTGGGAATTGTAGTGTATGTCACTTGACGTCCTCAGATGAGAATTTGAATTTAGAACCCAATAGAACATGGGTACGCCGAGCACACACAAATTGTCACTCAACAAATGTGGTGTATCTGATAACATGCCCCTGTGATTTGAGATACATTAGGATGACCACTAGAAAGGTTAAAATACGCATCTGAAAGCACCGCAGTAACATTAGGTGCAAGAAAAACCACTACAATGACAGATCATTTCCTACAGATAGGACACACTACAAACGACCACAGATGGACAGTCATTGGACAAATCAAGACTACTTGTAATGTACACAAGACGTTATTGGAGAAGGAACAAAGATGGATATACAGACTGTCCACACATAAACATGGGCTCAACGATGACATCCCATGGAATGCACTGAATCAGAGATGATTCTTCATGCAATTTGGGTTCCCAATCGTAGATGTTCTGAACACAATAAACATATACTTAAGTTTTTTTTTACATAGCCCATACCCCCCCTTTTTTTGCCTAGGACCCCCTCGGTCCCCATGTTTTTGGGCAATGACCCTCCATTATGGGCAATGACCTCTGAATTATACTATCTGTTTTTAGAGTTTTTCAAATTTTGAGTCTACACACATACATACACTATGGGGTCGATTCCGATCCTGTATTTTTTTTTCCATACGACTTGCATCCGTAATTTTTCCCGTACGAATCGTACAAGTCCTGTCCCACCCTTGAAGTACGATTCGTATGGGAAAAATACATACGGACCGGCCCAATCCGTACGATTGGGAAAAGTTGTACGAGACGGACCGGGACACTTTTCCGTACGAAGCCTAAAAATACAGTCCGACCGTACAAGTACGATCCGGACCGGCTTACCGATTTAGGATTCGTACGGAAAACGTCCCGTACACGGGGAATGACTTCACCCGCTACAAAGCAAACATTGTACGACTCGTATCCTGGGAAAAGTAGTTCCCGGGGTGCGAGTCGTACAGGGGTACGAGTCGTACAGGCCCCCCCATGCATATGTACACACCACAGAACAACTTCGCGAATGTACGCACCTTACAACAACATCATCACGTATGTACGGTGCGTATCCCAACATCGCGTATGTACGCACCTCACAACAACATCATCGCGTATGTACGGTGCGTACCCCAACATCGCGTATGTACGCACCTCACAACAACATCATCGCGTATGTACGGTGCGTACCCCAACATCGCGTATGTACGCACCTTACAACAACGTCATCGCATATGTATGGTGCGTACCCCAACATCGCATATGTACGCACCTCACAACATCATCGCGTATGTACGGTGCGTACCCCAACATCGCGTATGTACGCACCTCACAACAACATCATCGCGTATGTACACACCTAACAACAACATCATCGCGTATGTACGGTGCGTACACCAACATCGCGTATGCACGCACCTCACAACAACATCATCGCGTATGTACACACCTAACAACAACATCATCACGTATGTACGGTGCATACCCCAACATCGCGTATGTACGCACCTCACAACAACATCGCGTATGTACGCACCATACATAGGCAATGTAAAACAGCACAAGGAGGGTCTATTCGACTCGCACAACACCACAAAACACGTCTACAGTGCACAAAACATGGAAATGACTGACCTGGCCACATCCAAACAGGCAAACAGCGGGCCAAACTCACAACCACCCCTTATAACACACACAGCAAAAATTCAAACTGAGGCCCACCCACAAATGGACCAATAAAAAGGGCCCACACACACAAACTATGAGCCTTTGCAACAGACTCACTGCAGCTAGAGAGCGCACACCAACAACTGCACCCATCCACCTTAACATAGACACTTTCACACAACCTCCTTCACACATACCCCCCTCTTCACATTCAGACACACAACTTCACATTCAGACCCACACACCCACAACCATCCACACCCTCACCCCACACCATGCCCACATACAAGAATCCAAAGTTCACAAGGGAGGAGCTGGAGATCCTTGTCAATGAAGTCATCAGAGTCGAGCCACCGCTGTTTGGAACATTGGTCAGACAGACCATCATAGCCGAAAAATCACACCTGTGGCAGAGGATCGTCGATAGGGTGAATGCTGTTGCACCCATAAGAAGGACCAGGACTGAATGCCAAGCCAGGTGGCACGATTTGCAGAGGGCAGTCAAGCGAAAAATGAATGACGACTACGCCCAAAGCAACATCACTGGAGGTGGTGGGCCCCGCAGACCAGTACATTTCTATCCCTGGGAGGAGAAGGTGATGGCCCTGCTTCCGCCGGTGGGAGTACATGGACTTCAAGGAGTTCCAGAGCCTGGTGAGTACGCAAACAACTTATGTAACATGGGGGTAATGGCATCCACACCCCGACTACACAAAATGCACGCAACTACCTCCAAACACTCACTGGCCAGAACCATAGTCAAAACAAGCATTTGCAATGCAATAGGTCTCGCACTTGTGAGAGTTTGAGCTATTGGCGTTGTAAATGGCAATGCCTTTTATTTATACATGTTGGTTTTTAAAACATAAATAAAAGGCATTGTCATTTACAATGCCAATAGCTTAAACTCTCTCAAATGCGAGACCTAGTGCATTGCAAATGCTTGTTTCCCTTATGGCAGGCTAAATAAAGACCTCATTTGCACTATTTATACATACACTGGTCAAATTGTACACAATCTCAACTATTTAGTCTAAACAGCTAAACAGCAAATTATGGATTATTTTGCCAGCCACTGCGTAAATAGCAAAGATTTTGTACCATTGGTCAACAGCCGAGTAAGTAGGCACTTCTTTATATTAAATGTACTTATATTTTTTTGAAGTTAAAATAAGTCAATTTAATTTAACAGTAGTTCCTATATGCTTTTATTTTTTGTCCTTGCCTCCTTCATTTTCAATGGCAATTGTGTTGCATTACCCGTGGTTGTCTGTGTGGCGCTAGACTTACTCTAGCTCTGAGCTAGAGTGTATTTATGACTGTTTTGGCTCATTTGTGGCGGTAGTATCCATAGACATACAGGGGCATATTATCAAGACAGGCGATAAAATTATCGCCGCTTTAGCGGCAGAAAACTGCTGCTAAAACGGCGATAATGGGCTTGATAATATGCTCTATGGAATTCCAATTGAAGCCCATGTTAGATGTCCTTCACATCTAACATGGGCTTCAATTGGAATTCCATAGAGCATATTATCAAGCCCATTATCGCCGTTTTTTTTTTTTTTTTTTTTTTTTTTAAAACCTTTATTCGTGCATCTTAAAAGAACAAATACGGGCCTACAACCGTCAGGCCGGCCACGATACAATGAAGCACTGATACCCACATTAAATCCCCCGTGCGTCAACAGTCAGGATTAACAACAAGTTACGGATCAGATACTGGAGATATCTTTGACACCCGGGGAAGGAGAAGTGAAGGTTAATTTTAAATTTTTTAGATAATTTTATCAAGAAAAAGTTAATGAAGGATAGGAACAAAGGAGATTCGAGTCCGCAAGATAGCCTCACCACACGGGAGAGCAGCAACAGCAGTAAGAACAACAATTGAAGTAAAAACTCAAACAGTGAGGCGGTGCAGAAATATAACAGGATAGTCACATGAGCAAGTACGCACCCCTCCGGAGCCGCCCCCACTCGATCCACCCCACACCCGGACCCCGAATCGAAGAAAGTAGAACGCAGAGACATAAAGGAAAAAAGGCCCATAGAACTAATTAAGAACAGAGTATTACCCCCCCACCCTACACCAATGCGGAGGCTACGGCCTACCCCCCCCCCAGCATAGTGCCTGTCGCCCACTGAACCCGAAATATAGAGGAGAAAGAAAGTAGGAATAGAGTAAAGAAAGTAAGAAAACAGAAAAGAAGGTGGGGAGGAGCCCACGGGACACCAGAGCGCCCCAAACCATTAGCCACTCATGGCCCCCACAGACTGAGAGCCCACTACGCCAAAAAACGGCATGCGAAGATACCATGGCACCACAGTGTAAGCGAAGGGATACAAGTCGCAACGAGTGCGCGCATAACATACATACAGTTCCAGTCCCAGGCCAGCCCGTCCATAAACCATGGCAATAGAAGTCAGTCTAGCCCTGGCCCGATCGCGGGCTTGGGATTAAACCAGCCCCTGCATGAAGGCCCCGTGTCCCGAGCAGACAAAGACAAGATGGCCGCTTGTGAAAGGATGGTGAAGTAGGATCACGAAATGGCCGCCGCCCATCGATTAAGGTCCCTCTTTGCACCACATAAAATCCAAACCTGGCAAGTAAGGTGCAGGAGTTCCACACAAAGTAAGCAGTGGGCCACCGCGGATGGTTCCTCGAAGCCTTTAGGTATCGCTCAACAGGATAGTCCAGTGGACGCGGTGAGGCAGGCAACAATGAAGCAGGCAGCCTTGACCAGGGGGACAAAGCATCCGCAGTTGAGGTGTAGAGCGGTGTACCCTGGGCGCCGGGAGCGCCAGGTGAAGGCACCAGTGTAGCACAGTCACACACCGCCGTTGCGTCCCCGCAGGCGGACAAAAGCACCGGGAAACCCAAGCCCTGTAGATGACACACAGTGCGCTCACGACCCGCGGCCGACAGTATGGGGTCAAACCGCTCACTCAGCGCCTGCAGGCCAGCGCACATCTGTAGTTGGAAGTCCCGCAGGGCAGCCAGAACGGAGCCGCATGTAGGCGGAGGCTGGGCCCCCACAGCGGCAGCAATCCGGGACGGCACCGTGGAGCTGGTGTCCGGAAGAGGGAGGGCGAAGTGGGCAGCGGGCGAGACCGGAGTATCACCCCCCAGCCGCAAGCAGGCACTCAACGCCATGGTTTGCCGCTATACGGTGCAATGGCCGGGGGGGGGGTCGTGGCAAGGAGTCAATTCCCCTCAGGTCTACGCCGCAACGGGAAAGGCCGACAGTCGCTTCTCTTCTCGCAGGTTCCCTCCGCCGCTGGCTAGGCAATAGGTGAAGGGGGGCAGCAGCCTCCCACAGCGCGGTTCTCAGAGCGGGGCAGGGGACCCGCCGCACCGGGGCCCACCCCACAGCTCCAGCCCGTCCGGCACAGGGTGCAGAAGGTGTCCGGCCGTCCCTCTTCGGGCTCATCCGGCAACGATCCGTGGTGCGAGGTGAAATCGGGACCGCGGGGCTCAGGTTAGCGCTAGCTGGTCCGGCAACTGCGGAGCTTCCAGGGGGCCAGCAAAGGCCGCAATGGCGCAGGGTTTCAGTGGAGAGGACAAAAGCACCCAGAACTCGGGCACCCGGGCGGGCTGAGACTCCGGGAAAGCGGCAGCGCGGTCAGCGCGTCTTCGCACACGTTGCACCTCGAAAATCGGCGAGGATGGGCATCAGGATAGTAGTCCGAGGCCACGGACCAACGGAGCCGGGCGCTCAAGCGTCTGCTCCGGTCGCCATCTTGGCTCCTCCTCCCCATTATCGCCGTTTTAGCGTCGGTTTTCTGCCGCTAAAGCGGAGATAATTTTATCGCCTGTCTTGATAATGTGCCCCACAGTTTGTGTAGCGATGGACTTACATACATGCCAACCCCCCCTGATTCAGGCGGGAGACTACCGATTTCAAAGCTAGTCTCCCACCTCCCGATTCCTGCATGCAAAAATGTATTCACAGCCAGTAACCTTCTCCCACAGGCCAGTGCACAACATTTTTGTCATGCTCTCTCTGCCTGCTATAGCGCTTTCTCTGTGCTCATGACAGGTAAGTAAAATAAAATGTTTGCTTTTCTGATATTGACCTTGCAGCAGCACACGTGCAAGTCCAATACATGACAATAGACCCGATTAAGGCATCACCCTCAATAGAAGTCACTGGAGAAATACATTCTCTTGATAACTTTGATAAATCTCCTGCTTTCCTCTTCTAAAACGTTGCATGTTTGGGCTTACTCATTAGTGGGTGGGTGCATGTCCCTCCCTAATCATCCCTTAAGCCCTCCCTACTCCATGGAGACATCATTTACGGGTCCCCAGGGGTCGCAGCTGCGATCCCTGGCTTCCCCTTACAATCCCTGGCACTGCCATTGTGACGCCGGAAATCTGTGACAGGAACACAGGAGCTGCTTCTACTTATGGACGTTGTTTGGGGCTCCACTTCAGAAGGGGCACAAGGCTGCGCTTCTCGGTGGTAATCCGCTCAAAAAGCAGAAAGGGATCTGGAGGCCTCTAGCCCTGCATAGAAACCGTTGAAAATATATTTTCAGTGAAAGGGCAGTGAGTAACTACTATCTGAAGGGCAGATTTAAAGCCGGATGCCTGCGAAGTTAAAATCGAAGGGCCTGCATGCCTCTGAGCTGCTTTCACCGACTATGCGAACGCAGATATAAAGCGTGGTGTAGTCAGTAAAAGTGAAGTGACTCAGTGCATGCAAGGCCCTTTGATTTTAACGTCGGCTGCTTCTGCACTTCACTATGGAAGGCAGATATAAAACGCTGTGTAAAGCGCAGTGCCTGCCGAAGTTAAAATCAAAGGGCCTTGATTGCACTGAGCCGCTTTAACTTAATATGTGAATATGCTTATACTAAATGTGCCACGGACTTGCTTACTGATCTGTAACTCTGCTGAAGGTAGGATGAACAAGGTCTGAGAAGGAGAAGGCAAAGAGATGCGACCGTAGAGGCGGGCGGGAAGAGGGTCGAGCTTACAATAAAATAATCCACGTCCGGTAGTAGATAAGGAGGAGGGGGCAGCTGTAAAAGGGAGAACAGCCCGAAGCGAGGGAAAGGCGAGCATGTGTTTTGGTGTTTTCCCACGGTAGTTTGCATGGGGGTGAGGCGTTTGTAAAACCCTTAAAACGGTGCAAAGACTGCAAAACAAAATTCCACAAAATCTACCCAGCTCAATATATTTGTGGAAAATTAGCAAATTAACTTTCTAAACAAAATTTCTCACATGGAGGGGTACTTACGTCCCTCGAGAAGGTTTTTCCCCCTCACGGTTTCCATATTTAAGCATGACCAGTCCTGGGCGGGGCCGCCCGGGAGAGTCCGAGTTGTGGGCTGCAGCTACCAGCATTGGGGCAGTGTTACCGCTGCAGAGAAGTGCCTGCAGTGTGTGTTAATAACTCCAATGCTTGCTGTTATAGGGTAGAAATAACGAGCACTGCAGGATAGCTACCTTACTGCCGGAGCTTAAAATCATGCCGTGTGTGTTTGGTTTGACTGAGGGAAGGGTTTTCTACGGCCAGCCATCACCCTGTTTAGTGGAAGGAGGGCAGTTCTGCCGACAAAAACGCTGTGTGAAAAGCACAAGCGAAGCTTCTGAAGCAAGGAAGTGTTTATTTTCTGCGAGGCTCGAAAATATCTTCTCTGTGAGGCCAGCGAAACGTGAAAAGCACAAGCGAAGCTTCTGAAGCAAGGAAGTGTTTATTTTCTGCGAGGCTCG
This sequence comes from Triturus cristatus, assembly GCF_964204655.1. NCBI lineage: Eukaryota > Metazoa > Chordata > Amphibia > Caudata > Salamandridae > Triturus > Triturus cristatus. The sequence goes on from NC_140583.1 coordinate 667,431,756, forward strand.
AAAATATCTTCTCTGTGAGGCCAGCGAAAGTACAGCAAATGAGCTTAACAAGATAACACGACCAGCTGCGCATTCTCAAACAGCTGAAATTAAACAAGCCCGGCGGAGCGAGGCGCGCGCGCGCTTGGGGGCGTGGGAGCGGACCCTTTGAAGTGCTCCCAAAAGGCGGATTGCATGGCGGCACGATGCGCGTGATTGTGCGCGTGCTAGCAATGCAATCCGCTTTTTGGGAGCACTTTTCAAACCCGCTTTCTATAGTCTCGCTTTGCGATCGCTTACGCGATAGCAAGGTCGAGACCTAAACAACGCCAATGCCACTAACATATGTATGCCCCATTGAGAAAGCAAGGCCATGCTATGTCCCATGCTACACGAAGCACTAACCCAAGAATGGATGTCCGGTACGCTGGGAGGGTGGGTGTCACAAAACGCATTGTTGAACTCCAAATCAGATCCCATATGGCCCAGGTACATACCCATGCACCATGCTCAATGCACAGGGACTGTGAAAGTACTGACAAGATAGCGGACACTGGGCCCTGGTGTAGGCAGCACAAGGCCCTCCTGTCACCAGTGCAAACACAAACACCAAGACAACAAGGTCAGATATCTAGGACAGGAACTCACACTCACTGTCATGGCAGCATGCTCCATGGGGGGACAGCTACATCACCTGGGAGCCCCAGTGCAAAATCACACTACACCCACCAGCAGGCCCTGTCACACACACCCCTTACACAAGCAGACACCCCCGGGACAGGCAATGGATTTACCCACTGTCACAATGGACATGTAACACAACAAGACCAATACATAGCCGAAGAAGCATCCAAGCAAAAAATCAACAAGTCAAAGACTGAGGAACACATATCAATCTGCCCCCTGCAACAAACCCATCCACAAGTGAACATTGAGGAGAATGCTAGGCACATACAACTACCTGGAGGAACAGTGCCAACTAGAATGTGTCTCCCTCCAACAATGGGGGTGAAGAATCACAGTCCCAGGCTCGGGAGGAACCTGATCCCACCGGCAGCGACGCCTCTCAACACTCCGCGGATGACCCCGACCGACCTGGACCCTCTGCTTTCCAAGCCCCTGCAGCACCTGGTTCAGGAACATCTGTGCCAACCACCACCCCCATTCCTGCCACATCCCAGGAGACACCGAGTAGCCCTGCCCGCAGTGAACAACTGAGCCAGTCTGACCAGGAGGGACAAGGTTCGCCGGGCACCCAGGAGGAGGCAGACAACACCACCACTGCCATTCCTCAGGGGTCCCGTAGACCCGATGTGCCCACAATGGCAGGCCAGGTTTGTGTGGGCAGGGGTGGTGGTGGGAGTGGAGGCAGGCGGAGGCCAGAACCTGACCAGCCAGCTGAAGAGACCGGTATGTCACACATACACAACATCATGGAGGCATACCGGCGTGACACCAGGGAGATCAGCCAGGTAGTTGGGACACTCACAGAGATAAAGGGGACCATCACAGAGATGAAGAACCAGCAGGCCGAGCAACACGCCAGTCAACAAGAACACCAAGGACGGATGGAGGCAAGACTGGCTGAGCTCCTGGCGGTGCAAAGGAACATAAGCCATTCACTCTGTCGGATCGCAGACAACATGGGCAACCCTCCCTGTGCCACCAGGCGAAGACCACCACCAGCCACAGGGAGGGAGGAGGAGGAGGATTTGTCCAACGGAGCGTCCCAAGCATCGTCAAGGCCTGCATCTGAGGGTCCCCTGAGGAAGGTGGGTCGTCCACGGAAAAGACCGTGAGAGGCAGCGGGCCATCCACATCTCCCAGGTCACCTGGCCTGGCACCTGGCCTTCATGTGCAACAGCATCACCTCATTGACAGACATTCTCTGCCACATGGACTTGCTGGTCACAGTATGACCAATGATGCCAAACACTGTGGTCTGGACTCTGCTGCTTTCAAATGCCAAGGATCCCACCTCCCCCTGGGAACTTTGGATTCTATGGTCCCTGTATTGCACCTTTTTCTTGCACAAATCACGGCCCAGACCTATAATAAAAACATAAGTGTGGGGATATGTCAAAGTATGCCTGAGTGTGGAACTAACTCCAGCCATCCATACACTGGGATCTGATTCTGGTCGAGAACACACATGGGTCACAATGTATCATCAAATACAGACATGGAGCCCAATACTCACCCGTGATGGCCTCAAGCTACTGAGGGGGGGCTTGCAATACTGCTCGGACAGACCAATTTGGAAGAGTATCATGAAGGCGTAGAGGTCATGGGTCATGTGGAGGTGCCCGGGGAGGGCGTCCCAGGTCTGTTTGGCGAGGTGGGAGAACTATCTCCTGCATGCAGTTGTTCTGTGGATGTCATGAATGGTGGCCAGGGCAAGGTTGTCTGCACGGAGTTGGGCCAACGGGGTGTTGGATAACAGACGTCCAAGGTCGGTTTTGGGTCTGGGGTTGTGGCCTGCCTCCTGAGTGTGGGTGAGGAGTCTGAAGGTGATCCTGCAGTAGACAGTGAGCCATTGTAGCTATCTCAGGTGGACGGTGATGTGGCTGGGGCGGGGGATGTTGAAGATGAGGTGTGCGGATGCACCCTGGATGTGGACAAGTTCTCCTGCAGTTTTGCTGTTGTCCCTCCGTACAGGGCATTGCTTTAGTTGACCCGGCCGGTGTCGTGGACCTGGGGGACGGTCTGTCTTGCCTTGGAGTGGATCTATCTGTGGATCATTTGCAGCATGCGGAGGGTGTTGCAGCATGAGGTGCAGATGGTGTTGAGTTGCATGGTAATTGTGAGCGATGAGTCCATGATGAACACCAGCTTGCGTGCGTGGCCACTGGGTGCTGGTGCGGTGCCCAGGCCGGTGGGACACAAGGAGTTGACCCAGCCGTAAGGGGACAATCCTCACATGATGACCTCAGTCCTGTCCAAGTCCAGCCTCAGGTGGCTGATGTTCAGCCATTCGTCAACGGATCTCATGCCTTCTTGAAGGTTGGATCTGCCAATGGCTGTGTCTTTGATGAGGGTGAGGAGCAGCTGGATGTCAATGGCATACGAGATTATGATGAGGACGTGTGCGCATGTGATGGTGGAGAGGGGGGTCATGGAAACATTGAAGATCGTCACGCTGAGAGATGAGCCCTGGGGCATGGGCCAGATGACCCCAGTGTACCACATGCGGAAGGGTGGAGGCTGACTCCCTGGGCCTTGCTGGTGAGCTACTTGTTGATTTAATCCTGGGCCCTCCTCTGGATACCAGTGTTGGAGATGTGTGATCTGACAGTGTGGTAGCACATGGTGTACAATGCCGTTGAGAGGTCAAGAGGGGTGGTCTCACCATTGTTGAGCAGGGCAAAGTTGTCGTTGGTGTTGGCAATTATGACGGTTGCAGTGGTGTGATTACTGTGGCAGATGGTCTGGTGCCGGTTGCCTGGAGCTGTTTGCGTGGAGGAAGTTTGTCAGTTGCTCGTTGAGTGTCTTCCTGATGACATTTGCTGGGTAGGGAAGCAGGGTGATGTTCCAGGAGTTCCGGCGGTACTGCCGTCCATTGTTTAAGAAGGGCCTGGGTCTCTGCATGCCTCCAGCTCCCATGGAATGTTGCAAACTCAAAGGAGACATTCACGACGTGCTGGACGTGGGCTTCAAGGATGGGGAATGATGTGGTTGAGATGTTGTGTGGGAAGGGGCCTGATGGAGAGCCAGAGTGGATGGTGCACATGAGCCAGGTGGTGTATTTGCTGCTGACGGGAGCCCAGAACCTGAGGGGGGTTTGTCTCGTGGATAATAGTGCCTTCTGCCTCTGTGTGCCAAGGCTGTCGTGTATGTCCATGAGCTTGCAGTGGTAGAAATTTGCAAGGGATTTGATCAGCCTTGCAAGGGTGGGGTGTCTTTCGGATGGAGAGCTGCTGTCAGTCCACTCACAATGCTGATGAGCTCCTTTATGTTGTGTGTTGTGGTGCCTCGGCCCTATCTGAAGGATCTCCACTTGTCATTGCTGATGATATGGTGATGGCTGTGTGTGGCGTTTTCCAGGGCTGTAAGGTAACTGATGGTTCTTTGTGTTGCAAGGTTTGCACAAGAGTCCGGCTAGATCTGTATGAGTCCAGTAGGTCTGCCTTGTCCCAGGTGGCTTAACTGTTGTTGTGCTTCACAGGAAAGTCCATCAATGTGGCAAGATTGTTGGATCAGTTGCTGATCCAGTGTGGGAGGTTGCAGGATGTGGCGGGGGTGTTGGTTCGAGTGTCCCACACAGCTTGTCTGTGGTGACTTACATCAAGCATCTTTGGGGGATCGGTAGCAGGGTGTGGGGCAGTGTGTTGCTTGTTGGAGATATGGATGCAAATGTTGATGGACCAATGATGGATGGTGGTGTGGTTCTCCTCCAGCAAGAAGTTACTGGCCCCCAGCCACATGTAGCCTGTGGAGGTGAGGGCGTGCGTGCAGATGTACGTGTTGATGGCTTTGGGGATTTGTGGATGTAGACCTGGAGATCTGTAGATGAGAGTTACTCTGAGGGTTGCCAGGGGGTTGGTGCGAAACCGGATTTGAGACTCTGAGGGTGTACTTGTGAATAAATTGCAAGTCATCCGCCGGGATTGTTGGTGCCATCCCTGCGGGTGATCTTGTATCTGTCAGAGAGGGCAATGAAGAAGTTGTGTGCTGAGGATGCTTTTATCCAGGTTACTGTCATGAAGGTGATGTGTGGGGCTGTTGTGTTGAGGAGGTAACAGAGTCCAATGGCGTGCTGGTGGATGGAGCGGGTGTGGAGTAGGAGGCACATGACATGGCTATTCTGACAGGGTCTGGTAGGTGGGGCAGCGCTGTGTAGGCAGTTGGAGTTGCACACTCATCATGCAAAGGTGTTGTGTGTGCGCTTAGGGGTTGCCTGATAGCAGGCGGTTGCTCGTCTGGTGGACATTGCTTGGAGGGATGGCTGCAGCATGAGCCTGTTGTGTGACGTGGATCATGCAAGGACTAGAGGGTCGTGCAATGTGCATGTTGCAGGTGCAGACGGTCCTGCCTTTGGCACGGCGTTGGCGCAACAGTGGCACACACAAGCTGCTGGCTGCATTAAGAATGGGTGGAGGGGGAAGGGAGGAGCATTTTGGAGGCGTGTGGGCTGCAGAATCAGGGCACTCATTGGGACGGTGCCGCAGGTGAGGCAGCAAAAACATGAGGCACAGGGTCAAGACTGATTTGCATATGGCCATGTCTAAACTGGGGTGGTGTAGTGGGCAAAAGAACGATGGATTTAACCCAGATCTCTTGACTGGGGGAGAATGTCTGCATTGTCTGCATTCCGTCCATCATTTGTTTGTTGTAACGCTTTTCGCCCTAAGTGGGATGGGTATTCCCAGACGTGGGACCCGTGCTCACTACGCCACTGGAGTCAAGCTATCCTGGCTGATGATGGCTGATAGCCAGAAACCTGTCCTAGGATGCTTGATTCCGGTCCAGGGAAGACATGGCTTGGCAGTTCGGGCTGGACTGTTCCCATGAGGCACAGGGTCAAGACTGTTTTGCATATGGCCATGTCTAAACTGGGGTGGTGTAGTGGGCAAAAGAACGATGGATTTAACCCAGATCTCTTGACTGGGGGAGAATGTCTGCATTGTCAGCATTCCGTCCATCATTTGTTTGTTGTAACGCTTTTCGCCCTAAGTGGGATGGGTATTCCCAGACGTGGGACCCGTGCTCACTACGCCACTGGAGTCAAGCTATCCTGGCTGATGATGGCTGATAGCCAGAAACAGGTCCTAGGATGCTTGATTCCGGTCCAGGGAAGACATGGCTTGGCAGTTCGGGCTGGACTGTTCCCATGAGGCACAGGGTCAAGACTGATTTGCATATGGCCATGTCTAAACTGGGGTGGTGTAGTGGGCAAAAGAACGATGGATTTAACCCAGATCTCTTGACTGGGGGAGAATGTCTGCATTGTCAGCATTCCGTCCATCATTTGTTTGTTGTAACGCTTTTCGCCCTAAGTGGGATGGGTATTCCCAGACGTGGGACCCGTGCTCACTACGCCACTGGAGTCAAGCTATCCTGGCTGATGACGGCTGATAGCCAGAAACCGGTCCTAGGATGCTTGATTCCGGTCCAGGGAAGACATGGCTTGGCAGTTCGGGCCGGACTGTTCCCATGAGGCACAGGGTCAAGACTGATTTGCATATGGCCATGTCTAAACTGGGGTGGTGTAGTGGGCAAAAGAACGATGGATTTAACCCAGATCTCTTGACTGGGGGAGAATGTCTGCATTGTCAGCATTCCGTCCATCATTTGTTTGTTGTAACGCTTTTCGCCCTAAGTGGGATGGGTATTCCCAGACGTGGGACCCGTGCTCACTACGCCACTGGAGTCAAGCTATCCTGGCTGATGACGGCTGATAGCCAGAAACCGGTCCTAGAATGCTTGATTCCGGTCCAGGGAAGACATGGCTTGGCAGTTCGGGCTGGACTGTTCCCATGAGGCACAGGGTCAAGACTGATTTGCATATGGCCATGTCTAAACTGGGGTGGTGTAGTGGGCAAAAGAACGATGGATTTAACCCAGATCTCTTGACTGGGGGAGAATGTCTGCATTGTCAGCATTCCGTCCATCATTTGTTTGTTGTAACGCTTTTCGCCCTAAGTGGGATGGGTATTCCCAGACGTGGGACCCGTGCTCACTACGCCACTGGAGTCAAGCTATCCTGGCTGATGACGGCTGATAGCCAGAAACCGGTCCTAGGATGCTTGATTCCGGTACAGGGAAGACATGGCTTGGCAGTTCGGGCTGGACTGTTCCCATGAGGCACAGGGTCAAGACTGATTTGCATATGGCCATGTCTAAACTGGGGTGGTGTAGTGGGCAAAAGAACGATGGATTTAACCCAGATCTCTTGACTGGGGGAGAATGTCTGCATTGTCAGCATTCCGTCCATCATTTGTTTGTTGTAACGCAGGTGAGGCAGCAGCAGGTGGAAGGGGTGAGAAACTAGGCAAAAAGTAGCACACAAAGACAAGGAGGTCAGAAAGGCACAGTGCAACAAGTGTATGTAAAGGAAGGAGTGTCAGGTTACTCATGGGTCACTCCGAGAAAATGTATGAAGAATCAATAAAAATGACGGCCACAGGATCAGGCAACAAAATGCGGAGCTGCGCACAGGAGACACACCATCAGCAGGCGTTGACGTCCCGTTGTGGGGAGCAACCTGCACAAATACATACACAACCAGGTACTTCATGCACAATAGAGATTATTAGCCATGAAGAAATGCATGCATGTTGCCGAAGTACACATACACTCATATGCTCAATCTTTGACAATTATGCTATACATGACGCATGCAAACTGGCAAGAGATCTGCAGTGACAGAGATGAGGCACTTTGGATTGTGCTGAACACCTTTATTGCACAAACTCAAACAAAGGGAAATGCATCCATACGAACAGACTCACAGGTCAGTTGACAGAACATGTGGGACATACGCTGGGCCCCCCCTTCACAACACGGATGTTGTAAATCCCAATGAACTGGCACACAAGTTAAAGGGATGAGCCAAACACATCCTGCTGCACACGGAGAGGCTGCAAATCACCATAGAGCCTGTTGTTGTGATGTCCCACACTATGTCCACCCGTAGCATCAGCAATGTTTCAGAGGCAAGTTTTACACACATTGATGCCTTCATCGGACTCCACACTCCACTACAGATGACTGTCAAGAAGGGTGACTATCATGTCATGGGAGTGATGCTACATGTTATATGCTCCATGGTGAGAAGACATGTATGCATGGTACCACAACATGCACAGAAGTAGTCCCCACACATTCCCAACCCGTACCACCACCAAACAGGCTTGCTGCAACCCTTACCCAAACTGACATTTCCACATGTCCGTGCATGGAACGCTGATTCAGCACACGTTGCAATCCTCATGAGGAATAGCAGGAAGACAAAGATGACACGAGCAGACAACAGGCGCAAAAACCTGGGAATGACAGACACACAAGAAGTCACCTAAAACAAATCTCGCCGCACACATGGTCAGTTACGAAACATGAACAATGTTGGACACATGCAAATTTCAAAGAAAGTCTCTCCGCAAAACTGTGTGGCATGACATCATCACTCGAGTGACACATCAGTGCACACATCAAAGTCACTTTGTATTCAATCAGCTGGACACATACATTGCAACACATGCCAATCAATGTTACAAGCTTGCACACTCATACCCAGTGACTCACCATCATGAGAAGAAGTTGCGTATGAGCTGACTCCAGATATCATCCTCCTCATCCCTTGCCTCGTGACCAAGCCCTGGATCCTCCACTGGTGCGTGTTGCTGCTCATCAGGATCAAGGATGAGTGGCACTGCCTTCTCAACGGCCATGTTGTGCAGCATGCAGCACACAATGAAGATTTTGCAGACCTTCTCCGGTGCATATGGGAGGGACCTGCCTGTCTTGTCAAGGCACCGGAATCGGCTCTTCAGGAGGCCAAACGTCCTCTCAATCACTCGCCTGGTCTGCCCGTGTGCATTGTTGTACCTGTGATCTGCAGCTGTTCTTGGGTTGCGGAGAGGTGTCATCAATGGCATGTTGGGATATCCAAAGTCCTCTACATGGAAACATCATGTAAATAAGTGGGTCAGGAGATGCCGTAAGAGCCAAAGATACCGCAACAAACAGGACCAACAGAGTATACCCACCAACAAGACATGCTTGTTCGTTGTGCAGCCGCAGCATCATTTGTGGCACCCTGCTATGCCTCATGATGTAGGCATCGTGTGCTGATCCTGGAAAACGTGCACAGACATGGGAAATCAGCATGTTAGCAAGACACACCACAAGGGCATTTATTGAGT